>NC_133028.1:5000-605000 GCF_048771995.1 Taeniopygia guttata
ACCCTAACCCTAACCCTAACCCTAACCCTAACCCTAACCCTAACCCTAACCCTAACCCTAACCCTAACCCTAACCCTAACCCTAACCCTAACCCTAACCCTAACCCTAACCCTAACCCTAACCCTAACCCTAACCCTAACCCTAACCCTAACCCTAACCCTAACCCTAACCCTAACCCTAACCCTAACCCTAACCCTAACCCTAACCCTAACCCTAACCCTAACCCTAACCCTAACCCTAACCCTAACCCTAACCCTAACCCTAACCCTAACCCTAACCCTAACCCTAACCTAACCCTAACCCTAACCCTAACCCTAACCCTAACCCTAACCCTAACCCTAACCCTAACCCTAACCCTAACCCTAACCCTAACCCTAACCCTAACCCTAACCCTAACCCTAACCCTAACCCTAACCCTAACCCTAACCCTAACCCTAACCCTAACCCTAACCCTAACCCTAACCCTAACCCTAACCCTAACCCTAACCCTAACCCTAACCCTAACCCTAACCCTAACCCTAACCCTAACCCTAACCCTAACCCTAACCCTAACCCTAACCCTAACCCTAACCCTAACCCTAACCCTAACCCTAACCCTAACCCTAACCCTAACCCTAACCCTAACCCTAACCCTAACCCTAACCCTAACCCTAACCCTAACCCTAACCCTAACCCTAACCCTAACCCTAACCCTAACCCTAACCCTAACCCTAACCCTAACCCTAACCCTAACCCTAACCCTAACCCTAACCCTAACCCTAACCCTAACCCTAACCCTAACCCTAACCCTAACCCTAACCCTAACCCTAACCCTAACCCTAACCCTAACCCTAACCCTAACCCTAACCCTAACCCTAACCCTAACCCTAACCCTAACCCTAACCCTAACCCTAACCCTAACCCTAACCCTAACCCTAACCCTAACCCTAACCCTAACCCTAACCCTAACCCTAACCCTAACCCTAACCCTAACCCTAACCCTAACCCTAACCCTAACCCTAACCCTAACCCTAACCCTAACCCTAACCCTAACCCTAACCCTAACCCTAACCCTAACCCTAACCCTAACCCTAACCCTAACCCTAACCCTAACCCTAACCCTAACCCTAACCCTAACCCTAACCCTAACCCTAACCCTAACCCTAACCCTAACCCTAACCCTAACCCTAACCCTAACCCTAACCCTAACCCTAACCCTAACCCTAACCCTAACCCTAACCCTAACCCTAACCCTAACCCTAACCCTAACCCTAACCCTAACCCTAACCCTAACCCTAACCCTAACCCTAACCCTAACCCTAACCCTAACCCTAACCCTAACCCTAACCCTAACCCTAACCCTAACCCTAACCCTAACCCTAACCCTAACCCTAACCCTAACCCTAACCCTAACCCTAACCCTAACCCTAACCCTAACCCTAACCCTAACCCTAACCCTAACCCTAACCCTAACCCTAACCCTAACCCTAACCCTAACCCTAACCCTAACCCTAACCCTAACCCTAACCCTAACCCTAACCCTAACCCTAACCCTAACCCTAACCCTAACCCTAACCCTAACCCTAACCCTAACCCTAACCCTAACCCTAACCCTAACCCTAACCCTAACCCTAACCCTAACCCTAACCCTAACCCTAACCCTAACCCTAACCCTAACCCTAACCCTAACCCTAACCCTAACCCTAACCCTAACCCTAACCCTAACCCTAACCCTAACCCTAACCCTAACCCTAACCCTAACCCTAACCCTAACCCTAACCCTAACCCTAACCCTAACCCTAACCCTAACCCTAACCCTAACCCTAACCCTAACCCTAACCCTAACCCTAACCCTAACCCTAACCCTAACCCTAACCCTAACCCTAACCCTAACCCTAACCCTAACCCTAACCCTAACCCTAACCCTAACCCTAACCCTAACCCTAACCCTAACCCTAACCCTAACCCTAACCCTAACCCTAACCCTAACCCTAACCCTAACCCTAACCCTAACCCTAACCCTAACCCTAACCCTAACCCTAACCCTAACCCTAACCCTAACCCTAACCCTAACCCTAACCCTAACCCTAACCCTAACCCTAACCCTAACCCTAACCCTAACCCTAACCCTAACCCTAACCCTAACCCTAACCCTAACCCTAACCCTAACCCTAACCCTAACCCTAACCCTAACCCTAACCCTAACCCTAACCCTAACCCTAACCCTAACCCTAACCCTAACCCTAACCCTAACCCTAACCCTAACCCTAACCCTAACCCTAACCCTAACCCTAACCCTAACCCTAACCCTAACCCTAACCCTAACCCTAACCCTAACCCTAACCCTAACCCTAACCCTAACCCTAACCCTAACCCTAACCCTAACCCTAACCCTAACCCTAACCCTAACCCTAACCCTAACCCTAACCCTAACCCTAACCCTAACCCTAACCCTAACCCTAACCCTAACCCTAACCCTAACCCTAACCCTAACCCTAACCCTAACCCTAACCCTAACCCTAACCCTAACCCTAACCCTAACCCTAACCCTAACCCTAACCCTAACCCTAACCCTAACCCTAACCCTAACCCTAACCCTAACCCTAACCCTAACCCTAACCCTAACCCTAACCCTAACCCTAACCCTAACCCTAACCCTAACCCTAACCCTAACCCTAACCCTAACCCTAACCCTAACCCTAACCCTAACCCTAACCCTAACCCTAACCCTAACCCTAACCCTAACCCTAACCCTAACCCTAACCCTAACCCTAACCCTAACCCTAACCCTAACCCGCTACACCGGCTAACCCGCTACACCAGCTAACCCGCTACACCAGCTAACCCTAACCAGCTAACCTGGTTATGGTAACCAGGTAATCCTAACTGGGGGTGGGGCCTGGGAGGGGGAGTGGCCGGGGGCGGGGCCTGGGGAGGGGGAGTGGCCGGGGGCGGGGCCTGGGGAGGGGGAGTGGCCGGGGGCGGGGCCCTGGGGAGGGGGAGTGGCCGGGGGCGGGGTCTGGGGAGGGGGAGGGGCCACGGGGCGGGGTTAGGGTTGGGGGAGGGGCCAGGGGGCGGGGTTAGGGTTGGGGGAGGGGCTAGGGGCGGGGTTAGGGTTAGGGGAGGGGCTAGGGGGCGGGGTTAGGGTTGGGGGAGGGGCCAGGGGGCGGGGTTAGGGTTGGGGGAGGGGCTAGGGGGCGGGGTTAGGGTTGGGGGAGGGGCTAGGGGGCGGGGTTAGGGTTGGGGGAGGGGCTAGGGGCGGGGTTAGGGTTGGGGGAGGGGCTAGGGGGCGGGGTTAGGGTTGGGGGAGGGGCTAGGGGGCGGGGTTAGGGTTGGGGGAGGGGCTAGGGGCGGGGTTAGGGTTGGGGGAGGGGCTAGGGGGCGGGGTTAGGGTTGGGGGAGGGGCTAGGGGCGGGGTTAGGGTTGGGGGAGGGGCTAGGGGCGGGGTTAGGGTTGGGGGAGGGGCTAGGGGCGGGGTTAGGGTTGGGGGAGGGGCTAGGGGCGGGGTTAGGGTTGGGGGAGGGGCTAGGGGCGGGGTTAGGGGGTGGGGCTGGGGGAGGGGTTAGGGGGTGGGGTTGTGGGAGGGATTAGGGGTGGGGACTGGGTTAGGGGAGGGGTCAGGTGTGGGGGTGGGGTTAGGGTTGGGGGAGTGGGGTGTGGGGAGGTGTCAGGGTGATGTGAGGGGGTGGGACTACCTAGTAGACCCCTCCCCTAGACCCCCTATATTTATATATAAAAAAGAAGAAAAAATATATGTCCGGTGCAGCAGTAGAAAATTTGATGCTCCCAGGGAGTAAATAGTTTTCTTTTTAAAGTTTTTTTTTTTTTTTATTTACTCCCTGGGAGCATGGATTTTCTACTGCTGCTTTTCTATTCTAAAAGTAGAAAGGAAGAGAAAAAGAGAGGAGGAGAGAGTGAGAAGAAGAAGAGGAGAGAGGAAAAGAAGAAGAAGAGAAGACAAAGAAGAAGAGGAGAGAGGAAAAGAAGAAGAAGAGAAGACAAAGAAGAAAAGGAGAGAGGGAGAAGAAGAACAAGAGACAAAAAGAAGAGGAGAGAGGGAGAAGAGGAGACAAGAAGAAGAGGAGAGAGGGAGAGGGAGAAGAACAAGAACAAGAGGAGAGACAGAGAAGAACAAGAAGAAGAGGAGAGAGGGAGAAGAACAAGAACAAGAGGAGAGAGGGAGAAGAGGAGAGAAGAAGAAGAGGAGAGAGGGAGAAGAACAAGAACAAGAGGAGAGAGGGAGAAGAGGAGACAAGAAGAAGAGGAGAGAGGGAGAAGAACAAGAAGAGACAGGGAGAAGAAGCCAAAGAAGAGGAGAGAGTAAGTAGAAGAAAACAAAGTGAGAAGAAGAAAAAGAGGAGAGTGTGAGAAGAACAGGAGAGAGTGGGAAGAAAGAGAGAGACAAATAACAGGAAGAAGAGTAAAAAGAAGAAAACACAGCGAGAAAAAGAAGACTTAGAGAGAAAGAGAAACCAAAAAAGTTAGATTGGAAAGAGAAAGGAGGAGAAAGGGAGAAGGAAAGGGGAGTAAGGAGAAAAACAGAGTGAAAGACAAAGAGAAAAGGAAACACTTGAAGTGAAAGACAAAAGGAAATGAAGAGACATGACAAAGAAGACATAGAGGTAAAAGCCTACAGGAAAAAAAGAAATAGAGAGACAGAATGAAAGATAGGGTTCAAGAGAGAAAAATAGAAAGAGACATAAAAAGACAAAATAGTTAAAGTTGGACAAAACAGGAAGAAGGGTGAAAGTTAGAAACAAGGGAAATGATAGCAAGGGCTACAAAGACAAAGGCTGACAAACTTAAAGAAGAAAAAAAAGAAGAAAACACAGTGAAAGCTATATTGAAAGAGACAGATAAATGGACATGAGGAAATACACATAGAAGAATGGGAGAAAAAGACAAGGGTAGAGGGAAATAGGATTAGAGAAATGCAGAGATGGTGTTAGAAACAGGAACAAAGGAAAACAGAGCCAGAGACAAAGAGAAACAGTTAGATGTGGAAGTAAAAAGTGAAGAATAGACTGAAGAGGAAAGTAAGAGGCAAAGGGAGACATAGGGTGAAAATGATATGACACAACCACACCAAATAAAGACAGGAGACAAATGGAGGGCGGGGCAGAGGGGTAAGGGGTATCATTATTAGGGCTGATTCATCTTTATTAATTTAATTTTTAATTTCAATTACAGGGAAACAATGTATACAAATGTTAGTACAGACACAAATACAACTAAAAATACATCATAACTAAGCACACAAGTACAAGTCTAATTTACATACAGCAGAATACATCAAAAGACAGGAACAACTTCAAACACAGAACAATACAATGTACTACAAGCCAAATACATAATGACGCAATATAACCGTGTCTCTGCTGCGGAAAAGTCCGTTACGCTTTTACTGTTACACACACCCGCAACGAAAACGGCTCGCAACGCTCATGCAACTTGCACGCCCCCCTTCAGGTTACACACAAACTCACCTTCACACTCACAGGAACTGCTTTGTGATACCCGAGTCATCGTCCCTCCTCGGGAACATGGTTCCCGGGAGACTCCCAAAAAATCCTCCTGCCTGACGAAAACCCCGGTCCCAGGACGGTCTGCGCCCTAACTTTGGCGATGAATGTCGCCTCGCTGACCGGCCGGGACCGAGGAAAAAAAAACCCAGCCGGGGGGAAAAAAAAAAAAACCCCCCGGCTGGGGATTTTTTATTCTAAATTTAAAAATGAGTTGAAAAACCTGAAAGGCAAAGGCCATACACACAAGGTTAGAACCACTCAACACACACACACACACACACACAGCCCTCCTTCAGCTTACACACAAACCCACCCTCGCTCTCATCTCAACCGCTCAGCTAAGACCTGGCAGACAACACGCACTCGCGACGCTCCTCGGGAACGTGGTTCCCGGGAGACTCCCAAAAAATCCTCCTGCCTGACAAAAACCCCGGTCCCGGGACGGTCCGTGCCCTAACTTTGGCGATGAACATCGCCTCGCTGACCGGCCGGGACCGAGGAAAAAAAAACCCAGCCGGGGGGAAAAAAAAAAAACCCCCCGGCTGGGGATTTTTTATTCTAAGTTTAAAAATGAGTTGAAAAACCTGAAAGGCAAAGGCCATACACACAAGGTTAGAACCACTCAACACACAAACACACACACAGCCCTCCTTCAGCTTACACACAAACCCACCCCCGCTCTCATCTCAACCGCTCGGCTAAGACCTGGCAGACAACACACACTCGCGACGCTCCTCGGGAACGTGGTTCCCGGGAGACTACCAAAAAAATCATCCTGCCTGACGAAAACCCCGGTCCCGGGACGGTCCGCGCCCTAACTTTGGCGATGAACGTCGCCTCGCTGACCGGCCGGGACCGAGGAAAAAAAAACCCAGCCGGGGGGAAAAAAAAAAACCCCCCCCGGCTGGGGATTTTTTATTCTAAATTTAAAAATGAGTTGAAAAACCTGAAAGGCAAAGGCCATACACACAAGGTTAGAACCACTCAACACACACACACACACAGACACGCCTGCAGATGCAAGCTCACGCAAACTCTCACAGACAGACACAGACAATCACACTCTCTTCTACTGACACGGTGAATGCCACCCTTACGTGAAACACAACGCCGAAAGATATGCTTCAACGCATCTTATGACCGCGGCTCCTCGATGTCAATTGGTAGATTCCAGGAAATTCTGTAGGGACCCAGGAACCTGCAAGACAATGGAGGCGGTCAATGACTGACTATCTGACAGCCAGGAGCTATACCCACTCTGGGCCCATCAGTGTTGTACCCGAAACCCCACAGAAGACAGATGAACTGCAAAGTTTTACAACTACTCTACCTAAGCCTGACTGTGTGCCCAAGCAGGGCAGCTCCGATCGTAATTGCACAACAGAGGCGCGCACAACATAAGCCAATGTAGGTACATACAATATGAGTACTCACAACATAAGCCAATAGAGGTACATACAACTTAGGCACATACAATATAAGCCAACATAGGCAGGCACAACATAATCACATACAATATAAGCCGACATAGGCAGGCGCAACATAATCACATACAATATAAGATGACATAGGCAGGCGCAACATAATCACATACAATATAAGCCGACATAGGCAGGCGCAACATAAGCACATACAATATAAGATGACATAGGCAGGCGCAACATAATCACATACAATATAAGATGACATAGGCAGGCGCAACATAAGCACATACAATATAAGCCGACATAGGCAGGCGCAACATAAGCACATACAATATAAGCCGACAAAGGCAGGCGCAACATAAGCACATACAAGATGACATAGGCAGGCGCAACATAATCACATACAATATAAGCCAACATAGGCAGGCGCAACATAAGCACATACAATATAAGCCGACATAGGCAGGCGCAACATAAGCACATACAATATAAGCCAACAGAGATACGATATAACTGAGGACTTGACATAAATCTCCAGAAGATTAATTTTTGAGCCCTATATCCTTTGAAAAGGCAGAAGCTACAGAACTACTGTGGTCACATGATGAGGATCTAATACATTCCATATAGAAGTCCCAGAGAATGGCTACCAAATGTGAGAAGGACGATGGATGAGAACATCTTGTGTACATCTTCTCATCCCAGAAAGTAAATATGTAAAGATGCCGGAATAAGTGATATCCAGGAAGGTATGTGAGAAAACTATGGCCGATACGGCACAGAATGAGGCCGCTAAAGCACGGCAATGCGGCAAAGACCTATGATGCGGACAACATGACGCAGACAGAAGCGCAAACTGCCTGGCAGTTTCACCGTATGGACCTGAGATTCCTAGCCCGAGATGAGCCATGGGCTGATGATGCCAAAGGAAAGAAAGAACTACAGCACTAGCACATGATGATGAAATGTAACTCCTCTCAAGATGTTAGTGCCAAAGCACTTAAGAGGAAGCCTAAGAAGACCAGTAGGCCTAGAGAAAGAAGCGATGACTACGGGGTGACCGTGGCGCCAGCTCCGGACGTGAAGGCGGGCTCCTCGAGTGAAAAGATCCACGATGACGTCGAGAGTCGAAGAAGGCCGCCGACGCGAGCCTCGCGAGAACGCGGAGACCGATCGGAACTGCCCTGCCTGGCAAAGACCCTGGTGAGGCTGAGGAAAAACCCTCTCCCTTTGCTCCCGAGGGACCCGTCCCACTATGGGCCTCTCCTCTAAGCTAACACCAAATTGTCTCCTGTGATAGTAAAAGTTTTGCCCCTCCTCCCACCTACTGGCCCCAGCACTTAGCTTTTGCGAGACGACCGGATGGAATCCAATGTCAGTCGGATGCGGGCGGCGACACGGTCTCTACATCCGCTTTGGTGCTGCCGTTTCCAAACTTCAGCTACGTGCCTCTTCACAGTACCTAAGATAAAACAGAAAATTGAACTAGTGCCCACCAAAAGAGGAATCCCCGGAACTCTTACACACCGCTGCTCCGGCTCACCTGAAATCTTGACTCCGCAGGCTGCCTGGAGGATACCTGCAAAATGAAAAAGTACACGCTTAACATGCTGCTGCGTAATGGACACCTATGAGTCACCGTGCCTAAATGCCAACTCACCCGCTCGCCTCTGTTCCTTCACACGCCTAGGGCAAGTGACAGCACCTGCAAAAAAACAAAGCAAAAAAACCCACACTGAGATACTGTGAAAACACCATCCCCCTGAACCAAAAAGTACACCCACGCGGACCTGACAATTGCACCCACCTGACCTCGGATATCTGGACCAGAGGCATCTTGCAAGATGAGTGCCTACAATAAAACAAAGTAACAAAGAGTGGATGCTTAGAATTGCAGCTGAAATTGAGACAAGAGCCAGAACAACAGCTTCTGTTCACTGCTCACCTGGCACACTGGGCCTTGACTGCTCCTAGCTGCCTGGAATTCCTAAAATTAAAGACAAAGACAAGCACTGTAACACAGTCACCAGGTAGGCTTCCCCTACCAACACAAACAATGACTGACCTTCTCAGGGAAACCCCCTGACCACAGCAGGGCACACTGCCACAGAGTTAATCCATCTGCATCTGAAAGAGAGTTGGGAGAATATTCAAACAGCTGTTTGTTAATAACCTGTTTACAACTTAACAAGTCAAAACATCTAGTGTAAATTAAGGAATACTATCTTGAATGCAACTACATGCCCCACGCAAAACTGCAAATCTCTAGGACTGGTGCAATTACAGCAGGCTGTGAAGCAGGGCAGAGCAGCTCTGGGAGAAATACGTGCAGGCACCCGTGATGCAGGACAGGACGTGACAAACGACAGGACAGGAGAGGGAGAGACAGGTTTGCACAAGAAGAAGGTCTGCAAAGACCAAGAGACCCAAACAACCAAGAGTGCATCAGACACAAGTGACAGGACACACACCGGAACTGCTCTGCCCTGTGCACCTCAGCACTGAGATCAAAAGAAACACTTTCCCTTTAGGTGGACTATAGGAGACGCTTCTTGGACATCCCCATCTCTAAAACAGACACAAAAACCCCTTCTAGAAAGTCCCAACCCACCACCCCGCTTCCATCCCCTCTGTGGGTCCTAACCCTCGACTTATCTTGCATGCATTCTGGGGATGCAAATCCCTGTTGGCTGCAGAAGGACGCCGTCTGCCTGTCTGGTAAGTTCCAGCTGTCACCTCTTGGTCTGCCAACAGGAAGAAAACCAAACATAAGTGCACAGTCTTAACAGCACATCGGACAAAACATGATAGCTCTGCTACTCACCATTCTCCTCAGAATGCCCTGGTTCTTGACCTGCACGCTTCAGGTCTGCTTGGATTCTGATGCCATCATTGCAGGGTACACCTAGGTTAAATGGAGACAAGGCGACATGGCATTGCTGAAACTCAAGTGGACTCTCACTCCCCCTCCCTACCTCCCCGACTCACTGCAATTCCTCGGCCATTCCTCGGGACTACCCAGATGAGACCTTGAAATGCAAAATCGGAAGGGTCCGTCACAGGGTCCTGTAATACTTCCAGCGAGATCACAAGTGCATGAAACCTGGTCCATCAGCCAGTTGGTGACAGAGGTATGCGTACTCCGAGCCGATTCCCTAAAGCACAAAAATGAGGATGGATGCTTACAGGTGCACCAAAAACTGAAAGCCGAGTAAAACCAACTGCTTCTGTCCACTGCTCACCTTGGACACTTGGCCTTGACTGCTGCTATCTGCCTGGACCTCCTAAAAATAAAGGCAAAGAACACTGCTGTAACACAGTCACCATTTCAGCTCTGCCTGCAAATACAAACAATGACCTGCTCATGGCAACAACCACCCCAGGGTTGGGGCCCTCTGCCACTGATTTGAACTGTCTGCATCTGAAAGGAAGTTAGGACTAGTGTCACATGGCTGCAGGACAACTTAACAGCACCAAACATGTTATGTCAAGCTCCTAAAACAATCTAGAGCGCAACTACACCCTGCATTACAAATTTCAAGTCCCCAGGAATTGGGCTATTACAGGCTATGCAGCAGGGCAGAGCAGCTCCGGGAGAAATACGTGCAGGCACCCGTGATGCAGGACAGGATGTGACAAACGACAGGACAGGAGAGGGAGAGACAGGTTTGCACAAGAAGAAGGTCTGCAAAGACCAAGAGACCCAAACAACCAAGAGTGCATCAGACACAAGTGACAGGACACACACCGGAACTGCTCTGCCCTGTGCACCTCAGCACTGAGATCAAAAGAAACACTTTCCCTTTAGGTGGACTATAGGAGACGCTTCTTGGAAATCCCCATCTCTAAAACAGACACAAAAACCCCTTCTAGAAAGTCCCAACCCACCACCCCGCTTCCATCCCCTCTGTGGGTCCTAACCCTCGACTTATCTTGCATGCATTCTGGGGATGCAAATCCTTGTTGGCTGCAGAAGGACGCCGTCTGCCTGTCTGGTAAGTTCCAGCTGTCACCTCTTGGTCTGCCAACAGGAAGAAAACCAAACATAAGTGCACAGTCTTAACAGCACATCGGACAAAACATGATAGCTCTGCTACTCACCATTCTCCTCAGAATGCCCTGGTTCTTGACCTGCACGCTTCAGGTCTGCTTGGATTCTGATGCCATCATTGCAGGGTACACCTAGGTTAAATGGAGACAAGGCGACATGGCATTGCTGAAACTCAAGTGGACTCTCACTCCCCCTCCCTACCTCCCCGACTCACTGCAATTCCTCGGCCATTCCTCGGGACTACCCAGATGAGACCTTGAAATGCAAAATCGGAAGGGTCCGTCACAGGGTCCTGTAATACTTCCAGCGAGATCACAAGTGCATGAAACCTGGTCCATCAGCCAGTTGGTGACAGAGGTATGCGTACTCCGAGCCGATTCCCTAAAACACAAAAATGAGGATGGATGCTTACAGGCGCACCAAAAACTGAAAGCTGAGTAAAACCAACTGCTTCTGTCCACTGCTCACCTAGGACACTTGGCCTTGACTGCTGCTATCTGCCTGGACCTCCTAAAAATAAAGGCAAAGAACACTGCTGTAACACAGTCACCATTTCAGCTCTGCCTGCAAATACAAACAATGACCTGCTCATGGCAACAACCACCCCAGGGTTGGGGCCCTCCGCCACTGATTTGAACTGTCTGCATCTGAAAGGAAGTTAGGACTAGTGTCAAAGGGCTGCAGGACAACTTAACAGCACCAAACATGTTATGTCAAGCTCCTAAAACAATCTAGAGCCCAACTACACCCTGCATTACCAATTTCAAGTCCCCGGAACTTGTGCTATTACAGGCTATGCAGCAGGGCAGAGCAGCTCTGGGAGAAATATGTGCAGACACCCATGACACAGAATAGGACGTGGCAGGACAGGGAGAGAGAGCTTTCAACAAGAAGAAAGGACCGAGAGACCCAAACACTAAAGAGTGCACCAGAGACAAGTGACAGGACACACACCAGAACTGCTCTTCCCTGCGCACCTCAGCACTGAGATCAAAACAGACACTTTCCCTTTAGGTGGCCTAAGGGGACGCTTTTTGGACATCCCCATCTCCAAACCTGATTCAAAATCCCCTCCGGGGGAGCCCCAACCTGGTACCTCTCTTCCTTCCCCTCTGTGGATTGTAGCCCTTGACTCATCTTGCACATATCTGGGGATGCAAATCCCCATTGGTGCAGAAGGAGGCCACTGCTCCCATCCTCAGGCCATGGCCCTGACTTATCTTTTGGATGACTGGAAATGCAAATCCCGGTTGGACCTGAAATAAGTCCCCTCTGCCTCAGAGGGGATCACCTGTTAGCCTCTTAGTCAGCTAGAATAAAGTACAGGAAAATAAATGGTTGAGTTTAGTGTTATGTGGGCCAAATCCCAGCAAGTCAGATACTTATTGTCTCCTGAGTGTGCTTGGGTGCTCAAGTCTCCAGCTCCATCCCTAGTCTAAGGTTTGGCTGTTATTATGAGTAGCACCTGGTTTAGAGAGGCAAAGTTACATGGCATTTCTGTGAGTTCAGTGGATGAGCTTGTGTGCTGTATGACACACGGATGCCTCTGCTACGCTTGTGAAAAGCCTTGCAAAGAGACACCATTTCTCACCCTACTGCCTGCAAACCCCCACCATGATAACTCTTAACTGGGTACCCTGCTCACTCTCCCACTCCTAGTCACAATCCTCAACTCACCTGAAACCTCAATCTTAGACCGCATCTTTGACACAGGGCAGATCCCTTCTGTGACATGATGAATCTGCTGTAAAAATGTTGTACTTGACACAACCTGGAACTACAGGAAGTTGCACTCCTCAAAAAAAAAAAAAAAAAAAAAAAAAAAAAAAAAAAGCCAAATCAGAGATCACAAAAGCACTTCACCATCCCCAAAAACACAACCCCAAATAGTGAAATTAAATACTCCCTGTGTTCAGCGCAGTTTTCTTCACAGTATCTTCAAAGTCTCTGTTGCATTAGAAGCCCAAAAGCACCTGCAGAGAGCAATCTGAGCTAAAAGAGCCTCTTCACCAAAATGAGAGGAGAGCTCTTACCCCAGCTGATCCCAGGGAGGGAATGAAGCCCCTTGGCAAAGCCTGGGGTTAATATACCCCTGATTGGGCCCGCCTCTCATTCCCATGACACCCAGGAAAAGGGAGGGGGCAATCCCCACCGGCTATAAAAGCCTTCAGAGCAGGTCTGGCTGTTTGGCTCCTCTGATTTGAATTCAAGGGGAATAAAGCGCTGGATATAGAAGAAAACTCTTCCGGGAAATGACAGCGCTTTCTTTTTTGCTACATCTACTTGGAGCAAAAGGGCAAGAAAACTGGTAAGAAATAAAACTTTGTTTTTTGGCAGCATATCTAGATAAGTGGGGTAATTTGGTATTAACTTCTATAATTATTTCTCAGTGACTACTAAGTGGTAGTCAACATGAGACAAAGGGTAGAGTGTGGCTTTCGGGGGCCACTTACGGCCATCCCCCGTCCCTCCCCCACCCCCCGGGACCCCTCGGGCTAGCTGGCTCCTTTGGGGACCGGGGTTTGCCGCGGTCCCGCTCCGCTGGGCTTACTGGGCAGCGGCTGGGTTAGCACGGTCCGAGCTGCTGCGGCGCCTCGGTCGCCGCAAGGAGTCGAGATAAAGAGACGAAGAGAGGTCAATTGTTTGCGGTCGAGAGAGATTGTATTGCCTGAATGGTTGCAGGGACAAAAGACCCTGGGCTACTTCCCAGATACAGTTTTATACAGCAAAATTAAGAGATAAGGTCTAAACAATAGAGACAGTGTCCAGCATGGGCTCATCAGAACCACCCCGTGGGTCAGGTCCAATGGGAACTGCTCAGGGGTGGGGAGAAGGGGGTTTACAGAAAGGTGCTGAAGCTAAACTTTCCCGAAACATGGGGCATACATAAATGTATCTTTTCCTCATACCTAAATGTATCTTTTCCTCAGTTTCCAATTCCTAAGGCCTTTCTAAATCCCTTCCTCCACACTACCGTGGCAGCGCGATAACAACAGTAGAGAAGAGTACTAATTATATGAATGGTCTAAGCCTCCTTGGGGCTACTAATTAGGGCTAACTACATTATAAATAAAAATAAAAATAAAAAAAAATTATAGGCTCCTGGGCAGTATAAAGGTTAAGTACATGCTAGGCTTGCCTTTCCCTGAGATATTTAGTCCTAGGGCACAGAAAGAAGTGCCCTGAAAGGTAGTTTTAAACCCTTAAAATGCTGAAAAAGCATTTTAGAAGAGGCTCCTTCAAGTGAATCCTTTAAAATGAGGAAATGGGGAAGTTACCTCCACTAAAATGGATACAATGGCAAATAAATGGCTTCTACCCTTTAATTTAATCCCCTAGAATATTGGGAAAACAGTTTTTCTCTCTTTAAATCTCTCCAGTAATGAAGACAGAGGGATCTTCCCCTGAATCCAAACCTTTAAGAAAAAGGAATAGCTGGGCTTACCCCTCAATTTAAGCCTTAGGACAACAAAAAGGGTTACCCTTAATTCAAACCCATGAAAAACCTTGTCAAGGTTTTCCCCTTCTATTTAAACTGGAAAATAATGGAAAATGGGGATTCCCTGTCATTTAACACCCCTAACAGCATAGAAAAGGCAGGGATTCTTTCAACTGAGACCATTAAAATTGCAGGGGAAGTGCATTCCCTCACGATTTGAACACAAGAAATAATGGAAAAGGAAGCTTTTTCCCATAAGTTAAACCCCTTCTCTCTTCATAACCCCTGTCTTTTCTGGGAGGGCTGTGGAAGGTCTGGGAGTTCTAGGGAGGGACTGACCCAATAAAAGGGGAAAGTTGAAAGCTCTCCCGTGGAACCCCACGTGCTGCCCGGCCTGCTCAGGTGCTGCCCTTTGGCAAGAGGTCTCTTCCCTCGGCATTTTCTCAAAGGGATGCTCCGTGCTCAGGTGGGTCGGGCTGCTCCCCGGTCCCAGCTGGATGTTCCAACCGTAGTTCCTGGAGGGACACTTGGGATACCCCTGTTAGCCCCTCTGGATTAGCAGCTCCCTGCCCATGTAGCTGCACTTAAAGCAGCTGGTCACGTGGGGAGCTGCTACACCTAGGAGTGGGGGATGAGGTGAAGAAAGGTCCTGCGGGGTGTTCCCTCCCCTATGCAGCCCTTTGTCTAACCCTAAACGATGGGGTGCCAGACTTTCATTTCCAAGATAATTAACAGTCTTTCCTCTATGTGTGCCCCTGGCCAAACAGGAATTGTGCTTCCGAAATTGCAAACGGTGAACGATTTCTCAGAGACCGCATCTGCCGACACCAGGAACTCTCGCTGCCCTTGGGGAGCAGCAGGCCTCCAGTGAACAGACATCGGCACGCGGGGAGGGTGAAGTTGGTTTCACAGGGAAAAATGGCAGAGGTCGGGTCACGAGGCCTGTGGCCCCGAGTGATTTTCTATGTTTCGTTCCGAATGGCACGGGATTTATCCTGGAGCAAAACTGCTGCCGGCAAGAATTCTGCCTGCCCTGGAAGGAAGAAGCACCTCCTCCAAACTGACATCAGGAACCGGGGAGGGTGAGCTATGTTTCACAGAGAAAAGGGCCTGTGATAGAGTCCACGAGCCAGAGGCCATGAAACAAGGGCCGCCCCATGAAAATCTGAATGGAGAAGGATTTGTCCTGGACCCAAGCTGCCCCCACGTCTGATAGTAAAAGGGTTTAAAATCATGGGGATGTAGGGTTAAAAAGTAAATTAAGCTTAGTAGGCCCTGAAAAGAAAATAAACACCCTAAGTACAGGAAGATTTCGTACCTTACTAGAACTTCACCTGTGTATCTAGTACATGATAAATGATATAGTTGTTAGAGGTGATGATTGTTTAGTAATTAAATATAATTATTGTTTAGTCGTAAAAATAATCATGAGAAACTGTGGTCAGGGACCTAAGAAAGATCACGAGAAACTCATGTCAATGTATACAATAGAACAATATAAGTTTAATAATTAATATGCAAGTTATATAATGATAGAATATAAAATACATTCAGCTCGAAAGCCATGTTGGAGTCAGATGTGGGTCTGTATCCCTGATTCTCAGAGCTCTCAATAAAAGCACCTGCATATAATCATATCCCGTAATTATGTGTGTTCCTGAACGCTAACACGTTGACCAGGGGTTGCCTTGAAAATCCCAAGCACAACTCGCAAAATGACATCAGGAACCTGGACTGGTGAGTTTTCTTTCCCAGGGAAAAGGGCTGGAGTTTGTGCTCAGGGCTCTGTGGCCCTGAGTGGGCGGCTGAATGCAGAAAATCTGAACATCAAAGGATGTGTCCCGGACCTGAGCTGCCACCGCCTCAAACTTGTGCTGCCCTGACAGTCCCAAGGGAGCCCTGCAAACTGACACCAGGAACCTGGGCTGCTGAATTTGCTTTCGCAATGTAGATATCCCTCATTTGTTCCCAGGGCCCTGTGACCCCCCTGGGTTGTCAGGTCCCAAGTTTCCTTTTGCCTCCTCAATGTCAAAACGGTGCAGGATTACTCCCAGTCCAAATCTCCCACCCCAAAGTACTCGGGGGTTTTTTTTCATGCCGAATACCTGTTGCAAACTGACAGTACAAAGCTGGGGGCTTGATTTTTTCTGTCTGGATTTCTCCTTGAGAAATCTGCCACCATATAACCCTAACCACAACCATTTTGCTTTGCTCAGAATTCACAACCTTCAGACCAGCAGCATGACACCTGACCCGCTGGCCCTCCACCGGCACCTTCCCAAAGCATTCCACTGCATTCCAGTAGTACTCGGCATTTTCAGCGGGCATCCCATTTGACCCACATCCTGACCCTAAAAATGCACCAAGGAATTCTAAAATAGCCATTAGGAAGGTGTAACAATACTCTAAAAGACACCAGAAAAGTCCTAAAAAGCCTTCAAATATCCCCTAAATATTCCTAATAGTCCTGCAAAAAAACCACTCAAGGAAGCCTGCTCAGCCTCCAAGCCCCTTCCTGTTGCTCTCTGCCCCACAGTTGTCATCCCTACCTTTTTGCAGTGGGTCCTGTTGTCCTCTGAGGGTTCTGGCATTGTCCTGGTGCGAGGGTTGCTGCCGTGTTCCGGTGTGGTCTTGCTGTGAGGCTTGCTGTGTTGCGCTGCTGTTGTTAGGGGTGAAAAGGGAAAAGGCTGCTTAGGGTGAGGTTAGGGCTGGGGTGAGGAGTGATGCACCTGTACCCTAACTTGCCTCCTAAGCTGTACCCTGTTGCCCTGATCTCCACTAGACTGTCCAGCCCTCAAACCCTCTCCCTTTGCTCCTCAACCCCTCCCTCTGCCCCCCAGCCCTCAGGCTCTGTGTGCCACCCTGAATCCCTCTCCTTTGCCCCTCATCCCCCAGCTTCTGTGTCACCCTCCAGCTGCCGCTGCCCCCCTCAGCATCTCTCTGTGTCACCCACTGTCCCCTCCCCCTGTTCCTCCCTCAGCTCCCAGCCTCTGTCACCCTCAAGCCCACACAGTGCCCCTCAAGCTGCCCTTCAGCCTCTATGCCATGAAAAAACCCTAAAACCCCATAAAAACACCCTAAAAAAACTTCATCTTCAAAATGTCTTAAAACCCCCACAAAAACATAAAAATAGCCTCAGAATACCTTTAAAATACAATAAAAATACCCTACTTAAAAAAAACCCTAAAACACCCCTAAAAATCCCCAAAGAACCTTTAAAAAAAGGCTAAATATTCTTAAAAGAGCTCTAAAAACAGCCCCAAAATCCTTAAAACACACTGATAAGACCTTAAAATCCATTAAACTTCCCTCAAGAAACTTAAAAATACCCAAGTCCTAGGAGTCCTCCACATACCCCCAATAGTCCTAAAAAAGCCCTAAACAATTATAAATAGTCCTAAAAAAACCCCAAGAACAGCCCCCCCCCAAAAAACCACTTAAAATTCTAATTAGTACTAAGAAAGCCCTTAAAATACCTTAAAAAAATCTTTTTAAAGCCCTGAAAAAGTCCTAAAGGTATCCTAAATGTTCCCAGAAAGTTCCTAAAAAGCTCCTGTGAGAAAACCCTCAAATATCCTTTAAAAACACTAAAAAAAAAAAAAAAAAAAAACAAACAAAAAAAAAACCCACTAAAAAAAGTTCTCAGTCCCCAGGCTCTACCAGTCGCTCTCTAGCCAGCAAATATCATCCCTACCTTTTAATTAAAGTCACTACCTGCAGCTGCTGGGGGGGTTCCGGGGCTGTCCCAGCATTAGGGTCACTGCCTGTAGCTGCTGTTGGGGAAAACTGGTGTTCTAGGGATGCTGATTGGGGTGAGCTTAGGGCTGGGGTGAGGGCTGCTGCTGTACCCTAAGCCTTCCTGGTACCCTATGTCCTGTCCTTTGTACCCCTAACCCTCAGTGTCAGCTCTCCACTTGTCAAGTCCCCCCTATTTGCCCCTCAGCCCGCAATGTCTGTGTGCCACCCCAAGCCCCCGACACTGTCCCTTGGCCCCCTAACCTCCACCGTGCACTCCCCACCCAGGGAGGGGTGGTTTTTAGGGTGAGGTTAAGGGTGGTGTGAGGGCTGGTTCACCTGTCACCCTCAGGTACCCCCCACTTTGTCCTCAAGGCACCCCCTGCCTCTCAACCTCCTTGTGTCACCCTCCATTCCCCCACTGCAACCTCTCAGTGTCTCTGTGCCACCCTGTGCCTCTCAGCTGCCCCCACCCTCTGTGCCACCCTCCAGCCCCCCACTGCAGCCTCTCAGCATCTCTGTGCCCCCCTTTTTACTCCTACAGACCCCTTCTGCCCCTCAGCCTCCTTGTGTCACCCTCCAGATCCCCACTGCAGTCTGTCAGCATCTCTGTGCCCCCCTGTGCCTCTCAGCTGCCCCCACCCTCTGTGCCACCCTCCAGCCCCCCACTGCAGCCTCTCAGCATCTCTGTGCCCCCCTTTTTACTCCTACAGACACCTTCTGCCTCTCAGCTGCCCCCACCCTCTGTGCCACCCTCCAGCCCCCTGCCCTCAGCCCCAGGTCCCTTTGTGACACCGTGCAGCCCACAGATGTCATCCCTGCCTGTTTTATTTTAGTGTTGTCCTGCTGTGAGGGCTGCACTATCGCCACAAGTTTGGGCTCCCATGTGGTGCTGCTGGGAGTCACAGGTGGGCGGTGGGGGGAGTGCGGGATGGGGCAGGGGCAGGTGAAGAGAGAGTAGGATGGGGGGGCTGGAAGTACAGATAGGGGTGAGGGGGGGAGACAGGGACAGAGAAGAATAGGGGTGAGGGGAGAAGGTGAGGGTAGGAGGGGCACCACATATCTGACAGACAAAAGCTGCAGCAGAATAAAATTCTGCTTGCTGAGGCAATGCCAAATACCTGCTGCAAACAGACATAAGGAACCCAGGGAAAAGGGCCGCTGTTTGTGCTCAGGGGCCTGTGACCCTGAGGTGGCAGCTGCCTGCAAAAAATCCGAATGGCAAAGGATGTGTCCCAGACCCAAGCTGCCCCTGCCTCAAAGCCTTACCCTAAACTGAACCCTAAATCCTAACTGAAAAACAAACCCTAACCCTAATCCTAACCTAACCCTAACCTCAAATAAATCTAATATTAATAATACCTCTAAAATTAAACTTAAAAACAACAGTAACCCTAGAAAATGGCGGCGCCCACGGCATCACGTGACGGGGCGATGATGGCGGCGCCCGCGGCATCACGTGATGGAGGAAAATATGGCGGCGCCTGTGCATCACGTGATTGAAGCAAATATGGCGGCGCGTACTACATCACGTGATGAGACAAAGATGGCGGCGCCGTGTAGTCATGTAATGAGGAGTTAAATGGCGGCGCCCATGGAGTCACGTGACTGATTCGAAAATGGCCGCGCCGAGAAAATCACGTGATGGAGAAAATATGGCGGCTTTCGGGACGGGGTCGATTTTGGCGGTTTTTGGCGTTTTTTTGTGTGCCCTCCGCACGCCCTGCGTGCCGTGGTGTTGTTCCGGTGCACCCGCACCGGAGGACGCCACGCGGGATTGTTTTTGGAGTGCGGGATTGGTGTCGGAATTTCGGACAGGCGGCTGTCGGGGCGACTAATGCTTGGGGTCTTTTCTGAGGCGCTGGGGGCGGTGCGAGGGGAGGGGTCGGGGTACCGACGCAGTGACGTCACGCGGTGACGCGGCGCAGGGGCGGGCCAGAGGGAGGCGTGGGTGCAGTGCGCGAATTGCACCGGCAGGTGGCGCTGCGAGACCGAGGGGTGGGCGCGCTGCCGGCTGGCGGCTGTGGGGGCAGAGCGCGTGTTTGTGCAATTCTATCCTTGTGTGTGGATTTATTAAAATAAAAATGTGGATATTGATCTAGTACCGATATCCAACTGTGACAAAAAAAAAACTCTCTAACAGTTTGAAGTTAGAAAGTGTATGTTTATTCGACACCCAGCAGCGTGTGGGATAGTTCCCAAATACACACCGCACTTTCCAAGTGATTAAAGAGCCGTTTTGTCCATAAAAGTACTGAATACCGAAAATACAAATACCTATTCATTTTGGTACATCCCATTCCTTGCTTCATATGCTAATCATTTCAAAAGCTATTAAGCATGAAGTTTGTTCCCTGAAATGGGTCAGTGGTCCCTTTCATGGGGATGAGTCCCAAAATGTGGAATTAAATGAAGTCTTCCTTGTTCTGGCCTTTCTACCGTTTCAATGCAAATATGACAAATGAACTCTTGGTAGAACTTCCATTCCTTGTCTTCATTTGATTTCAGAACAGAGGAGGCCCACAATTGTCTTATGCTCTTAAAAGCTATTTATCAGTTTCTATATTCTTCATTATTAACCCAGCTAACTAAACATTGTGCTGACAGGCAATCAATTACTAGTTAACTACTCACTCTTAACTTTATCAAGGCCTACTCATTTATTTTAATTAACTCTAGTAAGGCTTGTCTTTAACTAAAATCTTGGCTACTCTAAAATCTCTAAATCCCTTAAAATTTATGTTTCAACATGATGAACTCTTGGTTGTATCATTATTCATCTGGTGGGCTTGATGGGAATACTGGTTTCTGCATATTGCTACTGCTACCTGCCAGCTGGATCGCTAATTAGGAGCCCTATATCTATTAGAAAAAAGAAGAAAAGCTGTATGTCTGGTGCAGCAGTAGAAAATTTCAGGCTCACAGGGATTAAATAATTTTCTTTAAATAATTATTTAAAGGTTGGGTTGTTTTGGTTTTTTTGGATTTTTTTTTTTTTTTTTTTTACTCCCAGGGAGCCTGAAAGTTTTTACTGCTGTTCTTTTTTAAAGCTAGAAAGGAAAGCAGAGTTAGAAATAAAGGTAGAAATAGAGAGAAACAAAGGGTTAAAGAAAGTTGAAGTTGGAGAGAAAAAGAGAGACAGAAAAAAAAGAACTATGAAACCAGTGGCAAACAGTGAAAACAAAAAGAGTGAAAAATGAGCAGGGTTAGAGTGAAAAAGAAAGAGTGAGAGTAAAAAAGAGGAAAAAAGAGTTAAAGCTAGAGAGAAAAAGAAAGAGTAAAGTATAAACTATAGAGAGAAAAAGAAATAGTTGGAAACAGAGAAAGAAAGAAAAAAAAGAAATAGCGGGAAATAGAGAAGCAGAGAGACAGAGTTAGAAACAGTGAGAAATAGAAACACAGAGTTAGGGACAGACAGAAATGAAGTCAGAAATAGAAAAGTAAGATGAGAAGCAAAGGAAGAAATACAGTGAAAAAAAAATTACTAAACCACCCCAAAGAAAGACAGGAGCCAAAGCTGGAAGGTGAGGGAGCAGGGGCATCATTACTAGGGTTGATTCAACTTCACTGAATGAATTTTTTTATTTACACTTCAGCAAAACACATGGAAACAACAGATACAAATGCAAGTACAGATACAATCCATAGACATGCACAGATACAAAGCAATACATGGAAATGCAGCAGCAAATGCAAATACAGAACAACACAGGGCAATAGAAACCAAACACATACAACACAATATGATCCTTTTTTCTAGTTTAATTACATTTTGTTTTATTGTTAGAGGAAACACAAAAGAAAGATTACACACACAAAACAACACTCATCTAGCATGAGCACCTCCTTCGTGTTACACACAAACTCACCATCGCTCTCATCTCAACTGCTCCGTTACACCCCAGAAATCATTGTTCCTCGGGAACGTGGCTCCCGGGAGCTTCCAAAAAATCCTCCTTGAAAAAAACCCTGGCCTGGGGATGGTCTGTGGCCAAACCTTAGTGACGAACGTCACCTTATGGACTGGCCAGGACAGAGGAAAAAAACCCAGCCAGGGGGTGGGGGGGAAAAAAACCCCAGCTGCGGATTTTTTATTCTAAATTCAAAAATGAGTTGAAAAACCTAAAAGGCAAAGGCCATACACACAGGGTTAACACCGGTCAGCATACGCTCAGACCTGCAGACAGGAGCACACACAAACTTCTCACAAACAGATACGGACAATCACACTCACACTCTCTTCAGCTGACACGCTGAATGCCACCCTTATGTGAAACACTACGCTGAAGAATATGCTTCGACACATCTTCTGACTGCTGCTCCTTGACGTCAAATGGTAGATTCCAGGAAATTCTGTAGGGACCCGGGGACCTACAAGACAATGGGAGGCAATCAATGACTGACTATCTGAGAGCTAGGAGCTATTCCTACTCTGGGCCCGTCAGTGTTGTACTCAAAACCCCATAGAAGACAGATGAACTGCAAAGTTTTACAACTGCTCTACCTAAGCGTCACTACGTGCCGGGGCAGGGCAGCTCCGATTGTAATTGGCACAACAGAGGCTCATACAACATAAGGCAAGGTAGGTACATACAATATGAGTGCACACAATATAAGCCAACATAGGTACATAAAGTATAGGTACATACAATATAAACCGACAGAGGTACATACAACATAAGTACATACAATAAAGGTATATTGGCTTATACATACATGATAAGCCAACATAGGTAGGCACAACATAAGCACATATAATATAAGCTAACAGAGATACAATATAAGTGAGGACTTGAAATAACTCTCCAGAAGATTAATTCTTGACCCTATACCCTTTGAGAAGGCGGAATCTACAGAATTACTGCGGTCACGTGATGAGCGTCTAATATGCTCCGTATAGAAGTCCAAGAGAACGACATAGGTAGAGAAGGCGCTACCAAAGGTGAGAAGAAAGATGGATGAGAACATCTCATGTGCATCTGCCTGTCCCAAAAAGTGAAAATGTAAAGATGCCAGAATAAGAGATATCCAGGAAGGTACGTGAGTAAAATATGTCCGATACAGCACAGAATGATGCTGCTAAAGGATGGAGATGTAACAAAGGCCTACGACACAGAAATCAATGGACACAGAAAACATGACACCGGACACAAGTGGAAACTGCCTGGCAGTTCCACCTTATGGACCCCAAGATTCCTAGCCCAGGATGAGCCATGGGCTGATGATGCCAAAGGAAAGAAAGAACTAGGGCAATACCACATGATGATGAAAGGTAACTCCTCTCAAGATGTTAGTGCCAAAGCACTTAAGAGGAAGCCTAAGAAGCTCACTAAGTCCGGAGAAGGAAGCAATGACTACGGGGTGACCATGGTGTTTTAGTTTAGGGCAAATTTGGGGAAAACTCAGGAAATAAACTTTTACGGCTTTTTTTTATTTATTTGGTTTAGGGAAAATTTTTTTCTGAGAGAGAAGTGGAAAAGAATCTGTTTATTTAATAATAAAGCACTTTTTAGCACTAAAACAATTAATAATATAAGATGACAATAAAATTTTTTTATTTTTCTGAAGAGCTGAACAAATTTAGAAGGTTTTTCTTGGGAGTGGTCGCCTGGGTCTGGACGCTGGGGTTGGCTGTTGCAGATTTTCAGATGCAGGCTCTTGGTGTTCTTTGGTGTTTTCCAGATTCCAGTCTAGAGCAGGCTGGATGATATTTAGAAAGAGGAAGGGAAAAAAGCAACAGTCCAGGGAAGAATTGGACTGCTTAACTTAACTAGGAAGCAAAGCAAGAAAGCAGGCAAAGCAAGCAAGCCAAGCAAGCAAGCAAGCAAAGCAAGCAAGCCAAGCAAAGCAAAGCTAGCCAGTTAGCCTTAGCCTTTTTTAGCTTTTTAGCAGACATGGGGGGAGGTGAACTAGATGATAACATAGCAAAATAAACTTTTATTTTCAGAGTCAGTTTTGAAAGTACAGAACATAATATTAAATGTAAATAGAATACATGATTGGAGATATAAACATTATAACAGTTACTCTAGGATATTTTACTTTTTATTTTTATATCTTCAACATCATGTAAAAATGTCATTAAGTTAAAACTTGTATTTTTTATTTATTTATACTTTTTTTCTCATGTCTGTGTGTTTTTATGCACAGACATTGACAGTAACATCTAGTAAACAGTGATATTTGTACAATAGTTTTACTTTATAATCAGTTTTTTTTGAGGTACACATTGTGTTGTTTTATTTTTTTGCATTATTTATTATGTATAACTTGGTTTTTGAGCAAAGACAATTTCATGAATGGGTTTGTTTGTATTCGAGGTAGGATTGATTTACACTGATTTTTTTAATAAACTTTTGACATGTGCTACTGGGATTTTATTTTTGTTTACTATATTCAGGGGCTCAGACTGGGCAGGACTTGTTCGATTGGTGGAATTTCGGTTGTTAATTAACTAGGTGGCTTTTGCTAAATGTTGCTCTTAATTTTTGAAAGATCCCCCACCCAATGCTTTTAAGGTGGTTTTTTAACAGTTCATTGTACTTTTCTACTTTGCCTGCAGCTGGTGCATGGTAGGGGATGTGGTACACCTACTCAATGCCATGTTCCCTAGCCTAGGTGTTGATAAGGCTGTTTTTGAAATGAGTCTCATTGTTTGACTCAATTTTTTCAGGGGTACTATGCTTCTAAAGGACTTGCTTTTTAAGGCTCAGGATGGTGTTACGGGCTGTAGCATGAGACACAGGGTAGGTTTTCAACTATTTAGTGGTGGCTTCTACTATTGTGAGCACGTAGCGCTTGCTTTGGCGTGTCTGGGGTAGTGTGATGTAGTTAATCTGCCAGGTCTTCCTATACTTGTACTTGGACTACTGCTTACTATACTACAGGGGTTTTACTCGCTTGGCCTGTTTGATGGTAGCGCATGTTTCACAGTCATGGATAACTTGAGAAATATTGTTTATGGTTAGATTTATTTTTCGGTTTCGTGCCTACTTATAAGTGGCATCTTTACCCTGATGGCCTGAGGCATCATGGGCTTATTGTGCTAGGAACAACTTTTTCTTGTGTTCCCAGTCGAGGTCTATTTTTGATATTTCTATTTTTGCAGCTTGATTTACCTGTTGATTGTTTTGCTGCTCTTTATTAGCTCTGCTTTTGGGGACATGGGCATTTACATGGCGAACTTTTACAGGTAGCTTTTTTACCCGGGTAGCGATATCTTTTTATTTTTTAGCAGCTCAATTTGGTTTTTTTCTACGCTGCTAGTTAGCTTTTTTTCACCTCTCTAGCCACCCCCACAGAGTATTGGCTATTATCTATGAATTAGTGTAGAGGTATAGCTTTGGCTACTTTTTTCTTTCTGCAATGTCTAGGGCTAGTTGAACGGCTTTGAGTTCAGCAAATTGGCTTGATTCACTTTCTCTTTTAGTGGCCTCTGCAACCTGTTGTGTGGGATTCTATATAGCTGCTTTTCACTTCTGATTAATTTCTACGATGCGATAGGAACCGTCAGTGAAGAGAGTATAGCGTGTTTCTTCTGCTGGCAGTTGGTTATATGGTGGAGCTTTTTCAGCCCGTGTCACTGGTTTTTCTTTTTTATTTGCGACATTAAAATTTTTACTTTTGGGCTAATTTGTAATTACTTTTAAAATTTCAGGGCGATTCAGCTTACTAATATGGGCACGCTGCGTAATGAGAGCAATCTACTTGCTCCATGTAGCACTGGTGGCATGGTGGGTGGAGGGAACTTTTCTTCTGAACATCCACCCCAGCACCGGTAGTCGGGGTGCTAGGAGGAGTTGTGCTTCTGTGCCAATCACCTCTGAGGCGGCCTGGACTCTTTTGTAGGCGGCTAAGATTTCTTTTTCTGTTGGGGTGTAGTTGGCTTCAGATTTTTTGTAGCTCTGATTTTAAAATCTTAGTGGTCGGTTCTGAGTCTCATCAGGCACTTTCTGCCAAAGGCTCCAGGACAGACCATGGTTTCCGGCTGCAGAGTAGAGCACGTTCTTCACATTTGGTCTTGTCTTGATTGGGCTAAGAGCTACTGCATGAGCAATTTTTTGCTTTATCTGGGTGAAAGCTTGTTGCTGTTCAGGGCCCCAGCAGAAATCATTCTTTTTGCGGGTGACTAGGTAGAGGGGACTCACGATCTGACTGTACTCAGGAATGTGTATTTTCTAAAAACTAATGGTGCCTAAGAAAGCTTGTGTCTCTTTTTTGTTGGTTGGTGGGGACATGGCTGTGATCTTGTTGATGATATCTGTAGGAATCTGACGCCATCTATTTTGCCACTTCACTTTCAAGAACTGGATTTTTCGAGCAGGTCTTTTTACTTTATTTTTTTTGATGGCAAAACTAGCTTTCAGGAGGATTCGGATGATTTTCTTTTTTTTTTCAAACACTTCTGCTGCTGTGTTTTTCCACACAATGATATCATCAATATATTGTAGATGTTCTGGAGTCTCACCCTTTTCTAGTGCAGTCTGGATTAGTTTATGGCAGATGGTAGGACTGTGCTTCCATCCCTGGGGCAGTCGGTTCTAGGTATACTGCACTCCCCTCTATGTAAAGGCAAACTGAGGCTTGCATTCTGCTGCCAGAGGAATGGAGAAAAATGCATTGGCAATATTAATAGTGGCGTACTACTTCGCTGCCTTGGACTCCAGCTCGTACTGTAGTTCTAGTATGTTTGGCACAGCAGCGCTCAGTGGTGGAGTTACTTTATTCAATGCACGGTAGTCCACAGTCAATTTCCATTTTCCTTCAGATTTACGCACAGGCCAAATGGGGCTGTTGAAGGGTGAGTGGGTTTTGCTGACTACTCCTTGGCTTTTCAGCTCTCGGATCATCTTATGGATGGGAACCACAGCATCTCGAGTTGTTTTGTACTGTCGACGATGCACTGTTGAAGTGGCAACTGGTACTTTTTGTTCTTCTCCCTTCAAAAGTTCTATTGTAGTTGGATTTTCAGACAGTCCAGGCAAGGTGTTCAGTTGCTGGATGTTTTCTGTCGCTACAGCTGCTATCTCAAATGTTTACTTGAGTTTCTTTGGGTTTTTAAAATATCTCCTTCGAAGGTAATCTATGCCTAAAATACATGGGGCTTCTGGGCCAGTCACAATAGGGTGTTTCTTCTATTCATTTTTTGTTAGACTTACATCAGCTTCTACTACAGTAAAGTCCTGAGATCCACCTGTCACACCGGCAATAGAGACAGATTCTGCTTTTACGTGTCTTGATGGAATTAACGTGCATTGTGCACTAGTATCAATCAAAGCTTTATATTTTTGTGGGTCTGATGTGTCAGGCTAGCGAATCTACACAGTCCAGAAAACACGGTTTTCCCTCGCCTCTACCTGGCTAGAGGCAGGGCCCCTCTAAGCCTGGTTATTTTTCTTGCCTTGGGCGTATGTTTTAGAAGTTTTTTCAAGGGGATTAGACATGTTATTATCATCATTATGCCTGGCAGTTTGGTTATGGGCAACTGGAGCTGCTCTCCTTTTGGTGGCACTTCTTCTCTGAATCTTACTTTCTTTCAATTTACGCACCTGTTGTGTCAGAGCACCAGTAGGTTTTCTGTTTCATTTCTTCATGTTTTCTCCGCAATCGCGCAGGAAGAACCACAGCTCAGTTTGTGGGGTGTACTTTTTTTCACCATTTGAGGAACGTCTACGTTGGATACTAGAACTTCTGATCTGTATTGCTGAGATTTGGAGAAGGTTTTCCTTTATCTCCTCTCTGAGTTTCTTATGATTCTTTTCTATCTTATCTTTTAATTTTTGCAGACGTGTTTTCACTGCTGTAATTCTGGCATGGGTTGGGCTATGTACAGCATTTGCATATGCTCAGAGTTTTCTTGCCATTTCGAGCACGGTCTCATCCCTCTCATCTTGCTTCATTATTGCTAAGGCAGAAGCGTAGTCATGTGGCCTAAGCCGTACAAGTTTTCGCCACATTACAGATGTACATGGTACTAAGTCTGGATTCTTAGTTGTTATTTCATTTGAGAAGATAATCTTTGCCACTGCTATTTCTCTCAGACGTTGGATTTTTTTGTTTTATAGTCTTCCACTGGGTTTGCTGCATATAAAGATCATCTGCACACAGGTATTTTTGTGCTACACTTTCCAGAACTCGTGCCCAGAGGCTGTGAGGGTTAGCCCCCCTCATCATTCTTTGATCAATAACAGGATCATGTGACAGGGATCTTAAATGTCTTGCCTCAGTACCATCTAGAATTGTAGCTTCGCCTGCAGCATTTCAAAGACGGACCAACTAACTAATTACAGACTTATCAGGTCGTCGGGTATAATCTTTCCTCAGGCCACGAAGGTCCTTTAGGGAAAAGGACTCAGTATTGGCCTCTGATCTTGTACTAGTTGCTTTGACTTTTGATTTTATGTCAGCAGGCATTGAGGGTTTCTCTCCTGCATTATCATCATCATCGTCATCATTCACTGGTCGATTGGTCTTTTCTGTGCGCTTTCCACTTCTTGTGCTAGTAGCAACAGTCATAGGTTGAGGCTTGGCTGCCGAGTTTGGTTTAGTTGCTAGCCTAGGCTCACTGTCTGGTTTAGCTGCTGGCTTTGAGCCGGGGGTGTTTGCTGCAGCCTGAGTGACTGGTATAGCTGCTGATTTATCTCCCTGCCCCCCTTCCTCTGTCTGCTGCCTTACAGTATCTAGCAGGGTGCGATAAGCATATGCCAGGGCCCAGCTCACTGCAATGATTTTTTTTTCTTTAGAGTTATCATGGCACTTTTCTTTCAAGTACTTTGCCACTTCAGCCGGATTCTGAATTTGTTTACTAGGAAAGTCCCAGGCTATAGGGTCAGAAAATTCTTTTAAAATTTGGCTCATCTCCTCCCATTTCCCACACTACTCAGGATTTCTCACACCTGGGTCTACTCCTGGGTCAGAGGTCTCATCAGCTCTTCTAGAAATCTCAGCCCTCATTCTAGAGAGACTGCAGACTGTATAGAGAAAGCTTACTAGATTAAACACCAGGAAGATGGTGTCTTTAACAGTCAGGGGAAACTGAACATTCTCTAATAGGGAGGTAACACATTTAGAGGAGAAGAAGGAAAGCAAAGGCTGAAAAGCCTCATCCCCTACTTCCCTTCTAACAAACTGGCTGTACAACTATAACCATGAATCATACATTCCAGGAACAGACTTCAGCACTTTTATAAACCTTCTGAAATCTATTACACTCAAGCACAGCACAATGGATATTCTGGTCAGTGCCCTTCTACTGCAAAACATACGTATTAGGGACAATATCGGAGCTATTTTTGGATAAAAAAATAAACCTAGGGACCACAGGGGGATTAAGATCTCAAAAACCTCTAGGGACCAGAGACACATGCAGGCCTTCACCCTAAGAGACAATATTAATTCAAACAACATAACCAGTAACTGCTCCATACCCACACAAAATAATTGGAACAAAAATATGATTACAACAGGGTTTTTTTCACTTTCTCGAGCCCCGAGTTGGGCGCCAAAATATTTGTCCTAGTTTAGGGCAAATTTGGGGAAAACCCAGGAAATAAACCCCCACGGCCCCTCTCTACCCACCTGGTTCAGGGAAAAATTTTCTCTGAGAGAGAAGTGGAAAAGAATCTGTTTATTCAACAACAAAGCACTCCCCAGCACCAAAACAATTAACAACACAAGATGACAACAAAACTCTTTCACCCTTCTGAAGAGCTGAACAAATTTAGAAGGTCTTTCCTGGGAGTGGTCGCCTGGGTCTGGACGCTGGGGTTGGCTGTTGCAGATTTTCAAATGCAGGCTCCTGGTGTTCTTTGGTGTTTCCCAGATCCCAGTCTAGAGCAGGCTGGATGATATTCAGAAAGAGGAAGGGAAAAAAGCAACAGTCCAGGGAAGAATTGGACTGCTTAACTTAACTAGGAAGCAAAGCAAGAAAGCAAGCAAAGCAAGCAAGCAAAGCAAAGCCAGCCAGCCAGCCCTAGCCTTTTTTAGCTTTCCAGCAGACATGGGGGGAGGTGAACCAGATGATAACATAGCAAAATAAACCTTCACTTTCAGAGTCAGTTCTGAAAGCACAGAACATAATATCAAACGTAAACAGAACACACGATTGGAGATACAAACACTATAACAGTCACTCTAGGACACATGGCTATAGCTCCAGACATGCAGGCGGGCTCCTCGAGTGAAAATATCCACGATGACATCAAGAGTCGTAGAAGGCCGCTGACGCGAACCTCACGAGAATGCGGAGACGGATCGGAACTGCCCTGGCCGGCAAAGACTCTGGTGAAGCTGAGGAGAAACCCTCTCCCTCTGCTCCCGAGGGGCCCGTTCCACTATGGGCCTCTCCTCTAAGTTAACATCAAATTGCCTCCTATGATAGTAAAGGTTTTTCCCCCATCTCGCACCAACTGGTCCCAGCACTTAGCTTTTGAAAGACAACCAGACAGAATTCAATGTCAGTTGGATGTGGACGGTGAGATGTTCTCTACATCCGCTTCAGTGCTGCCAGTTCCAAACTTAAGCTATGCACCTCCTCGGGGTACCTAAGACAAAACAGAAAATGCAATTAGTGCCCACCAAAAGAGGAATCCCCAGAACTCAGACACACCGCTGCCCCAGCTCACCAGAAAACTCGATTTGACTCCACAGGCTGCCTGGAGGAAACCTGCAAAATGAAAAGGTACACAATTAGCATGCTGCTGCATAACGGTCACCTATGAGTGACCATGCCTAAATGCCAACTCACCCGCTCGCCTCTGTTCCTTCACACACCTAGGGCAGCGACAGCGCCTGCAAAAAAAAATAAAGCAAAAAAACCAAACCCACACTGAGATACTGCGAAAACAGCACCCACCTGACTCGAAAAGTACACCCGCCCAGACCATAAGCTTGCACCCACCTGGCTTCAGACATCCGGACCAGACACATCTTGCAAGAGGACTGCCTACAATAAAACAAAGTAACCCAGAGTAGATGCTTAGAATTGCACCAGAAATTGAGACAAGAGCCAGAACAACAGCTTCTGTCCACTGCTCACCTGGCATACTGGGCCTTGACTGCTCCTAGCAACCGGGACTTCCTAAAACTAAAGACAAAGAAAAATGCTGTAACAGAGAGTGACCATTGAGGCTTCCCCTGCAAACACAAACAATGACTGACCATCTCACAGAAACCCCCTGACCACAAGGGGTACTCTGCCACAGAGTTAATGCATCTGAAACAAAGTTGGGAGAAAATTCAAACAGCTGTAGGATAACTTAACAGGTCCAAATATCTGGTGTGACACTGGGAATACAACTTAGAACGCAACTACATGCCCCATGCCAAATTGCAAATCCCCGGGACTGGTGCAAGTACACCAGCCTATGCAGCATGGCAGAGCAGCGCCAGGACAACTACGTGCAGACACCCGTGACACAGGACCTGGGACGAGACAAACAAGGGGACACAACAGGGGCAGAGAGAGCTATCGATGAGAAGAATGTGTGCAAGGACCAGGAGACCCAAAGAACACAGAGTGCAACAGAGACAAGTGACAGGACACACACCGGAACTGCTCTGCCCTGCGCACCTCAGCACTGAGATCAAAAGAAACACTTTCTCTTTAGGTGGCCTAAGGGGACGCTTCTTGGACATCCCCAAAACAGACAAAAAAACCCTTCTAGAAAGGCCCAACCCAGCAACCCGTTTCGAACCCCTCTGTGGGCATAACTCTCAACTCATCTTGTATGCAACTGGGGATGCAAATCCCTGTTGGCTGCAGAAGAAGGCCGTCTGCCTGCCTGCTAAGTTCCAGCTGTCACCTCGTGGTCTGCCAAGAGAAAGAAAACCAAACATCAGTGCACAGTCTTAACAGCACATTGGACAAAACCTGATAATTGTGCTACTCACCATCCTCCTCAGAATGCACGGGGTCTGGGCCAGCACACTTTGGGCGTGCTTGGATTGTGACACCGTCATTGCAGAGGACACCTAGGTTAAAGGGAGACAATGCCACATGGCATTACTGAAACTTGAGTCAACTCTCACTCCTCCTCCCTACCTCCCTGACTCACCGCAATTCCTTGTCCACTCCTCTGGGCTACCAGGATGGGACCCTGACATACAAAATTTTTAGGCTTCATCACAGAGTCCCGCTATACTTCCAGAGGTCTCATAAAGCACAGGAAACCCAGTCCATTGGCCAGCTGGTGACAGGTGCTATGCGTACTCCGAAGGGATTCCCTAAAGTACACAAACAAGAACGAATGCTTACAGTCGCACCAAAAACCGAAACATGAGCAAAAACAACAGCTTCTCTCCACTGCTCACCTAGCACAATGGGCCTTGACTGCTGCTATCTGCCAGGATCTCCTAAAAATAAAGACAAAAACACCGCTGTAACATAGTCACCATTTAGAATTCCCCTGTAAATGCAAACAATGACCGACCTGCTCATGGGAAGATCCTCACCCAGGACTGGCGCTCTCCGCCACAGATTTGAACTGTCAGCATCTGAAAGGAAGTTAGAACTAGTATCAAACAGCTGCAAGACAACTTAACACCACTGACCATGTTATGGCAATCTCCTTACACAATCCAGATCCCAACTACACACTGCATTACCAATTTCAAGTCCCCAGGACTTGTGCTATTACAGGCTATGCAGCAGGGCAGAGCAAGGCCGGGACAAATATGTGCAGACACCCGTGACACAGGACAGGACGTGACAAACGAGGGGACGTGACAGGGAGAGAGCGCTCTCGAGGAGAAGAAAGGACCGAGAGACCCAAACAACACAGACTGCACCAGAGACAAGTGACAGGACACACACCGGAACTGCTCTGCCCTGTGAACCTCAGCACTGAGAGCAAAACAGACACTTTCCCTTTAGGTGGCCTAAGGAAATGCTTCTTGGACATCCCCATCCCCAAAACAGACAAAAAAAAACCCTTCTAGAAAGGCCCAAGCCAGCACCCCGCTTCCATCCCCTCTGTAGGTCGTAACACTCCACTTATCTTGCACATATCTGGGGATGTCAATCCCTGCTGGCTGCAGAAGAAGGCCGTCTGCCCACCTGCTAAGTTCCAGCTGTCACCTCTTGGTCTGCCCACAGAAAGAAAACCAAACATCAGTGCACAGTCTTAACAGCACATCGGCCAAAACGTGGTAAATCTGCTACTCACCATCCTCCTCAGAGTGCCCAGGCCACACACTTCAGGCGTGCTTGGAGGCCGACAGCATCACCTATGGGTACAGCACGGTTAAGTGGAGAGGGGGGTGACGTGGCATTGCTGAAACTTGAGTGTACCCACGCTCCTCCTCCCTACATCCCAGACTCACCGCAATTCCTTGTCCACTCCTCTGGGCTACCAGGGTGGGACCCTGACATACAAAATGTGAAGGCTTCATCACAGGGTCCCGCTATACTTCCGGAGGTCTCATAAAGCACAGGAAACCCAGTCCATTGGCCAGCTGGTGACAGGTGCTATGCGTACTCCGAAGGGATTCCCTAAAGTACACAAACAAGAACGGATGCTTACAGTCGCACCAAAAACCGAAACCTGAGCAAAAACAACAGCTTCTCTCCACTGCTCACCTAGCACAATGGGCCTTGACTGCTGCTATCTGCCAGGATCTCCTAAAAATAAAGACAAAAACACCGCTGTAACATAGTCACCATTTAGAATTCCCCTGTAAATGCAAACAATGACCGACCTGCTCATGGGAAGATCCTCACCCAGGACTGGCGCTCTCCGCCACAGATTTGAACTGTCAGCATCTGAAAGGAAGTTAGAACTAGTATCAAACAGCTGCAAGACAACTTAACACCACTGAACATGTTATGGCAATCTCCTTACACAATCCAGATCCCAACTACACACTGCATTACCAATTTCAAGTCCCCAGGACTTGTGCTATTACAGGCTATGCAGCAGGGCAGAGCATGGCCGGGACAAATATGTGCAGACACCCGTGACACAGGACAGGACGTGACAAACGAGGGGACGTGACAGGGAGAGAGCGCTCTCGAGGAGAAGAAAGGACCGAGAGACCCAAACAACACAGACTGCACCAGAGACAAGTGACAGGACACACACCGGAACTGCTCTGCCCTGTGAACCTCAGCACTGAGAGCAAAACAGACACTTTCCCTTTAGGTGGCCTAAGGAAACGCTTCTTGGACATCCCCATCCCCAAAACAGACAAAAAAAAACCCTTCTAGAAAGGCCCAAGCCAGCACCCCGCTTCCATCCCCTCTGTAGGTCGTAACACTCCACTTATCTTGCACATATCTGGGGATGTCAATCCCTGCTGGCTGCAGAAGAAGGCCGTCTGCCCGCCTGCTAAGTTCCAGCTGTCACCTCTTGGTCTGCCCACAGAAAGAAAACCAAACATCAGTGCACAGTCTTAACAGCACATCGGCCAAAACGTGGTAAATCTGCTACTCACCATCCTCCTCAGAGTGCCCAGGCCACACACTTCAGGCGTGCTTGGAGGCCGACAGCATCACCTATGGGTACAGCACGGTTAAGTGGAGAGGGGGGTGACGTGGCATTGCTGAAACTTGAGTGTACCCACGCTCCTCCTCCCTACATCCCAGACTCACCGCAATTCCTTGTCCACTCCTCTGGGCTACCAGGATGGGACCCTGACATACAAAATGTGAAGGCTTCATCACAGGGTCCCGCTATACTTCCGGAGGTCTCATAAAGCACAGGAAACCCAGTCCATTGGCCAGCTGGTGACAGGTGCTATGCGTACTCCGAAGGGATTCCCTAAAGTACACAAACAAGAACGAATGCTTACAGTCGCACCAAAAACCGAAACCTGAGCAAAAACAACAGCTTCTCTCCACTGCTCACCTAGCACAATGGGCCTTGACTGCTGCTATCTGCCAGGATCTCCTAAAAATAAAGACAAAAACACCGCTGTAACATAGTCACCATTTAGAATTCCCCTGTAAATGCAAACAATGACCGACCTGCTCATGGGAAGATCCTCACCCAGGACTGGCGCTCTCCGCCACAGATTTGAACTGTCAGCATCTGAAAGGAAGTTAGAACTAGTATCAAACAGCTGCAAGACAACTTAACACCACTGACCATGTTATGGCAATCTCCTTACACAATCCAGATCCCAACTACACACTGCATTACCAATTTCAAGTCCCCAGGACTTGTGCTATTACAGGCTATGCAGCAGGGCAGAGCATGGCCGGGACAAATATGTGCAGACACCCGTGACACAGGACAGGACGTGACAAACGAGGGGACGTGACAGGGAGAGAGCGCTCTCGAGGAGAAGAAAGGACCGAGAGACCCAAACAACACAGACTGCACCAGAGACAAGTGACAGGACACACACCGGAACTGCTCTGCCCTGTGAACCTCAGCACTGAGAGCAAAACAGACACTTTCCCTTTAGGTGGCCTAAGGAAATGCTTCTTGGACATCCCCATCCCCAAAACAGACAAAAAAAAACCCTTCTAGAAAGGCCCAAGCCAGCACCCCGCTTCCATCCCCTCTGTAGGTCGTAACACTCCACTTATCTTGCACATATCTGGGGATGTCAATCCCTGCTGGCTGCAGAAGAAGGCCGTCTGCCCGCCTGCTAAGTTCCAGCTGTCACCTCTTGGTCTGCCCACAGAAAGAAAACCAAACATCAGTGCAACAGTCTTAACAGCACATCGGCCAAAACCTGGTAAATCTGCTACTCACCATCCTCCTCAGAGTGCCTAGGCCACACACTTCAGGCGTGCTTGGAGGCCGACAGCATCACCTATGGGGACAGCACAGTTAAGTGGAGAGAGGGTGACGTGGCATTGTTGAAACTTGAGTGTACCCACGCTCCTCCTCCCTACATCCCAGACTCACCGCAATTCCTTGTCCACTCCTCTGGGCTACCAGGGTGGGACCCTGACATACAAAATGTGAAGGCTTCATCACAGGGTCCAGCTATACTTCCAGAGGTCTCATAAAGCACAGGAAACCCAGTCCATTGGCCAGCTGGTGACAGGTGCTATGCGTACTCCGAAGGGATTCCCTAAAGTACACAAACAAGAACGGATGCTTACAGTCGCACCAAAAACCGAAACCTGAGCAAAAACAACAGCTTCTCTCCACTGCTCACCTAGCACAATGGGCCTTGACTGCTGCTATCTGCCAGGATCTCCTAAAAATTAAGACAAAAACACCGCTGTAACATAGTCACCATTTAGAATTCCCCGGTAAATGCAAACAATGACCGACCTGCTCATGGGAAGATCCTCACCCAGGACTGGCGCTCTCCGCCACAGATTTGAACTGTCAGCATCTGAAAGGAAGTTAGAACTAGTATCAAACAGCTGCAAGACAACTTAACACCACTGACCATGTTATGGCAATCTCCTTACACAATCCAGATCCCAACTACACACTGCATTACCAATTTCAAGTCCCCAGGACTTGTGCTATTACAGGCTATGCAGCAGGGCAGAGCATGGCCGGGACAAATATGTGCAGACACCCGTGACACAGGACAGGACGTGACAAACGAGGGGACGTGACAGGGAGAGAGCGCTCTCGAGGAGAAGAAAGGACCGAGAGACCCAAACAACACAGACTGCACCAGAGACAAGTGACAGGACACACACCGGAACTGCTCTGCCCTGTGAACCTCAGCACTGAGAGCAAAACAGACACTTTCCCTTTAGGTGGCCTAAGCAAACGCTTCTTGGACATCCCCGTCCCCAAAACAGACAAAAAAAACCCTTCTAGAAAGGCCCAAGCCAGCACCTCGCTTCCATCCCCTCTGTAGGTCGTAACACTCCACTTATCTTGCACATATCTGGGGATGTCAATCCCTGCTGGCTGCAGAAGGCCGTCTGCCCGCCTGCTAAGTTCCAGCTGTCACCTCTTGGTCTGCCCACAGAAAGAAAACCAAACATCAGTGCACAGTCTTAACAGCACATCGGCCAAAACCTGGTAAATCTGCTACTCACCATCCTCCTCAGAGTGCCCAGGCAACACACTTCAGGCGTGCTTGGAGGCCGACAGCATCACCTATGGGGACAGCACAGTTAAGTGGAGAGGGGGTGACGTGGCATTGCTGAAACTTGAGTGTACCCACGCTCCTCCTCCCTACATCCCAGAATCACCGCAATTCCTTGTCCACTCCTCTGGGCTACCAGGGTGGGACCCTGACATACAAAATGTGAAGGCTTCATCACAGGATCCCGCTATACTTCTAGAGGTCTCATAAAGCACAGGAAACCCAGTCCATTGGCCAGCTGGTGACAGGTGCTATGCGTACTCCGAAGGGATTCCCTAAAGTACACAAACAAGAACGGATGCTTACAGTCGCACCAAAAACCGAATCCTGAGCAAAAACAACAGCTTCTCTCCACTGCTCACCTAGCACAATGGGCCTTGACTGCTGCTATCTGCCAGGATCTCCTAAAAATAAAGACAAAAACACCGCTGTAACATAGTCACCATTTAGAATTCCCCGGTAAATGCAAACAATGACCGACCTGCTCATGGGAAGATCCTCACCCAGGACTGGCGCTCTCCGCCACAGATTTGAACTGTCAGCATCTGAAAGGAAGTTAGAACTAGTATCAAACACCTGCAGGACAGCTTAACACCACTGAACATGTTATGGCAATCTCCTTACACAATCCAGATCCCAACTACACACTGCATTACCAATTTCAAGTCCCCAGGACTTGTGCTATTACAGGCTATGCAGCAGGGCAGAGCATGGCCGGGACAAATATGTGCAGACACCCGTGACACAGGACAGGACGTGACAAACGAGGGGACGTGACAGGGAGAGAGCGCTCTCGAGGAGAAGAAAGGACCGAGAGACCCAAACAACACAGACTGCACCAGAGACAAGTGACAGGACACACACCGGAACTGCTCTGCCCTGTGAACCTCAGCACTGAGAGCAAAACAGACACTTTCCCTTTAGGTGGCCTAAGGAAACGCTTCTTGGACATCCCCATCCCCAAAACAGACAAAAAAAAACCCTTCTAGAAAGGCCCAAGCCAGCACCCCGCTTCCATCCCCTCTGTAGGTCGTAACACTCCACTTATCTTGCACATATCTGGGGATGTCAATCCCTGCTGGCTGCAGAAGAAGGCCGTCTGCCCGCCTGCTAAGTTCCAGCTGTCACCTCTTGGTCTGCCCACAGAAAGAAAACCAAACATCAGTGCAACAGTCTTAACAGCACATCGGCCAAAACCTGGTAAATCTGCTACTCACCATCCTCCTCAGAGTGCCTAGGCCACACACTTCAGGCGTGCTTGGAGGCCGACAGCATCACCTATGGGGACAGCACAGTTAAGTGGAGAGAGGGTGACGTGGCATTGCTGAAACTTGAGTGTACCCACGCTCCTCCTCCCTACATCCCAGACTCACCGCAATTCCTTGTCCACTCCTCTGGGCTACCAGGGTGGGACCCTGACATACAAAATGTGAAGGCTTCATCACAGGGTCCCGCTATACTTCCAGAGGTCTCATAAAGCACAGGACACCCAGTCCATTGGCCAGCTGGTGACAGGTGCTATGCGTACTCCGAAGGGATTCCCTAAAGTACACAAACAAGAACGGATGCTTACAGTCGCACCAAAAACCGAAACCTGAGCAAAAACAACAGCTTCTCTCCACTGCTCACCTAGCACAATGGGCCTTGACTGCTGCTATCCGCCAGGATCTCCTAAAAATTAAGACAAAAACACCGCTGTAACATAGTCACCATTTAGAATTCCCCTGTAAATGCAAACAATGACCGACCTGCTCATGGGAAGACCCTCACCCAGGACTGGCGCTCTCCGCCACAGATTTGAACTGTCAGCATCTGAAAGGAAGTTAGAACTAGTATCAAACAGCTGCAAGACAACTTAACACCACTGACCATGTTATGGCAATCTCCTTACACAATCCAGATCCCAACTACACACTGCATTACCAATTTCAAGTCCCCAGGACTTGTGCTATTACAGGCTATGCAGCAGGGCAGAGCATGGCCGGGACAAATATGTGCAGACACCCGTGACACAGGACAGGACGTGACAAACGAGGGGACGTGACAGGGAGAGAGCGCTCTCGAGGAGAAGAAAGGACCGAGAGACCCAAACAACACAGACTGCACCAGAGACAAGTGACAGGACACACACCGGAACTGCTCTGCCCTGTGAACCTCAGCACTGAGAGCAAAACAGACACTTTCCCTTTAGGTGGCCTAAGGAAACGCTTCTTGGACATCCCCATCCCCAAAACAGACAAAAAAAAACCCTTCTAGAAAGGCCCAAGCCAGCACCCCGCTTCCATCCCCTCTGTAGGTCGTAACACTCCACTTATCTTGCACATATCTGGGGATGTCAATCCCTGCTGGCTGCAGAAGAAGGCCGTCTGCCCGCCTGCTAAGTTCCAGCTGTCACCTCTTGGTCTGCCCACAGAAAGAAAACCAAACATCAGTGCACAGTCTTAACAGCACATCGGCCAAAACCTGGTAAATCTGCTACTCACCATCCTCCTCAGAGTGCCCAAGCCACACACTTCAGGCGTGCTTGGAGGCCGACAGCATCACCTATGGGTACAGCACGGTTAAGTGGAGAGGGGCTGACGTGGCATTGCTGAAACTTGAGTGTACCCACGCTCCTCCTCCCTACATCCCAGACTCACCGCAATTCCTTGTCCACTCCTCTGGGCTACCAGGGTGGGACCCTGACATACAAAATGTGAAGGCTTCATCACAGGGTCCCGCTATACTTCCGGAGGTCTCATAAAGCACAGGAAACCCAGTCCATTGGCCAGCTGGTGACAGGTGCTATGCGTACTCCGAAGGGATTCCCTAAAGTACACAAACAAGAACGAATGCTTACAGTCGCACCAAAAACCGAAACATGAGCAAAAACAACAGCTTCTCTCCACTGCTCACCTAGCACAATGGGCCTTGACTGCTGCTATCTGCCAGGATCTCCTAAAAATTAAGACAAAAACACCGCTGTAACATAGTCACCATTTTGAATTCCCCTGTAAATGCAAACAATGACCGACCTGCTCATGGGAAGATCCTCACCCAGGACTGGCGCTCTCCGCCACAGATTTGAACTGTCAGCATCTGAAAGGAAGTTAGAACTAGTATCAAACAGCTGCAAGACAACTTAACACCACTGAACATGTTATGGCAATCTCCTTACACAATCCAGATCCCAACTACGCACTGCATTACCAATTTCAAGTCCCCAGGACTTGTGCTATTACAGGCTATGCAGCAGGGCAGAGCATGGCCGGGACAAATATGTGCAGACACCCGTGACACAGGACAGGACGTGACAAACGAGGGGATGTGACAGGGAGAGAGCGCTCTCGAGGAGAAGAAAGGACCGAGAGACCCAAACAACACAGACTGCACCAGAGACAAGTGACAGGACACACACCGGAACTGCTCTGCCCTGTGAACCTCAGCACTGAGAGCAAAACAGACACTTTCCCTTTAGGTGGCCTAAGGAAACGCTTCTTGGACATCCCCATCCCCAAAACAGACAAAAAAAAACCCTTCTAGAAAGGCCCAAGCCAGCACCCCGCTTCCATCCTCTCTGTAGGTCGTAACACTCCACTTATCTTGCACATATCTGGGGATGTCAATCCCTGCTGGCTGCAGAAGAAGGCCGTCTGCCCGCCTGCTAAGTTCCAGCTGTCACCTCTTGGTCTGCCCACAGAAAGAAAACCAAACATCAGTGCACAGTCTTAACAGCACATCGGCCAAAACCTGGTAAATCTGCTACTCACCATCCTCCTCAGAGTGCCCAGGCCACACACTTCAGGCGTGCTTGGAGGCCGACAGCATCACCTATGGGTACAGCACGGTTAAGTGGAGAGGGGGGTGACGTGGCATTGCTGAAACTTGAGTGTACCCACGCTCCTCCTCCCTACATCCCAGACTCACCGCAATTCCTTGTCCACTCCTCTGGGCTACCAGGGTGGGACCCTGACATACAAAATGTGAAGGCTTCATCACAGGGTCCCGCTATACTTCCGGAGGTCTCATAAAGCACAGGAAACCCAGTCCATTGGCCAGCTGGTGACAGGTGCTATGCGTACTCCGAAGGGATTCCCTAAAGTACACAAACAAGAACGAATGCTTACAGTCGCACCAAAAACCGAAACCTGAGCAAAAACAACAGCTTCTCTCCACTGCTCACCTAGCACAATGGGCCTTGACTGCTGCTATCTGCCAGGATCTCCTAAAAATAAAGACCAAAACACCACTGTAACATAGTCACCATTTAGAATTCCCCTGTAAATGCAAACAATGACCGACCTGCTCATGGGAAGATCCTCACCCAGGACTGGCGCTCTCCGCCACAGATTTGAACTGTCAGCATCTGAAAGGAAGTTAGAACTAGTATCAAACAGCTGCAGGACAGCTTAACACCACTGAACATGTTATGGCAATCTCCTTACACAATCCAGATCCCAACTACACACTGCATTACCAATTTCAAGTCCCCAGGACTTGTGCTATTACAGGCTATGCAGCAGGGCAGAGCATGGCCGGGACAAATATGTGCAGACACCCGTGACACAGGACAGGACGTGACAAACGAGGGGACGTGACAGGGAGAGAGAGCTCTCGAGGAAAAGAAAGGACCGAGAGACCCAAACAACACAGACTGCACCAGAGACAAGTGACAGGACACACACCGGAACTGCTCTGCCCTGTGAACCTCAGCACTGAGAGCAAAACAGACACTTTCCCTTTAGGTGGCCTAAGGAAACGCTTCTTGGACATCCCCATCTCCAAAACAGACAAAAAAAACCCCTTCTAGAAAGGCCCAAGCCAGCACCCCGCTTCCATCCCCTCTGTAGGTCGTAACACTCCACTTATCTTGCACATATCTGGGGATGTCAATCCCTGCTGGCTGCAGAAGAAGGCCGTCAGCCCGCCTGCTAAGTTCCAGCTGTCACCTCTTGGTCTGCCCACAGAAAGAAAACCAAACATCAGTGCAACAGTCTTAACAGCACATCGGCCAAAACCTGGTAAATCTGCTACTCACCATCCTCCTCAGAGTGCCCAGGCCACACACTTCAGGCGTGCTTGGAGGCCGACAGCATCACCTATGGGGACAGCACAGTTAAGTGGAGAGGGTGTGACGTGGCATTGCTGAAACTTGAGTGTACCCACGCTCCTCCTCCCTACATCCCAGACTCACCGCAATTCCTTGTCCACTCCTCTGGGCTACCAGGGTGGGACCCTGACATACAAAATTTTTAGGCTTACTCACAGGGTCCCGCTATACTTCCAGAGGTCTCATAAAGCACAGGAAACCCAGTCCATTGGCCAGCTGGTGAAAGGTGCTATGCGTACTCCGAAGGGATTCCCTAAAGTACACAAACAAGAACGGATGCTTACAGTCGCACCAAAAACCGAAACATGAGCAAAAACAACAGCTTCTCTCCACTGCTCACCTAGCACAATGGGCCTTGACTGCTGCTATCTGCCAGGATCTCCTAAAAATAAAGACAAAAACACCGCTGTAACATAGTCACCATCTAGAAATCCCCCGTAAATGCAAACAATGACCGACCTGCTCATGGGAAGATCCTCACCCAGGACTGGCGCTCTCCGCCACAGATTTGAACTGTCAGCATCTGAAAGGAAGTTAGAACTAGTATCAAACAGCTGCAAGACAACTTAACACCACTGACCATGTTATGGCAATCTCCTTACACAATCCAGATCCCAACTACACAGTGCATTACCAATTTCAAGTCCCCAGGACTTGTGCTATTACAGGCTATGCAGCCGGGCAGAGCATGGCCGGGACAAATATGTGCAGACACCCGTGACACAGGACAGGACGTGAAAAACGAGGGGATGTGACAGGGAGAGAGAGCTCTCGAAGAGAAGAAAAGAACGAGAGACTCAAACAACACAGAGTGCACCAGAGACAAGTGACAGGACACACACCGGAACTGCTCTGCCCTGTGAACCTCAGCACTGAGAGCAAAACAGACACTTTCCCTTTAGGTGGCCTAAGGAAACGCTTCTTGGACATCCCCGTCCCCAAAACAGACAAAAAAAACCCTTCTAGAAAGGCCCAAGCCAGCACCTCGCTTCCATCCCCTCTGTAGGTCGTAACACTCCACTTATCTTGCACATATCTGGGGATGTCAATCCCTGCTGGCTGCAGAAGAAGGCCGTCTGCCCGCCTGCTAAGTTCCAGCTGTCACCTCTTGGTCTGCCCACAGAAAGAAAACCAAACATCAGTGCACAGTCTTAACAGCACATCGGCCAAAACCTGGTAAATCTGCTACTCACCATCCTCCTCAGAGTGCCCAGGCCACACACTTCAGGCGTGCTTGGAGGCCGACAGCATCACCTATGGGGACAGCACAGTTAAGTGGAGAGGGTGTGACGTGGCATTGCTGAAACTTGAGTGTACCCACGCTCCTCCTCCCTACATCCCAGACTCACCGCAATTCCTTGTCCACTCCTCTGGGCTACCAGGGTGGGACCCTGACATACAAAATTTTTAGGCTTACTCACAGGGTCCCGCTATACTTCCAGAGGTCTCATAAAGCACAGGAAACCCAGTCCATTGGCCAGCTGGTGACAGGTGCTACGCGTACTCCGAAGGGATTCCCTAAAGTACACAAACAAGAACGGATGCTTACAGTCGCACCAAAAACCGAAACCTGAGCAAAAACAACAGCTTCTCTCCACTGCTCACCTAGCACAATGGGCCTTGACTGCTGCTATCTGCCAGGATCTCCTAAAAATAAAGACAAAAACACCGCTGTAACATAGTCACCATTTAGAATTCCCCGGTAAATGCAAACAATGACCGACCTGCTCATGGGAAGATCCTCACCCAGGACTGGCGCTCTCCGCCACAGATTTGAACTGTCAGCATCTGAAAGGAAGTTAGAACTAGTATCAAACAGCTGCAAGACAACTTAACACCACTGAACATGTTATGGCAATCTCCTTACACAATCCAGATCCCAACTACACACTGCATTACCAATTTCAAGTCTCCAGGACTTGTGCTATTACTGGCTATGCAGCAGGGCAGAGCATGGCCGGGACAAATATGTGCAGACACCCGTGACACAGGACAGGACGTGACAAACGAGGGGACGTGACAGGGAGAGAGAGCTCTCGAGGAGAAGAAAGGACCGAGAGACCCAAACAACACAGACTGCACCAGAGACAAGTGACAGGACACACACCGGAACTGCTCTGCCCTGTGAACCTCAGCACTGAGAGCAAAACAGACACTTTCCCTTTAGGTGGCCTAAGGAAACGCTTCTTGGACATCCCCATCTCCAAAACAGACAAAAAAAACCCCTTCTAGAAAGGCCCAAGCCAGTACCCCGCTTCCATCCCCTCTGTAGGTCGTAACACTCCACTTATCTTGCACATATCTGGGGATGTCAATCCCTGCTGGCTGCAGAAGAAGGCCGTCTGCCCGCCTGCTAAGTTCCAGCTGTCACCTCTTGGTCTGCCCACAGAAAGAAAACCAAACATCAGTGCACAGTCTTAACAGCACATCGGCCAAAACCTGGTAAATCTGCTACTCACCATCCTCCTCAGAGTGCCCAGGCCACACACTTCAGGCGTGCTTGGAGGCCGAAAGCATCACCTATGGGTACAGCACGGTTAAGTGGAGAGGGGGTGACGTGGCATTGCTGAAACTTGAGTGTACCCACGCTCCTCCTCCCTACATCCCAGACTCACCGCAATTCCTTGTCCACTCCTCTGGGCTACCAGGGTGGGACCCTGACATACAAAATGTGAAGGCTTCATCACAGGGTCCAGCTATACTTCCAGAGGTCTCATAAAGCACAGGAAACCCAGTCCATTGGCCAGCTGGTGACAGGTGCTATGCGTACTCCGAAGGGATTCCCTAAAGTACACAAACAAGAACGGATGCTTACAGTCGCACCAAAAACCGAAACCTGAGCAAAAACAACAGCTTCTCTCCACTGCTCACCTAGCACAATGGGTCTTGACTGCTGCTATCTGCCAGGATCTCCTAAAAATAAAGACAAAAACACCGCTGTAACATAGTCACCATCTAGAAATCCCCCGTAAATGCAAACAATGACCGACCTGCTCATGGGAAGATCCTCACCCAGGACTGGCGCTCTCCGCCACAGATTTGAACTGTCAGCATCTGAAAGGAAGTTAGAACTAGTATCAAACAGCTGCAGGACAGCTTAACACCACTGAACATGTTATGGCAATCTCCTTACACAATCCAGATCCCAACTACACACTGCATTACCAATTTCAAGTCCCCAGGACTTGTGCTATTACAGGCTATGCAGCAGGGCAGAGCATGGCCGGGACAAATATGTGCAGACACCCGTGACACAGGACAGGACGTGACAAACGAGGGGACGTGACAGGGAGAGAGCGCTCTCGAAGAGAAGAAAGGACCGAGAGACCCAAACAACACAGACTGCACCAGAGACAAGTGACAGGACACACACCGGAACTGCTCTGCCCTGTGAACCTCAGCACTGAGAGCAAAACAGACACTTTCCCTTTAGGTGGCCTAAGGAAACGCTTCTTGGACATCCCCATCCCCAAAACAGACAAAAAAAAAAAACCCTTCTAGAAAGGCCCAAACCAGCACCCCGCTTCCATCCCCTCTGTAGGTCGTAACACTCCACTTATCTTGCACATATCTGGGGATGTCAATCCCTGCTGGCTGCAGAAGAAGGCCGTCTGCCCGCCTGCTAAGTTCCAGCTGTCACCTCTTGGTCTGCCCACAGAAAGAAAACCAAACATCAGTGCACAGTCTTAACAGCACATCGGCCAAAACCTGGTAAATCTGCTACTCACCATCCTCCTCAGAGTGCCCAGGCCACACACTTCAGGCGTGCTTGGAGGCCGACAGCATCACCTATGGGTAAAGCACGGTTAAGTGGAGAGGGGGTGACGTGGCATTGCTGAAACTTGAGTGTACCCACGCTCCTCCTCCCTACATCCCAGACTCACCGCAATTCCTTGTCCACTCCTCTGGGCTACCAGGATGGGACCCTGACATACAAAATGTGAAGGCTTCATCACAGAGTCCCACTATACTTCCAGAGGTCTCATAAAGCACAGGAAACCCAGTCCATTGGCCAGCTGGTGACAGGTGCTATGCGTACTCCGAAGGGATTCCCTAAAGTACACAAACAAGAACGGATGCTTACAGTCGCACCAAAAACCGAAACCTGAGCAAAAACAACAGCTTCTCTCCACTGCTTCCCTAGCACAATGGGCCTTGACTGCTGCTATCTGCCAGGATCTCCTAAAAATTAAGACAAAAACACTGCTGTAACATAGTCACCATTTAGAATTCCCCGGTAAATGCAAACAATGACCGACCTGCTCATAGGAAGATCCTCACCCAGGACTGGCGCTCTCCGCCACAGATTTGAACTGTCAGCATCTGAAAGGAAGTTAGAACTAGTATCAAACAGCTGCAAGACAACTTAACACCACTGAACATGTTATGGCAATCTCCTTACACAATCCAGATCCCTACTACACACTGCATTACCAATTTCAAGTCCCCAGGACTTGTGCTATTACTGGCTATGCAGCAGGGCAGAGCATGGCCGGGACAAATATGTGCAGACACCCGTGACACAGGACAGGACGTGACAAACGAGGGGACGTGACAGGGAGAGAGAGCTCTCGAGGAGAAGAAAGGACCGAGAGACCCAAACAACACAGACTGCACCAGAGACAAGTGACAGGACACACACCGGAACTGCTCTGCCCTGTGAACCTCAGCACTGAGAGCAAAACAGACACTTTCCCTTTAGGTGGCCTAAGGAAACGCTTCTTGGACATCCCCATCTCCAAAACAGACAAAACAAACCCTTCTAGAAAGGCCCAAGCCAGCATCCGCTTCCATCCCCTCTGTAGGTCGTAACACTCCACTTATCTTGCACATATCTGGGGATGTCAATCCCTGCTGGCTGCAGAAGAAGGCCGTCTGCCCGCCTGCTAAGTTCCAGCTGTCACCTCTTGGTCTGCCCACAGAAAGAAAACCAAACATCAGTGCACAGTCTTAACAGCACATCGGCCAAAACCTGGTAAATCTGCTACTCACCATCCTCCTCAGAGTGCCCAGGCCACACACTTCAGGCGTGCTTGGAGGCCGACAGCATCACCTATAGGGACAGCACAGTTAAGTGGAGAGGGGGTGACGTGGCATTGCTGAAACTTAAGTGTACCCACGCTCCTCCTCCCTACATCCCAGACTCACCGCAATTCCTTGTCCACTCCTCTGGGCTACCAGGGTGGGACCCTGACATACAAAATGTGAAGGCTTCATCACAGGGTCCCGCTATACTTCCAGAGGTCTCATAAAGCACAGGAAACCCAGTCCATTGGCCAGCTGGTGACAGGTGCTATGCGTACTCCGAAGGGATTCCCTAAAGTACACAAACAAGAACGGATGCTTACAGTCGCACCAAAAACCGAAACCTGAGCAAAAACAACAGCTTCTCTCCACTGCTCACCTAGCACAATGGGCCTTGACTGCTGCTATCTGCCAGGATCTCCTAAAAATTAAGACAAAAACACCGCTGTAACATAGTCACCATTTAGAATTCCCCTGTAAATGCAAACAATGACCGACCTGCTCATAGGAAGATCCTCACCCAGGACTGGCGCTCTCCGCCACAGATTTGAACTGTCAGCATCTGAAAGGAAGTTAGAACTAGTATCAAACAGCTGCAAGACAACTTAACACCACTGAACATGTTATGGCAATCTCCTTACACAATCCAGATCCCAACTACACACTGCATTACCAATTTCAAGTCCCCAGGACTTGTGCTATTACAGGCTATGCAGCAGGGCAGAGCATGGCCGGGACAAATATGTGCAGACACCCGTGACACAGGACAGGACGTGACAAACGAGGGGACGTGACAGGGAGAGAGAGCTCTCGAGGAGAAGAAAGGACCGAGAGACCCAAACAACACAGACTGCACCAGAGACAAGTGACAGGACACACACCGGAACTGCTCTGCCCTGTGAACCTCAGCACTGAGAGCAAAACAGACACTTTTCCTTTAGGTGGCCTAAGGAAACGCTTCTTGGACATCCCCATCCCCAAAACAGACAAAAAAAAAAAACCCTTCTAGAAAGGCCCAAACCAGCACCCCGCTTCCATCCCCTCTGTAGGTCGTAACACTCCACTTATCTTGCACATATCTGGGGATGTCAATCCCTGCTGGCTGCAGAAGAAGGCCGTCTGCCCGCCTGCTAAGTTCCAGCTGTCACCTCTTGGTCTGCCCACAGAAAGAAAACCAAACATCAGTGCACAGTCTTAACAGCACATCGGCCAAAACCTGGTAAATCTGCTACTCACCATCCTCCTCAGAGTGCCCAGGCCACACACTTCAGGCGTGCTTGGAGGCCGACAGCATCACCTATGGGTAAAGCACGGTTAAGTGGAGAGGGGGTGACGTGGCATTGCTGAAACTTGAGTGTACCCACGCTCCTCCTCCCTACATCCCAGACTCACCGCAATTCCTTGTCCACTCCTCTGGGCTACCAGGATGGGACCCTGACATACAAAATGTGAAGGCTTCATCACAGAGTCCCACTATACTTCCAGAGGTCTCATAAAGCACAGGAAACCCAGTCCATTGGCCAGCTGGTGACAGGTGCTATGCGTACTCCGAAGGGATTCCCTAAAGTACACAAACAAGAACGGATGCTTACAGTCGCACCAAAAACCGAAACCTGAGCAAAAACAACAGCTTCTCTCCACTGCTTCCCTAGCACAATGGGCCTTGACTGCTGCTATCTGCCAGGATCTCCTAAAAATTAAGACAAAAACACTGCTGTAACATAGTCACCATTTAGAATTCCCCGGTAAATGCAAACAATGACCGACCTGCTCATAGGAAGATCCTCACCCAGGACTGGCGCTCTCCGCCACAGATTTGAACTGTCAGCATCTGAAAGGAAGTTAGAACTAGTATCAAACAGCTGCAAGACAACTTAACACCACTGAACATGTTATGGCAATCTCCTTACACAATCCAGATCCCTACTACACACTGCATTACCAATTTCAAGTCCCCAGGACTTGTGCTATTACTGGCTATGCAGCAGGGCAGAGCATGGCCGGGACAAATATGTGCAGACACCCGTGACACAGGACAGGACGTGACAAACGAGGGGACGTGACAGGGAGAGAGAGCTCTCGAGGAGAAGAAAGGACCGAGAGACCCAAACAACACAGACTGCACCAGAGACAAGTGACAGGACACACACCGGAACTGCTCTGCCCTGTGAACCTCAGCACTGAGAGCAAAACAGACACTTTCCCTTTAGGTGGCCTAAGGAAACGCTTCTTGGACATCCCCATCTCCAAAACAGACAAAAAAAACCCCTTCTAGAAAGGCCCAAGCCAGTACCCCGCTTCCATCCCCTCTGTAGGTCGTAACACTCCACTTATCTTGCACATATCTGGGGATGTCAATCCCTGCTGGCTGCAGAAGAAGGCCGTCTGCCCGCCTGCTAAGTTCCAGCTGTCACCTCTTGGTCTGCCCACAGAAAGAAAACCAAACATCAGTGCACAGTCTTAACAGCACATCGGCCAAAACCTGGTAAATCTGCTACTCACCATCCTCCTCAGAGTGCCCAGGCCACACACTTCAGGCGTGCTTGGAGGCCGACAGCATCACCTATGGGTACAGCACGGTTAAGTGGAGAGGGGGTGACGTGGCATTGCTGAAACTTGAGTGTACCCACGCTACTCCTCCCTACATCCCAGACTCACCGCAATTCCTTGTCCACTCCTCTGGGCTACCAGGGTGGGACCCTGACATACAAAATGTGAAGGCTTCATCACAGGGTCCAGCTATACTTCCAGAGGTCTCATAAAGCACAGGAAACCCAGTCCATTGGCCAGCTGGTGACAGGTGCTATGCGTACTCCGAAGGGATTCCCTAAAGTACACAAACAAGAACGGATGCTTACAGTCGCACCAAAAACCGAAACCTGAGCAAAAACAACAGCTTCTCTCCACTGCTCACCTAGCACAATGGGCCTTGACTGCTGCTATCTGCCAGGATCTCCTAAAAATAAAGACAAAAACACCGCTGTAACATAGTCACCATCTAGAAATCCCCCGTAAATGCAAACAATGACCGACCTGCTCATGGGAAGATCCTCACCCAGGACTGGCGCTCTCCGCCACAGATTTGAACTGTCAGCATCTGAAAGGAAGTTAGAACTAGTATCAAACAGCTGCAGGACAGCTTAACACCACTGAACATGTTATGGCAATCTCCTTACACAATCCAGATCCCAACTACACACTGCATTACCAATTTCAAGTCCCCAGGACTTGTGCTATTACAGGCTATGCAGCAGGGCAGAGCATGGCCGGGACAAATATGTGCAGACACCCGTGACACAGGACAGGACGTGACAAACGAGGGGACGTGACAGGGAGAGAGCGCTCTCGAAGAGAAGAAAGGACCGAGAGACCCAAACAACACAGACTGCACCAGAGACAAGTGACAGGACACACACCGGAACTGCTCTGCCCTGTGAACCTCAGCACTGAGAGCAAAACAGACACTTTCCCTTTAGGTGGCCTAAGGAAACGCTTCTTGGACATCCCCATCCCCAAAACAGACAAAAAAAAAAAACCCTTCTAGAAAGGCCCAAACCAGCACCCCGCTTCCATCCCCTCTGTAGGTCGTAACACTCCACTTATCTTGCACATATCTGGGGATGTCAATCCCTGCTGGCTGCAGAAGAAGGCCGTCTGCCCGCCTGCTAAGTTCCAGCTGTCACCTCTTGGTCTGCCCACAGAAAGAAAACCAAACATCAGTGCACAGTCTTAACAGCACATCGGCCAAAACCTGGTAAATCTGCTACTCACCATCCTCCTCAGAGTGCCCAGGCCACACACTTCAGGCGTGCTTGGAGGCCGACAGCATCACCTATGGGTAAAGCACGGTTAAGTGGAGAGGGGGTGATGTGGCATTGCTGAAACTTGAGTGTACCCACGCTCCTCCTCCCTACATCCCAGACTCACCGCAATTCCTTGTCCACTCCTCTGGGCTACCAGGGTGGGACCCTGACATACAAAATGTGAAGGCTTCATCACAGAGTCCCGCTATACTTCCAGAGGTCTCATAAAGCACAGGAAACCCAGTCCATTGGCCAGCTGGTGACAGGTGCTATGCGTACTCCGAAGGGATTCCCTAAAGTACACAAACAAGAACGGATGCTTACAGTCGCACCAAAAACCGAAACCTGAGCAAAAACAACAGCTTCTCTCCACTGCTCACCTAGCACAATGGGCCTTGACTGCTGCTATCTGCCAGGATCTCCTAAAAATTAAGACAAAAACACCGCTGTAACATAGTCACCATTTAGAATTCCCCTGTAAATGCAAACAATGACCGACCTGCTCATAGGAAGATCCTCACCCAGGACTGGCGCTCTCCGCCACAGATTTGAACTGTCAGCATCTGAAAGGAAGTTAGAACTAGTATCAAACAGCTGCAAGACAACTTAACACCACTGAACATGTTATGGCAATCTCCTTACACAATCCAGATCCCAACTACACACTGCATTACCAATTTCAAGTCCCCAGGACTTGTGCTATTACAGGCTATGCAGCAGGGCAGAGCATGGCCGGGACAAATATGTGCAGACACCCGTGACACAGGACAGGACGTGACAAACGAGGGGACGTGACAGGGAGAGAGAGCTCTCGAGGAGAAGAAAGGACCGAGAGACCCAAACAACACAGACTGCACCAGAGACAAGTGACAGGACACACACCGGAACTGCTCTGCCCTGTGAACCTCAGCACTGAGAGCAAAACAGACACTTTTCCTTTAGGTGGCCTAAGGAAACGCTTCTTGGACATCCCCATCCCCAAAACAGACAAAAAAAAAAAACCCTTCTAGAAAGGCCCAAACCAGCACCCCGCTTCCATCCCCTCTGTAGGTCGTAACACTCCACTTATCTTGCACATATCTGGGGATGTCAATCCCTGCTGGCTGCAGAAGAAGGCCGTCTGCCCGCCTGCTAAGTTCCAGCTGTCACCTCTTGGTCTGCCCACAGAAAGAAAACCAAACATCAGTGCACAGTCTTAACAGCACATCGGCCAAAACCTGGTAAATCTGCTACTCACCATCCTCCTCAGAGTGCCCAGGCCACACACTTCAGGCGTGCTTGGAGGCCGACAGCATCACCTATGGGTAAAGCACGGTTAAGTGGAGAGGGGGTGACGTGGCATTGCTGAAACTTGAGTGTACCCACGCTCCTCCTCCCTACATCCCAGACTCACCGCAATTCCTTGTCCACTCCTCTGGGCTACCAGGATGGGACCCTGACATACAAAATGTGAAGGCTTCATCACAGAGTCCCACTATACTTCCAGAGGTCTCATAAAGCACAGGAAACCCAGTCCATTGGCCAGCTGGTGACAGGTGCTATGCGTACTCCGAAGGGATTCCCTAAAGTACACAAACAAGAACGGATGCTTACAGTCGCACCAAAAACCGAAACCTGAGCAAAAACAACAGCTTCTCTCCACTGCTTCCCTAGCACAATGGGCCTTGACTGCTGCTATCTGCCAGGATCTCCTAAAAATTAAGACAAAAACACTGCTGTAACATAGTCACCATTTAGAATTCCCCGGTAAATGCAAACAATGACCGACCTGCTCATAGGAAGATCCTCACCCAGGACTGGCGCTCTCCGCCACAGATTTGAACTGTCAGCATCTGAAAGGAAGTTAGAACTAGTATCAAACAGCTGCAAGACAACTTAACACCACTGAACATGTTATGGCAATCTCCTTACACAATCCAGATCCCTACTACACACTGCATTACCAATTTCAAGTCCCCAGGACTTGTGCTATTACTGGCTATGCAGCAGGGCAGAGCATGGCCGGGACAAATATGTGCAGACACCCGTGACACAGGACAGGACGTGACAAACGAGGGGACGTGACAGGGAGAGAGAGCTCTCGAGGAGAAGAAAGGACCGAGAGACCCAAACAACACAGACTGCACCAGAGACAAGTGACAGGACACACACCGGAACTGCTCTGCCCTGTGAACCTCAGCACTGAGAGCAAAACAGACACTTTCCCTTTAGGTGGCCTAAGGAAACGCTTCTTGGACATCCCCATCTCCAAAACAGACAAAAAAAACCCCTTCTAGAAAGGCCCAAGCCAGTACCCCGCTTCCATCCCCTCTGTAGGTCGTAACACTCCACTTATCTTGCACATATCTGGGGATGTCAATCCCTGCTGGCTGCAGAAGAAGGCCGTCTGCCCGCCTGCTAAGTTCCAGCTGTCACCTCTTGGTCTGCCCACAGAAAGAAAACCAAACATCAGTGCACAGTCTTAACAGCACATCGGCCAAAACCTGGTAAATCTGCTACTCACCATCCTCCTCAGAGTGCCCAGGCCACACACTTCAGGCGTGCTTGGAGGCCGACAGCATCACCTATGGGTACAGCACGGTTAAGTGGAGAGGGGGTGACGTGGCATTGCTGAAACTTGAGTGTACCCACGCTACTCCTCCCTACATCCCAGACTCACCGCAATTCCTTGTCCACTCCTCTGGGCTACCAGGGTGGGACCCTGACATACAAAATGTGAAGGCTTCATCACAGGGTCCAGCTATACTTCCAGAGGTCTCATAAAGCACAGGAAACCCAGTCCATTGGCCAGCTGGTGACAGGTGCTATGCGTACTCCGAAGGGATTCCCTAAAGTACACAAACAAGAACGGATGCTTACAGTCGCACCAAAAACCGAAACCTGAGCAAAAACAACAGCTTCTCTCCACTGCTCACCTAGCACAATGGGCCTTGACTGCTGCTATCTGCCAGGATCTCCTAAAAATAAAGACAAAAACACCGCTGTAACATAGTCACCATCTAGAAATCCCCCGTAAATGCAAACAATGACCGACCTGCTCATGGGAAGATCCTCACCCAGGACTGGCGCTCTCCGCCACAGATTTGAACTGTCAGCATCTGAAAGGAAGTTAGAACTAGTATCAAACAGCTGCAGGACAGCTTAACACCACTGAACATGTTATGGCAATCTCCTTACACAATCCAGATCCCAACTACACACTGCATTACCAATTTCAAGTCCCCAGGACTTGTGCTATTACAGGCTATGCAGCAGGGCAGAGCATGGCCGGGACAAATATGTGCAGACACCCGTGACACAGGACAGGACGTGACAAACGAGGGGACGTGACAGGGAGAGAGCGCTCTCGAAGAGAAGAAAGGACCGAGAGACCCAAACAACACAGACTGCACCAGAGACAAGTGACAGGACACACACCGGAACTGCTCTGCCCTGTGAACCTCAGCACTGAGAGCAAAACAGACACTTTCCCTTTAGGTGGCCTAAGGAAACGCTTCTTGGACATCCCCATCCCCAAAACAGACAAAAAAAAAAAACCCTTCTAGAAAGGCCCAAACCAGCACCCCGCTTCCATCCCCTCTGTAGGTCGTAACACTCCACTTATCTTGCACATATCTGGGGATGTCAATCCCTGCTGGCTGCAGAAGAAGGCCGTCTGCCCGCCTGCTAAGTTCCAGCTGTCACCTCTTGGTCTGCCCACAGAAAGAAAACCAAACATCAGTGCACAGTCTTAACAGCACATCGGCCAAAACCTGGTAAATCTGCTACTCACCATCCTCCTCAGAGTGCCCAGGCCACACACTTCAGGCGTGCTTGGAGGCCGACAGCATCACCTATGGGTAAAGCACGGTTAAGTGGAGAGGGGGTGATGTGGCATTGCTGAAACTTGAGTGTACCCACGCTCCTCCTCCCTACATCCCAGACTCACCGCAATTCCTTGTCCACTCCTCTGGGCTACCAGGGTGGGACCCTGACATACAAAATGTGAAGGCTTCATCACAGAGTCCCGCTATACTTCCAGAGGTCTCATAAAGCACAGGAAACCCAGTCCATTGGCCAGCTGGTGACAGGTGCTATGCGTACTCCGAAGGGATTCCCTAAAGTACACAAACAAGAACGGATGCTTACAGTCGCACCAAAAACCGAAACCTGAGCAAAAACAACAGCTTCTCTCCACTGCTCACCTAGCACAATGGGCCTTGACTGCTGCTATCTGCCAGGATCTCCTAAAAATAAAGACAAAAACACCGCTGTAACATAGTCACCATTTAGAATTCCCCCGTAAATGCAAACAATGACCGACCTGCTCATAGGAAGATCCTCACCCAGGACTGGCGCTCTCCGCCACAGATTTGAACTGTCAGCATCTGAAAGGAAGTTAGAACTAGTATCAAACAGCTGCAAGACAACTTAACACCACTGAACATGTTATGGCAATCTCCTTACACAATCCAGATCCCTACTACACACTGCATTACCAATTTCAAGTCCCCAGGACTTGTGCTATTACTGGCTATGCAGCAGGGCAGAGCATGGCCGGGACAAATATGTGCAGACACCCGTGACACAGGACAGGACGTGACAAACGAGGGGACGTGACAGGGAGAGAGAGCTCTCGAGGAGAAGAAAGGACCGAGAGACCCAAACAACACAGAGTGCACCAGAGACAAGTGACAGGACACACACCGGAACTGCTCTGCCCTGTGAACCTCAGCACTGAGAGCAAAACAGACACTTTCCCTTTAGGTGGCCTAAGGAAACGCTTCTTGGACATCCCCATCTCCAAAACAGACAAAACAAACCCTTCTAGAAAGGCCCAAGCCAGCATCCGCTTCCATCCCCTCTGTAGGTCGTAACACTCCACTTATCTTGCACATATCTGGGGATGTCAATCCCTGCTGGCTGCAGAAGAAGGCCGTCTGCCCGCCTGCTAAGTTCCAGCTGTCACCTCTTGGTCTGCCCACAGAAAGAAAACCAAACATCAGTGCACAGTCTTAACAGCACATCGGCCAAAACCTGGTAAATCTGCTACTCACCATCCTCCTCAGAGTGCCCAGGCCACACACTTCAGGCGTGCTTGGAGGCCGACAGCATCACCTATAGGGACAGCACAGTTAAGTGGAGAGGGGGTGACGTGGCATTGCTGAAACTTAAGTGTACCCACGCTCCTCCTCCCTACATCCCAGACTCACCGCAATTCCTTGTCCACTCCTCTGGGCTACCAGGGTGGGACCCTGACATACAAAATGTGAAGGCTTCATCACAGGGTCCCGCTATACTTCCAGAGGTCTCATAAAGCACAGGAAACCCAGTCCATTGGCCAGCTGGTGACAGGTGCTATGCGTACTCCGAAGGGATTCCCTAAAGTACACAAACAAGAACGGATGCTTACAGTCGCACCAAAAACCGAAACCTGAGCAAAAACAACAGCTTCTCTCCACTGCTCACCTAGCACAATGGGCCTTGACTGCTGCTATCTGCCAGGATCTCCTAAAAATTAAGACAAAAACACCGCTGTAACATAGTCACCATTTAGAATTCCCCTGTAAATGCAAACAATGACCGACCTGCTCATAGGAAGATCCTCACCCAGGACTGGCGCTCTCCGCCACAGATTTGAACTGTCAGCATCTGAAAGGAAGTTAGAACTAGTATCAAACAGCTGCAAGACAACTTAACACCACTGAACATGTTATGGCAATCTCCTTACACAATCCAGATCCCAACTACACACTGCATTACCAATTTCAAGTCCCCAGGACTTGTGCTATTACAGGCTATGCAGCAGGGCAGAGCATGGCCGGGACAAATATGTGCAGACACCCGTGACACAGGACAGGACGTGACAAACGAGGGGACGTGACAGGGAGAGAGAGCTCTCGAGGAGAAGAAAGGACCGAGAGACCCAAACAACACAGACTGCACCAGAGACAAGTGACAGGACACACACCGGAACTGCTCTGCCCTGTGAACCTCAGCACTGAGAGCAAAACAGACACTTTTCCTTTAGGTGGCCTAAGGAAACGCTTCTTGGACATCCCCATCCCCAAAACAGACAAAAAAAAAAAACCCTTCTAGAAAGGCCCAAACCAGCACCCCGCTTCCATCCCCTCTGTAGGTCGTAACACTCCACTTATCTTGCACATATCTGGGGATGTCAATCCCTGCTGGCTGCAGAAGAAGGCCGTCTGCCCGCCTGCTAAGTTCCAGCTGTCACCTCTTGGTCTGCCCACAGAAAGAAAACCAAACATCAGTGCACAGTCTTAACAGCACATCGGCCAAAACCTGGTAAATCTGCTACTCACCATCCTCCTCAGAGTGCCCAGGCCACACACTTCAGGCGTGCTTGGAGGCCGACAGCATCACCTATGGGTAAAGCACGGTTAAGTGGAGAGGGGGTGACGTGGCATTGCTGAAACTTGAGTGTACCCACGCTCCTCCTCCCTACATCCCAGACTCACCGCAATTCCTTGTCCACTCCTCTGGGCTACCAGGATGGGACCCTGACATACAAAATGTGAAGGCTTCATCACAGAGTCCCACTATACTTCCAGAGGTCTCATAAAGCACAGGAAACCCAGTCCATTGGCCAGCTGGTGACAGGTGCTATGCGTACTCCGAAGGGATTCCCTAAAGTACACAAACAAGAACGGATGCTTACAGTCGCACCAAAAACCGAAACCTGAGCAAAAACAACAGCTTCTCTCCACTGCTTCCCTAGCACAATGGGCCTTGACTGCTGCTATCTGCCAGGATCTCCTAAAAATTAAGACAAAAACACTGCTGTAACATAGTCACCATTTAGAATTCCCCGGTAAATGCAAACAATGACCGACCTGCTCATAGGAAGATCCTCACCCAGGACTGGCGCTCTCCGCCACAGATTTGAACTGTCAGCATCTGAAAGGAAGTTAGAACTAGTATCAAACAGCTGCAAGACAACTTAACACCACTGAACATGTTATGGCAATCTCCTTACACAATCCAGATCCCTACTACACACTGCATTACCAATTTCAAGTCCCCAGGACTTGTGCTATTACTGGCTATGCAGCAGGGCAGAGCATGGCCGGGACAAATATGTGCAGACACCCGTGACACAGGACAGGACGTGACAAACGAGGGGACGTGACAGGGAGAGAGAGCTCTCGAGGAGAAGAAAGGACCGAGAGACCCAAACAACACAGACTGCACCAGAGACAAGTGACAGGACACACACCGGAACTGCTCTGCCCTGTGAACCTCAGCACTGAGAGCAAAACAGACACTTTCCCTTTAGGTGGCCTAAGGAAACGCTTCTTGGACATCCCCATCCCCAAAACAGACAAAACAAACCCTTCTAGAAAGGCCCAAGCCAGCATCCGCTTCCATCCCCTCTGTAGGTCGTAACACTCCACTTATCTTGCACATATCTGGGGATGTCAATCCCTGCTGGCTGCAGAAGAAGGCCGTCTGCCCGCCTGCTAAGTTCCAGCTGTCACCTCTTGGTCTGCCCACAGAAAGAAAACCAAACATCAGTGCACAGTCTTAACAGCACATCGGCCAAAACCTGGTAAATCTGCTACTCACCATCCTCCTCAGAGTGCCCAGGCCACACACTTCAGGCGTGCTTGGAGGCCGACAGCATCACCTATGGGGACAGCACAGTTAAGTGGAGAGGGGGTGACGTGGCATTGCTGAAACTTGAGTGTACCCACGCTCCTCCTCCCTACATCCCAGACTCACCGCAATTCCTTGTCCACTCCTCTGGGCTACCAGGGTGGGACCCTGACATACAAAATGTGAAGGCTTCATCACAGAGTCCCGCTATACTTCCAGAGGTCTCATAAAGCACAGGAAACCCAGTCCATTGGCCAGCTGGTGACAGGTGCTATGCGTACTCCGAAGGGATTCCCTAAAGTACACAAACAAGAACGGATGCTTACAGTCGCACCAAAAACCGAAACCTGAGCAAAAACAACAGCTTCTCTCCACTGCTCACCTAGCACAATGGGCCTTGACTGCTGCTATCTGCCAGGATCTCCTAAAAATAAAGACAAAAACACCGCTGTAACATAGTCACCATTTAGAATTCCCCCGTAAATGCAAACAATGACCGACCTGCTCATAGGAAGATCCTCACCCAGGACTGGCGCTCTCCGCCACAGATTTGAACTGTCAGCATCTGAAAGGAAGTTAGAACTAGTATCAAACAGCTGCAAGACAACTTAACACCACTGAACATGTTATGGCAATCTCCTTACACAATCCAGATCCCTACTACACACTGCATTACCAATTTCAAGTCCCCAGGACTTGTGCTATTACTGGCTATGCAGCAGGGCAGAGCATGGCCGGGACAAATATGTGCAGACACCCGTGACACAGGACAGGACGTGACAAACGAGGGGACGTGACAGGGAGAGAGAGCTCTCGAGGAGAAGAAAGGACCGAGAGACCCAAACAACACAGAGTGCACCAGAGACAAGTGACAGGACACACACCGGAACTGCTCTGCCCTGTGAACCTCAGCACTGAGAGCAAAACAGACACTTTCCCTTTAGGTGGCCTAAGGAAACGCTTCTTGGACATCCCCATCTCCAAAACAGACAAAACAAACCCTTCTAGAAAGGCCCAAGCCAGCATCCGCTTCCATCCCCTCTGTAGGTCGTAACACTCCACTTATCTTGCACATATCTGGGGATGTCAATCCCTGCTGGCTGCAGAAGAAGGCCGTCTGCCCGCCTGCTAAGTTCCAGCTGTCACCTCTTGGTCTGCCCACAGAAAGAAAACCAAACATCAGTGCACAGTCTTAACAGCACATCGGCCAAAACCTGGTAAATCTGCTACTCACCATCCTCCTCAGAGTGCCCAGGCCACACACTTCAGGCGTGCTTGGAGGCCGACAGCATCACCTATAGGGACAGCACAGTTAAGTGGAGAGGGGGTGACGTGGCATTGCTGAAACTTAAGTGTACCCACGCTCCTCCTCCCTACATCCCAGACTCACCGCAATTCCTTGTCCACTCCTCTGGGCTACCAGGGTGGGACCCTGACATACAAAATGTGAAGGCTTCATCACAGGGTCCCGCTATACTTCCAGAGGTCTCATAAAGCACAGGAAACCCAGTCCATTGGCCAGCTGGTGACAGGTGCTATGCGTACTCCGAAGGGATTCCCTAAAGTACACAAACAAGAACGGATGCTTACAGTCGCACCAAAAACCGAAACCTGAGCAAAAACAACAGCTTCTCTCCACTGCTCACCTAGCACAATGGGCCTTGACTGCTGCTATCTGCCAGGATCTCCTAAAAATTAAGACAAAAACACCGCTGTAACATAGTCACCATTTAGAATTCCCCTGTAAATGCAAACAATGACCGACCTGCTCATAGGAAGATCCTCACCCAGGACTGGCGCTCTCCGCCACAGATTTGAACTGTCAGCATCTGAAAGGAAGTTAGAACTAGTATCAAACAGCTGCAAGACAACTTAACACCACTGAACATGTTATGGCAATCTCCTTACACAATCCAGATCCCAACTACACACTGCATTACCAATTTCAAGTCCCCAGGACTTGTGCTATTACAGGCTATGCAGCAGGGCAGAGCATGGCCGGGACAAATATGTGCAGACACCCGTGACACAGGACAGGACGTGACAAACGAGGGGACGTGACAGGGAGAGAGAGCTCTCGAGGAGAAGAAAGGACCGAGAGACCCAAACAACACAGACTGCACCAGAGACAAGTGACAGGACACACACCGGAACTGCTCTGCCCTGTGAACCTCAGCACTGAGAGCAAAACAGACACTTTTCCTTTAGGTGGCCTAAGGAAACGCTTCTTGGACATCCCCATCCCCAAAACAGACAAAAAAAAAAAACCCTTCTAGAAAGGCCCAAACCAGCACCCCGCTTCCATCCCCTCTGTAGGTCGTAACACTCCACTTATCTTGCACATATCTGGGGATGTCAATCCCTGCTGGCTGCAGAAGAAGGCCGTCTGCCCGCCTGCTAAGTTCCAGCTGTCACCTCTTGGTCTGCCCACAGAAAGAAAACCAAACATCAGTGCACAGTCTTAACAGCACATCGGCCAAAACCTGGTAAATCTGCTACTCACCATCCTCCTCAGAGTGCCCAGGCCACACACTTCAGGCGTGCTTGGAGGCCGACAGCATCACCTATGGGTAAAGCACGGTTAAGTGGAGAGGGGGTGACGTGGCATTGCTGAAACTTGAGTGTACCCACGCTCCTCCTCCCTACATCCCAGACTCACCGCAATTCCTTGTCCACTCCTCTGGGCTACCAGGATGGGACCCTGACATACAAAATGTGAAGGCTTCATCACAGAGTCCCACTATACTTCCAGAGGTCTCATAAAGCACAGGAAACCCAGTCCATTGGCCAGCTGGTGACAGGTGCTATGCGTACTCCGAAGGGATTCCCTAAAGTACACAAACAAGAACGGATGCTTACAGTCGCACCAAAAACCGAAACCTGAGCAAAAACAACAGCTTCTCTCCACTGCTTCCCTAGCACAATGGGCCTTGACTGCTGCTATCTGCCAGGATCTCCTAAAAATTAAGACAAAAACACTGCTGTAACATAGTCACCATTTAGAATTCCCCGGTAAATGCAAACAATGACCGACCTGCTCATAGGAAGATCCTCACCCAGGACTGGCGCTCTCCGCCACAGATTTGAACTGTCAGCATCTGAAAGGAAGTTAGAACTAGTATCAAACAGCTGCAAGACAACTTAACACCACTGAACATGTTATGGCAATCTCCTTACACAATCCAGATCCCTACTACACACTGCATTACCAATTTCAAGTCCCCAGGACTTGTGCTATTACTGGCTATGCAGCAGGGCAGAGCATGGCCGGGACAAATATGTGCAGACACCCGTGACACAGGACAGGACGTGACAAACGAGGGGACGTGACAGGGAGAGAGAGCTCTCGAGGAGAAGAAAGGACCGAGAGACCCAAACAACACAGACTGCACCAGAGACAAGTGACAGGACACACACCGGAACTGCTCTGCCCTGTGAACCTCAGCACTGAGAGCAAAACAGACACTTTCCCTTTAGGTGGCCTAAGGAAACGCTTCTTGGACATCCCCATCCCCAAAACAGACAAAACAAACCCTTCTAGAAAGGCCCAAGCCAGCATCCGCTTCCATCCCCTCTGTAGGTCGTAACACTCCACTTATCTTGCACATATCTGGGGATGTCAATCCCTGCTGGCTGCAGAAGAAGGCCGTCTGCCCGCCTGCTAAGTTCCAGCTGTCACCTCTTGGTCTGCCCACAGAAAGAAAACCAAACATCAGTGCACAGTCTTAACAGCACATCGGCCAAAACCTGGTAAATCTGCTACTCACCATCCTCCTCAGAGTGCCCAGGCCACACACTTCAGGCGTGCTTGGAGGCCGACAGCATCACCTATGGGGACAGCACAGTTAAGTGGAGAGGGGGTGACGTGGCATTGCTGAAACTTGAGTGTACCCACGCTCCTCCTCCCTACATCCCAGACTCACCGCAATTCCTTGTCCACTCCTCTGGGCTACCAGGGTGGGACCCTGACATACAAAATGTGAAGGCTTCATCACAGGGTCCCGCTATACTTCCAGAGGTCTCATAAAGCACAGGAAACCCAGTCCATTGGCCAGCTGGTGACAGGTGCTATGCGTACTCCGAAGGGATTCCCTAAAGTACACAAACAAGAACGGATGCTTACAGTCGCACCAAAAACCGAAACCTGAGCAAAAACAACAGCTTCTCTCCACTGCTCACCTAGCACAATGGGCCTTGACTGCTGCTATCTGCCAGGATCTCCTAAAAATAAAGACAAAAACACCGCTGTAACATAGTCACCATCTAGAAATCCCCCGTAAATGCAAACAATGACCGACCTGCTCATGGGAAGATCCTCACCCAGGACTGGCGCTCTCCGCCACAGATTTGAACTGTCAGCATCTGAAAGGAAGTTAGAACTAGTATCAAACAGCTGCAAGACAACTTAACACCACTGAACATGTTATGGCAATCTCCTTACACAATCCAGATCCCTACTACACACTGCATTACCAATTTCAAGTCCCCAGGACTTGTGCTATTACTGGCTATGCAGCAGGGCAGAGCATGGCCGGGACAAATATGTGCAGACACCCGTGACACAGGACAGGACGTGACAAACGAGGGGACGTGACAGGGAGAGAGAGCTCTCGAGGAGAAGAAAGGACCGAGAGACCCAAACAACACAGACTGCACCAGAGACAAGTGACAGGACACACACCGGAACTGCTCTGCCCTGTGAACCTCAGCACTGAGAGCAAAACAGACACTTTCCCTTTAGGTGGCCTAAGGAAACGCTTCTTGGACATCCCCATCTCCAAAACAGACAAAACAAACCCTTCTAGAAAGGCCCAAGCCAGCATCCGCTTCCATCCCCTCTGTAGGTCGTAACACTCCACTTATCTTGCACATATCTGGGGATGTCAATCCCTGCTGGCTGCAGAAGAAGGCCGTCTGCCCGCCTGCTAAGTTCCAGCTGTCACCTCTTGGTCTGCCCACAGAAAGAAAACCAAACATCAGTGCACAGTCTTAACAGCACATCGGCCAAAACCTGGTAAATCTGCTACTCACCATCCTCCTCAGAGTGCCCAGGCCACACACTTCAGGCGTGCTTGGAGGCCGACAGCATCACCTATAGGGACAGCACAGTTAAGTGGAGAGGGGGTGACGTGGCATTGCTGAAACTTAAGTGTACCCACGCTCCTCCTCCCTACATCCCAGACTCACCGCAATTCCTTGTCCACTCCTCTGGGCTACCAGGATGGGACCCTGACATACAAAATGTGAAGGCTTCATCACAGGGTCCCGCTATACTTCCAGAGGTCTCATAAAGCACAGGAAACCCAGTCCATTGGCCAGCTGGTGACAGGTGCTATGCGTACTCCGAAGGGATTCCCTAAAGTACACAAACAAGAACGGATGCTTACAGTCGCACCAAAAACCGAAACCTGAGCAAAAACAACAGCTTCTCTCCACTGCTCACCTAGCACAATGGGCCTTGACTGCTGCTATCTGCCAGGATCTCCTAAAAATTAAGACAAAAACACCGCTGTAACATAGTCACCATTTAGAATTCCCCGGTAAATGCAAACAATGACCGACCTGCTCATGGGAAGATCCTCACCCAGGACTGGCGCTCTCCGCCACAGATTTGAACTGTCAGCATCTGAAAGGAAGTTAGAACTAGTATCAAACAGCTGCAGGACAGCTTAACACCACTGAACATGTTATGGCAATCTCCTTACACAATCCAGATCCCAACTACACACTGCATTACCAATTTCAAGTCCCCAGGACTTGTCCTATTACAGGCTATGCAGCAGGGCAGAGCATGGCCGGGACAAATATGTGCAGACACCCGTGACACAGGACAGGACGTGACAAACGAGGGGACGTGACAGGGAGAGAGAGCTCTCGAGGAGAAGAAAGGACCGAGAGACCCAAACAACACAGACTGCACCAGAGACAAGTGACAGGACACACACCGGAACTGCTCTGCCCTGTGAACCTCAGCACTGAGAGCAAAACAGACACTTTTCCTTTAGGTGGCCTAAGGAAACGCTTCTTGGACATCCCCATCCCCAAAACAGACAAAAAAAAAAACCCCATTCTAGAAAGGCCCAAACCAGCACCCCGCTTCCATCCCCTCTGTAGGTCGTAACACTCCACTTATCTTGCACATATCTGGGGATGTCAATCCCTGCTGGCTGCAGAAGAAGGCCGTCTGCCCGCCTGCTAAGTTCCAGCTGTCACCTCTTGGTCTGCCCACAGAAAGAAAACCAAACATCAGTGCACAGTCTTAACAGCACATCGGCCAAAACCTGGTAAATCTGCTACTCACCATCCTCCTCAGAGTGCCCAGGCCACACACTTCAGGCGTGCTTGGAGGCCGACAGCATCACCTATGGGTAAAGCACGGTTAAGTGGAGAGGGGGTGACGTGGCATTGCTGAAACTTGAGTGTACCCACGCTCCTCCTCCCTACATCCCAGACTCACCGCAATTCCTTGTCCACTCCTCTGGGCTACCAGGATGGGACCCTGACATACAAAATGTGAAGGCTTCATCACAGAGTCCCACTATACTTCCAGAGGTCTCATAAAGCACAGGAAACCCAGTCCATTGGCCAGCTGGTGACAGGTGCTATGCGTACTCCGAAGGGATTCCCTAAAGTACACAAACAAGAACGGATGCTTACAGTCGCACCAAAAACCGAAACCTGAGCAAAAACAACAGCTTCTCTCCACTGCTCACCTAGCACAATGGGCCTTGACTGCTGCTATCTGCCAGGATCTCCTAAAAATAAAGACAAAAACACCGCTGTAACATAGTCACCATTTAGAATTCCCCCGTAAATGCAAACAATGACCGACCTGCTCAAAGGAAGATCCTCACCCAGGACTGGCGCTCTCCGCCACAGATTTGAACTGTCAGCATCTGAAAGGAAGTTAGAACTAGTATCAAACAGCTGCAAGACAACTTAACACCACTGAACATGTTATGGCAATCTCCTTACACAATCCAGATCCCAACTACACACTGCATTACCAATTTCAAGTCTCCAGGACTTGTGCTATTACTGGCTATGCAGCAGGGCAGAGCATGGCCGGGACAAATATGTGCAGACACCCGTGACACAGGACAGGACGTGACAAACGAGGGGACGTGACAGGGAGAGAGAGCTCTCGAGGAGAAGAAAGGACCGAGAGACCCAAACAACACAGAGTGCACCAGATACAAGTGACAGGACACACACCGGAACTGCTCTGCCCTGTGAACCTCAGCACTGAGAGCAAAACAGACACTTTCCCTTTAGGTGGCCTAAGGAAACGCTTCTTGGACATCCCCATCCCCAAAACAGACAAAACAAACCCTTCTAGAAAGGCCCAAGCCAGCATCCGCTTCCATCCCCTCTGTAGGTCGTAACACTCCACTTATCTTGCACATATCTGGGGATGTCAATCCCTGCTGGCTGCAGAAGAAGGCCGTCTGCCCGCCTGCTAAGTTCCAGCTGTCACCTCTTGGTCTGCCCACAGAAAGAAAACCAAACATCAGTGCACAGTCTTAACAGCACATCGGCCAAAACCTGGTAAATCTGCTACTCACCATCCTCCTCAGAGTGCCCAGGCCACACACTTCAGGCGTGCTTGGAGGCCGACAGCATCACCTATGGGGACAGCACAGTTAAGTGGAGAGGGGGTGACGTGGCATTGCTGAAACTTGAGTGTACCCACGCTCCTCCTCCCTACATCCCAGACTCACCGCAATTCCTTGTCCACTCCTCTGGGCTACCAGGGTGGGACCCTGACATACAAAATGTGAAGGCTTCATCACAGGGTCCCGCTATACTTCCAGAGGTCTCATAAAGCACAGGAAACCCAGTCCATTGGCCAGCTGGTGACAGGTGCTATGCGTACTCCGAAGGGATTCCCTAAAGTACACAAACAAGAACGGATGCTTACAGTCGCACCAAAAACCGAAACCTGAGCAAAAACAACAGCTTCTCTCCACTGCTCACCTAGCACAATGGGCCTTGACTGCTGCTATCTGCCAGGATCTCCTAAAAATAAAGACAAAAACACCGCTGTAACATAGTCACCATCTAGAAATCCCCCGTAAATGCAAACAATGACCGACCTGCTCATGGGAAGATCCTCACCCAGGACTGGCGCTCTCCGCCACAGATTTGAACTGTCAGCATCTGAAAGGAAGTTAGAACTAGTATCAAACAGCTGCAAGACAACTTAACACCACTGAACATGTTATGGCAATCTCCTTACACAATCCAGATCCCTACTACACACTGCATTACCAATTTCAAGTCCCCAGGACTTGTGCTATTACTGGCTATGCAGCAGGGCAGAGCATGGCCGGGACAAATATGTGCAGACACCCGTGACACAGGACAGGACGTGACAAACGAGGGGACGTGACAGGGAGAGAGAGCTCTCGAGGAGAAGAAAGGACCGAGAGACCCAAACAACACAGACTGCACCAGAGACAAGTGACAGGACACACACCGGAACTGCTCTGCCCTGTGAACCTCAGCACTGAGAGCAAAACAGACACTTTCCCTTTAGGTGGCCTAAGGAAACGCTTCTTGGACATCCCCATCTCCAAAACAGACAAAACAAACCCTTCTAGAAAGGCCCAAGCCAGCATCCGCTTCCATCCCCTCTGTAGGTCGTAACACTCCACTTATCTTGCACATATCTGGGGATGTCAATCCCTGCTGGCTGCAGAAGAAGGCCGTCTGCCCGCCTGCTAAGTTCCAGCTGTCACCTCTTGGTCTGCCCACAGAAAGAAAACCAAACATCAGTGCACAGTCTTAACAGCACATCGGCCAAAACCTGGTAAATCTGCTACTCACCATCCTCCTCAGAGTGCCCAGGCCACACACTTCAGGCGTGCTTGGAGGCCGACAGCATCACCTATGGGGACAGCACAGGTAAGTGGAGAGGGGGTGACGTGGCATTGCTGAAACTTGAGTGTACCCACGCTCCTCCTCCCTACATCCCAGACTCACCGCAATTCCTTGTCCACTCCTCTGGGCTACCAGGGTGGGACCCTGACATACAAAATGTGAAGGCTTCATCACAGGGTCCCGCTATACTTCCAGAGGTCTCATAAAGCACAGGAAACCCAGTCCATTGGCCAGCTGGTGACAGGTGCTATGCGTACTCCGAAGGGATTCCCTAAAGTACACAAACAAGAACGGATGCTTACAGTCGCACCAAAAACCGAAACCTGAGCAAAAACAACAGCTTCTCTCCACTGCTCACCTAGCACAATGGGCCTTGACTGCTGCTATCTGCCAGGATCTCCTAAAAATTAAGACAAAAACACCGCTGTAACATAGTCACCATTTAGAATTCCCCGGTAAATGCAAACAATGACCGACCTGCTCATGGGAAGATCCTCACCCAGGACTGGCGCTCTCCGCCACAGATTTGAACTGTCAGCATCTGAAAGGAAGTTAGAACTAGTATCAAACAGCTGCAGGACAGCTTAACACCACTGAACATGTTATGGCAATCTCCTTACACAATCCAGATCCCAACTACACACTGCATTACCAATTTCAAGTCCCCAGGACTTGTGCTATTACAGGCTATGCAGCAGGGCAGAGCATGGCCGGGACAAATATGTGCAGACACCCGTGACACAGGACAGGACGTGACAAACGAGGGGACGTGACAGGGAGAGAGAGCTCTCGAGGAGAAGAAAGGACCGAGAGACCCAAACAACACAGAGTGCACCAGAGACAAGTGACAGGACACACACCGGAACTGCTCTGCCCTGTGAACCTCAGCACTGAGAGCAAAACAGACACTTTCCCTTTAGGTGGCCTAAGGAAACGCTTCTTGGACATCCCCATCCCCAAAACAGACAAAAAAAAAAAACCCTTCTAGAAAGGCCCAAACCAGCACCCCGCTTCCATCCCCTCTGTAGGTCGTAACACTCCACTTATCTTGCACATATCTGGGGATGTCAATCCCTGCTGGCTGCAGAAGAAGGCCGTCTGCCCGCCTGCTAAGTTCCAGCTGTCACCTCTTGGTCTGCCCACAGAAAGAAAACCAAACATCAGTGCACAGTCTTAACAGCACATCGGCCAAAACCTGGTAAATCTGCTACTCACCATCCTCCTCAGAGTGCCCAGGCCACACACTTCAGGCGTGCTTGGAGGCCGACAGCATCACCTATGGGTAAAGCACGGTTAAGTGGAGAGGGGGTGACGTGGCATTGCTGAAACTTGAGTGTACCCACGCTCCTCCTCCCTACATCCCAGACTCACCGCAATTCCTTGTCCACTCCTCTGGGCTACCAGGGTGGGACCCTGACATACAAAATGTGAAGGCTTCATCACAGGGTCCCGCTATACTTCCAGAGGTCTCATAAAGCACAGGAAACCCAGTCCATTGGCCAGCTGGTGACAGGTGCTATGCGTACTCCGAAGGGATTCCCTAAAGTACACAAACAAGAACGGATGCTTACAGTCGCACCAAAAACCGAAACCTGAGCAAAAACAACAGCTTCTCTCCACTGCTCACCTAGCACAATGGGCCTTGACTGCTGCTATCTGCCAGGATCTCCTAAAAATAAAGACAAAAACACCGCTGTAACATAGTCACCATCTAGAAATCCCCCGTAAATGCAAACAATGACCGACCTGCTCATGGGAAGATCCTCACCCAGGACTGGCGCTCTCCGCCACAGATTTGAACTGTCAGCATCTGAAAGGAAGTTAGAACTAGTATCAAACAGCTGCAGGACAGCTTAACACCACTGAACATTTATGGCAATCTCCTTACACAATCCAGATCCCAACTACACACTGCATTACCAATTTCAAGTCCCCAGGACTTGTGCTATTACAGGCTATGCAGCAGGGCAGAGCATGGCCGGGACAAATATGTGCAGACACCCGTGACACAGGACAGGACGTGACAAACGAGGGGACGTGACAGGGAGAGAGAGCTCTCGAGGAGAAGAAAGGACCGAGAGACCCAAACAACACAGAGTGCACCAGAGACAAGTGACAGGACACACACCGGAACTGCTCTGCCCTGTGAACCTCAGCACTGAGAGCAAAACAGACACTTTCCCTTTAGGTGGCCTAAGGAAACGCTTCTTGGACATCCCCATCCCCAAAACAGACAAAAAAAAAAAACCCTTCTAGAAAGGCCCAAACCAGCACCCCGCTTCCATCCCCTCTGTAGGTCGTAACACTCCACTTATCTTGCACATATCTGGGGATGTCAATCCCTGCTGGCTGCAGAAGAAGGCCGTCTGCCCGCCTGCTAAGTTCCAGCTGTCACCTCTTGGTCTGCCCACAGAAAGAAAACCAAACATCAGTGCACAGTCTTAACAGCACATCGGCCAAAACCTGGTAAATCTGCTACTCACCATCCTCCTCAGAGTGCCCAGGCCACACACTTCAGGCGTGCTTGGAGGCCGACAGCATCACCTATGGGTAAAGCACGGTTAAGTGGAGAGGGGGTGACGTGGCATTGCTGAAACTTGAGTGTACCCACGCTCCTCCTCCCTACATCCCAGACTCACCGCAATTCCTTGTCCACTCCTCTGGGCTACCAGGGTGGGACCCTGACATACAAAATGTGAAGGCTTCATCACAGAGTCCCGCTATACTTCCAGAGGTCTCATAAAGCACAGGAAACCCAGTCCATTGGCCAGCTGGTGACAGGTGCTATGCGTACTCCGAAGGGATTCCCTAAAGTACACAAACAAGAACGGATGCTTACAGTCGCACCAAAAACCGAAACCTGAGCAAAAACAACAGCTTCTCTCCACTGCTCACCTAGCACAATGGGCCTTGACTGCTGCTATCTGCCAGGATCTCCTAAAAATTAAGACAAAAACACCGCTGTAACATAGTCACCATTTAGAATTCCCCGGTAAATGCAAACAATGACCGACCTGCTCATGGGAAGATCCTCACCCAGGACTGGCGCTCTCCGCCACAGATTTGAACTGTCAGCATCTGAAAGGAAGTTAGAACTAGTATCAAACAGCTGCAGGACAGCTTAACACCACTGAACATGTTATGGCAATCTCCTTACACAATCCAGATCCCAACTACACACTGCATTACCAATTTCAAGTCCCCAGGACTTGTCCTATTACAGGCTATGCAGCAGGGCAGAGCATGGCCGGGACAAATATGTGCAGACACCCGTGACACAGGACAGGACGTGACAAACGAGGGGACGTGACAGGGAGAGAGAGCTCTCGAGGAGAAGAAAGGACCGAGAGACCCAAACAACACAGACTGCACCAGAGACAAGTGACAGGACACACACCGGAACTGCTCTGCCCTGTGAACCTCAGCACTGAGAGCAAAACAGACACTTTTCCTTTAGGTGGCCTAAGGAAACGCTTCTTGGACATCCCCATCCCCAAAACAGACAAAAAAAAAAACCCCATTCTAGAAAGGCCCAAACCAGCACCCCGCTTCCATCCCCTCTGTAGGTCGTAACACTCCACTTATCTTGCACATATCTGGGGATGTCAATCCCTGCTGGCTGCAGAAGAAGGCCGTCTGCCCGCCTGCTAAGTTCCAGCTGTCACCTCTTGGTCTGCCCACAGAAAGAAAACCAAACATCAGTGCACAGTCTTAACAGCACATCGGCCAAAACCTGGTAAATCTGCTACTCACCATCCTCCTCAGAGTGCCCAGGCCACACACTTCAGGCGTGCTTGGAGGCCGACAGCATCACCTATGGGTAAAGCACGGTTAAGTGGAGAGGGGGTGACGTGGCATTGCTGAAACTTGAGTGTACCCACGCTCCTCCTCCCTACATCCCAGACTCACCGCAATTCCTTGTCCACTCCTCTGGGCTACCAGGATGGGACCCTGACATACAAAATGTGAAGGCTTCATCACAGAGTCCCACTATACTTCCAGAGGTCTCATAAAGCACAGGAAACCCAGTCCATTGGCCAGCTGGTGACAGGTGCTATGCGTACTCCGAAGGGATTCCCTAAAGTACACAAACAAGAACGGATGCTTACAGTCGCACCAAAAACCGAAACCTGAGCAAAAACAACAGCTTCTCTCCACTGCTCACCTAGCACAATGGGCCTTGACTGCTGCTATCTGCCAGGATCTCCTAAAAATAAAGACAAAAACACCGCTGTAACATAGTCACCATTTAGAATTCCCCCGTAAATGCAAACAATGACCGACCTGCTCAAAGGAAGATCCTCACCCAGGACTGGCGCTCTCCGCCACAGATTTGAACTGTCAGCATCTGAAAGGAAGTTAGAACTAGTATCAAACAGCTGCAAGACAACTTAACACCACTGAACATGTTATGGCAATCTCCTTACACAATCCAGATCCCAACTACACACTGCATTACCAATTTCAAGTCTCCAGGACTTGTGCTATTACTGGCTATGCAGCAGGGCAGAGCATGGCCGGGACAAATATGTGCAGACACCCGTGACACAGGACAGGACGTGACAAACGAGGGGACGTGACAGGGAGAGAGAGCTCTCGAGGAGAAGAAAGGACCGAGAGACCCAAACAACACAGAGTGCACCAGATACAAGTGACAGGACACACACCGGAACTGCTCTGCCCTGTGAACCTCAGCACTGAGAGCAAAACAGACACTTTCCCTTTAGGTGGCCTAAGGAAACGCTTCTTGGACATCCCCATCCCCAAAACAGACAAAACAAACCCTTCTAGAAAGGCCCAAACCAGCACCCCGCTTCCATCCCCTCTGTAGGTCGTAACACTCCACTTATCTTGCACATATCTGGGGATGTCAATCCCTGCTGGCTGCAGAAGAAGGCCGTCTGCCCGCCTGCTAAGTTCCAGCTGTCACCTCTTGGTCTGCCCACAGAAAGAAAACCAAACATCAGTGCACAGTCTTAACAGCACATCGGCCAAAACCTGGTAAATCTGCTACTCACCATCCTCCTCAGAGTGCCCAGGCCACACACTTCAGGCGTGCTTGGAGGCCGACAGCATCACCTATGGGGACAGCACAGTTAAGTGGAGAGGGGGTGACGTGGCATTGCTGAAACTTGAGTGTACCCACGCTCCTCCTCCCTACATCCCAGACTCACCGCAATTCCTTGTCCACTCCTCTGGGCTACCAGGGTGGGACCCTGACATACAAAATGTGAAGGCTTCATCACAGGGTCCCGCTATACTTCCAGAGGTCTCATAAAGCACAGGAAACCCAGTCCATTGGCCAGCTGGTGACAGGTGCTATGCGTACTCCGAAGGGATTCCCTAAAGTACACAAACAAGAACGGATGCTTACAGTCGCACCAAAAACCGAAACCTGAGCAAAAACAACAGCTTCTCTCCACTGCTCACCTAGCACAATGGGCCTTGACTGCTGCTATCTGCCAGGATCTCCTAAAAATAAAGACAAAAACACCGCTGTAACATAGTCACCATCTAGAAATCCCCCGTAAATGCAAACAATGACCGACCTGCTCATGGGAAGATCCTCACCCAGGACTGGCGCTCTCCGCCACAGATTTGAACTGTCAGCATCTGAAAGGAAGTTAGAACTAGTATCAAACAGCTGCAAGACAACTTAACACCACTGAACATGTTATGGCAATCTCCTTACACAATCCAGATCCCTACTACACACTGCATTACCAATTTCAAGTCCCCAGGACTTGTGCTATTACTGGCTATGCAGCAGGGCAGAGCATGGCCGGGACAAATATGTGCAGACACCCGTGACACAGGACAGGACGTGACAAACGAGGGGACGTGACAGGGAGAGAGAGCTCTCGAGGAGAAGAAAGGACCGAGAGACCCAAACAACACAGACTGCACCAGAGACAAGTGACAGGACACACACCGGAACTGCTCTGCCCTGTGAACCTCAGCACTGAGAGCAAAACAGACACTTTCCCTTTAGGTGGCCTAAGGAAACGCTTCTTGGACATCCCCATCTCCAAAACAGACAAAACAAACCCTTCTAGAAAGGCCCAAGCCAGCATCCGCTTCCATCCCCTCTGTAGGTCGTAACACTCCACTTATCTTGCACATATCTGGGGATGTCAATCCCTGCTGGCTGCAGAAGAAGGCCGTCTGCCCGCCTGCTAAGTTCCAGCTGTCACCTCTTGGTCTGCCCACAGAAAGAAAACCAAACATCAGTGCACAGTCTTAACAGCACATCGGCCAAAACCTGGTAAATCTGCTACTCACCATCCTCCTCAGAGTGCCCAGGCCACACACTTCAGGCGTGCTTGGAGGCCGACAGCATCACCTATGGGGACAGCACAGGTAAGTGGAGAGGGGGTGACGTGGCATTGCTGAAACTTGAGTGTACCCACGCTCCTCCTCCCTACATCCCAGACTCACCGCAATTCCTTGTCCACTCCTCTGGGCTACCAGGGTGGGACCCTGACATACAAAATGTGAAGGCTTCATCACAGGGTCCCGCTATACTTCCAGAGGTCTCATAAAGCACAGGAAACCCAGTCCATTGGCCAGCTGGTGACAGGTGCTATGCGTACTCCGAAGGGATTCCCTAAAGTACACAAACAAGAACGGATGCTTACAGTCGCACCAAAAACCGAAACCTGAGCAAAAACAACAGCTTCTCTCCACTGCTCACCTAGCACAATGGGCCTTGACTGCTGCTATCTGCCAGGATCTCCTAAAAATTAAGACAAAAACACCGCTGTAACATAGTCACCATTTAGAATTCCCCGGTAAATGCAAACAATGACCGACCTGCTCATGGGAAGATCCTCACCCAGGACTGGCGCTCTCCGCCACAGATTTGAACTGTCAGCATCTGAAAGGAAGTTAGAACTAGTATCAAACAGCTGCAGGACAGCTTAACACCACTGAACATGTTATGGCAATCTCCTTACACAATCCAGATCCCAACTACACACTGCATTACCAATTTCAAGTCCCCAGGACTTGTGCTATTACAGGCTATGCAGCAGGGCAGAGCATGGCCGGGACAAATATGTGCAGACACCCGTGACACAGGACAGGACGTGACAAACGAGGGGACGTGACAGGGAGAGAGAGCTCTCGAGGAGAAGAAAGGACCGAGAGACCCAAACAACACAGAGTGCACCAGAGACAAGTGACAGGACACACACCGGAACTGCTCTGCCCTGTGAACCTCAGCACTGAGAGCAAAACAGACACTTTCCCTTTAGGTGGCCTAAGGAAACGCTTCTTGGACATCCCCATCCCCAAAACAGACAAAAAAAAAAAACCCTTCTAGAAAGGCCCAAACCAGCACCCCGCTTCCATCCCCTCTGTAGGTCGTAACACTCCACTTATCTTGCACATATCTGGGGATGTCAATCCCTGCTGGCTGCAGAAGAAGGCCGTCTGCCCGCCTGCTAAGTTCCAGCTGTCACCTCTTGGTCTGCCCACAGAAAGAAAACCAAACATCAGTGCACAGTCTTAACAGCACATCGGCCAAAACCTGGTAAATCTGCTACTCACCATCCTCCTCAGAGTGCCCAGGCCACACACTTCAGGCGTGCTTGGAGGCCGACAGCATCACCTATGGGTAAAGCACGGTTAAGTGGAGAGGGGGTGACGTGGCATTGCTGAAACTTGAGTGTACCCACGCTCCTCCTCCCTACATCCCAGACTCACCGCAATTCCTTGTCCACTCCTCTGGGCTACCAGGGTGGGACCCTGACATACAAAATGTGAAGGCTTCATCACAGGGTCCCGCTATACTTCCAGAGGTCTCATAAAGCACAGGAAACCCAGTCCATTGGCCAGCTGGTGACAGGTGCTATGCGTACTCCGAAGGGATTCCCTAAAGTACACAAACAAGAACGGATGCTTACAGTCGCACCAAAAACCGAAACCTGAGCAAAAACAACAGCTTCTCTCCACTGCTCACCTAGCACAATGGGCCTTGACTGCTGCTATCTGCCAGGATCTCCTAAAAATAAAGACAAAAACACCGCTGTAACATAGTCACCATCTAGAAATCCCCCGTAAATGCAAACAATGACCGACCTGCTCATGGGAAGATCCTCACCCAGGACTGGCGCTCTCCGCCACAGATTTGAACTGTCAGCATCTGAAAGGAAGTTAGAACTAGTATCAAACAGCTGCAGGACAGCTTAACACCACTGAACATTTATGGCAATCTCCTTACACAATCCAGATCCCAACTACACACTGCATTACCAATTTCAAGTCCCCAGGACTTGTGCTATTACAGGCTATGCAGCAGGGCAGAGCATGGCCGGGACAAATATGTGCAGACACCCGTGACACAGGACAGGACGTGACAAACGAGGGGACGTGACAGGGAGAGAGAGCTCTCGAGGAGAAGAAAGGACCGAGAGACCCAAACAACACAGAGTGCACCAGAGACAAGTGACAGGACACACACCGGAACTGCTCTGCCCTGTGAACCTCAGCACTGAGAGCAAAACAGACACTTTCCCTTTAGGTGGCCTAAGGAAACGCTTCTTGGACATCCCCATCCCCAAAACAGACAAAAAAAAAAAACCCTTCTAGAAAGGCCCAAACCAGCACCCCGCTTCCATCCCCTCTGTAGGTCGTAACACTCCACTTATCTTGCACATATCTGGGGATGTCAATCCCTGCTGGCTGCAGAAGAAGGCCGTCTGCCCGCCTGCTAAGTTCCAGCTGTCACCTCTTGGTCTGCCCACAGAAAGAAAACCAAACATCAGTGCACAGTCTTAACAGCACATCGGCCAAAACCTGGTAAATCTGCTACTCACCATCCTCCTCAGAGTGCCCAGGCCACACACTTCAGGCGTGCTTGGAGGCCGACAGCATCACCTATGGGTAAAGCACGGTTAAGTGGAGAGGGGGTGACGTGGCATTGCTGAAACTTGAGTGTACCCACGCTCCTCCTCCCTACATCCCAGACTCACCGCAATTCCTTGTCCACTCCTCTGGGCTACCAGGGTGGGACCCTGACATACAAAATGTGAAGGCTTCATCACAGAGTCCCGCTATACTTCCAGAGGTCTCATAAAGCACAGGAAACCCAGTCCATTGGCCAGCTGGTGACAGGTGCTATGCGTACTCCGAAGGGATTCCCTAAAGTACACAAACAAGAACGGATGCTTACAGTCGCACCAAAAACCGAAACCTGAGCAAAAACAACAGCTTCTCTCCACTGCTCACCTAGCACAATGGGCCTTGACTGCTGCTATCTGCCAGGATCTCCTAAAAATAAAGACAAAAACACCGCTGTAACATAGTCACCATTTAGAAATCCCCCGTAAATGCAAACAATGACCGACCTGCTCATAGGAAGATCCTCACCCAGGACTGGCGCTCTCCGCCACAGATTTGAACTGTCAGCATCTGAAAGGAAGTTAGAACTAGTATCAAACAGCTGCAAGACAACTTAACACCACTGAACATGTTATGGCAATCTCCTTACACAATCCAGATCCCAACTACACACTGCATTACCAATTTCAAGTCTCCAGGACTTGTGCTATTACTGGCTATGCAGCAGGGCAGAGCATGGCCGGGACAAATATGTGCAGACACCCGTGACACAGGACAGGACGTGACAAACGAGGGGACGTGACAGGGAGAGAGAGCTCTCGAGGAGAAGAAAGGACCGAGAGACCCAAACAACACAGACTGCACCAGAGACAAGTGACAGGACACACACCGGAACTGCTCTGCCCTGTGAACCTCAGCACTGAGGGCAAAACAGACACTTTCCCTTTAGGTGGCCTAAGGAAACGCTTCTTGGACATCCCCATCCCCAAAACAGACAAAAAAAACCCTTCTAGAAAGGCCTAAGCCAGCACCCCGCTTCCATCCCCTCTGTAGGTCGTAACACTCCACTTATCTTGCACATATCTGGGGATGTCAATCCCTGCTGGCTGCAGAAGAAGGCCGTCTGCCCGCCTGCTAAGTTCCAGCTGTCACCTCTTGGTCTGCCCACAGAAAGAAAACCAAACATCAGTGCACAGTCTTAACAGCACATCGGCCAAAACCTGGTAAATCTGCTACTCACCATCCTCCTCAGAGCGCCCAGGCCACACACTTCAGGTGTGCTTGGAGGCCGACAGCATCATCTCAGGGTACAGCACGGTTAAGTGGAGGCAAGGTGACGTGGCATTTCTGAAGCTTGATTGTATCTCCTCCCTACATCCCTGACTCACCGCAACTCCTTGTCCATTCTTCCGGGCTACCAGAATGGGACCCTGAAAAACACAAATTTTAGGCTTCATCACAGAGCCCTGCAATACTTCCAGAGGTCTCATAAGCACAGGAAAATCAGTCCATCAGCCAACTGGTGACAGGGGCTTGGCATACTCCAAGTGGATTTCCTAAAGCGCACAAGCAAGAATGGATGCTTACAGTTGCACCAAAAAGTGAAACCTGAGCAAAAACAACAGCTTCTCTCCACTGCTCACCTAGCACAATGGGCCTTGACTGCTGCTATCTGCCTGGACCTCCTAAAAATAAAGGCAAAGAACACTGCTGTAACACAGTCTCGATTTAGGCTTCTCCTACAAATTCAAACAATGACTGACCTGCTTATGCCAACACCTTTACCCAGGACTGGGGTGCTCTACCACAGATTTGAACTGTCAGCATCTGAAAGGAAGTTAGAACTAGTGTCAAACGGCTGCAGGACAACTTAACAGCAGCAAAAATGTTATGTCAATCTACCAATAGAATCTAGATCCCAAGTACACCCTGCATTACAAATTTCTAGTCCCGGGGACTTGTGCTATTACAGGCTATGCAGCAGGGCAGAGCAGCTCCTGGAAAATGAGTGCAGACACCGGTGACACAGGACAGGACGTGACAAACGAGGGGACAGGACAGGGAGAGAGAGCTTTCAATGAGAAGAATGTGTGCAAGGACTGAGAGACCCAAACAACACAGAGTGCGCCAGAGACAAGTGACAGGACACGCACTGGAACTGCTCTGCCTTGCACGCTTCAGCACCGAGATCAAAACAGACATTTTCCTTTTAGGTGGCCTAAGGGGACCCTTCTTGCACATGCCTGCCCCCAGAGCTGACTCAATAGGCCCCCCCAGCACGGTTCCTTCGTCCCCTCTGTGGGCCTTAGCCCTCAACTTATCTCTCCGGCATCCGGGGATGAGAATCCACATCCTGTGCAAATGGAGGCTGCCTCGACAGCTGGGAATGTCTTATGGTCAGCAGGCTGTGGTCCCTTGCTCAGCTACAATCAAGAACAGCAAACATCACTGCATGATCTTAGCTGCTCAGCAGCCACAAACCAGCAATTCTGCTACTCGCCATTCTCCTAAGAACGCCGGGCTCCTCGGGCCACACGCTTCGCCCTCGCCCTCCTGGCAGGGTCTGCCTGGCTGAAGAGGAGACAAGGTGATGTGGCATTCCCAAAACTCGAGTGGACCCTAGCTCCCCCTCACTAGTGGTTGCCCGACTTACAGCAACTCCTCAGCCGCTCCTGAAGGCTCCCTGTGTGACACCTTCCAGTGACAAAGATCAAGGCTTCCTTGCAGAGCCGTGTGCCGCTTCCCAAATTCCCACGAGGTCGAAGGAGCGGGTCTGCGGGCTGGTTGCAGAGGGGGTCTCGGTGTTACACGACTGGACCGCCTAATGCACACAAACATGAATGGATACTTGGAGTTGCAGCAGAGACACTACAGCTGTAGGCACACAAATTCATAAATAAATAAACAAAACCTAAAAATTCTGCCAAAATATTAACTTTATTTACCCAATATCCAAATTGCCAAATAGATTAACAGAGACACCCTGTTCTATCCCCTCAATAAGGCCTCTTAATTATGCCAAACAAACCCTTAAAACTAAGAAAACCCTGCCTGTATCAAAATAAAAACAAAAAGTCTTGTAAACTTTATATATTCATTAACCTAACACATCAGAACCACAAAAATATTAAACCTTTATGAACACCAGAATGCAGTACACACTACCCTCATTTCAACATATAAAAGTAAAGCTATTCCTATTACTGACCTAACACAAATATCACAAAATATAGCAGTAAGGAAAAAAAAAAACCCTCACGAAAAAAATATAAAATTTTTATTTTAAGCCAAAAAAAAAAATCATACATTCTAAACAGGATCTTCTTCAAAATCAAGTATTTCAATAAACCCCAAAAACTCAAATATATTTAAAATAACTACTAAAAAGCCAAAAACCATAAAACAATTAAGCAACCCACCACAACTATCTAAAACTATCAACAATAAACCTTCTTTAAAAAAACCCAACAAATACTCCTTACCACCTCAACAATACATCACCAGCGACACCAAACAACTCAAAATACTGTAACTCTCATCCAAAAAATGCTCTATAAACTGAAACATTAAAATTCATCTACAAAACCCACTTACCCTTCAACAACCTCCTCTAACCTACACACAAATCTAAAACAAATAAGAATTAACTATAAACTATCATGCCTTAAATAACTCCACCATTAAACACTACTGTACCAAACTTATTAAAACTCCAATACAAACTAAAATCAAAAACCACAAAATAACACACCACTGTTAACATTACCAATACATTTTTCTCCATTCCTCTAACAACCGAATACAAACCTCGATTTACCTTCACTTGAAAAGCATATACCTACAACCAACTACCCCAAAAATAAAAACACAGTCCTACCATCTAGCATAAATTCATCCAAATGAAACTTAAAAAGAAAACTCCAAAACATCTGTAATAACCCAACAATATTAGATGAAAAGTATAACAAAAATATTTTTAAAAATCATCCAAATTCTTCTAAAATACTATTACACCACAAAACAAAAAAAAAAAGCAAAATGAAAAAGCCTACTGAAAAGACCCAATTCCTAAAAATAAAATAACAAAAGAAACATCAAATTCCCACCAATTTCATCAAAAAAAGTCAGAATGGCTCCACGAGCCAACAAAAAAACCCGCCAACCTATAAGAAAATGCCAAACCACCTCAAAAACAAACAATAAAACACAGCCCCTCTTACCACGGTATTATTTTAATACTATGATTAAAATACACATTCTATACAAAAATGTCTCCTACCCCGCCATCAATTCCACATAAAGCAAATAAATTAACTCTTATCATACAAGACATCCATATCAAAAATCTCAATCGCCCTAAATCCTTAAAAATAATAAAAAATTAACCCCAGAATAAAAACTTTAATCTCTAACAAAAGAAACACGAAACCAAACAACACAAACTAAAAATACACCACCATAGAACCAACCCTTAGCAAAAAATAAACCCACGCTACACTCTTTACTAACAGTTCTTCGTGACACACATCACAAAAATGAAACAAAAATAAAAAACAACCCATAGAAACCAAAACATACATAGAAAACGAATTACAAAACCCACTAGAAAAAGAAGTCCAACCAGCTTACTAAACTTCAAACCGTACAACAGACCCTGAAAGCTACTAAAAATGAAAACCACACCTCTACACTAACTCGAAGAGTAACCAGTAGTCTAATTTAACTTTAAAAACTAAAGTAATAAACTATATTAAAATATTCTAAATCACTAGACAAGAAAAAGATAAGTACCCAAATAAAAAACTACCTAAAAAAACCCCACCATATAAATACACATGTTCCTAAAAAAAACCCCACTAATAAAAAGCAACCAACAAATACATCAAACTAAAACAAAAACCCAAATAAATAAACTTAAATTAACAACAAAAATTATTCCTAATTCAATAAAGCCATAATGCCTCAAACCATCAAAATACAAATACCACCTAGAAATAAACATGTCACCAAAAGATAAATGTAACCATAAACAATAACTCCAAAATTACCGGTAACAATAAAACATTCACGACAATAAAACAAACCAAATGAATAAAACCTCTATAAGAGAATTAACAAGAATGCAATTATCAATATTAAAAAAAAAACAAACAAACAACTTACTAATTGACTACAGGACACTACCCCAAACCCACCAAAAAAACCACTACATACTCACGCTAATAAAAGCCACCACAGCCTAATTAAAAACCAACCCTGTACTTCATGCTACGACCCATAAAAACCACAGTAAACCTTAAAAAAAATATCCTTTAAGAAGATAACTACAACTGTATTTTTATAATATAAAAACAAATAAAAAACCCAACATATCCCACCAAAAAAAAAAAAAAATCCAACAACAAACTCAATCCAAAAAAACCCTTGTCATCAGCACATGAACCAAGAACCATAACAACAACAAGTACACCATGACCTTTCTCATACACCAACTACGAACAAAAGAAAACGATCCACTAAGTTCCTCAAAACCACCACAGCAAGGAACTCTGGAAAATGAAAACCCGCGCTCCCGGCACCGGGCGGAGCACGGCTCCCGGCAGGAAAGCGGCTCCTCGGGCAGGCACAGGCGGCGCCGCGCCGGGAGACCCCCGCCCGCTGCCCCCGGCCAAAGCTCCCCTCGGCTCCGCACGGCTCGCACCGGCGCGGCTCCGGCAGTCCCGCGGCAGCCCAGCCTCGCTAAACTCCCCTTCCACCTCGGCCATCCCCAGCCACTGCCAGCGGGGCTCCCGCGCCGGACCCTTCGCTGCCGGGCCAGGGGCAGAAGAAGCGCCCCAAATGCAGCGGCACAGCCCCATGCCCACCCTGCCAGCGCTGCCACAGCTGCGCCTCCCTTCCTTTGAAGCCCCGAAACTGACGCCACGCTCGGGCGCTCACCCCACTTCAACAAGGGCAAAGAAATGTGGGCTCCCCTTCCATCGCATCCCCTAGAAGAGCAGAAAAGAAGGGGCTTGCCTCAAATGATGACAAAGGGGGATTTCTACCTCAATCCAAACCCTTTAAAAGGAGGGACAACAAGGCAGCCCCCTCCATTTCAACCTCAGGATGATGAAAAGGTGGGGGCTACCCTGAAGTCAAACCCATCATACGACAACAATATTTTTCCCGTTCCATTTAAAAGAGAACACAGGGATTCCCTGTCTCCCCTTTGACATCCCTAACACCATGGAAAAAACAAGATTTTCTTCAGTCAATACCCTTAAAACAAGGGAAGGGAGACCCCTCCCAGTTCAATCATGGACAATAATGGAAGAGGAATTGCTTCCCTCATTATGAATTTCTTTTGTCCGCAATACCCTCAATTTTTTTTTTTTTTTTTTTTTTTTCTTCCCTGGGAGCAACAGGGAGTGACTGGCAAGACGAAATTTAAAACGGAAAGGAGAAAAGTGCCCGCTACAAAGGCGCACCGGCTCGCCTGCTTGGCTGCTGCTTCTCGGCACAAAGGTTTGTCCCTCGGCACCTCCTTTGAGCAATGCTCCACGTATCCAAGTGATCCCCCAGACCCTGTCCGAAGTGCTCACCGGCCCCCCCCCCCATAAACACCTCTTCTCCAGCAGCTCCATGCAAAAGCGATGTGAGGAAAACCCCCTAAATCAGCCCCCGGAGGAGCCGCCCCCTCCTCATAATCCTCACAGCTCGCACCTGGGGCTGCTCTGAGCCCTCCTCATCCTTACAGCTCACACCTGCCGCTGTTGCCGCCCTCCAACAGCGTCTCTCCCTCTCCAGCACACAGCCCACTTCTCACAGACACAGATCAAACAGAAATCTGCTACGGCTCCCAGAAGGCTTGAAGCCCCCGCCCCGCCTCGCTGTCGCAGGCCAGGGGCAGAAATTGGGAGCGGCAGAGGCGGCGGGGACGCGGCACGGCCGGCACGGCGCAGAGCGGGGCCGCTCTCAGCGCGACGGTGGCGGAGCCGCAGGTCCGGCAGCGCCGGGCGGTGTCCGAGCGGCGCGGGGGGATCCGCCGAGAGCCTCTGGCCCCGTGCGGGGACTCCCGCAAGGGCCGGGGGGCGCCGGGCTCCGGCCCTCTGGGCTTTATTCTCCGGCGCCCCGAGCCCCGCGGCTGCGGGGGAAAGAAGCGAAGGGCGACGGGAAGAGAGGAGGGAGAGCGGGGCATGGAAAGGGTGGGGAGGGAGGTCGGGCTGCGGAGGAAAGCGGGCGGGGAAGAGAAAGGCCGGCAGGGGAGGAAGAGGGACGGTGGACAGAGGAGGGAGAGACGGGGAATGGAACGGAGTAGCGGGGCAGGGACAGGAGAGGAAGGAGCCGGGTTTGGGGGGCGAGATGGAAAAGGGGGAAAGAGAGATAACTGAGGGGAATATGGGGAGGAGGAAGGAGCGGTAGAGAGAGGGACAGGACGGGGAGCCTCACAGCGCCCCGGCTCCGGCCCGGCGCCCCGCCCTGCCCGGGATGCTGCGCTCGGCGGAGCTCGGCTCGGTCTGGCTGGACTCGGCTCCTCGGTCACTTTCGGCTCGCTTCGGCGCAGCTCGGCTATTACCGTCTGCATTCGGCTCGATTCGCCTCTTCGGCGCAGCTCGGCTCACCTCGGCTGAACTCGGAGCCGCTCGGCTCCGCTCGGCTCCTCGGGCCCTTTCGGCTACTTTCGGCTACGCTCGCCTATTCTCGCCCACACCCGCCTCCATTCGCCCATTCCCCACACCTCGGCTCTCCTCGGCTCCCAGATTTCCTCAGGCCATCTCATTCCACGGCACACAAATTGCAGCCCCTAAAAGGCTTGCAGCTCTTTCAAGACACAGACTTGTAACTCAACTCTCGGCACAGAGCTGATGGCTCCTTTAGGACAAGAATAGTTACATGTAAAAGCAATTCCCTCATTTTGCATCTCCTTTTTATTTAACCCCCCCAAAATCCCATACATATCACAAGGAATGTGCAGTTCTGGTTCCCCCAGGCCCCGTATGCTATTTGTACAAAGGACCTGGGCACAGTACACAGTCGGGATTCAACTGAATAAAGCCCAGCTTCAATAATCAGAACAATTGACATTTGTTTACAAATTAGGTGCAGTTTTGTACGGTGCTGCGTACCCTCGGAGCCGAGTAGAGAAAAAAGAGCTACAGCACTGGAACCTAAGTTTTAGCAGCCAAGTCATTTGTATCTTCTACCATAACATAAACCAAGCATAACTACAGTATTATTACAACGCTGCTCTTATGCTGCTCAAGTTCTCCACTGTGGATTTCGGCTACAGCAGCACGTGCTTTACTCCCGACAAAAGCTGCTCAGGTGGGGGGAGCCAGGAAGCCAAGTCTCTCCACTTTTCTGAACACCATCCTCCAGGAAGGTACTGCTTCCTCTCTCCCAGGCTCCCTTCAGCAAAGTGGCAAATACAGAATCCGGTGCCACAGGAGGCTCTTGGCTTACCTCCTTGTGGTTTTCAAACTGTTTAAAGCAAAACAAAAAGCATAAGACAAAAACAGTGATGGGTATGAAAGAAAAATCTCTTCAGCCACCTTGCTTTTGAGATGAGCTCTGAACTGAAGCTCTGGGAGCACAAGCGTGCAGTCCTGCTAGAACAGAGCTGTCCAGCAGTGTCCCCCGGGTCATCTGGAGTGTTCACACTGCTGAACTGAGAAAAACTCACCAAACCCAGCCCAGGGGCCTGCGATCCTCCACCCACCCGGGGGAACTCCGGGCACTGTAAACAGACGCCACAGCACACGGCCACGGCACACGGCAGAGGCCTCGTCGCACGGCACACGGCACACGGTACACGGCGCCTCGCACGGCCGCCCGCTCCTGAGGGACCCCGGCCCTGCCCGGGGCTCTCCGTGCCCATCCTCGGGCGGAGCCGCCAGGCCGATCGCTCCCCGGGGAAGGGGCACGTACCGGCCAGCCCGGCACGGCACGGGCACCGAGCGCTCCACAGCGAGCCCGGCCACGCCCGGGAGCCGAGGCCCGGAGCCCTGTCGCAGCCCTGAGATCCGCAGCCCCCGAACCGCCCCCGCAGCCCCTAGCCCCGAGCCCCCCCGCAGCCCCGGAGCCCTCCCGCAGCCCCGATCCCTGTGCCCCGAGCCCCCCCGCAGCCCCGAGCCCTGTGCCCCGAGCCCCCCCGCAGCCCCGGAGCCCTCCCGCAGCCCCGATCCCTGTGCCCCGAGCCCCCCCGCAGCCCCGAGCCCTCCCGCAGCCCCGATCCCTGTGCCCCGAGCTGCCCCCGCAGCCCCGAGCCCTCCCACCCGAGCGGCGGCGCGGCGGCAGCAGGTACCCATTCCTTACGGGAACAAGTTTAACTAATTCTGAAGCTTCCAACAATTCAATGAACATTTTCCTTGGAGAACTTTTGAAAGCAGCCCCTGATTTGTTCTCCTAAGTGCTTAGGTGCTTTGACAATGCACTGATTTTTTTTCCGTGTATTTTAGAGTCAGTTTGAGTTTACAGAAATAAATATGAATACTTATTGAAAGCTCTGGAAAGTAGAGACAGAAGAGAAAGGAAAGCTTTATTTGATAGTGAAATACTTAATTGTTTTAAATGAGCACTACCACAGCTGATGTCACAATATAATGCCCATTAATGCATTTAGTTATATGAGCAAATGCCACAGGGATTTACAAGGATTTGACTTACCAAACACTCTCTACAACCACAAATCCACAACTACAAGGAGTCTGCATGTCCACTGGAATTGCTAATGTAATGCAAGTTGTGAATCATGACCCTTGAGAGTGAGCAGTGGTTAAGAAAAGAGTTCATCAAGTCATAAATAATTTGAGAGATTTAATTCTGTGTGGAACATGATTAATTAAATTTTTCAGAGAACTAGCATTGCAGATATTACTATCAGCAAATCGGCTATTGAGACTTCTAAATATTTTGAAGGAAATGAAAAAAAAATCTGCCAGTTGCAGCATTTCATTTCGTTTTATTTAATTTTGTTTTGTTTAATTGAATTTCATTCCATGAAATTTAATTTAATTTCATCTTATTTTTTAGAATCTAATTTCATTTCACTTAATTTTATTTCATTAAGTTTTAAAATATAATTTCATTTAATTCTATAGAATTTATCTGCTTTTCATTTCACTTCATTCCACAAAGTTTCATTTAATTTCATGGAATTAAATGAAATCACAGATCTACTACTAAATTGTGATTTTGAAATGCAGTTCAGGGCGTGATAGCAACACAGCAAGAATACGGGAACATAAGTAATGCTGTGCCCTACAAATAATCCTCTGGAAGCCCAGCTTCCCTACACCCATGGGGAGTGCAGAGCAGGTACCTGCGCTGTCAGCAGGACTCGAACCAGACACCCCAGGAAACAAACAGGTCTGCCTAGTGGAGACACTGGCTTGTGGTCCAGCAGATGCCAAGCCTGGTGATCGCCCCAGGTAGATTTGGTTACAAGGTGGATTTGGGTGGGCAGGGGGGTACAGGGATAAGCCCATAGCTCCTCTTTCCCCTCCTGGGAAATCATGGGGTGTGACTCCAGGACAATCAGGTGGCTCTTGAGGAAAGCAAAGTCTAGAAACTACCCAATGTAGTTTGACTTCCAACCACCTTGATGGGAGCGAGCGAGGAAATATAAAACAAATGAGAAGTCTCTGGACTTTCAAGTAAATGTCTGGGATATTCAGTTGATGGGATGAGTTTTTCTTCAGACTTCTCAGTTTTGGCTGAGTCTCTGACTCATTCTTTGGTGGAGGTCTGCCACATTTACCTTTGGCTTCCTGGAGGGTGCTGAAGCCCAGGGGAGAGAGGACTGGTCCCAGCAGACTGTACTGGTGAGCCCTTCACTGGGACCTCCAAGGGCGTCCAAGACAAGAGGCAGAAAGGTGCACCCCAGTCTTCTACTGCAGTGCTTGTAGAGGCTGAGACAGTTGGGGTTGTTCAGCCTGGAGAAGAAAAGGCTCTGAGGAGACCTTAGAACACCTGTCAGTGCCTAAAGGAGCTGCAGGAGAACTGGAGAGGGACTTTGGATGAGGGACGGAGTTGACAGGACAAAGGGGAATAGCTTTACACAGTAGCTTGAGATGCAATGTTAGGGAGAAATTCTTACCTGTGAGGTTGGTGAGGCCCTGGCACAGGTTGCCCAGAAAAGCTGTAGCTGCCCCTGGACCCCTGGGAATGTTCCAGACCAGACTGGATGGGGCTTGGACCAGCCTGGGACAGTGGAAGGTGTTCCTCTCTCTGGTAGGGGAAGATGGTCTTTAAAGTCCTTTCCAACCCAATCATTCTGTGATTCTACGTTAGCCCTTACCACTTAGCTGAATTTTCACAGCCTTTATTGCATTGTCTCCATGTATTCACTTCTTACACACGGGTTTTTTGTCCAAATGCAGCAATGTCACCTTCCTTTCTTTGACCTTTATATACCTGAGGTCCCCAACCACCTCCCCAGCCCCACTTCTGAGGTGCCTCCTTACAACTGGTTTTTCCATGACCATCATGATGAAAGATCTCTGCCTTTTTCCCCCAAGAAGTCCTGCCTCCCAAAAAATAAACTGTCTGTTTAATTTTCTTTGGGGCAGGTTCAGAGATTCTGTTTTCTCCTAGAGATCAGTATCCATATGTCTGGGTGATTATTGCAGCTTCATGAGTCTGCAGCTGGAGGTCACCTCCAGGCTTGTTCATAAAAAATCATTAAATGTTATCAGTTATATAGTGTCACCAGTGTGATAAGTGCAACATAAGGCAATTTCACTGTGGCAGCCAACTTCCAATCTGTTTTCTTCCTGATCATTTTGAATCCAGCTAAATGGAGCACTCTGTGCAATTGCTCAACTCCTCTCGAAAGGGAGATTTGAACTCCTTGCAGTCTGTAGGATCTTGCTGTTGATTTCCAGCCCATCCAAGATTTATTCCTTGTGTCTTTTTCCCATGGTAATGGGCTGGGAGAACCTTTGCAATTTCATTTTTCCCCCTTCAACACTTCAGCCTGAATCCTGCTGTCTGCAGTTATCCAATGGTCGACCTTCCTGGCTCATAGACCATCCTGCTGCAGCTGTGAGGATGCGTTGGGGATGGGAATGGGGGTTGAAATCGCTTGAGACAGGGAAAGTATTTCTATTTCTGGGCAATCTGTCAAGATAGGATTTTTTTCCTAGTGAATAAGTTATTTCCACTGCTGGGACAGTCTTTTGTGAGAGATAACAGCAGCAGCTTGGTTATTTCAATGGCTTCATTTAGTCTGTGTAAATATTATCAGAAAATGACCTTTAGCATCTACCATCATGAGATGAAGTCCTTTGCTGCCAAAAACTGGTTCCCAGAGCCTCTGAACCATTTACCTTATATTTAACTCACCCAGGATGTGTTTCACTCTAAAAGAGCAAACTGGAAACTCTGAAATAACTCACAATGAAACATAATTTAATGAAGAGGTGGCTATGCACCTCCTCCAGGATGGGCTTGCACCAAGGAAGGATGAAACCAAAGAGCAGCTGAAGTCCCCATTTCATGACTTTATAGCACTTTCCAGTGCCTAAAGGTGCTCCAAGAGAACTAGAGAGCAGCTTTGGACAAGGATGTGGAGGAACAGGACATGGGGAATGTGCTTCACACCAACAGTAGGTGTAGGTCAGATATTAGGAAGAAATTCTTCCCTGTAAGGATGGTATGGCTCTGACACAGGTTGTCCAGAGCAGCTGTGGCCAACCCTGGATCCATGGCAGTGTCCAAGACCTGGTTGGATGGGGCTTGGAACAAGCTGTTCTAGTGGAAGGTGTCTCTGCCCATGGCAGGGGTTGGAACTGGGTGATCTTTAAGGTCCCTTTCAACACAAATCATTCAGTGATTCTATAATTCTATTTACTGAGGCAGATCAAGGAGTTGAGCTTCTCCGAGACTGAAGATTTAATTAAAGCACAGCTTGAAAAAAAAAATGAAAGGTCTCACCAGTATTCTAAAGGTATTAAACTAAAATATTTTGACATTTTTAGAGTGAGGCCTTTTCATTTTTCATTTTGAAAGGGCTTCTTGCTTCAATCTCTTATGTACTGGAAAAGAAAAGAGTCAAAATAGAAACAGCACTTTGATTGACCAGAAGTTTTGAGGGATTTTCAGTGTTTCTCTCCAGCAGAAGAGATGCAATGTTTTCTCTGACTCAGAACAAGAACCTGCTTTGGAATTGTGGCATATTTTCATGATGAAGTGGGTTGTCTCTGTAACCCACTAGTGATTAGAGATGATTTACATACTGGGTTTGAGTGGTGCATGGTGAGGAACAACATGCAGTCATTTAAGGCAGGAAATAGGGTATTTTATCTCATCTCTCTCTGACCAGTGACAGGACCCAAGCAAATGGCTAAGGCTGTGTTAGGGCAGGTTTAGGTGGAGATCAGGGAAAGGCTCTTCCCTCTTCTGACCAGAGGGTGGTCAGACACTGCCCAGGCTCCCCAGGGAATGGTCCCAGGGCTGCCAGAACTCCAGGAGCATTTGGGCAATGCACTCAGGCACAGGGTGGGGTTGTTGGGGTGTCCTGTGCAGAGCCAGGAGCTGGACTCGGTGATCCTGATGGATTCCTTCCAGCTCAGGACATTCTGAGCTTCTATGATTGATTTTATCTAATCAAGACAATAATAGGCTGGAACATTTGGCTTCTCATCTCCAGCTTTCAGAAACAATGTGGAGAGCTGTCAACACTGTCAAGGCCTAGGATAGTTATAAAGTCAAGGAATGTTTTAGGTTGGAATGGACCTTAAAGATCATCTCATTACACCCCCTGCCATGGGAAGAGACACCTTCCACTAGACAAAGTTTCTTCAAGTCCCAGCGTCCAACCTGGCCTTGGACAGTTTCAGGGATAGGGCAGCTACAGCTGTTCTGGGCAACGTGTGCCAAGGTCTCACCACCCTCACAGGGAATAATCTCTTCTCAATATTCAATCTAATCTTGCCCTGTCTCACTTTAAACCCAGCTTTAAACTGAAAGTTTAAACTGAGCCCTCTGCTTCAGGCAGAAGCAGTGCAGCCCACAATGTTCCCTAAGAAAATGCTGGAGCAATGGATCTGTACAAGCTTGGGGGATACAGTTAAAAAAATCTGGTGTCCCAGACTTGGTTCATGGGGCAACGAACTTCCTCCCCTCTTTGTTTCACTCACCTACTTCTTGGGATCTTGGCCGTGATGTGGTCCTCATGTATTTTCTTCCTGTATGACTGAGCAAAAAAGAAAAGCAATTCAACAGCCCTGACTTTTTATTTTTTTTTCTTTTGAACAATCTTGATGCTACCTGCATTGCAGTTCTGCAAGTTAATCTCATGGATGCTTGTGCACACACAGAATTGGTATGATTGCAATCTGCACATGAAAACCAATTTAATGCAGACAGGAGGGAGGCTCAGGAGGGAAACACAGCCAGAAATCAATTGAGTCAAGTCTGTGTATCAAAAGGACTGGTGAGAATCCCATCAATAAGATATAAACCACAAAACACCCTTACCTCCCTCCCTCCTGAAGCATTTGATAAGTGAATATAAAATACATGAAGGTCACAAGAAAGGCAGTTAGCACCTGTGTTGCTGTTAATGAGGAAAAGAGGCAGAGAAGGCAGCAGTAGGAGAAGAAAACAGGGATATCAAAGGAACGTTGGAGAGAATCACAGAGTAATGTAATTTCTGAGGTTGGAAAAGCCCTCTGAGGTCACCAAGTCCGTTGCTACCCCAGCATTGCCAAGGCCACCACAAACCCACATCTCCAAGTGCCACACCCACACAGCTTTTAAATCTCTCCAGGGATGGGGACTCCACCACTCTCCTGGGCAGCTGTGCCAGGGCTGGGCAGCCTTTCCAGGAAGACATTTTCCCTAATATCCAACCTGGACCTTCTCTGGAACAACTTGAGGCTGTTTCCTCCAGAGCAGATAAAAGAGATAGCAAAGGATTTTGGTTCACACTTGCAGGGACAAATACCTGCGGATATGAGTAGGTGTCTTCAACACTCCTGCTCCAGCTTTGTGCTTCCTGCTCTCCAGGAAAACAGTCTTTCCAAAATGTTGGGTGCCACAAAGAATCCACAAATGTGGAGGTGTGAAGTACAGCAGGGGAGGGAAGGAAAAAGCTGAAGGACAACAAGTGAGCATTTTCCCAACCTCCTCTTCTTGATCCCCCAAGAAAGAAAAGCTGAGTTGAAATCTACGTATGGAATTTGCCTATGGAGTTGGTTACAGCCAATGTGAATTAAGATTCAGTTACTTTGATGGGCACAGCATTCAGCAGGGACAGCAAAAAGACATGAGAATCTTTAAGCCTCTTGCCTCTTCGTCAGCACTACCAGGAGGATTTCAGACATGGACATGACTGCTTGGATTAGGTTTAATGTGGAGGAGAGCCCTTGGATAGCACAAACAATATGAACATCAATGAAGACTAGGAAATGAATGATCTGAGGAGAGACAGGTGGCAAAGAATGAGTGCTGAAAGTTTTGATTGTGTAAGATACAAAAGAAGTATAGGATAACAAAGAAACAGATAAGAAAGAAATATCAGATAAACAAAGAAACAAAAAGCTGAGATCTGGGTGCTATATTTGGATGAAAACCACAACAACAATCCCCTTCTGTCCATGAGACACTTTCTAGGTGAGAAAAAACAGGTTGAAATGGAATCTGAACCAAGGAATTGCATGTTTTATCTCCTCTTTTCATTCTTATTCATTAAAAAAAAAAAAAAAGGACCAAAAAGCAATAATAACCTCTTTTGTCTTATCCTGCAAAATACTTTGCCTTCCCAAATCCATGAAAATGAAATTCCTTTTTCTCCTACAGTTCTCTACCAGCTATTTTGTCTCTTGTGCAAGAAAGGGTTGAGTACAATAACATATAGATGCTTATATCTCTTAAAAGTCAGTAACGGTGCTACATGGAGAGAAAGCCACCCTCCACACTATCAGTGGCACATGGCTCCTTGGCCACATCCAGGGGGTGCGTCCCTGCTGGCATGCTTGGGGCCAGAGAAGCAAGGAGGCTATGGGGACCTCATTCTGTCTCCCTGGCCCCTCTCCATTTTCCCCCTCCTCCGGCCAGAAGAGCTACTATCTTGACCAGTGGCCCTGAGATGCTGTAGCATCCTCCTCATGTCCCAGCTGGATGGGCATTCAGCTTGCAGCCTGCATTAGAGGTTTTCAAAAGAGGAATACCAGGAAATTACAAAAAAAAAAAAAAAACCATGAAAATAAGCTAAGAAAAAAATTTTTACCCTTCCTATACTAGTAGAGTTAATACTGAGGAAATTTACAGATCTGGACAAAAAAACCCAAAAAAAACGAAAAAAAAAAAAAAAACAACAGAAAAAAACAGAAACAAAAACAAAACAAACAAAAAAAAGGAAGTTTTAGACTGAGGAGGAATAACCTCAATTTTAATGAAAAGGCTTCAGAGATGCTGCAGAATCAGACTAGTTAATCAAACTAATTAAATGACTGCAAGATATACTAGTAGCACGGCTAAGTGAAATTAAGAGAAAGAGAAGAGACTAGAAATTCTCTGTTCTCTTTCTAGAAATGTGCTGAATTTTGTTTGTCCTGCAGGTCCAGCCAGGCAGGTTTGAGCTGCTTAGAAATCCTTGTTATTGTACAGACACAGGAGCCTGTCTTTATTTACCCAGGAATGCCTGTAATACACAAGCTCTTCAGGCAAACCCTTCTTTAGGATTTCAGCGGTATTTTTAATGGGCCTTTGAATGAGAGCTGGCACCATGATTTTGTCTTCTCTTGTGGAAACAAGCAAAGCAGTGTATCATAAATTTGTTACTTTTCCTTCAGAAAGAGGACACTTACTATTTACTGTCCCTGTTAATATCTTGAACTGCCTAGTAATGAAATATTTAATGACAAGGTCTTTATGCCACCTGCCAACTTGCCAAGACCACAGGGGTGTGAATGAGGGTATTAATTACTGCAGGAGAAAGGAAAGGCTTGTGGAGGCCAGAGAACAACCTCTGGTGGAGCCCAGGAGTAGCAACAGGAAAACACTTGTGATGAACATGCTATTTCCATGGAAAACAGGTGGTGCACTGGAACAGGGAACAGTTTCATAGCCTGGCTTAAGTGGCAGGTGCTTGCCTTGCTGGGTCAGGAGGATGTGCTGAAAATCACAGAATCATGGAATTGTTTGGACTGGAAGGGACCTCAAAGACCATCTAATTCCACCTTCTGCAGGGCAGGGACACCCTCTACTATCCCCTGTTTCTCCAAGCTCTATCCAGCCTGGCCTGGAACACTTTCAGGGATGGGGCAGCCAAAGCTTCTGTTGGCAGCCTGTGCCGGAGGCTCACCACCCTCACAGCCAGGAATTCCTTCCCAATATCCCACCTAACCCTGCCCTCTGGCAGTGGGAAGCCATTCCCCCCTTGTCTTGAAAGGAAATCAACACCTTTGTCCAAAGTCCTTATCCAGCTCCCTTGGAGCTTCTTTAGGCACTGGAGGGTTCTCAAAGTTCTTCCCAAAGTCTTCTTTTCTCCAGGCTGAACCACCCAAGCTCTCTAGGGTGAATGCAGAATACGACCTGACACCCCGTGGGTCAGGGTGTAGGTAGTAGTCCCATGAAATGGTGGCTGCAGTCCCACTGGAGTGATGGATGTGTTTCTGTCAAAGCGGCGATCCTGTAGAAGAGTCTGGTCCTTCTCTGAAGTGTGGTTATGGAGGTCTTGTCCTCTGGGAATCCCTGAGTGGAGCATCTCACAGTGGGGTGATGTAATTTTGATTCTGATGGCCCATTAACAGAAGGTATCTCCAGGAGGGAGCTATGGGGGATGAGTCATGGAGAGGATGAAGAACACTAGCCCCTCCTATCTTAACAGTTTATGAAGATGGTAACAGAATACATACTTTTGGTTACATCTTACATTGTAACCTAAGAGACACAGGATGTGCAGCTGTCTAGCAAAGGAGAGTCCTGAAATGCTGCATTTTGGGCTTTATTTCAGGTAATCCCTGAAGTACATAGCTAATTTTAAGCTAATTTTAATTTTAACTCCTTCCCCTGAGCAAGTTTTCTTTCCCCAGCCAGAACCAAGGCAAGCACTCTTTTATTTCCAGGGTATTAATCTGGAATTTTTCACAAGCCTTGAACTCAATGACAGTACTTCTAATTTCTTACCAGAAAACAAGTTTCTGTGGTTGGTAAAATACGACTCCACCTAAAAGGATGCAAAACATCCTTTGATTTGAGTTCCTTGAGTCGTCCTTGAAGAGGAGTGGTGGAAGGGGACAGAATATCTTTATACAGCTGCTAGCAATAAATTATTAAAATCTTTATGAATACAGCATATTATCTGTCCATGTGCCTTTAGGCATTTTCTGTTCCTTTTCTGCTTTTAAAGCAATTAATCTTGCAACTGCTCATCATTTTCAGAGTCAGTCTTACAACTCTGGAGCATGTGTGAAAATTGGAGAAACTGGAGTGAGCCAGTGGCAGAGGAGCTGAGGATTCACACTTCTCACCAGTGGGGTCTTGCAGGATGGGATCATCCTCAGTGGGATATTTTCTGGGGTATTTTATTGGAAATTGCAATTTCCCATGCTGGGACTTTCATCCCTTTCTTGGAGAGCTGCTCCTGGCTGTTAGAAAATGCATTTTCCATGTCAGTCTGTTCTTCCTTATATTAATCCCATTACTCTCAGCTCCCTCTATGCCACTGCTGAATCACTTATTTCTTGCTTGCAGCCCTAGACTACTTCCCAAGTGCCAAACAGAAAAGTATGCTTCTTTTTGCTTTCTTGTCAAAGTACTCTAAAAATCAAAATCTTCATTTACTTCTAGGCTTCACAGCAATGTTTCACCTAATATGAAACTATTTGGGCCCCTATAAATCATAACTAGAGCTCAGGTGTTCATTGCCTTCCCACTTTTATGTCTCCCAGTAGGAGACATGGACCAGGATGCTGCCTTTGGGGCCTGTCCAGGGGGATCCCAGACTCAGAGACAGAGGCTGGAGTTGGGGGAATGTTCTTCTCCATCTCTCTGCCCTCATCAGGGCAATTTTGTATGAGTAATGAAAGAGAAAAAGAGAAGGGTTCTTTATTTTTTTCTCTGTTCTGAGTGAATGTTCTCTGCACTATCAGCTTAAGCTGTTCCCAGAGTCACCTTAGTGATTACTTAAGTGCTTCACACTCAGCTGAACAGCTCGATCAGGACACCACAGAGCCCTGAACCATGTCAAGATTCCAGCCAGCCTTGTTGCTATGGCAGGGAAGAAGTGGTTCAAGTTTAAGCAGTGGTGCATGGATTTTTATGACCCTCAGATTGTCCCAATGGGCTACAGCATGGGGTGAAGGTATCCTGTGGGTCCACAGGGGCAGAATGGTGCAGCCACTGACATTTCCAGTAAAGCAGGGCTTCACCAGTTCATCCAGCAATCCCTCTGCCCAGATTCTGCAGGACATTTGCCTGATAAAAATAATTTGGCTTGAATTTGTAAATAGTCTGGGTTCTTGATTCTGGCAAATTTAATCTTGCTGAGAAAGCTTCTCCTGGCTCCAGTACACCTTGTGGAAGCTGGGCTGCTCCAAATGCTGTCATGGGGAGTTGCAGAGCCTCCCCTGAACAGTGTGGAAAGGAGAGCTCCATGGCTCAGATGGGGCTTTTCACCACGGGGAGGTTGGAGCCAAATCACTTCGAGTGGTGAAGATCTGCTCAGCTGCAAGGTGCTACAGATCCAACCTGATGAGTGATATGCAGGGTGATTATATTCAGCTCTGAAAGGAAGCTCAGAAGAGGATGATGTGGAGTTGCCAAGAAGGCCACTGGTCCCTGGTCTGTACCAGCTCTGGGGTGGCAGCAGGGCCAGGGCAGTGGCCATCCCTACTGAGGCACCTCCAGTACTGGGGCAGCTCTGGAGAGCCTTGGAGGGGCTGGAGCTGGCCAGGGCAGGGAACGGAGCTGGGAAGGGGCTGGAGAGTTCCTGAGAGAGCTGGGAAGGGGCTGGAGAGCTCCTGAGGGAGCTGAGGGGGCTCAGCCTGGAGCAAAGGAGGCTCAGGGGGGACCTTGTGGCTCTGCAGAGCTCCTGCCAGGAGGGGACAGCCGGGGGGATTTGGGATCTGTTCCCAGGGAACAGGGACAGGAGGAGAGGGAATGGCCTCAGGGGAACCTCAGGGTGGGCACTGGGGAAATTAGGGATAGGGTTGTCCAGCCCTGGCACAGCTGCCCAGAGCAGTGGTCCCCATCCCTGAGGGGGATTTCAAAGCCCTGTGGACGTGGCACATGGGGACATGGGGCAGTGGTAGTCCTGGCAGTGCTGAGGTCACAGTTGGACTCAATGGTCTTGGAGCAGTTTTCTGACCTAAATGAGTCTAAATGTTGTTCTGGGGTTTGTGACAGGAGCACATCCTGGGGAAACCCCTGGCATTTGGGATGTGATTTCACAGCTCTTTAGGAAAAGGACTTGCTGCATGGAGAGGTTTCTGGGTGGGAGCAGAGGTGGTGTTGGTAGCAGTGCCTGCACAGCAGGTGGGTGGTGGCAGCGGGGTTTGTAGAGCAGCCAGGAGATGGAGCCCACATACAAGACACCACAGATTCTAATCTGCCATGGGCAGGGACACCTTCCACTAGCCCAGGGTGCTCCAAGCCCCATCCAAACTGGCCTTGAATACTGCCAGGGATGGGACAGTCACAGCTTCTCTTGGCAACCTGTGCCATGGCCTCCCCACCTTCACAGGGAAAAATTCCTTCCCAATATCCCTTCTAACCCTGCCCTCTGGCAGTGGGAAGCCATTCCCTGTGTCCCGTCTCTCCATCCCTTGTCCCAAGTCTCTCTCCAATTTGTTTGCCCTCTTTCAGGCATGCAGCCTGATCTCACCTCTGCCAATCCATGTTGAATGCAGACTTTCAGCCTGGTGGGGGGGTGCTCTGGTGAGGGGCAGTTCTGGGCATCGCCACCTTAGGGGATTTGCAGGATGGCTCATCCCACCTTTCCATCTTCTCAAGGGCAAAGAGCCCTGATGGGCCTTTTCTTGTTGGTCTCAACACCCCTGAGGGTCACACGCATCCAGAGACCCAAATGCAGCTGCCTTGCCCAGGGGGCACACGCTGGGTTGTGGGTGGGCTCAGCTCACACATCTGGCCTGAGTAAAGGGATACACGTGCAGCTCTTGTGACCACATAGAGCGTCCTTTGCTGTGTGGTCACATTCCCCGCTTGTGACAAGAGGGCTGGCTTTGGGGCAGACCCTGTCACAAAACCAGTGGGAAAAGGAGGAGCAGCACCATTCCCCAGAGTCCACATGTGGTTTGTGGACTCAGCCTGCAGAATTTGTGGTCCAGCACAGCTGGAATGTTCCTTGCTACTCTTACCTCCATAAAATACACCCAGGGTTGCGTTTGCCTGATACTTCTCTGCCTCTGCTCTGTTTGCAGAAGCACAGTCCTGGCTGGGGCTCTCACACAAACCAATTTCCTCCTCCTCCTGAAAAGCTAGTTTGCTCACACCACAGACAAGGTGATGTGTCCTTCTGCTGTGACAAGCACACAGGAAGAATTTGGGAGCTTCCATATCATTACCTCCTGGCTCAACAAGACACTTTAAGATATGGAAACAGCAAATCATCCCTGACTTTTAGATCACCCTTCCTGAGGAAGGCTGTAGGTACCTCTTGCCATGGCTGGGTACTCAGCTGCCTTGTCGCAGCATCCCAAGGCAAGTGGTCCTTGGGCCACAGAACTAACAAAAGGGAGACTCCCCTACAAGTGTGAGACCATGCTTATAAGCTCGAGATGAAGTCACCTTTGTTTTATCATCCATAACACACTCATGCCTTCCTCCAGAGAGCTCTTTTTCTTGGCTGTTAGGTCTTCCTCATTATGCCAAGTGACTAAAGGCAAGGAAAATCCTTTCCAGAACCCAAAAGCCTGTCTTGGGCTTCTGATATGATCACTAATATCCCATTAAGCAAAAAGGACTGCATTTCAGCAGTTGTTACTTTATATTTTCACAAGAAAGCCAGATTTTCTCGGTCTGGGATATTTGCCTTGTGCTATCAGATGCTCTGCAGCGGAGCAGCAGGACCAAGACCCGAACTTCTCAACCCCCATTCCAGCCGTAACTATGATGGGCGTCAGTGAAGATTTTCAAGTCAGATCATCCACATATCTTGCTCAGCTTCCCAAAGAGCTTCCCTCTTCACTGTGAGGATGTTCTGTACAGGAAGGTGGGAGCAATGGGCCTGTCCCCAGCACATGAGAGCCTGGTACACCAGCTCCAGTACAAAACATCTCCTAGAGATCCGTGCTTCCCACAGCTCCCTCTGGGGAGGATCGCCCCAGCACATCCCACCCGCCCGTGGGGGCCCCTTCTCATAATACCCCTTTATAAAGCTTCACAAAGGCCTTCTTGGTTCATCTCCAGGCTGCTCCGAAAGGTTGCCAAGGGTGTCTTCGCAAACAATAAGGGGCCTGTGTTTGTAAGGCAGCTGCAGTCACAAATGCCTTTTTTTGTGACCTGCAAAGGAAGATAGCTCCTTCTTTCCTAGCAGATCTTTTGCTGTGTCTTCAAATCACCTCTGAGGGCTGGAGTAGTGTGGCAGCCATGGGGCTTCTGGGGGGAGGAAGCTCTCTCCCTTTGCTGACATCCTTCCAGCTGAGTCCTGTCATGAGCTTTTTCTTGCTTGTGCAGTCCAAGAGGCTCAAAGAGCACTTGGCATCACCTGGAAATGGTCTTCATGATGTAATTTTGTCAAGTAATTCAGCAAGCTGGATGGAAATCCTGCTGGACTCCTTGGGATGTGGGTCTTCCCTAACTATGCCACCAAAGCAGGCTCTTAGTGTCAGGAGACATCCCAGTGAAAGGATCTCAGAGGGTGCTTGAATACATCTCCCAGCAGAGGCCAGAGCTGCACAGGCATGTAGCACACTGCATTTTTGCTCCAAAAATCATTAACTCACTGAGCTGTGGAAAAGAACTGCTACCAAAAGGATTTGGGGTGTCCAAGGTTCTGCAGTACTGGGAGGTGTCAAAAGGGCCTTGCAAGAAGTGGATTTACTATGCAAATGAATTTTACTTATATAAAATAAATGAAATATTAACAAGGAAATTCTTCCCTGTGAGGGTGGTGAGGCCCTCGCACAGGTTGCCCAGAGAAGCTGTGGCTGCCCCATCCCTGGAATTGTCCAAGGCCAGGTTGGACAAGGCTTGAAGCACCCTGGGCTAGTGGAAGGTGTCCCTGCCCATGGCAGGGGAATTGAAACTGGATAACCTTTAAATTCCCTTCCAACACAAACCATTCTGTAATTTTATGATTTCCTGGGCTCAGCCTCTCAGAAGACAGAAGAAAAAAAAAGTCTTATGAAATTCACATTTCTCCTTCCAACTTAAGCAGTTGTATGTGCGGCAAATTTGGAAAGCTCAGCATAATTTATTTTTTTAAGCCCAAAGACACTTTTGGGGTGGCACAGGTATTGAACTAACTTAAAAACTCTCATATCACAGTCAGGCCAGTTTGGTAGCCAGGGCAGAGCCTGCCCAGCTTCAGATTCTTCTCAAACCCTGCTCAGAGACCCTTCTGGCCTGCTCAGAGACTTCCTTCCATCCAAAACCACTGCCCTGCATTGAAGGTGGTTGTTAAAAAATATTAAAAGCCTTCACAGAGGCGGGTAGCTGAGAACAGAGCTCAAAGTACCCAGGCATGTGTCTCTTGGAAGCAAAGGTCATGTATCCACCAAGGTAGTGATACAAGTGGCCTGGGGCAGGAGCAGGCAGAAAATTGAAGGATATATGGCTCCATTGAGATGCTGAAGGACATGGGAACAGTTTGTGTGACTCAACTTGGTGTCAAGGCTAAGATAATGCCTGATGAGTGCAACCCATCTTAGGCATCCTCAGAATGGAGGGAGGAGAACACAGAGCAGTCCAGGCAGAGAGTAAGCAGCTCATGCACACAAAGCATGCTGTGGCTTCCCAGACTTCCAGGAGTCCAAATAAACTCCACATCCTGGGATGTGGCAACAGAGTGGAAAAATGGGCCTAAATACTCAAAAATAATTTAAAGAAAAAAGTTTCAAGATGGTTGCTATAGAACAAAGCCCCATCAAAGGTTGTATAGATGGATAGTTCTTCAGGACAAACCTAGTCCTGTATTGTGCTCCTTCCCAGGATCCAGCTGAACTCTTCTACTTCCCCAGGCATTCCTACATGGCCAGTGCAACAATTCCATATTTTCAGCTCTCCAGATTGCAGATGGACTTAGGAAGCTAGGACTATTTAAGAGAACTTGTCAAGGCCAGTCAAGAACTGGTTGTATACAAATAAATTTTAAAGTGGTCTTATAAAGCCTCCTACTATCTTGACAGTGGGAGGATGACAGAGGGGACAGACAGAAGAGAGACAAGACTTCCTACAGATTCACAGTGAAGGGACGAGGTGCAATTTGCAGGAAAAAGAAATCCAACTGGATATAAGGAAGGAAAAATGCACCATGAGGGTAACTGAACAGAGGAAGAGGAACAGGTATTTTAGGACTCTATGTAATGAGGGGAAACCACTGATCAGTGGTTTCAAGGCAGGTCTATGAAGGTTTGACCAGCCCTCATCACTACCCTCTCTTGAATTCCTATTTGTACTGCATAGGTAGAAGTGTTGTGTTAATGGTTGGACTCAATGATCTTAGATCTCTTTTCCAACCTAAGTGATTCTATGATTCTGAACCTGACCATATTATAACATATCTGATCACCAAACCTGCAGACAAAAAGCCTGACCAAGAAGCTTTGCAGCTTCTTGAAGCCACCTACAGCTGGAGCAACACTTTATGTTCATTTGCTAAATTAACAACATCTCTAGATAACTTCCTCCCTGGCTGCAGAGGACCTTCCCATCAGAGCCTCTCCTCCATGCTGCCTTTGCGCCATGGCCTTCAGAGGCCATTCCAGAGGACATGACCACACCCTCTGGTGCATGGGGAAATGTGGAGACAACAGATTGTCCCCCAGCCCCAACAGATGAATCATTCTGCAGCCAGAATGGTTTTCCTGTGAAAAGGGAAGTGTTTCACCCTTGGGCTTTGAAAGAACAGCATTGAGGCTGCTCAGACATAGAAAAGGCATCACCTGGAGCTAGAAAATATCTAGCTATCTGGATTGACTTTCTGCCAGCACATGAACCCACGTGGTGGATTTGTGATCAGCAAAGAAAACCAAAACTAAGTTTACCTGCTAAAGCCTGGGAGAGTGGAGTACTCCACTCTGAGGGCAGAGAGATGTAAAATTCATGAGAAAATATTGCTGCACACTCCTCCAATCAACACTTCCCAATCCAGTATGTGTTTTCCCAGTCTTGCTCTCTGAAGAGCAACATCATCTATTGATGATCCTAAATGGCTGAACACATACTTGTCTCCTAGTGAACGACAAACAAAACCAGATGACCCATGAATGAAAAATAAGGTAGTGACATGCTCTGAGCAACATTGTTTGATGATAAAGAGATACTGTCGTGGCAGGATGGATTGTCCTACAATAAAAAAATCAGTACCAGGAGTGACGGACTTGGCTTGCAGACTCAGCTCTTGAGCAACCCTGATATGGGCTTAAATAAATCACTGCAAAAAATCATCAGGGCCGAGAACAGACCAGAATCCACAATGGCTATGTGGTGACTGAGCATTGTTCCCACATGTGGTCACCAGCTTGCTCTGATGAGTTCAGTGGCCTCCCTAGGCTAAACAAGCTACTTCAGCAAAGCTGTTGGGAGTAATTGCCTCTTTCCCTGGTAATATCAGGAGGATTTGGGGATGGAGACCAAACCCCTCCCTCCCTATAGAGTGCATGGTAGGAAGGCTGGGTGTGAGATGAACTGATTAGACAGAGAATTGTTCTGCTGGCAAGTCCTCTAGGGCTTAATTTATATACATTATAAAGTCATTTACATTGGGAATATTCCTTCCTGACTCACAGCAAGGGGTGACTGGGTTTTGGCATGGAGAAAACCCAGCACAGCAGTGAGCACAGCAGCCCCTGGCTCACTGAGCTTAGATATGCCATCAATCTGTAACCATCTCTCTTGGGGCAATCTGGCACAGAGAACTCAAAGAGAAATTGGAAAAATGTATCTTCAGATTGTGCTGAATTCATAATTTTACTCCATTACTTTGTTAGTTGTAGTATCTGAGGATTGTGGAAGAAAAAGGAGAATCAGTGGATTTACATTCCAGCCCTACTTGTAGGACTTTCTTTTCTCCAGAATTATTGAGATAGGAATATTTTGCTCAGGATTCAAGATATGCCTTTGATAGATAGTCAGCAGGGGAGGGAGTAGGGTGATATGAATCCTGGGTGTAAATTTTGAGCCATCTCATACCCAACCTGGAAGGTCATAGCTGATCACAGTGACCCAAAAAATCCAGCTAGCCTTATCAGCCCCATGGTAGGGATGTCCTCTTCAGAGTGGCATGACCAGTACATTCTTTGTGTTTGTAACTTCAGGTGCTGCTGCAAAACCAGATAATATTATCATTAATCATTGAATGGTTGGAAAGGACCTTAAAGACCATCTCATTCCAACCCTTGTCATGGGCAGGGACACCTTCCACTAGACCAGGGTGCTCCAAGCCCTGTCCAACCTGGCCTGGGACAGTTCCAGAGATGTGGCAGCCACAGCTTCTCCAGGCAGCCTGTTTTAGGCCTCAACAACCTCACAGGGAAGAATTTCTTTCCAATATCCCATCTGACCCTGCCTTCTGTCAGTGTGAAGCCATTCCCTTGTCCAAAGTCCCTCTCCAGCTCTCTTGAAGCCACTTTAGGCACTGGAAGGGGTAGTAAGGTCTCCTTGAAGACTTCTCTTCTCCATGCCGAACACCCTCAGCTCTCTCCGTCTGCTAATAATAACTTAGTTATTATAGTTACTTACTAATAACTAGTAAGATAGATCAGGCTGTTCTCACAGAGAGAAATGCCTTCTTCCACGGGAAGTATTCTCCTCCAGGGAACCTTACAACAACTTCCTTTCAAGATGACCATCTCCACCCAACTCACTAATGGGGAGGATCTTTGTTAGCCCCCTAAAAAATCTCAGCCCCTGACTCACAAATTATTGTTTTCAGCTGTGTCCTAAATCTGGACAAAAAGCCCTGACAGTCAGTGCAGCCCAGCTGGGAGATAGGATAAATGTCCCATTATTTCTATCACATTTCATAGCTCCCACGGCTGAGACTGGGCTATTAGGAGATGTTGTTCAGAGAGGGGACACATGAGACAAAATTGCTGCCTTAGGGAGATACAGGGAATAATGAGGGAAAATAGTAGCACAGGGTCCTGCTGGCATTGCCAGCCTGAACATAGGCACAGATAACAGCCCTCTGCATGCAGGAGATAAATCCCATCTGTGGCTGCCTGAATGTGAGACGGGAGGTAGAACATGGATGTAAGGACAGGAGACAGGATTTGTATCCTTGTAGCTGTGCTAGGACATTGGGCTAAACACAATGTGCAGGAACATTTCCAGGGAGATGCTATAGGAGGTCTCCCAGCATGTACCAGGAACAGTGTGGCCAGCAGGAGCAGGGAGGTCATTCTTCCCCTTTACTTGGCACTGGTGAGGCCATACCTTGAGTGCTGTGTCCACTTCTGGGCCCCTCCGTTTAGGAAGGACCTTGAGATGCTTGAATGTATCCAGAGAAGGGCAACAGGCTGGAGAAGGGCCTGGAACACAAGCCCTGTGAGGAGCAGCTGAGGGAGTTGGAGTATGTAGCCTGGAGAAGAGGAGGCTCAGGGGAGACCTCCTCACTCTCTGCAATTGCTCGAAAGAAAGTTGTAGCCTGGTGGGGGTTGGTATCTTCTCCCAGGGAACAGTGACAGGATGAGAGGTCACAGCCTCAGGCTGTGCCAGGGGAAGTTTAGGCTAGGTATTAGATGACAAAAATTCTTCACAGAAAGAGTGGTTTGGCATTGGATTGGGCTGCCCAGGGAGGTGGTGGAGTCACCATCCCTGGAGGTGATTAAAAAAAGGCTTGATGAGGGACACTCAGTGCCATGATTTAGCTGATAAGGTAATATTAGGTCACAGGTTGGACTGGATTATCTCAAAGTTTTTTTCCAACCTAGTTTATTCTGTGATTCTGTGATAATCCTTGATATCCTCCCTGGAAGTGTTCAAGGTCAGGCTGGACAGGGCTTGGAGTAAGCTGGGATAGTGGAAGGTGTCCCTGCCCATGGCAGGGGGGTGGAACAAGACAGTCCTTTCCATCTCAACCCATTCTGTGATTGCCTGATCATTCTATGATTCTGGTGGTCAAGAATGCCAAGGGTGATGTGGGAGCTGGAGATGTGGAGAATGATGCATCATCAGCACTTGCAGAACGTCAGGGCTGGGAGAAACACATTAAGAAGATCTCCAAGAAAAATAATTTAAAAAATGCAAATGTCAAGCCTTGTATTAATTATATATTATAATTCCAAGTCTTGTATTAATCCTGCATTGGGCTTCTGAAACTCCTGACTCCACGTTAGGCGAGGGTTAAGAGAAAGCTCTGAGCTCTCTGACTGCATGGGATGCTCCCAAGGATGAGTTGAAATCTCCTTGAAAGGCATCCTACCCTTTTGACCAGACTCAAAACAGAATGTCTCTCATCATTAAAGTCAATTCTTCCAGGATGGCAAGGAGGGGCATTTTCATGGCTGATTAGCTCTGCAGAGCTCAGGCCAATTCAGCTGCTATGGGCAGATATATTGTGCTCCAGCCTTGCAGCAGCCAGCCTGTTTGCTGGAGTGGGAAATCGCTTGGAGCAGAAGACACTGCACCAAAAATCCTGCGCTGAGGACTGAAGAATGACAAAGCTGCAAAGCCAGATCTCAAAGCCTGAAGTTTCTTGTTTGCTGTCCCGACAGTGTTTATGTATCAGATCGTAGAATAATACAGACACAGGATGGTTTGGGTTAGAAGGGACCTTAAAAATCATTCAGTTCAACCCCCTGCCATGGGCAGGGACACCTTCCACTATACCAGGCTGTTCCAAGCCCCATCCAGCCTGGCCTTGGACACTTCCAGGGATGGGGCAGCCACAGCTCCTCTGGGCACCCTGTGCCAGGGCCTCCCCACCCTCACGGGAAAAATCTGTCTGCATTCAACTAGAGCTGAGCCAAGAGCTGAGCTGGCTGAATGCTGGGAGTGGGGCAGGGAAGTGAGGCACCTGGATGCAGAAGTGAGGTACTCAGATGCTCTGCTCTGGAAAGCCAAGTCCGATGTCACTAAGCTTTTCCTTTTCATTCCCTTCTTCTCTTCCAACTACACCAGAAAGAAACCAAATCCTATGCAACAATTTTTTACCTTGCCTCCCTATAGCAGCTCCCATTCAGAAGCAGCTGGGGTGCATTTTGGGGAAGCCAAGGGCTGCCAGAAGCTGTGAGACTGTGAATGTGGTAAGAGCTGGGGCCTTCTCAAGGGTGTTTCCTCAAGGAAAAGGCTTTGTTCCCAGTAGTTCATGCACTTGCTTTAAATATTGCACAAAACCCTGCAAAGAGAAACTGCTGGAACTTGTCTGTGGCTGGGATCAGCTGGGGAAGGGTAAGTGCATGGCACAGAGGGGATGTCTCCTGCATGCCAAATGGGGGGTTTCTGGATACCTGAGGTGCTGTAGCCTAGCTTTTGCAAGCTGGAAGGGAAAGAAGGTTGCTGGGGCTGTAGGCAGCTGGTGCTAGGTGCAGTGTGTCCCTGTTAGCATCAGGGAGCTGGCATATATCAGGGGTAATCAGGAGGAGACGGGAAAGTACAGGACTTTATCCTGGGTCTGCAAGATCTTGAAAGTAGAGTTATAACATAAGTCATGGGACTGTGATGCATTGTGCCAAGGGCAAGTGACCTGCAGCCTTCATAAAATCATGGAATTATTTGGGTTGGAAAGGACCTTAAAGACCATCCAGTCCTGATGGCCTGCCATGGGCAGGGACATCTTCCACTAGTACAGGCTGCTCCAAGCCCCATCCAGCCTGGCCTTGGACAGTCCCAGGGATAGGACAGCCACAGCTTCTCTAGACAACCTGCCTAGAGAAGGGCTTCACTATCCTTGTAGTAAAGAACTTCCTAATATGTAACCTGGAAGAGCTACTTGTGGGTTTGATCCAGGCATTTGGTGCAGAAACTAGCGATGCCAGTGGGATGGACAAGTCCTCTGCATAATTACAGAAGATGTGAGGGACAGAGAAGAGGTTGGAGCATCTGTGAATTTTAGGTGCTGGCAGAGCTCTGGGGATGCTCTCTGTGAATTTGTTCTAATGTAGCTTAGTTTAACTCAGCAGTGAAGAAGCTGGAAAGCAGAGGACTTGACAGGCCAATTTCTATCCGTCTGTACGTTCTTAGTCCTGATTCTGTCACCCTGTAGTGGAGACAGGCTAAAGAGAAGGTGATCTGAACTGTCTGGGATGAACTATCCCAACTTGGTGTCCTGGTACAGTGGCTTAGGGCAGCATACACGCAGGTCAGAGCACCCCAGGGGTGAGGTTCTCAAGACTCACGTATTATAAACAGGTTCTCTGATTTGCAGACTTACTGAGGAACATCAGACACTGAGAAGAGATTTTCCAGTTAATATCTTGAACCTTCTCAACAAGGTTTTGCATGCCCCCATCCCTTGCAGTGTTCAAGGGTAAGCTGGATGTGGCCCTGAGTAACCCGATCTAGTGAGTGGTATCCCTGCCCATGGAAGGGGTTAAAGCACATATTCTTTCACTCCCTTCCAAGGCAAACCATCCTGTGATTCTGTGATTCTAAGTGGTTGTCCCTTCTGCACCTGGTCATCTCCACTGATGCTGGTTCAGTGGTTTCTCCACCCATCTGATGTCAGTTTCCTTCTGGAAACAAGAAGTGTCCAATGATCCATGAAACCCCATGGTTTCACCCCATGTGAAGTGTCCAACATCTCCTAAGGGGAGTTTGAGCTCATGTAACAAATCTCAGTCCGGGATGACAGAGGCTAGAACAAGTTAATGATCTCAATGTCTACAAAGAGAGTTCATTTCCTTGAGAGTGTCTTGCTCCTGAGTCACCCTAATCCACCTTCCTGCCTTGCCTGTTTATCAGCTATCAGCACCTCCTAGGTAGACAGGTGACTTTTATAGGTTCACCTCCCACAAGGCAAATCCTCTAAAAACAGACAGCAGAGCATTTAATCACCATCTTCACAGCGATTCCCATCCAAACATAAGACCAGTTACCCCCTCTAAGACTTTTTTATCCTTTTCCTCTAATATGAGCTACCAGGCTGAGGAAAGTAACACCAGCAGTCCCAATTCTTGAATGAGGTGTTCCTCAGAAGTTTCTGCAACTCTTCTAGCCATCGGCCAGGAGTTTGTCATGTTCTGTGAGACTGGTCAGAAGAAGGTGGAGATATTTTCACACCAGGAAAAAGAATATTGAAATGAGAATTTCTTGCTCTAAATCAGAACAAAATATAGAAATGAGAGTTTCTTGCCCTAACCAGGACAAAATTATATATTAACATCCCTCACAAAACAACTTTAGAAGTAATCAAGGTGAGCAGCATACCTGCCCAGGACAGGTGTTTGGAACTAGGTGATCTTAAAGGACCATTCCATGATTGTATGAAATAACCCTTCTCCAGGGCAGGTGACTCCCTAAAATGGTGTCAGAAAGCACAGATTGCAGCATGGTACCTGTAGGCAAATTAGGGAGTTTGGGGTGTTAAAGCAGTGGAAAATTATGCAGAAAACAGATTTGCCTGCGGATATTTGCTGTAAAATACTTCCTCTTTACCTTTATTCTGACATTTTTATAAGACAATGTAAAAATGTTCATATTCAACAATACTGTTCTGTTTATTTAAGTAACAACACTTGAGCTTGCAGGCAATTCCTGGAGAAAGCCTTCTGGTGAGGAGCTTTCATGTTTTAAATGCTCATTAATCTTCCTGTGAATATCCTGTTTTGACACCATGGATACTGAGGCTTCTACGCGATCACTGTTGAGACTATAATGTGATGACTTAAGGGCAAGTTGTTATTTCTTAGCACTTAATTATGGCAAGGTGCTTGTTGTGTGTTGTTAAAATTATTCCAACATGAAAATTCCAATTCTTTACCCCCTGGTTCCCACTCATAATCCCTCTCATCACAAGGTGAGTTATTTTCCCCTCATGCTCCTCACTCTTTACCTTGAGTTCTGTGTGCAGATGAACCACCTCTTTCTTGCTATTTTGACCCAAAGGTAATCCATTCATTGCTAAGCAAAGGGAAGGTGAAAGAGCAATAAAAGTAAAATGGGGCTCATTGTGAAAAAGAGACACTTTATGTGGTCATGATGTCTCTGTGTGAGCTGAAGGGTTGAAAGGTGGTCTGAGGAGTTGGGTTACCTATGGCACTCTCTGAGAGCATGTTTGTACTCCTCCATTGCTGCTGGGTTCATCTTCCCAGCTCATCTCTCAAACACATTGCTCAAACACATTGCACTCCATCTTTCCCCTGCCTCACAGTCTGAGCCTGCACCAAACAAAGCACCTTCTTTGCAACTGTCACTCTGTTCTCCATAGAGCAGCCTTTTGCAGCCCCCGGAATCTGACTGTTTTGCATGCTTTTTCTTTCAGTTGCTTCTCAATCTTGCTGGTGGCACTGCCCCCCACAGTGCCTAGAAGGTCACCTCTTGCTGAAGTCTGCAAAAATCACAGCTCTTCAGTTCCATGCTCACCATTCCTCTCACTTTCTTTGCCTGGCTCCTCCATTGGCCAAGTCCTTCCTCCCACTCACTTCTGAGGTTCTGAAGCAGAAAACATCTTTTGTTTTGCTTGACATCCTGCACATCAAACCTCTGATCTCAGCTGAGGTCCTGAAAGCACATCTGTTATGTGTATGAGGATGTCTAACATGCCTGTTACAGGCTGGGGCCCCTCTATTCTGGAGACAGACTGGGAAAGTTGGGGGTGTCCAGCCTGGGAAAGAGATGGCTCTGGGGAGACCTTTCAGCACGTTTCAGCATCTAAAGGGGCTCCAGGAGAACTGGAGAGGGGCCTTGGACAAGGGGGAATGGCTTCACACTGACAGAAGGCAGGGTTAGGCAGGTTATTGGGAAGGAATTGGGAAGAAATTAATACCTGTGAGGATGGTGAGGCCCTGGCACAGGTTGCACAGAGATAGCATCCCTGGATCCCTGGCAGTGTCCAAGGCTGTGCTGTACAGGGCTTGGATCAGCCTGTTCTAGTGGAAGGTGTCCCTGCCACGGCAGGGGATTGAAACGAGATGATTCTATGAACTGCATAAATCTACAGATTTTTGAGGTGCTTTACATGGGTGTCTGCAGCCCTATGGTGTGTACTCTCTCCTCAGCCTTTAAAGGCTTTCCAAACACAACAGATAATTGGGTCTCATTCACATTCAGCTGCAAGCCAAAGCATGGCACAGTTTTGATTTCCTGTTTCAAATACAAAATTTGCTTTGAATGTTTTTGTACATCTTTCTTTCAGGCTGCCTTAGAAGTACTGATAGGTTGCAATAAGGTATCCTTGGAGCCTTCTCCAGGCTAAACAATTGCAAGTTCCTCAGCCTTTCCACATAGGAAAGACTATGTGACCAATTCTAATTGGTCACAGACTAGTGACCAATACTCTACTGACTACAGAAAAAAACTCTGAAGAAGACATAATCACAGGATGGGTTGGAGTGAAAGGGCACTAAAAGCTAAATCTCATTCCAACCCCCTGCCATGAGCAGGGACACCTTCCACTAGATCAGGTTGCTTCAACCTGGCCTTGAACACTCTCACGGATGGGGCAGCTAGAGCTTCTCTGGGCAGCCTGTATTAGTGCCTTACCTTCCTCACAGGGAAGAATTTCTTCCTGAAATCTCACCTAAGCATCTTCCAGTTGCTGCCAGTTTCACAGGCCTGCTGAGGTGAGTCCCACCCTTTGGGACAGAGGCAATGCTACCCACAAAATATCAAGTAACCCGTAGCCCATGCAACACTTCTGGCCTGGAGCAAGGACGGTTTTGAAGCTCCAGAAAAGCCCTTACCTCTTACTCATTGCTGGAGCACAGTTTAGCCAAGGAATGCATTTTCCTGCCTCTCCTGAACTGACTGTTCAGGACTCAACCACAACCACTTCCTAATGCCAATCTCTGCACATTGTTAGCAAACCTATTTGCCATATCAGAAATTGAGGCTGTTCCTTCAAGGTGGCTATTATTGCATGTGCTTATTAGTATATTTATCTGCCAATACCAAACACAAGCTGACTCACAGATCCCCAGATAATGCTTCTATCCAGTGTTACTTCTAAAACACACAATCCTGTTATAAAGACACCCTGGGGCGTGCCTCATTGCGGAAGAGCCCGCTGTTTTCAGTCTGCATTCTCAAACACAGCAGCAGCCAGTTTTGTGTGCTCAGGGTAGATCCTTTCAGCAGAGTCTGCACAAGACAGTTCTGCTCTTTCTAAACCAGCATTTCTTGTTTCAGCAGGTGTCTCGTCATCTCCCAATAGTTGTGAACCTGCACTTGCAGCTGTGCTGAACTGGGGGTGGTTTTCTTTTCCCATTCCTTTGCCTCCCACCTTTCCTCCTTGTCTGTCTTTGCTCAGACTGGACACTCACATGATTATGTTGAGGAGAGCTCAAAGTACCGCAAGAAATGTCAAAAATCTTTTCTGTATTTATTTCATAGATCACAACATTTTACATTTAAGTCACATTTATTTAAACTGGAAAAAAAAAATTAAATCCAGCTCTCCAGACCTTTCTGGATTATAATGAAAGACTGTTTCCTCCCAAGGGATTCCACAGAAATCTCCTTCTTGAGCCAGATGTTCTGCTTCCTTGAACAGCTGCACAGGGCTCAAATTGCAGTAGCCATCACCCCAAATTGTGCTACAGAGCTGAGTTTTTACAGCACAGCCTGGGAGCCCAGAGATGTGAGACCCTCTGGGACTGTGAATGGGGTAGGAGTACAGTCTGCACCCAAGGCAACAGGATGGAACCAAAATACAGGAAGTCAGCCTCCATGAGCTGATGGTCCTTTCTTGCCTCTGACTCCATGCACTGTCGTAAATCCTACACAAAACAGTTGTATGGTAACATCTGTTTCCTACTCTGTTCACTTCTCTCTCCCTTTCTTCTTGACCCCTCTGCCCTGACTCCCGGATTTTGCAATGACTCACCCAGTGGGGCAAAGGCTGCTGCAGGTCTGCTCCAACCAGTTTATTCATCCCCTCTGTGCCACCCAAAACCCATGCCCTGGTGGTACTCCTCCTGATGGAGTTGCACTGTCTCTCCCAAGGGAGGAACAAACATGCTTCCAAGGTTCTTTACTCCTAAAATTGGTTTAATCCCCTGCTAAGCCCTGTTAATATGTAGGCATCTGCAGCCATACTGCAGTTAAGTTGCATGAAACTATTAATCTTGATTTAGTGCTCAGAGGTGCTGATTAGTCATGTATCTTCAAGCCCCAAATATTTCTCAAAGATGGTTTGAGCTGCTTGGTGGAAGGAGAGATTTCTTCCAACTTCAATTTTTCTGCAATTCCACAGTTCTGCTTACTTCATCCATAAGAATTCACCCCTGTATTTTGTATGCTCTCTGTATGTCCATCCCCCCCTTATAGGCATTTCCTACTCTTCAGTGCTATTCACGCAACCTCTAGCAAAATACCTGCTTCAATGGTGTTATTATCCTGGGCTCTATTACCCCAATTATACTTTGCTCAACTATTTTGGAGAGGTGTTTGCAGAACTGGTTTCAATATAAAATCAGTAAATCTTTACTGGTTTGGCCTGTCACGATAGGAGGAAGCAAAATGTGTTGATATAATCTAAAACCCAAGCTCCTTGTGTGCTGTTTCAACAGGCCACAGACCAGCCCATGGGGAAGTTCCTCTCTTCTTCAGCCGCAGGCACCAGTTTAACTACACATCCATCCCCTCCCACAGAAGTCAGCCAGACCAGTCATCCTCTTAACAATGAGTCCATGTATAAAAGTTTGGATAAAGTGTAGTTTCATAAACTTTCTATAAATGTGAGCCTCTGTATCCCAGAGATTCCATGGCTAAAGAAACGAATTTAGCCTGAGGCGGCTGAACAACAGGGTTTGCATATGTTTTGCCAATACAGTCCCCAGTTATTAAGTTGTTGTTAAGTTAATACAGTTATTAAGTTGGTTTAAACCAGCATAACTTCACCCAGGGAAGCAAGCAGCCCACCCAGGTCACTTACTGCTGAATGCTGCTGCTCCAGTACTAATTTTACTTACAGAATCATAGAATCACAGAATGGTTTGGATTGGAAGGGCCCTTAAAGACCATCTCATTCTACCTCCTCCCATGGCCAGGGATACCTTCCACTAGACTAGGTGGCTCCAAGCCCCATCCAGCCTGGCCTTGGACACTTCCAGGGACGAGGCAGCAGAAGCTTCTGTGGGCAATTTCTTCCAAATATCCCATCTAACCTGCGCTATGACAGTGGGAGTCTGTTCCCTCTTTTCTGTCACTCCAGGCCATTTTTCAAAGTCCCACTCCAGCTTTCTTGGAGCCCCTTTATTCACAGAATATTTGGAATTAGTCAGGTTGGAAGCAACTACAGTGGGCCATCTGGTCCAACTTCCCTGCCCATAAAGGGTCATCCTAGAGTACATGGCACAGGATTGCATCCAGATGGTTCTTCAGTATCTCCAGGCACTGGGGTTGCCTCAAAGGTCTCCCCGGATCTTTCTCATCCCCAGGCTGAACAATCTCAACTCTCACAGCCTGTCTCCAGAGCATACCATACCATGAAAAAAGAGGAGCTCTCCTATAGCTGATGGTATTTGACTGGTATGAAGCTGGAGCTCCCTTCAGGCGAGAAGCAGAGATTTTTGACGGAGAGTCACCAAAACAGCCCTGGAGCCCAAGGCTGGTGTCTCCTGCCACTGCTGTTTCCTTGGCTATAGCTAGGGAGGGTGGTTAAGCCTTCAAGCAGCTGAGAAAATGGAGCTCAGTATCTTCTCCCACCATTCCCAGAGTGAACACCATTCCAACATCTGTCCCAAGAGCTGGAAGGAAGCAACTTGATATATGAGCCAGAGGGAAGAGAGAGAGAACTGGTGGTGGAATTGCACCCAGCAGAGGCTGGGTATTGTACAGGGCCTGTCTGTGCTGCAGCTGGAAACACACCTGCATCCCTGGTGCAGTGCCTGACCTCCCTATAGTCCCTCTGATGGGGCCATGCCTGTTCCCAGGAAGTAAAAAATGCCAAGGGAATGGCAGTACCAGGGGATGACTGGGGAAGGTGTTTCCACCCCAGATATGTGAGTCAGCCAGTGCTAGGCTGCAAGTCAAGGGCAGCAATCATGTTTCCATGTAGGTGTGCTGGAGAGGGTTGGGCAGCACTGCTCAACTCCCGACAGAAAGGGCTGAGGCAAGGAAGTGTTGTGCTTCTGGAGCTTCTGCAAATGAGCTGGGGAAGAGGAGAGGACGGGGAAGCACTAATCCAATAACATATCCTCCCCTTCCTCCTCTTCCTTGTCAGTAAATGTCTCCAGGGGGGTGAGACCTCCTCAGAGATATGTGGCACAATCTGCCTTCCTGTCTGCACCCTAGGGATGGTGTTAGCAGTGTGAGTCTTGCACTCACTGTGGGGCTGCCATGGCTCTTGCTCTAGCAAACCACCACAGGCACCAGCTGCCCCCACCAGCCCCGACATCAGAGCAGGGGTTGCTGAGATCAGACACAGCAGAGATGCTTCTCCGTGAGAAATGCATAATGTCTAGCAGCCCTGAACAATGTGCAGCCTGTCTTCACTGTTTTGTCTGGGGTTTGCTTTTGAATATACAAAACTGTCTTGCCTCCCTTTCTTCCTCCCAAGAAGACCCTGAATAATGCTGGCACCTCCTTTCTTTTCAGCCCCTTCCCTGAGTTGAATGTGTGAGGGTCACATTGTGACTATGAATGCTTTTTGATATCCTCTTGCTGGGCTCTGTGTTGGAAGGAAAGAGGGAGACAGAGCTGTTTGTACAGCATTCAGGCTCTCCCTGACGGCATCTAACTTGCTATTGTTGGTCAATGATCTTTCAATTACTTGCTACACTTGGGACTTTGCTCCATGCTTGAAAAAAAACCTGATGTAGTTAATGCTCCTTCCAGGGAGCAGTCTGGACCTGGATGATTCCTCTGAGAAGAAGAATTGCTTGCAAACACAGCCTTTATTTTTATAGATGTTGTGGTTTGAGCATGTAGTTAGCTTTTTCCTTGCAGCAAATTTACTATTCAGTATTAGTTTTCAAAAAAATATCTGTCAGAGATGGCTCGCTGAAATGATTTTTCCATTCCCAAGCCACACAAGTATTTTGACTTTGTTTTTCTTTTTCACTCTTTGTTCTTTATACAATACTTTGATTTTCATTGTTAAGGTGCAGGTTATCTCAAAATATGCCAGGAGTTTGGAGGAGTGGTTTTAGAGAGATTATGGCTCTGGGCTGGGAGCCACACTTCCCAGGTCTGGCCCTTTAGTACCTGGTCTATATAAATCAACATTTTCCCAAACAGATACCTTGGTTTCATAGTTACCCAACTTGAGGCCATCAAATGCTGCACTTCAGAGCCTACACATCTTCCCCCTAAAATCAGATGGAGATAAATGAATTCCATGAATCTCTGTCAAGACATGACCATAAAATAGAAAATCTACAAGAAAGAAACAGAGCAGATACACTGCAAGTAACTTGGAGGCTGAGATACTTTTTGCTGAACCTGGATGGATCCATCAGTCTTCTTGATTCTATATATGATCTTTAATGTCTCTTCCTGATTCTATATATGATCTTTAATGTCCCTTCCAAGTTAAAACATTCTATGATCCTATGAAATACTGTTTATTTTGAATTACATGGAAAACCAAACCCCAAACTATTGTAATCATTAGAGTTCTTCCAGGGCCCTGCACATAACCCAAGTCCACATGATGTTTTCACACTCTCACTAACCACTGTGTCCTCAACAGCTTTGGAGGAGTGCACTGTTCTTCATTTTCTCTGTGCTTCAATAAAGTTTTATTAATAGTTTCCCCCTATCCTAAAAATTTAAAGCAACTGTGCAGATGTAGTTATTATTCTGTTACTCATCATTAATGTGCCTGCAAATCTCTAGACCTTTGTTCCTGGCAGCACTTGAGTTACTATATTTCTGCCCTTATTAAGCACTTTTTCAAAGGACCTTTGTCCATCCACATCTAAATAAAGGAAAAAGAGAGATCAAACTAGACCTCTAGCAAACTCTGAATTTATACCTAAATGTGCTTAATAATTGGATTTGTATAGTAAAACATGCTTATAGCAGGATTTCCAGTTGGTGGGTAGAAAATCGAGGGTTTCTGTGCTCACTCCTGCCATTCTGACATTTGCATCAGCTCAGAAACTTGGGCAGAAAAGCTCTTTGGTATGAGGGGGACTTGTGCCAGTGTGAGGTCTGGGACAGGATCAAGGGAACCAAAACAAAATAAATGTGAGTTGTTTGCAGGAAACACGGAGAGTAAAAAAAAAAAAAAAATATTAAACAAGTCCTTCAAAACCAGTGAGTGTTTTGAAGGAAGAATTGGGGATGTTCAGCCTGGAGAAGAGAAGGCTTCAGGGAGACCTTTGAGCACCTTCCAGAGTCCAAAGGGGTCACAAGAGAGCTGGAGAGAAATCTTAAACAAGGGCCTAGAAGGACAGCCACTGGAATGACTTCCACTGCCAGAGGGCAGGTTAGAGTAGACATTAGCAAAAATTCTTCCCTGGGAGGGTGGTGAGACCCTGGCACAGGTTGCCCAGAGAAGCTGTTTGCCCCATCCCTGGGGGTGTTCAAGACCAGGTTGGACAGGGCTTGGAGCAGCCTGGGACAGTGGCCCCACCCATGGTAAGGGGTGGAACAAGATGGTCTTTAAGGTTCCTTTCAACATAAACTATTCTGGGATTTTACGGTAAGACCACGAGGCAGTTTTTATGTGTAGAGTTGCCTCACACATGTCCGCAGGCAGCAAACAATTATCTTGAGTGAATACATTTTGGTCTGGCCATGATCTTGTTTGGATTCAGACTTCACCAGTGCTGCGGAAGTGAAACCCTCAGAGGTGAAGAGGAGTTTTGGGGAAAATGGAAGAACCTTCAACAGAAGAGACAGGGTGCAAGGTGCTGAGGATTTGGGTATGTGGGCAGAGGTTGTAATGGGTGGAAGTAGCAGGTTGGGTGAGGAGTAGAAAAAATGGCGATGCTGGGTTACAAGATAATTGGAATTCAAGATAATTGGATAAAAGGGCCTTGATTCCAGGCCCTTTGCTAGGGAGTTATTTCTGAAGGTCAGGACTCTGGTGAGTTCATCTCAGCAGCAGATAAAAAGCTTGTACAATGCAGTATTATGCTTATGGTTTCATGTGATTTTTGACCTCTGATATCACCATTACTTGATCCATGTTGATAAACATACCATTGAACCAGCCTCCTAGGGCAGATTCACTGTTTACATGTCTGTGATACCCAGCTCAGCCATGACTCAGCCATCAGCAATGATGCTCTGACCTTATTAATATCAATGTAAATCTTCTTAATGCAGACATAATTTCACCCCAGAGGCCAATTCATTCATTAGCATATCCGGCTATCCTGTCATTGGGCATATGAAGTGGGTAGTACTTGGCTTATATACAGAGCAAATATGTACTGAGTAAATATGGATTCAACTGCACACATAACGACAACAGATGGGGCCATAAATGTTTGGCAGCAAGAGTGAATAGAGGTGAGTCTAACTCCTCATTCCAGACCTAATTCAGTGCTGGTGATACTTGCATGTTGTACTTGCTTGATTATAGTTGTCCAAAATCAATGTCCATGGAAATGGTTGCTTATTTCACATACTGCATAAAGTTGTGTGAGTCATAGAATATTATGGACAGAGTAGCCTGAGTGGGAAAGGATCCACAAGGATCATCAAGTCTAGCTCTTAGCTCTGCACAGGACACCCCACCAACCCCACTCCGTGCCTGAGAGCATTGTCCAAATGCTTTTGGAGCTCTGGCAGCCCTGGGGCCTCCACAAACCCTGGGGAGCCTGTTCAGCACCTGACCACCCTCTGGGGGAAGAATCTTTTCCTAATATTCACCTAAATCTTCCATGACACAGCTCCAGCCATTCCCTTTGGTCCTGTCCCTGGTCACCAGAGAGCAGAGATCAGTCACTGAAGTGTTGCTCTGATTATATGTTTTCAGCTGTGATACACAGGGCCCTTCCATCCCTCAAGGCAATCCCCTCCCTATGTGTAGTTTGCAAAAACACCATAGTCCTGCTGTGCCTGTTACCAGGAAAGGGTGTATTAACCATTCTAGTATATCTATTATGAAATATTTTTGTCTTTTGAAATAAAAACAGCCAAGTCAGAACTCTGGGCTAACCTAACTCCTCTCCTTCCAAATGATATTTCATGTCAGGAAGTTGCCTGTCAATATTTAAAAACAAAACCAAACCAAACCAAACCAAAACACCACAACCAAAACAAAAACTTAAACAAAACCAAAACCAAACCAAAACAAAAACCAAGCCAACAACAACAACCCAAAAATATTTTTGAACATTTTTTGCATGTTAAAATGAGACAGATTAAAGTTAATATAAAAGTAATTATCTCCTGCAGCTAATATTTGATACAGACAGTGCCAGGGAGGACAGCGTGATCACTAACAAGGCTAGGAAAGGATTTCTTCTCTTGTGCAACACTCACAGATGTTACTCTTCTCCCAAGTATTTGAGATTTGCCACAGGCAGCTGATGAACACAGGCAGCTCTGTTAGGTGCTTTATTGTCAGAATTTGTTTCTTTATTGTCAGAACTCTCTCTTCCTGTTCTCATTCACTGGGTGACCCTTCTTAACTATTTTTTTAAGTGATTTGAAGTTTGCTTGATAAAAAACAACCATCAACCACTGCACAGATCTAACAATTCTATCTGGTAGAAAACTTTTTGATTCTCCAACTGCAAAAACCTTTTGAATTGCTAATTTCCCAGGAAAGTTGGGGCTGCCCTATCCCTGGAAGTATTCAAGACTAGATTGGACAGGACTTGGAAGAATCTGCTGTATGGAGTGGTGTCCCTGTCCATGGCAGGGGGTTAGAACGAGATGAGCTTTGAGGTCCCTTCCAAACTAAACCATTTTGTGATTCTGTGATTCTATGGAATCTGCTGTGGGGAACAGGGTGGGGAGAGATCCAAGGATGGATGGCATCTTGTGCTTTACCCGCCTAGCTGGATAAAAACCCAAAAAACTGTTGAGCATAGAAGCAGTTCACTAAATCTGACACCAGTGAAGAGAAATTCAGCTGATATCTAGGATGGGAACAATTTATCCAAGTTTATTTCCACCCTTACTCAATGTTTTTACTTTCTGTCCTTTGTGCAACAGAGAGCTATGTTTGGCAAGAAAGGGGGGAGCAGATGTTGTGACAATACAAGTACTGTTATCACTGATAACTGCAAGTGAACAAAAACAGATGTAAGGAGACACAAAGTAGAGGATGGGGGTAAGATCTGACAGCAGATTCCAACCCCAGCCCTGAGCTGGCTATATCTGGCTAATCCATACATTGTTTTAGAGCCATGCCAGCAACACTTCCATTGTTTGGAACCTTTTGGCATCACTCGGTGGGAGCAACTTGTGCTAGCAGCACCTGTGTGACTGTGCTGGGTTTGGGTGAGCAGGCTTTGATCCAGGGGTGGCTCCTGTGAGGAGGTGCTGGAGCTTCCCTCCATGTCTGATGGAGCCATGGATGGAGGGTGTGGGGGTGCAGAGATCCACGTGCAGCTCATGAACACCCCATGGCAGAGCATGGGGATGCCCGAAGAAGACTGTGCCCCCATGGGAAGCCCAGGCTGGAGGACGGGCAGAATGTGAGAAGTCCAACCCCTGAGGAGGAAGAAGCGCAGTGACAGTGTCAGGGACTGAGCACAGCCCCATTCCCTGCCCCCCTGCACCACTTGGAAGGAGGAGGGAGAGAAGCATGAGGGAAATTTAGCCTGGGAAAGAAGGAGGGGTGGGGGAAAAAACGATTTAAGATTGGAGTTTATTTCTTGTTGCCCTGCTCTGATTGGATTAGTAATAAATTAAACTGATTTCCTCCATCTCTTTTCACCATGACAGTAACTGGTGACTAATCTCTCCTTGCCCTTATCCCAACTATGAGCCTTTCATTGTATTTTCTTTCCCTGCCCAGCTGAGGAGGGGAGTGAGAGCAGTTTCAGAAGGCACCTGGTGTCCAGCCAGGGTCACCCATTACAGTGACAATCCAAAGAGCAGTGTCATGCACTGCCTGTATCCTGAGCTGACTGAATCTCAGAGCCAGACTGGCTTTTCTAGCAGCACCTTGGGAAATGACTAGGTATCTGAATCCACAGATTCAGGGCATGCTGGCAGTTGTCTGTGTCCCAGGAATATAGATGTATGTACAAATAGTCTCTCTGTGCCTCCATTTCTCTAGAGCCTACAAGGGATTTGCAACCTATTTCTCATCACTCACATGTTTTTGGTTTTGGTTGCCTTTGAATACCAGGTCAGCCCAACCCAACAGTTTTAAACCCAAAATTTCATCCTCCTTCTTGAGGCCTCAAGCAGAAAAGGCAAAATCTTCTCTGAGCAGTGGTTTTGCTAGAGATAATTGACTGACAAAAAGAAAAACAACCACTCTTTAGAATGTTTTCTTTCCTATCTGCTCAACACCCTTTTGTCGGAATCTGAGGTATTGTTGATTCCGAGATTGTAGAAAGTCTCTGTCTGTCAGCCCCGTTGCCAAAGAAGAAGTCATAATTCGTCTGTGCTGGTTTCAAGGTTGTTTATTCTGTTTATCTCTAACATGTTCTGCTGCCCTGCCGCAGCTCTGTCCTGCAGGGCAGCGTGCGGGGCTCTGCCCTCAGTGGGATGGTACAAACATTAAATACCACAAACTACCTGTGCTGGATTTACAATAATGTGCCAATATCTGTCACCTACGTTGGACAGTGTGTCCCCAGCCTAAACCAATAGAAAAATGCCAACACTACAGTGAAACATGGAGGGCATGAAGAAGGAGAAAAAGGACAAGACACACCCAATTTCCTCCATCTTGTCCCCTTTGAACTCCTAATCTAGAATCCTAAAATTTTACTTTTGCACCCGTGCCACACTTAATTATTACCTATATCAATCACTCAGAGCTTGTAATTCATCCTGTAAGATGAAAAACTCTTTTCCATGACAGAGATCAGAGACAGTGTCTCTCGGGGCTCTGTCCAGGGGGGTTCCTGACCCCTGCCAGGGTCCCAGGCCTTCCAGGGCAGCCAGAGGGAAGCCCTGGATTCCCACACCCTTTGTTATCCCAGCAACTCATGTAGAAATCACTAAGGCTCCTACTGAAAACCTCCCTCAGACAGGTAAATAACATTTGAATTTCTAAACACAAACGAACTGTTTAAATATGGTGAGCTGGATATTTCCACCCAGTCTGCTGCATGTCTTTGCATTGCTGCACCTAAACCCTGGTCACCCTTTTGGAGGGAAAAATGTGAATAGTATCTTTTACCCTTTTTTTTCTTTCAATAATAAATTCTCAGCTGTCGATATCTTGCCTCACTCAAAACAATTTGTGTAAGTCCAGACACAATCATATTGCCAGAGACAGACCAAAGGTAACAGTTAGCCAAGAACTCCAAACACTGTCAGGTTTCTCATGTCTTTTTTCATTTTGTTAAAATTTAAAGGTCTGAAATTGTCATCCTTCCTGCTGCAAAGGATATCCTTGCTGTGTGTCCAACACAGTTTTCTGTTTTGCCACAAATTCAGAAGAGAATTACTTTTAACTTCTTTATTCTTCCTTCCTCAGGCCTTAGCTGTTAAAAATTAAGGCCCAGAAATCCTTGGAGATCACTAGCTTGTTTTCCAGGGTAGGAGGGTATCCTGTTTTTCAGATTCTCTCTTTTTTTTTTTTCTTCTTATACAACTTTCTGATTTTATATCATAAAATCACAGAGTGGTTTGAGTTGGAAGGGATCTTAGATCTCATCTCATCCCACTCCTGTCATGTGGGCAGGGACACCTTCCACTGTCCCAGGCTGCTCCAAGCCCTATCCAGCCTGGCCTGGGACACTGCCAAGGATCCAGGGGCAGCCACAGCTCCTCTGGCACCCTGTGCCAGGGCCTCACACCCTCACACGTAACAATTTCTTTCCATTTTGCTTCCTAGGTTACTCAGAGCCCCATTCAGCCTCGTCTTGAACACTTCCTTTTCCCTCCCCTTCAGCCTGGAGGCCCACACTCACAGTGTGTGGGGTGGCTGAGGGGCGTTCCCGACGTAGGGGGGAACATCCCCACCTCTGAGGGGACCTTTTCGGGCTCACCTGGGGTACGGTGACACCCCGGGATGCTGGTGGGACAGACCCCAACCATCCCGTGTCCATCATCCATTGGAGCAGTGGGGCCCAGCACGGGGTTGTTCCAACCCAGGGCAGTGCCCGTGCCCTGTGTGGCACTGCTTGGGCACCTCAAGTGCTGGGGCAGCCCCGAGCCCCCAGTTCAGGACGGACACTAAGGGGCTGGAACGTGCCCAGGGAAAGGAACAGTGCTGAGGAAGGCTCTGGAGCACCAAGAGCAGCTGAGGGGGCTCAGCCTGGACCTTGTGGCTCTGCACAGCTCCTGCCAGGAGGGAACAGCCGGGGGGTCGGGCTCTGCTCCAGGGAACAGGGACAGGAGGAGAGGGAACGGCCTCAGGCTGGGCCTGGGGAGGTTCAGCTTGGACACCAGGAGGAATTTCTCCCTGGAAAGGTGGTCAGGCCTTGGAAGGGGCTGCCCAGGGAGGTGGTGCAGCCTCCATCATCCCTGAAGGTGTCCAAGGAATGCCTGGATGCGGCACTCGGTTTTCTGGGCTGTTTGACAAGCTGAGGGGGGTGTCACAGGTTGGACTGGGTGATCCTGGAGGGCTTTTCCCACCCCAGTGATTCTGATTCTGCTACTCCCATCCCATTACTCCTTTAACTGGGGCAGTGCTCATGTTGCATCTGTGCCAGCCGCTGCTTTCTCACCTGTAATATTTAACTAATGGGGAGCTGTAGAGGGGCTTCAGTTTTACAGCTCAGTTTTAAATCAACTCATTTCCTGGGAAATGCCATTTCATGGTTTGGGAACTGCCATGTGCTGCTTTAAACTCTGCTTGTTAAACTTGGTGAGATGAGAAACTCACCGGTAAGTGAAGAGCTCTGCAGCTGTAGCACCCGACCAAGAACTGCTTCCACTCTCTCTGCACCAGAGACTGCCATTAGTGGAACCGATCCTGTGACTGTGACTCCCCCATCTGACCCCTCCCCGCCGCCATGGCCGCGGCGTGACGTCACCGGCCCCGCCCTCCTGGTCCCCCCCCACTCGCGGCCACCGTAGCGGGACCGGCGGAGGCCCCGCCGCGGCCGATGGTCCGCGTTGTGCCGCCGCCCCCCGCCCGCCCCGCTCCCACCCGGCAGCGGCCGCAGATGGCGCGGCGGGCACCGGGCAGGCGGGGCGGGAGGTCACCGGCGCCTCCGCCGCCGCCGCTGCTGGCGCTGCTGCTGCTGTTGGTGCTGGGCCCCGCCGCCGCCGCCGGCGAGGAGGTGGCGGTGTCCAAGGAATGCGACAAGCCGTGCGCCAACGGCGGGCGGTGCCAGCCGGGCACCGGGCAGTGCGAGTGCCAGCCTGGCTGGGTGGGCGACCAGTGCCAGCACTGCGGGGGGCGCTTCAGGTGAGCTCCCGCGGGGCGGGGAGCCGGACGTGCCCTGCGGTGGGGCACGGGGCGCGGGGACGCGTGGGGCCGGGGCTGGTTCAGGAGTGAGGGGTTGGGTGTGGGGTACGGGGGTGAAAAGCTGGTTCAAGGGTGAGGGGCTGGTTTGAGTGAGGTGTTGGGTGTGGGGTACGGGGGTGAAAAGCTGGTTCAAGGGTGAGGGGCTGGTTTGCGAGGGGAGTTCGTTTGGACCGTGGGGATCGGGCTGGGTTGGGGTACGGAGGGGAGTGTGCTGCAGCCACGTCAGGGATGGGCATGAGGGACAGTGCAAGGGAGAGAGTAGAGGACACAGCAGTGGCTTGGTGGCCCGGGTCAGGTTGCCCAAAGGAGCGCTTGAGGGAAATAGGGAGGTGGGTACGAGAAGCAGGTTCGGGCACTCAAACGGGGTGGGAGGCTGAGCAGGGTCTAGGGGTGAGTGAGGGCAGTAGGGTCGGGGTGACATTAAAGGTGAGGGGCGGGACCAGGTGAGGTGAAAGGTGACCGGCAGATGGAAGTGACACTAAAGGTGAGTGGCAGGTCAAGGGAATGGTGAGGGGCACGCAGGTGATGGTAAAGGTGAGTGGCAGTCCAGGTGATGATAAAGGCGAGGGATAGGTGTAGGTGATGGTAAGGATGCAGGTGTTAGGGCAGGATAGGAGCGTGTTGAGGGGACAATAGGGGCTGGGTCTCTGGGCAGTGAGGGTGTGAGTGTGGGGCTGATTAAGGGGAATGTGGGTGAAAAGGGATGGGCAGTAGTCCTGCAAGGGGACAAAAGGGGTTTGGATGCAGAGGGAGAGGTGGGTGTGCGAGAACAGGCTTGAAGGGTAATGGCAGCATGGGTGTGATGGGGTGACAGTGTGGTAGGCTTGGTCTGGAGGTCCTTGGAGGAGGTGAGTGGTTGGGCTTCCTGCGGGAGCTCTCAGAGCAATGGAATATAGATGTTTAGTGCCACAGTTGGTAAATACAGGATGTTTGTTTTGCAGAGGCACATCTAAGGGGGCTGAATTTTTGGTGTTGGTTGGCTGGGGTTGCACATGCTTAACTGGTGATCAGTTGTGATTCTAAGGGGCTGTGTAGGAGCAGTGGTTGTAGGGCACTGGATCACTGGGGATCTGGGCGTGATGGATTGCACAGCCAGGAAAATGTTTGGTTTAAGTTTTGGTAGGTCCAGACAGAAAGTAAAGTTGGAGGGGAGTGGGTAGGGGGATATTTTTTGGCAGTAGGGTTACATTTGGGAACTGATAAATGGAAGTGTAAGGATGGTGGGTGAATGGGGATAGCTTTGTGCGTGGATGTGGCTGGAGCTGGAAGCTGATGGGAGCAGTGAGGAGCAGGTGGACAGAGGAGGACAGCGTGGGTGTGGGGCCAGTTCCTGGGCGGGGAGAAGGACTAATGTGTACATGGGACTAGATCACACTTAGAACAGGTTGGAGGAGAAGGATGTGCAAGTGGGTGTTAGGGCTGTGGGGAGACTCTAGAGGTGTTTGGAGGGGGTTAAGGAAGCTCCTCTTGTTGGCAGATCAGCAGGTGCTGGTTTTGGTTAAAGGTTCTTTCAGGAGAGGTATGTGCAGGGAAGAGAAGCAGTATTCTTATGGGAGTAGCTGGCATTTGGAAGGCTCATCTTCTGGAGCTGTAATTCTGCTGGCTCTTTGGGAGGGGCAGTGGTAGTAGCAGCTTGGTGGAAAAAAGCTCCTGGGCTTGTGGGGAGGCAAGACTGGGCAGTGGGAGGGGATCGGACAGGATAGAGGGTATTGGGAGGGTCCTTTTTTTGGAGGAGAAAAAGGCTCAAGGAGGGCTCTGGGCAGGGGGATGGAATCCCCTGGCTCTGCACTGGTCCAGGACATGTGCAAATGACTGTGTGTGGGAATGAGGAGTGTCTGCACAGGACAATGATTTTTGGGCTATATGCTGATAGAAAGTGCGTTTCTGCAGTGCTAGGGGCAGTTCTTTTAGTGCTGGGTTACTTGGCTGGGTTGTGTGCCTGAGGTGTATCCCACTGGATGAGAAAATGCGAATAGGCTGAACATGCTCCCTGGCTTCTGTATTATGGCAAGGATTTCTGTAAGATGGTTACTTGCCTTGGATTCGTCAGCTGTGGCAGTGAGAGAGCCAGTGTGTGTGTCTGCATGTCTGCATGCATTAGGTGAATTCCCTGGCAGGGCTGATTCCTGGAAAAGAAGGAAGTAAAGAAAGGCAGTGACTGCTTTATTGGGGAGCTACTGAAGGTACCAAGCACCCTTTGGTGATGTTCCTTATGGATGGGAGAGGAGGGTAACTGTCTATATAACCTGAAGGCATGAAAGAAAAATACTTTAATTTTTTTATTCATATTTATTGGCAGTCTGTAGATGAGTGTGTATTGTAAACAGTTTGAAAGGGGTTTTGTATGGAAACGATTCCAGGCTAGGCAAGCCCTGGAAGTCCAAACTGTGGTAGGCACATTCTTCTTTCTCTTAAGATTTTTTCATAGAGGAGTACAGAGGAAAGAAAGAGAAAACTATTTCTGCTCCTTGTTTTCCTATGTAGAATGTGCTTAGAAATTTGTTTACCTGGGGAGATTGCTTGATTGGATTCTGGTGAGGATTGTTTGAGCCTGATGGCCAATACAATCCACCTGTGGCTGGACTTGAGCGAGAAAGTCATGAGTTGTGAGGGAGTGAAATATAGTAGTTAGAAAAAGTAAGTATGTAGTTTTAGTATCTCCTTTAAATAATATATGAATGTATTATAGTATAGTTATAATAAATAATCATTCAGCCTTCTGAACTAGAGTCAGATATCAGCATTTCTTCCCACTGGGTTCGCCTACATTTACAATTCAAATGTAGCTTTTAAATGTCTTTTTTGCCACTGTCATGACAAGCATTTTCTTTTAGCTGGGAGAGTACTTAAAGGAATAGCCTCATACCTGTTACTTTCTTGGAGAAACTTAGGATATTTGTTATTTTAAGGGGACTGGATTTGAGAGGCTTCTTTTCTGAATGGTAATGCCAAGTGAAAAAAGAATTGGTGTATATTCACTGCTAATAGAACCTAAATTTTTTATCCTCTTGCCTGTTTTGATAAAACTTCTTTTTTCTTTCTCATATATAATTCTAGTCTAAAAGTTTGCCTGAAAAAATATAATAATTCTTTTCTTTATAGATGGTTTATTTGTCTGTTTATTAGTTTTATTAAGGAGTTCAAATTCCTAGTAATGTGTTTAAACTTGGAGCTCTGAGAAATGCAGAGAGGCGGTGTTCATAGTTTTGCAGTCATGTGTCTTCTTTCACATGCCTTGAGTTTGCTCTGTCTCCTGTCAGACTTGGCTCTGCAGGAGGTTTTTGTTTTGTTCACTGTTGTCAAGAGTTTGGCTTTAAAGGACCTAATGTGTTATTAGATGCTATAGGTACAAATGGGAAGTAGAAGAGCAGGTGAAAATTATTTTCTAACTGCAGTGTATTCTTTGTGCTTATCTGCTGGACTGAGAGATGTAATTAAATTTGGCATCTTATCTAGATGTATGTGATGACTGTATTTGTGGCCTTGACTGTTTTCATTTACATTGTAAAGATACACCTTGTGCTTCACTAACCTAATAATCTCTCACATCTTCTTGCATTCACGGTGGAGGATGAACATTGTAGCATTGAGCTGCAGTCTTCTAATATTCCATTTCCCTTTTTCCCTGGGAAAACTTTTTTTTAGACTGCAGTTAGATGTAGTAGTAACGCACCCCAGATCAGTGGTGCTTTTTACAGGTGGAAGGCTGATTTAGGAAGGACTTGAGGTGACTTTTTTTTAAAATGTGGAACCAGCCACTTTAGTTGTTCAAAGATAAACATCTTGGTGTTAACGGAAGTTGAACCAGAAAACACAGAATATGCCTGATGTGCTTGTGTCTTCTATTTCAGTACAAACTCCAGAGGGCTCTGGGCTGGCTGGAGGCTGCTGTGGGCTTCGAGCTGCCATGGTATGGGCAGGTGAGGAGCTGCTGCTGGGAGGGATGAGAAATTCCCTAGTCACAGAGCTGCAGCAGCACCCTGAGATTACATTTGGAGCAGTGGGAGCTTGGGAGCTCCAAACTTGAGAGTGAAATTGGCAGCATTGATTATTGTACAATCAAAAAGATGCTGCCTGCTTGGTTAACAGACTCTTCAAAGCACTGTCTGCAGCTCAGTGACACAGCCTCTCATCCTTCCTAAACTGAGTTGTCAAGCCAGCTGCCTAATTAGCAGATGGAATTAAAGGTGGAAAAGCCCTCTAAGATCATCGAGTCCAGCCGCCCCCAAGCACTGCCAAGACCACCACTAACCATATCCACATGCTTTTGAGCACTTCCAGGGATGGCAGCTCAGCCACTTTCCTGGGCAGTCTGTTCCAGTGTCTGACCAACCTTTCCCCAGTATACAGTCTCACCCCCCACCAGAAGTACAATTTGAGGCCATTTCCTCTTGGTCCTGTCTCTTGTTCCCTGGAGAGTAGAGCCTGACTCCCCCTTGGCTGCACCCTTCCATCAGAGAGCTTTAGGGAGTGAATGAGAATGTGCTCTTCTCATTCTATCCCTGAGTTTTTCCAGGCTGAGCCTTCCCAGCTACCCCAGCCACTCCTCACCAGACAAGGCAGGTAGAGCACAGAACAAGAAATGACCTCTGGTTCCCTTACATTTATTGTCCTGAGATTGTAAAGGGTTGGATTAACAAATTCAAGATAATGATTGACTTCCTGAAAAGTCAGTGTATGTGGATTGTGTGTATAGACTCACTGATGGGCAGTTGGATGTGTCATGGTAGCTGAAAATAATATTTTGACAGTATAATGAAATACCAAATGATTCCAGGAATATGGATTTTTTATGTAAAGGCACTAGTGCTCCTTTCATGGTAATACTCTTTTTGTGGTGGGAGATGGCAAATGCTAAGCAGGACTTAACCATACAACCTGACAGCTGGGGAGTAAAAAAACAGATTAGAGTGTATCCTTTAAACTCCCTTTTTAGTAATATAATGGGAGCAGTTATGTGTTGCTGATTCGATGTTATGAAGGACTTGGTGGTAATAGAGTGTGCTTGGCCAAAGAATATTACAGTGAAGGGGAACTTTATCTAGCTTTCTGTAAATCACTACCTGAGAGAGCTGTGAGCTGGAAAATAACTATCAGAATTCTCTTTGCTAAATAAATAGGAACTTTTGGTCAAAAGCTTAAATATAAACTGTTGTCTTTAAGAAGCTACCTGAGGCAGTTTGTAGGTTTTGGAAGGTCAGGAAGATGCTTAATAGATCCAAGGATGTTGGCAATTTGAGTAAAATCAGTTTGAGTGCTCAAATTAGATCATGGGGCTGCATTTGTGCCTGATCCCCATTCTGTTCCTCCCTATTCATTAAGATACTATTGTGCTTTAAAATAATTTTCTCTTCCATGCTACTTAATGAAAGGCTTGCTCAAACACTGTGCACTGGTAAAAAAGAATAAGCTATTCAAGTAGGAAATACTTAAGCATCATCAATTTTAATGAATACACTGAGAAAAAAAAATTATATGCTTTTATTTAGTTCTTGGAGGTACGTATGGATATCCTTATGCATGCATGTCTGTTGCGGTGCGTTTGTAACACCACACGTCTATATTTCTGTCTATCCATACATGTATATAATTTATAAATATTATCTATTTTGTGTCTTGGAGAAACCAGGTCTAGTGGAAGGTGAAGGAGGTTTTCAAGGTCCTTTCCCACCCAAACCTTTCCATGATTCTATTTAAATGATCTGTTCATTGAGAAATTCATGGGTAATATTTAATCTGAATTCTGTGTTGTTGCTCCTCTCGCTGTTTTATTGGACAATCTGATATTTTACTAGGGCTGTTTTAAGAACAAAATTTCACCTGTGAAATAATTCAGTATTTTTGAAATATCTGAGTTTTTCTGCAGTTTTTGCCATGCACTAAACGAGCAACATAAATATTTGACTTGCGGGAGGTTTTGTTAATGTTTGCAATAAGCTCGCTGCTTTTTTTTCAGTCTGCTTTATAGTAAGGAGGCAGTAGTGGAAAATTCAGAGTAGTCAGACAAAACAGCTCATGCTGGATCCTCCCTATCATCTCTACCTCACACACATCCAGTGCCTTGCCTGCTGGAGCTTTAGTTGTTGGAATTACTGAACGCTCCATGTGTAAGAGAGAGGAGTAAGTCCTGTCCTGTTCCTGTCTTCCTGCTGAGCACATCTTAGCATAAGACCTCCCGGAAGAGAGCAGATAAAGGATAGCATTCCTGTGCCTGCCAAATCCAGGAACATATCACTGACTTGGACTTACAAACGCCTCCTTATCGACAGTGGTCACCATTTGTCTTATTTCTCTGTTTCTGGGAATACCTGCCTGAGTCCTTTAGCAGTTGTCTGACATTGCTCTGGATTTTTCCAGTATTTCAGTCTCAGTTGTTCCTTTCATTTTGAATGCAGAATAATCACAGAATGGTTTGGGTTGGAAGGAGCCTTAAAGCTCTTCCCATTCTAACCCCCTGCCATGGGCAGGGACACCTTCCGCTAGACCAGGTTCCTCCAAACCCTGTCCAACCTGATCTTGAACACTTCCAGGAATGAGGCAGCCACACTCTCCCTTGGAAACTAATACAATAAACTCAAGTCCAACCAGGTGTTTGTTACCATCTTCATCAATTTACATTTAACATAAATAACTTACATTGAAATACCAAAAAATTACTGAGAATTAGCACTGTTTTCACAGAAAATAGTTGCTTTGTTTAATTAAAAAAACCAAACAACCAACTAGGACCATCAATCCTTTTATCCCATGTCCTGATAAATTGAAATACTATTTGCAATATATGTGATGGATCTGACTTTCCTGGCTTGTTCCTCTCAAGCTTTTGTGAGTGATCAAATTTCAAACCCTGAGCTTCCTGCACCTAACATTGTTTATGAAATCTATGCTGAAAATGCTATATTTAGGTAATGCTGCTGCTGACCAAGCTGTTGCCTTTTTGTATTAATTTAGGATACCCATGGATCCTCTTTTCTTGAATGGTTTCCTTGAAGAGTTTTATTCCAATTTGAAGTTCTAAGCATGGCACTTGGAATTACCTTCTTGACCAGATAGAGCTTTGCTTTTTTTTCCTGCACTTAAAATATTTCCTGCAAGTAGGAGCTTTTAAATCACATCTTCTAAAGCATAATGAAAAAACAGAATACAACAGGCCGAAGATGAAGTTAAGAATGATGTGATTTTGTAAGCAAAGTAGTTTTGGGGGAGGAGGGAGCTGCTCCAAGCTGGAATTCACTGTAAGAAGGATCACAGCAGGTTTATGCCAGTGCTTTGTTCTTGCACAGCCACATGCTCACATCTGCCTATTAAGTCACTGCAGCATTTTGGAAGCTGGGCTGGAATATTTGGTAATCAGTTTTACAGCAGTGAGAGAGATGATAATTTGCTTTTGTGCACAGTTTTGAATGAAATACTCATTTAGTCACCGAAACACTGGAGCAGTAACAATGTTTGCTTTTAGTTCCTGCTTTTGTTTCCTTGCTTTGTTTATGGCTGATCCTTGCAGAAGTTCTTTTAGATCTACTTGAGACTGTCACTTTTCCTTCTTTTGATTAAAATAAATATTTGTTCGACAGAGAGGCAGGTTGCTTGCCAGGCTTTTTGGTGGATGTGTGCTGCATACAGATGATTCCAGGCATGGTTTGGGCTTGAATGGGAAATGCTTGGGATATTCAGAACGTAAGGGCTTTGTCCTTATTGCAGAGTTGTGACATCATTAGGGTTGTTAAGAGCCCTTAATTGCACACAGAACAAGCTTTATGTAGCAATCTGATAACCTAAATTTGGGACATTGGCATAGTGGGGGATTTGGAGAATAATTGAAAGAAAATGGACTCTGTTTTGGGCTGATAATAAGTTTCCTAGTGCATCTTGCATGATGAAGAAGAATTTAAATGTTTTACTGGCAAACTGAGCAATATTCCTGCTAAAGAGGGGTAGCTGATCAGAACAGATTGTGAGAAGTACTTATTGGACACCCCAGGATCTGGAAAATATTCCTGATCCTGGTTGTGGCTTCACTTGCTAAAACAAATTTCCTGCAGTGTCACAAGATTCAGAATTTTCAGTTCCCTGAAAATGCAGTAGTGGAATTAAGCTGGTTTAGGGAAACCATGCTGACAGAGGTGGTCTGGGCATTCCAGCCAAGGGTTTTCCAGTGTGTAAACCACCTTTTATTCCTTGCTGTGCCTGCTGGGCTCACAGCTGTAGAAGTGAAAGCGCTGCAGTACACAAACTTAGCTTGGGTGTGCTCAGTGCATGTTGCAAAAATTTAAATAGGGGGTTGTTGCTTTGTGTAGGTACAGCGTGTTACACATCATCTTTGGGGTGAAAATTATCCTTAATGACCTTTACCGCGAGACAATGCTGCTCAGCTTTGTGCAGGATGTATAAACACAGTTGTGAAAATCCCAGATTTTCTATTCTTTGCCTTTTCCCTCATGATTTCAGAAACCTTCTTTTTTTTCTTTGCTAGCTTCTGTAAGCTGAAAGAAAAAAAATAAGGAAAGTTGCGCTAGGAAAACACCCTTTGGAAGACTTTCTTATTAGTGTTTGTATTTCTTGAAAATTTCATATTTATCTCCAAGGTGGTGCTTTTCTACTCAAAGAATAAGAAGCTTGGCACAGATGAATTAGCATTTTTTTGTAAACTGCTTTTATAAACTCAAATACAGAAAGTGAGACGTATTTTTTCATTCAGAAAATTTAGGCTGGGTTTAATATTTTTTCATGGCAAAGGGAAGGAATGTCTTCAATTACTTTGTGATTAAAAGCTGTTTAGTTTTCAGTCATTGCAATGAAAAAAAAAATATTCCTGCAGTGGGTTAATTGTGTATTGAGTGGGTTTAGGGTTTTTGTTTGTTTGGTTGGTTTTTGTTTGTTTTTTTTAGTTTTGTTTTTTCCCCTCCATTTCCTTGTGCTTGTGTGTCATTATCTCTTTCCTGGCACAGTTTGGTCATTTTCCACATGTTGGTGTCACTGCTCCCAGATATTTTGAATGTAATTGCACTATCTACAGAAAATCTGATTCAGGTTTACCCTGAGCACAGCTTTTAGATTTCATTGCTTGTTGTGATCAAGAACGTGTTTGAGTTCCTCTAAAATAAGCTTCTCAGGATGGTTTTGTGAAGGTTTTTTGCAGCAAGGTGCAGCATGTTTCCTGCCAGAGTTGTGCACCTGTCTGTTTAATGATGAATTTGCACAGTCAATCTCCCATTAATCCAGAGTGGAAAGTGTCACTTGAATTTTATAGTGATTTCAGAGCTTAGATCTCTTGTGTCTGCTCGCTACATTGATCTTGTGTGAAATCATCAAAGGTGATGCTGCAAAGATTTCCAGCCTTTACAAGACTTGAGTTTCAGAGTAGTGTAGAACTGAAGTGCTGACTGGGCAGGCCAGTGCTACAACAACAACAAAAAACCCCAAAACAACAAAAAACCCAAACAAACAAACAAAAAACCCCCAAAAAACCAAAACAAAACAGGGAAAACTCCAGTATTGTTTCCTATTAAGGATTTTAGTGCTGCTAGAAAAAAAGTGGATACTACTTTGGATACTGCTGTATCCAGATTGTGAGCATACATTGAAGTTGCTGGCTTGCTGGAAGCAAAGTATTGAATTCTAAATAATATAGTGCGAAATAATTAGTTTTGAGGTCACTGGTGATTTTAATTTTAATTTTTTTCAAGGGGAGATCAGGAACACGCACAATTGTTGGGCGAGTTGCTTTTAGTTTTGTTGAAAAAGTTGAAATTTATTGTTGTTCAAGATACACTCTGTTTGCATCTGCATTTATGTATAGTTACTGCCTCCTTGTTTGACAGTGTGTCAGTCACTTTAGTTAAGGGATTGATTTATTACATTGAAACACATAACAGGCACCTCTATAAATTTGGGTCAGTCAGTGTCTTTCTCACAAGCACATGTTGCAGTGACTCTTTAAAGTTACTGGTTTTCATTTTGGGAATAGTAATGGGTGTTTAAGTATGCCCTCATTCAACTTCTGGAGGATGAATCATTTTGAGGAGGTGTTGATGTGGTTCAAAGTCAAAACCAGGATTTGACTTCCCGCCTATGCACACTTATTCTGAAACATCCATACTAATATTACTGGAACTTTAAATTTTCTTGTGGATACTGCTAATAGTTTGTTAACTTGTTTTATCTGAATTTATGTGATGAACCCAAAGAAAACTCTGGAGCTGCTGAAAGCATATTAAACCAGTAATTTGTGGATCATTTTCAGCTTTTCTCAGTACTTGAGCTGATAAGAATTTCTGGGACAGCAGGCGAATGTCAGTACCAGCAGAATTCACTTATGTGAATGGTACAATAACAATTTCTATGCAAGTTTGATGTTTGAATATGAGAGAACGGGAATTTGGATTTCTGGTAGAAACAGGAATGTGTGGTCTGGCTGGAAAAGCTGAAATGGCTCTATAGCCTTTATCTTTACTGTTCCCTTGAGAATAGATGATCACAGACTTCAGGAATCAATACAGTTCATCATCTAATTCCCTTGGTTCAGTTTCCGTTTAAATTAATTAGGACAAATTATTTATATGGTCTAAAGATGTTCTGATGATAACTCTATTTACATGGGAATTTGGAGGTTTGGAAGCATATTTTAATGACAGTTTGGCATGGCAACTGGTATTCAATTGTCTATTCCGAGAATAATACTGCCCTGCAGAAGAAATATGGTTAATGTTACTATAAATATGCCTAAATCATCTTCACTGAGGCTGATGAAAAAGGATATTGTGTATTAAAAGTGATGGAGTTTAAGTGTGATCTTAATTTCTCTATTCAGCACTTACGGGAATTTGTCATGTGATATGGAAAGACAGGAAATTACAATGTGGAAATTGTGTTATCAGATCAAAGCTGGTTGAGGCATCAGAGTGGCTTCTGTGCCTGAACTCTGCTTACTTGCAGTGCAGGATGTGTGTGCATTAGTCAGGACGTGGTGCTGGAGGAGGCATCCTTTGCTGTATTGCCACTGTCTAAATCCCACTGATTCTCCAGTATTGTAAGGCACGTAGGATTGAAGCATGAGTGCAGACATGAAGGTATGGTGGCTCACGCTGTGTAGGTGTAGACCTGGGCTGCTTAAGCAGTGCCCTGTGGTAAGACAGGTTCTACATGAGTTTCACCAGTGCCAGTGAGATTGGCTGGGCTGCAGGTTCTCCCAGGGAACATGGAGGGTGCACTTTCCCTTTTTCTTGTTAGGTTGATGTAACTTCATATGTCTGTTCTACACTTTGCCAAGGGCAGAGGCACCTTCCACTATACCAGGTTGTTCCAAGCCCCATCCAACCTGGCCTTGGACGCTTCCAGGGATAGGGCAGCCACAGCTGCTCTGGGCGCCCTGTGGCAGGGCCTTACACCCTCCCAGGGAAGAATTTATCCCCAATATCCCATCTAACCCTGCCTGCAGTCAGTGGGTCAGCATTCCCCCTTGTACTGTCATTCTATGTCCTTGTCCAAAGTCTCTCTCCAGCACTCTTGAAGCTGTATTAGGTACTGCAAGATGCAGGAATTTCTTCCTGGAGCTTTCTCCAGGCTGAACAAACCCCAGCTCTCTCAGCCTCTATCCATAGGGTTCTTTGCTTTTTACCTGTGGATTTGAAGAAGAAATTCAGTAGGAGACAACCATGTGTCTGTGTCTATTGATTTTTGTTTGCACTTGAATTTTTCATACATTTCGTATTGATTTAAAGCTATAAATTTGCAGAAGTCTGAGCCCTTCATGGCTAGGCTTTGTGGGGCTTTCTGGGCATCAAGGCTGTCTTGTGTTTCTGTGGTAAGTTCAATAAATCTATTTTTGTCATTCACTGAAGGAAATCTTTCTGTTCAGGTTTAGGGAGATTAACAGGATTCTACAGGCATTACTGAAATTAATATTTCCTTAGTGTCTTGTATGTAACACACTGAAAATATGAAAGTACGTGGATGGAGGCTGCTACCCATAGATGCTGGAGGAGATAAACCACTATGGATGATCTCTGTAGTAACTGTCATATCTGACAGTTGAACCTTGAAAGAAGAAAAAGCACCCATTTTGAGGTCAGAAAGCACTGTGGAAAGTTTTAAAATTCTCCTAAATTAAACATGTGATAAGAGCAGTTAAAAGATGCCATGCCTGATGGCCATAGTGAGTGTTGGAAGTCCTTTGACAGGCTGGGCTGTTGATCTCCTGAAGATTAATGGCAGGTCAGGACTGTGACTTGGCACAAGATGCTTTCCCTTTAATCTCCAATTAAATTAAAAAAGTGCCGGATAGCTATAATTTTCATGGGGTAAAATATATACACACACATATTTTTCCCTTTCTCATGACTGACTTGCATTTCAGCAGAGGTTCTTCTCTAATGACTTTGAGTCCTTTTATAAGCTTTTTTTATAAGTTGTGCATGTTCATTATTAGGTCTTTAAAAACAAACTCTGGAAAAGTTTGGCCCTGGTGAGTTGTGTATCACTGTAATTTCTGCAAGGAGTGAAAATAGTAGGAATAGTAAGTTTTGAAATTTTCTTTTTGGGTTTTCTTTTGGCAGCTACTTCTGTACATAGTATGTGTAAAACGTATGTAATGTAGGTAAAGCTCTACGATTTCTGAGATGTGGAGTCAAAGTAATTATTGTACATGTTACTTATATTTCTTAATATATGGTATTCTATTTATTTAAGTAATGGAGCGAAGGAGAAAAGAGAACAGGTCATCAGAGTAAAATAGTTGTACAAAGTAGTTTTGATATATGTAATATGAAGTATATCATGTATCATCTCATCCTGATCTTGGTAGCGAAGGTCCTACTGATTATACAGTAAAATATCTTTAAACATTGCTGGCGCTGAATACTGTTTGAGATATACCCAGACACACAGAGTAAACTGAACCCAAACTTTTCCGGTGTGGGATTTTGAAATTAAGCCCTGCTTAGGATCTAAAAATGTAAATAAAATGTTGTTATGAGCTGCCTTTTGAGGAACCCTATCCATAGACTGCACAGGACGTGTTTGTTCTATATGGGCACTGAACTGAAGGTAGATGGTGGCAATATGCCACCTGCAGTCTTTTTCCAGGGCATCTCCAGAAATATTCCTGCAGGAGAGAAGGGGAGACTGAGGTCAGAGCTCCCTGTGAACTGCAGTTCCTCCTGAGGGGCAGCTCTGGTCTCTGTTCTCTGTGACCAGTGACAGGACCCGAGCCAATGGCTGGAGCTGTGTTAGGGCAGGTTTAGGTGGAGATCAGGGAAAGGCTCTTCCCCCAGAGGGTGGTCAGACACTGCCCAGGGAATGGTCCCAGGGCTGCAAGATCTCCAGGAACATTTGGGCAATGCGCTCAGGCACAGGGTGGGATTGTTGGGGTGTCCTGTGCAGAGACAGGAGTTGGACTCAGTGATCCTTGTCAGTCCCTGCTAACTCAGGATATTGTGTGATTCCATGTGGAAATAAAACCAAACCCAGTACAGCTGTTTTTCTTGCTGTCCTTACTTACCGGTGATACCTGTAGCAAACTAGTGGCAGCAAACTGCAACAGGATTGAAAATGGGGGAGGGAAATTACTGTGCATCACTTGGTCTGGTTTGGGGGTTTTCTTGGGTTTTTTTTTTTTCCAAAGTCATGGTTTGTACCTTGAGTTGTTTTCTGTGTGTTTTTGTTGAAGTTTCAGTTCAGAAGGGTTATAGCACACTTCCCTCTCCAAGTGCATTAATACAGGATAGAATTACAGGACTGATTTATGAAGTGGATAACAGCTGTCATGCCAAATTGATTGGCACAAGGAGGAGCTTTCCAGCCCCTGCAGACAGGCTGGTGCTATCAGACTGATGCCATCAGAGTCTTACCTGCCAATCTCACCGTGCTTTTAGAGAGCTGTTTCCGCACCAAGCTTTTGGAGAATGGCCAGTCCTTTCCCAAGCTGGCTGTTAAGCTGCAGAGCCCATCCCGAGCACTGGAGGTGAGACCGTGGGTCACGTGTTTACGTGTGGTGTTACTTAGAGGCATGGAGGGAGTTTGTAGGACTCCTAGTCATAACATTTGCTTTGTGTTGCTTCTAAAATAGTCCATGTTGTACTTTGTCCTGATTATTTGTATACTGATGGCACTCACGTTCACTGGTTCAAATGAGATTTTCTGCCTTTTTCATTGCTACTCTTTTAATCTTAATATTTGATTAGATTTTCAGAAGTTTTATTGTATCTTTTATATCCTTAATTCACATTTAAAACCTTTTCTTCATCTAATTATAATTTAATTTTGCCCTTGAGCACATGTATGGATAATCTTTTAAGAGCAGTTTTAAAACTAGGGTGAAGCAAGTGAAGAGCTAATCATAGAAAATAACATTAGTTGAGTCTTTGATTTGTGCAGTAGTGATTAACAAAATGGAGGGAAAGATAATCTGCTATCTTTAGACCTATCAGTCTGACCTTGAGATCAAAATTTAAGAATGTGTTAAAGGAAAGAATGATAGTACACAGACAAAAATTGCTAGGTAGGTTTTCCATTTGTAAGTGAAACTGTTTAAAATACAATATATATGTATGTTGGATGTTTCCTAAGCATCGTTTAGGATGAAGGCACCTGTAAGAGATAAATAACTGCAATATGGGCTTTGGAAGCTTCTTTGATTCAATGGCACCACCCAGAGCAGGACTGCACTGCATGACCTATGTATGAAGAACTTTTCACCTGTGTGTGGTAGTCAGGAAATCTGGAGAGTTTTATCTTTCATTCTGCCATTTCTATTGACATAGAACTAATCAGGCTCCTTCTCCTATTGCAGGTATGGAAGGGGAGCAATTGGTGAGGTGTTGGACAGGAGGATAAGTGTTAACAGAGGGGCCAAGGGAGGGGATTCTGCCCCACTGAGGTGAGACTTGACCTGCAGAGCTGCCTCCAGCTCTGGGCCCCCAGCACAGGAAAGACCTGGAGCTTTTGGAGCGAGTCCAGAGGAGGCTCAGAGGGATGGAGCAGCTCTGCTATGAGGAAAGGCTGAGAGAATTGGGATTATTGAGTCTGGAGAAGACTAGGCTCTAGGATGAACTAATTGTGGCCTTCTAGTAACTGGAAGGAGCTGACAAGAAATGTAAAGAGACTTTGGACAAGGATTTGGCGAGACAGAATGAGGGGGAGTGGCTTCAAACAGTGACAGTGTTGATTTAGATTAGATGTAAGGAAGAAACGTTTTATGAGGAAGGTGGTGGGGTAGCAGAGGTTGCCCAGAGAAGCTGTGGCTACTCCATCTCTGGAGGTGTCCAGGATCATGTTGGATAGAGCCCATGGTGGGGGTTTGTAATTGCATGGGCTTTAAGCTCCCTTCCAACCCAAATAATTTAATGGTTCTATTGTGAGGCAAAGATGTAGCTAGCACCTGACTCAGCTGCCATATTTATATAATAAATTTTTTTTTACTTTGATGACTTTGTTCTCTTTCAACTTTATTGGTGAGTGAGTGTTTCTCACAATTTGGGGAATTGTCTGGGAGACTTGACCTCTGACTCTCCTGAGTATGACAGTAGGAATAGGGGAAGGCACACCCTGCTGATTCTAGCAGCCCCTGACATGGAGTATCTTCTTACGAAATGTTGTTTGGATTACTTTATCTTAGAAGGGAGGAAAGGCTGCCAGTTCCTGAAACAAATGTCCTGTATCTGAAAAATTATTTGCAGGCGATAATACTCTCTTTTGCAGATCTTAGAAGAAAGGGGTTGTTGCCCCACACATCAGTCCTGGACATTTACATACATCAGGTAAAACTGGGAGATTGGATGTTGGTAAAATCTCGGAAACTTGACACTGACATGGGAAGGTCCCTTTCCAATACCCTTGACAATTGAGACAGTAGTGCACTCTGTAGAGAGAGGGTGGCGCATGCAACCTGAATTAAAAGACCAGTGGAGTCACCTCCCAGGGACTGGACTGTGATACAGAGAAGTAACCCTCTAAAACTAACTCTTAAAAGATTATCTGTCCCAAAAATGAATAATTTAAATTTTACTGCCTGGATTATAATTTTAGTCCTAGTAAACCCTATTTTAGCTGGCTGTTGCATTAAATGTCAAAGGACCTGGAAAGTTGCTGGAAAAAATTAATGGGTTTTCACCCATCATCTCTGGCTCAATGTGGCATGTTGTTCTGATAAACTTAAAAAATCTCAGGAAAGGATCCCTGGTGGAACACAAACCTACTAGATTGTCCAAAATTTAGGAACATTGGCTCAAACATCAGAAAGCTTGCCTATGTGCCAGTACAGACATGGAACACTGTGGGATTCTCAGTGGTTGGATAACCTATTTGGGAAAACCTGATGGAGAAAGATGGGCTTCTTTCTATTATGTGCCTTTGCTGGATTATTGCTTATACCTTATCTTATTCCCTGTTTTATCAGGTTAATTGCTAGTGTAGTAGAAGAAATGCAGGTGATCAGAATGCCAGTGAACCCAAACCTCGCAGCTGCTAGTCAAAGAATAGGAGCCCAGAAGATCGTGGTCCTAAGGAGGGGAGATCAGAAAAGAGCAAAACCAGAAGATGACCTACATCTTACTTTACAGAACCTAGAGCAAAGCTATGCACCTCAGGAGGAGACGAAGACCTAAAACTTTGGAATAAGCCTAGCTCAGCACAAACATGCATTTGCAAAATAACAGGTCTGGAGTGTAACTGTTACATTTGAATAGAACCATTTTGCAAACACGGCCCAGCCCACACTGGCCAGACAGATCACCAAACCAAGGGCCTCAGCAAAAAGGTGGTAAATAAAAAGCGGGTGGATTGTGAGGGGTAAAATAATGTTTTGCTTCAGCCATAAGAATGTATACTTGGTGTCACGTAGGCAGAGATGTAGCTAGCAGGAGGCTAGGCCTGAGGAGGGAGTGTGGCAGGGAGGAAAAGGGGAGTTAACTGATGTTTGTGCCAGGGGAGAGAAAGGGGAGAGTGGAGGAGCTGTTGGTTTGAGTGCAGTAGGGCCAGGAAGAATGTACATTCCTGGGTATCCACGCTGTGGGAGAGGGGACAGGGACACCCCTGGCTAGGGTAGGGCATAAAGGTTTGTACATTTCAGGGGGAGGTGTGCCTCCTCGGTGAGAGGCACCTGTCACAGCTGCCGTGTTTATATTAATAAATAGTTTTGCTTTGATGACTTTGCTCTCTTTCAGCTTTATAGGTGAATGAGTGTTTCTCACACTGTTTAAGAAAGGGAGAGGGTAGGAAATTGGAACTGAAACCTGATGTAGTATTTTTATTCATGACCTGGGTAAAGTGAAGAGATGAGCATTTCTTACATCACTGATGATGTCACTGTGCAGCCTGGGTGCAGAGATCACACCATCATCTGGGCAGAGCAGGGGGAACAGACTGACAGAACGGGGCTGAGGTGGAATCCCACTCACGGGGATTTACAGAAAAAGCCTGTTAAGATGGAGTTACATAAAAAAAAAAGACCCAGAAACAGTAATTGGTTCTTTGAATGGTTGTTACTTGTCAGCATGATGCATTTGGGAAGACAAAGGAAAAAGGCAGAGAAGAGAAGGAGGAAAAGTGGTAAGTGTGGTTTGAAGCGCTTGTAGGAGTATCTCCAGGGTAGTATCATCAGTCTCTGATCAATTGGTTTCTTTTTAATCATGTATCTGCAAAGAGGATTTTTCTGGTTTTGTTTTTAAGGGCTCTGGCTGTCATTTCTCTTTAAGTTTTTATGTCTGTTGATCAGCAAATGCTCTTGGCCTGCAGCTGTTTCTTACCAGTGTAAGAACTGGTGGTGTTTATTCCACAGTGCTTCATGCGTGCTAAACTGAAATTACTGTTTCAATTACTGAAGGTAATTTTTAAATGGAACAAGTCCTCATGTTTAATCCAGAGACGTTGATGATTCACTCCAGCACCAGTCATTCCACAATCCTTTGCATCTTTCCCTCTACAGCCCAGTGACATCTACTCAGATTAGAAACTGGAAGTCAGTAACTGTAGAACATTTTGTCATGCTATCATCCCTTTAAAAACCTATGAAGTTGTTTTAGAAATATTTTTTATTGATATTTTTGTTACACATTGCTCTCCCGGGAGCAGGTGGATACTTTATTTCTTAATTGACACCCTGTCAGGTTTTTCTCAAATATAAAAAATACTTTTATATTAAAATTTAACTGGACATATAAAGGTTTGTCACACTCTTAATATAGAACAGCAGCCTCAAATGGAATAAATTAGAGCAAAACAATGTGTCTATGTTATCACATTTCATGGAGAGCTGCTGACAGCAGAGCAGGCTGGTGGGGGGGGGGGGTGGTCTCCCCCTCTGCTTTCTGTCTGGAGCTGAAGTTCACCCCAAACCCACTGGTTGAGGAATCCTGACAATCGTGACTCTCTGGGAGCTTCACAAGGCTTCTCAGGTGTTCTTCTATATATAAAAGTAACTTGCAGGAAGTAATATTTTTTCCATTGCTTACAATGTTGTGATGTTTGTTTTTTGTTTGGTGTGTTTTGTTGTAGGTTTTTTTTTTTTTTTGAAGGTTTTATGTTTCCAGCTTTCTGCTGTGAATTCTGTTCTCCCAGCTTTAATGCCTTGTGTGATGTGTAGTCACTGTTTGTGTGATGAAGTTTGTGCTTAGAGGATTGAAACACTAAATTCAACCATTGTATCTTTCAATTATTGCAAAAATTCAGCTAAAACCTCATGTAGAACATTGTATTTTTGGTGTGGAATGGTGGAACCTGTGCAGAAGTGATGTTGAAGTTTTTATGTGAGATGTCTGTAAGGCATGTTTGCAAATTACTCTTTTTTCCTCCCCTATATTTATTTACATAAATGACTTTTGATTTGTTTTTGGGGTTAAAAAGTGGTTGTTTTTAATGCAGTGCTGAAGTGATACTGTTAGTAACATTGCAAAAATTTTGCATTAACATTTAATTTTTATGTAATGCTTCACTACACTGAGTCTTTCATGAAATCCTCCTCTTGCCAGTGCCTCTGTGTTAGGGAGTTGTGGGAATGTGACTGGGATAGGCAGGATGCAAAGTGCTCTGCAGCAAATTAGTGGCTGGGTGAGGTTGTTCATCTGGCAGAGCAGCCTGTGCTTATTGACAAGTCACAGCACTGCTCATGTAGAAATAATTTTGTCTCTAGAGAAAAGAGGATGGAGAGCCCTGGGAAAATGTCTGCTCTTGGGTTCAGTGTGGGGCAGTGAGGATCACAGGCAAGACACAGCTTGGACCATACTCCTAAGGAATGCAGCAGCCATGGCTTTTGTCCATGAGGGAACTACTTATTGATCATTATGGAACCAACATTCACCCCGTGAAATCCTGTGTCTCGCTGAGATAGCAAATATGTCATGCACATAGTAACTAAAATTATTTGAGTTCCAAAGCAGCAGCAAATTTAGTACAAACTGTGCAGGACTCCTGTTTCCCTTTGATATTTAAGGGGTTGGTGTGAAAGGTCCTGTGGGTGAGTTTAATAATTGTCTTTGCCTGTAAAGCCCTGATGGCTTTCAAGGGTTTTCTGTGTTTGCTGTCTGTGAAACACTTTTGGATTCAGCTTTAAAGCTGTTGCCCACACATAGAAAATAGTAGCTTTAGTTAAACATTGAAATTAATGGTCCAAATCCTAAAAATGAGCATTCAATATTTATCAATTCTTGCCTTCTCTGTCTCTGAAATACCAGACAGTTATTTAGCAAGAGGGAGAAACAAAAAAAAAAAAAAAAAAAAGAAAACAAAAACAAACACAAACAAACAAAAAAACCCCCCAAAATAATGTAATTTGTGATGGAGTTGATGGCAAAAGTCAAAATGCTGCTTGTCCTCCTTGCTTTGGAGGGTTCGGGTCAAGGTTAGCTGAGCTGATACCAACAGGCCTAGTCCTATTTAATATTTTATTGATGGTCTGGATGAGGGGATTGAGTGCAGCCTTAGCATGTTTGCAGATGACATGGAATTCAGTGGAAGTGTCAGTCTGCTGGAGGGCAGGAAGTTCTGCAGAGGCATCAGGGCAGCTGGACTGATGGGCTGAGAGCACCGAGCTGAGGGTCAGTAAGGCAAGGTGCTGAGTCCTGCTCTTGAGTGCAGCAAACTCACAGAGCATTCCAGGTGGCAGGGGGGCTGGCAAAGGCCCTGGGGGTGCTGTGAGAGCGGCTGGACATGAGCCCAGATGTGCACAGGTGGACAGGGGACCAATGGCCCCTGGGCTGTGGCAGCAGGGCCAGGGCAGTGCCCGTCCCTTTACTGGCACTGCTGGGGCACCTCCAGTGCTGGGGCATCTCTGGAGAGCCCTGGAGGGGCTGGAGCCTGGCCAGGGCAGGGAATGGAGCTGGGAAGGGGCTGGAGAGTTCCCGAGGGAGCTGAGGGGGCTCAGCCTGGAGCAAAGGAGGCTCAGGGGGGACCTTGTGGCTCTGCACAGCTCCTGCCAGGAGGGGACAGCCGGGGGGGTTGGGCTCTGCTCCAGGGAACAGGGACAGGAGGAGAGGGAATGGCCTCAGGCTGGGCCTGGGGAGGTTCAGCTTGGACACCAGGAGGAATTTCTCCCTGGAAAGGTGGTCAGGCCTTGGAAGGGGCTGCCCGGGGAGGTGGTGCAGCCTCCATCATCCCTGAAGGTGTCCAAGGAATGCCTGGATGTGGCACTCGGTGCTCTGGGCTGTTTGACAAGCTGAGGGGGGTGTCACAGGTTGGACTGGGTGATCCTGGAGGGCTTTTCCCACCCCAGTGAGTCTGATTCTGCTACTCCCATTACTCCTTTAACTGGGGCAGTGCTCGTGTTGCATCTGTGCCAGCTGCTGCTTTCTCACCTGTAATATTTAACTAATGGGGAACAGTAGAGTGGCTTCAGTTTTACAGCTCAGTTTTAAATCGACTCATTTCCTGGGAAATGCCATTTCGTGGTTTGGGAATTGCCATGTGCTTTAAACTCTGCTTGTTAAACTTGGTGAGATGAGAAACTCACCGGTAAGTGAAGAGCTCTGCAGCTGTAGCACCTGACCAAGAACTGCTTTCACTCTTTCTAAACTAGGGATTGTAATTAGTGGAGCTATTTGACTCTGAGCCAGTTTGAACAGCCTGTCTTAATCTAAATAAAACTGAAATGCTTTGAGCAAGCCTTTCCTCCCTTTTCCCCTATAAGGCTTTAATAAATAAATTAAATAATGAGATGCAAAAAGCTCAGAATAGTACTGCAGAGCTCTTGGCAGGCGAGAAAGCAGCTGTTGCCGTGCGTGTGATGAAGGGGAAAAAAACAAGGTAGGTCTCCAACCTGCCCTTGCTTGTCCCTGTCACAGACTACTGTGGCAGCTCACCTTTATCCCAGAGCTCATCTCAGCCAGCACCACTCCTGAGAGCTGGGCACCACTTTTCCCTCTGCTTTGGGAATCATGCTTCCTTTTTGAGGTTTCAGCTCTGTGTGTTCAGGTGTAACAGGGGTTTGACATGACCTGGGCTATGGGAACCTCACCTGGTTAAGCATTCCTGGTCCAGGTACTTGGGATACTTGGAGGGGCTTTGTAATTGGATGTGGGAGTTTTAAAATTTTCTAGGAAAAGTTGTGCAGACATATTTGAAATTATTTTTGTCATGAAACCATGAATTTTTATTTGTACATTTGCATAGATAATTTTAGCATAAGAACAAAATGGTTCCTGAAATCTGTTGTCCAGTGCCTGGTACCTTTGGATTTTTCATACGTCTAAAAGGAATTTATCTCCGTTATTGCTTCCCTTCTTACTCCTTGTGCTATAAATTACCTCTGACAGATTAATTTGAAGCACAGGAGATGAGAAGTAGTACTGACCTTATGATGCATTGATGCATCTGTGGTTAGGTCTGAGAAACATTCAGCTGGGATTTCCTCCTTTGACCTGAAGTTTGGTATTTGTTGTGTAAAATACCTGAAATGCGTGTGGACACAAAGATTGCCCTTGGTGTTGTACCTGTGCTACACCTGTCTGTGTTCCTCAGCCCCATAGCAGAGCAAAGAATTGCTTTTGGCCTGGAACAAAAATATATCCAGGAGGAAAGGAGCCTGGTGGACAACCAAGTTATATCAGCACCTTGAAATGCTTTTGAGCATGGACAGTGCAGTGGTGTTGGAGCGTGCTGCAGGGCAACACTGCATGTGACGTGGCTTATGGCTTTCTGCTCTGCAGGACTCCCCTTAAGTGCTTCTCCTAGTGCTCCATCATAGGCTACAGTGAAGTATCATTTCTTTGAGCAGTTTTAAAGCAGGAATGAACTTTTCCTTACAGGTTTAAGGGTGGGGACTGGGGGTGGTTGGTGTTTCTCTTATAAATAATGTTTTAAGGCATCTTGGTTGTGAATAGAGATAATGAAGTGAAAATGTAGGAAGCTAAATGGGAAAGTGGAACGAGGCAAAACCTTTTTCTTTCCCGTTTTTATTAATAAACGAAGGCAAGCACAGCAGTATTTTGTGCACAATTCCTTGTTAGTGCAGGCTTTTAGAAGCATGGAATAGCTCGGGTTAGAAGGGACCTTAAAGTCCCTTGCATATTATTCCATTCCACTGTCATTAGCGGGAACACCTTCCGCTGTCCCAGGCTGCTCCGAGCCCCATCCAGCCTGGCCTTGGTGACTGCCAAGGATGGGGCAGCCACAGCTGCTCTGGGCACCCTGTGCCAGGGCCTCATCTCTCCTGTAGAGAATAATTTCTTCATAATATCTAACCTAAACCCTCCTTCATCTTAGGGTCATTTCCCATGGTCGTTACCAGACTGTGGAAAGATTGGTGATGACTGAATCCTATATAAGAAGTTGGGACTTTCTTTAGTTGTTTAATAACTAAACAACTCAGTGGCCTCTCAGTCATGTTCAGCTTGGTGAAGTGAGGGGTTATTTGCATAACTAGTGTTGAGCTACTGTCTTTGTTTTTGTTGTCAGAAATCTGTTGCGAGCAGATGGAATTTCATTTTTTCCCCACTACCGTCCCAGAATAACTCCTTTCAAAGTCATTTCGGAGGCAATGGGAGAGGTGCATATGGCTGGGCTAGGGATGTAAGCAACGATTTTCACAGCTATACCTTCCCTGAGGGAGTTTAGTTCCCTGCTGGGTGGGTTGGATGTCCACAACTGTGGTATTTTTTTTTTTTTTTGATTGGCTTATTGTCTGTTGTATTTGTTTTGTGTTCTTGATTTTTTTGAAGGAAGGGTTTCTTTGTAGTGATTATCAAGAGATCTGCATGTCAGACATTGCCTTACTAGAAGAAAAGATAAGGCCCCCATCTTTCCCCCAACCATGCAGGAACATCTGTCTGCAGCTGAGGAATCAGGAGGTTGTGGTGTGACCTTCCCTGAACCAACAGTGATTCACAGACAAACACTCCAGAGCTACTTACCCTAGAAAGAAATGCTAGCAGGGCTTGGATTCTAAAGATATTGTAGTGAGACTGTTGCTAAGGCACCATTGACACAAACCACAGATTCTGTGTTATGTGTCCATGAGTGCATTGTTTCTATATTTTCAAAGTTTGTTCCAAAAATAAAATGGTTGCATGTAGTCTTTGCTTGATTAAAGCATGCTTAAAAGGTCATAGAATCACAGGATGTTTTAGGTTGGAAGGGTCCTTAAAAAAACCCATTCCATTCCAGCCCTGCCATGGGCAGGGACACCTCCCACTGCCCCAGGGTGCTCCAAGCCCCAGTGTCCATCCTGGCCTTGGGCACTGCCAGGGATCCAGGGGCAGCCCCAGCTGCTCTGGACACCCTGTGCCAGGACCTCACACCCTCCCAGGGAACAATTCCTGCCCAAGATTCCATACATCCCTTCCCTCTGGCAGTGGGAAGCCATTCCCTGTGTCCTGTCCCTGCATGCCTTGTCCCCAGTCCCTCTCCAGCTCTCCTGGAACCCCTTTAGGCTGTTGAAGGAGCTCTAAAGTCTCCCTGGAGCCTTCTTATCTCCAGGTGAACATTCCCAGCTCTCCCAGTCTGTTTCATGTTGAAGAAGGATTTTTTTTTTTTCCCCAAAACCAACTTTTCTTGCTGCATCTTCTGCCCTGGTAAGGAATCAAGGCATGGTGTTTTAATAGCCAAGAATATCTGTTGGTGCGTTAGGAAATACCTGATCGGGATTGTAAAATTTATTGTTTAGGTGCATTTAATAAAGGCATAACAGTCTATCGTGCCTAAACCCACCCCATTCCTGAAGGAATTTAGTCTGGTCCCAGTAAGGCTGCAAACACACTCTGGCATATGAAAGTCCTTCCAACTCCTCACCTCCTGGAGTCTGGAGCTGTTGAGTTACGAGATGACTTTCACATTTGGTTTATTTGCTCAGGCTCTTAAATAAACACTGGGATGGTTTGAGTACCATGGGTTTATTTCATTCTTCCCAGGAGCTGGTGGAAAAGCTTAGCCTGGCTGGTGGAGTAATCTGTGTGGTCAAAGTGACCTGTGCCAGCAGTAGAAAGTTTTCATTGGAGGGATTAAAATGATTTACTCAAAGCTACATGAAGTCTGGCCTTTTCTCCATGTGCTAAGCCAGGATTTTGGCTGTGTGTTTGAGTATAAAGTGCTGCAGCTGACTTCCCATTCCATAGGTGAGTGAGAACACGCAGTTGGACGTGTGCTTGGTATTCACGTTTTTCTTATGACCATATAGTCCTACCTAAACTCAAATCATCTGGATTATTCTTTATTTTTGAGTTTTGTTCTACTTAAGGAGGGGAACTTCTCAAGGAAACCAACTGTGTACACCTGTCTTCATTAGATACTCCAAGTGTTTGGTATTTAGCTCCCTTTTTTCTATGTTGTGTGAATTTACTTTTATTAACATGCCACTTGAGCTTTTCTGCAAGGGGTTGCAAATCATTCTTTTTGTTGCTGTGATAATGAATTTAGCACAACAATCTGTGGGAGGGAGAAACAGCTGGCTTGAACTGAAAAGGGAAGGGAGAAGAACTGATGAAGTGTTTGTGGAAGTATTTACAATTCTGTACCAATACGTATGTGGAAATGAGAAGTTCCTGTAAAGCCAAAAATTAGGAGACAGCTTTTTTATTCCTTCTTTCTTTCTCCTGGATATTGGCAAACATCACTGTTGCTTGTTTGTGTTGTGAAGTTGGGAGCTTATTTCCAATTGTTTCTGCAGGTGCTAAAAGATAGAATTCTGGAATGATTTAGGTTGAAGGGACCTTAAAGACAGCTAGTTCCAAACACCCTGCCAAGGGCAGGGACCCTGTCCACTACCCCAGGGTGCTCCAAGCCCCATCCAGTCTGTCCTCAAACACTGCAGAGATCCAGTGGCAGCCCCAGCTGCTCTGGGCATCCTGTGCCAGGGCCTGCCCACCGTCCCGGGAAGCAATTCCTAATTCCCAATATTCCATCTATCCCTGCCCTCTGGCAGTGGGAGCCATTCCCTGGGTTCTGTCCCTGCAGGCCTTATCCCCAGTCCCTCTCCAGCTCTCCTGGAGCCCCTTCAGGGACTCTGAGTATTCCCTGGAATTTTCCCTTCTCCAGGGGAATATTCCCAGCTCTCCCAGCCTGTCTCCAGAGCCCCTTCAGGGACTCTGAGGATTCCCTGGAATTTTCCCTTCTCCAGGGGAACGTTCCCAGCTCTCCCAGCCTGGCTCCAGAGCAGAGGGGCTCCAGCCCTGGAGCAGCTCTGGGGCCTCCTCTGGGCTCTCTCCAGCAGCTCCACGTCCTCCTGCTGTTGGCTCCAGGGCTGAGGCAGCTCTGCAGGTGGGCTCTCACCTGAGGGGCACAGGGACAGAGCCTCCCTCCCCTGCTGCCCACGCTGGGATCAGCCCAGGGCTGGGGGCCTCTGGCTGGGTCATGTCCAGCTCTCACCCAGCAGCACCCCCAGGTCCTTCTCCCCAGGGCTGCTCTCCAGCCATTCCCCACCCATCTTGTATTTGTGCTCTGGCTTGCTCCAACCCTGTGCAGGACCTTGCACTTGGCCGTGTTGGACCTCATGAGTTTTGCACTGTCCCAGCTCTCCAGCCTGCCCAGGTGCCCTTTGGTACCATTTCTTCCCTCAGGTGTGTCATCCCTCAGCTTGGTGTCAGTAGCTGTTGGTGGGAGGGAGCAGAGCTGGAATCTCAGCTGTGTTCTCGGGCCAGCGCTGGCGCTGACCTGGGCTCTGCTCCCCGAGCCAGCAATCACAGTCCTGCTTGTGGGCCTGGCCAGATCTTCAGGTGGGTGCTGAGGGACTGTTGGGAGAGAGAGGGCACGTGGCTCAAGGGATTATGTCTGGGGGCAGATTCACTGAAACAAGGTGGAAAGCATTAAAATCTAAATAGATTTTAGGAGATTGTAGTGATAAATTGTTGGTTTATTATTGGTGCTCTGTGGACTTCTCCTCCCCTCAATTAAATTCTTCTCTGCCCCCTCCTTCAAGACAAATATTTATATGCCTTTCATTCTTTACATACATATGAGAAGGACCTTTGTGGGACAGGTAGAATATCTTTGTATCATATAAACATACAGACTTTTTTTTCCTGTGGGACCATGCTTCCCTCATTCTCTGAGGTTTAATATTTTTTGCTTAAAAGGCTCATTTTCTGTTATATTATTTTTACTACTTGTGGCATCTTTGAGAGCATCTTCCTTATTAGTTGATCAATGTATCATTAACTTATTATATTGGCTGAGAATTTATTTCATTAAAAAATACAGTGTTTTCATTATCAATTTCCTGATCTTTGTATGTTCTTAGGGTGTTTTTTCAGCCAAACCCCTTATTTAAAAAGTCAAGGATTTGTCATTCTGTAGGTTCACAAATGCCCCTCTGGATTTCAGGATGTACTATGCCTATTTCAGGGAACTATATCTGAGGATCTGTGTCAAAATCTGGTTTTGAGGCCTGAACCAAACAGGAGTTAACAGCAATCTTTTTCCTAACTACTTTTATTTTTATAGGGATCAGTCCCAGCAGGTAACACTGCTGCATAGTAGCTTAAAATTTTTGAATGTCAGGAAGGAAATAAAAGGAATTATTTCTATCTCCTTTAGGAAAGTGGGTCAGGCTGTGATGTTTATTTATAGATTGTCTCAATATATTCATTTCTGTTGCAAGACTGACTGATCTTTGGCTTGTGCTTTTCTGTGTGACTACCAAGTTCTGAGCTCTACATTTGGCCTAAAAATCAGCAGGGATGGGGGGTGGCAAGTTTGGAGCTAAATCAGAGTCTAAATGGGCTTATTGAGAGTTCCATGGATTATTTTGGGGTTTAGGGCTTAGGGAAGAATAGGGCAACAGTTTCATATACAGTATTGGAAAGCAGAAGGGACTGCTGCTACTGCTTTTACATTTCTCATAGAAACTTGGTGGGCTTGCATTTGTCTGAGGAAGTGCAGCAGGACGATGGTCCTCTGCTCCACAGGGATGACCTGATACTGCACTTGCTCTGATTCCTGCTGGCCTGAAGGTTAAGTCAGCTGCTTAACCTCTTTTTGTTCATACAGCACATGTTCTGCCAATGAATGCTTTTCCTTATCTTGAATGTAGGCCTGACAGCTTGAAAGCTTATCCAAGTGAAGTGCTCTCTGGCTGGAGGAAAAGATTGATGTCTGTCAGTTCTGAGCATGTGGGCTTTAAAGATTTGAATTATGAGGCTTTATTTACAAGGGTCACGGTGTGCTGTACTGCAACTTAATTATTGTACAGGTGCTTGAGATCCATTGAATAATCGATTATTTCTAATTTTGGGAAAAGGATGAAAATTCATCTTACAGACCTTGTGTGCATGAGCCTTTGACGATTCTCTTTGACCATTGCAATAATGTGGTTTCTTTGTCCTTTTGTTTTGCAGGGGGTTAAGTTTTGCAGTAAGACACTTGCAAGAACTCTTGCCCCAAGGTTTCAGGGGGTCATTGTGTGCCAGGGAAAGAGAAGGACTGATATTTAGGCACACAGTTTTGTGGTGATTTGGAATGGGATGAGCCTCATCCCCAGTGGTGCAGCTGTGAGGAGCAGGTGAGCAGCACTGACAGCAATGGCACAAGGAGTGCCCAGGCGTGCTGAGCAACCTCACAGGGCACAGAGGGCACACAGGGGCAGGGTGTGAACGGCAGGGGATAAAAGGCTGGGTAAAGAATGAGAAGGGCAGCTACTTGAAGCTTTCTGAAGTGGCGTGGTGTTCCTGTGTGTGGGATGAAGCTTTCTGATGTGGTATGGTGATAATCTCTGTATTGTGGCTGTCTCGACTGCGCTATGTGCTGTGATACTGACTTATTCTTTCCTGCTGTAGTGCCATGGTTTATGATGTGTGAAATGCATTTGCTTCCACTGTGCTCTGTTGTCTCCTCCTGCCTGGTGTGAGACCACACCACAAACACCAGGAGCATTTTAGGACCACCAGGGAAGGATAAGACTCCCATTTTTCTGGGCATTACAGACACTTTTAACTAAATTATCCTTATTTCTAAGAATTAGGCCAAGATCCAATAAGTGGATTTGGAAACAGATGGGGAAAGCAGAATGCAACTGTTGGGTTAGATTAGTAGACAGCTGTTGTAGTGTCCACCAGCTGCATGGCCGGTGTCTGAGGTACGAGTGGTGGGTATGGGTGGCCTTCAAGAGGACCTGATGAATTGGCCTTTTGTAATGGTAATGTTTCTGCATAAAATACAGGCACTGGGGAAAGTGTTCAAAAAAATAAGAGTGCCAAGACTGGAGTTCTTTCAGTGTGAAAGCAGAGATCAAAGATAATATAGAGATAATAGAGCAATGCTTGGGGCACCCTGGGACAGTGGAAGGGGGGTGGAACGAGATATGAACTTTAAGGTCTGTCCCAGCCTAAAACATTTGGTTTTCCATGATTATGCTACAGCAGTGACTTTTACATGACTCTGCTCATCTTGAGGACTTTTATCTCAGGAGACTGTCTATGTGGAAGAGAGGAGAGAATTCTCTGGGCACGTGGCGTAGTTGATTGTCTGTCTTTCAGGTACCTGTTGCTGCGCAGGTAAAATCCTTTTCAAAGTGGATTTTGCAGTAATGTCATTACCTTAATCTGTGAGACCTGGTCTGTAATTAATTCCATCTTGCTAGCTTTACCCATGTGTGGAACCCAGGTGGCAGAAGGGATTTAGTTGTTTTTCATTGGATATCTAGGAACTAGTTGTGTGGATTGTTCATCTGCTTCTCTTATCCCCAGTGTGCCTGATCACTATTCCATGCCTATAAGTTATAGCATTTGCTTATAATAAATGTCTTTTAACCTCAGTGCTTTTAGTGAGAACATAAACAAAATCAAATTATTAATCAATTTAGGATAGAAAGCGTTTCTTCTGGTAAGAGGCTGTAACAGCCCTTTCTTTATGCCTTCAATTCCAGATATACCCAGACAGTGACTTTTAATTATGAAGTGCTTGAGCACTTGGGAAGGAGGAGGAAGAAAGGAGGAAAACTCATTGCTTGCATCTGTCTCTAGATTTAACAACTTCAAAATTAGGATGGACAAGGGGTGTTTGAGTTTGTTTCATGGTTTTGGTTGTTTGTTTAGATTTTGGTGGTTTTGTTTGTTTTGGCTTTTTGTTTGGTTTTGATTATTTGGTTAAGGTTTTTTTTTTTGTGAAATGGCTGTGAAACTTCTCCAGACACAAAATGCTGCTAAGTCTTCACTGTCAGTGTCACTGCAGTCTAAACTGAAAGTAATACAAACCCATTTTGAGATCCAGTGATGACACTTAAGAGGCTAAATTTTAATGTGTTTTATAAACCAAACCAGCCTACTTAACTTTTCTGGTGAATAATGAAGGAAAGGCCAGCTGCATTTTTTCTTTGTTAATACTTCTGATGAAAAGACATATATTCAAAACGTTGTTGCCAGCATATAATGTACATTTAGTGTCACAATGCTTTGAAGCAAGTGCTGCAAAGTTACTTAATCCTAAATTCTACTTCTTTTGAGTTTTTGTACTCTCTAGCAACAGGCCTGCTTTAGATTTATTAGATAGTAATTAGTCAACAGCTTGGAGGCTTTGCCTTGTTGTGAAGTTCCTGCCCACAGAGGAATTTTCTCAGTGCATACTAATTTGTATTTGAAAAATATATGCTGCTAGTATTACTCATGTTATTATTAAAGAAACTGTGGATTTGTCTGGTGATTTCCAATTTCAGATTCGGCTGTTTACCCAGAAGATACCATTGATTACTGCCTGATTTTCTTGTGTTGGTTTTGTGCTTTTCAGGGGCTCCCAGAATGAGTGGGGAGCAATTAAATGTGCAGAATATTTTTGCATAAAATACTTATTTTTGAAGTTCTTTTTTATTAAATCTTCATCCTTGTCATTGCTTCCCTTTTGTCTTTTCCTTAAAAAAAGCTAGAATAGGCAGCACTCAAGGTTGGAGCTCTTTGAATGTGTGTGCTGTAGGTTCTTCTCCCTTACTCTCTTTTTTCCCTTTGGTTCGTATATATGGCAGTCCACTTGGAAATCAGTGAAAAATTTAGTGTACAGAACACTGTTGTGAACAGTGAAGTTTGAAAGAAGCCTTAAGTTTTGTGTGTATATGCATGTACACGTATGTATTTATGCAGTACACTTATGTATGTTTTTTATCTGAGATGTGTGAATAGATCCTTGTGGGTTTTTTTCTACACTGGAGGTTTTAAAGTTGATGTTGTAGTTTAGAGCTTTGTAAGCATTGTAGTACAGAACCTGACTTACTGTTTTCCTAGGGTGTAGCAGCTGCTTTTTGCAGAGCAGGAGATGTAATGTTCAGGTAGTAGCGAAGCACTTCCTTTGTAGCAGCCACTCATTCCACCAAGTTAGCAAAGACAAGTGGTATTTGATGTCTTTCCATATTTTGTGATATCTGATTTCTGCATCTGAGTCATAAAATTACCATAGAATCACAGAATTGTTTAGGTTAGAAAAGTCCTCTAAGACAGTCAAGTCCAACTGTTCCCCAGCACACCCAAGACCACCACTGCCCCATGTCCCCCAGTGTCACTTCCACAGGGCTGGGAAATCCCCCAGGGATGGGGACTCCAGCCCTGCCCTGGGCAGCTGTGCCAGGCTGGGCAGCCCTTCCCATGAGGAATTTCCCCAGTTGCCACCCTAGGGCTCCCCTGAGGCTATTCCCTCTCCTCCTGTCCCCTGGGAACAGATCCCAAATCCCCCCGGCTGTCCCCTCCTGGCAGGAGCTGTGCAGAGCCACAAGGTCCCCCTGAGCCTCCTCTGCTTCAGGCTGAGCCCCCTCAGCTCCCTCGGGAACTCTCCAGCCCCTTCCTTCCCAGGTCCCTCGGGAACTCTCCAGCCCCTTCCCAGCTCCATTCCCTGCCCTGGCCAGGCTCCAGCCCCTCCAGGGCTCTCCAGAGCTGCCCCAGCCCTGGAGGTTCCCCAGCAGTGCCAGTAAAGGGACGGGCACTGCCCTGGCCCTGCTGCCACCCCAGAGCTGGCACAGCCCAGGGACCAGTGGCCCCCAGTGGCCTCTTGCCCACCTGGGCTCATGTCCAGCCGCTCTCACAGCACCCCCAGGGCCTTTGCCAGCCCTCTGGCCCAGGCTGGAGCCCAGGGGTTGCTGTGAGCCAGCGGCAGGACCTAAGCCTGCCCCCACACCACAAACATGTCCAAAGCTCTGTGGGGCCTGAGGCCTCTGAGCCTGGGGTTGGTGGTGACAGGTTACATGGGGTGGGAGCCTTCTCTGAGAGTGGCCTGATGGATACCAGGAGAGCTTTCCACACCCAGGTCCCTCATTCCTGGCATGTTGTTCCTTCTGGAGTTACTCCTGTGCTCCCTTCCCGAGGCTTTGCTGGCAGACAAAGCCAAAAGGCTGTGTGTGATGTGCCCCAGCTATCCCAGCCCCCAGCCCTGTGTCGCTGTGGCACAGAGCACTGAGCGTGGGGAACAGGAGCCTCTTTGCCTGGTAATCACTTGAGCTTTCTGTGTTGAGTGGAAAGATGAAATTCTAATTTCACTTTGCTTTTGTGTTGAAGATTTATTTCTGTCTGGAAGAGTGCTTACAGAAGAACATGGATGCTACTGCCTGCTCTAGCCAGGCAGTGCAGGCTATTTATTTTCCTTTCAGATATGTCAACTCTAATCAACTATAGATTTTTAATAGATTTTTATTAATAGATTTTAATGGTATTAATAAATTTTAATAATAGGTTATAGATTTTTAATATCCCTCATTTGTCCATAATGGCAGGAAGTTTAGTAAGCAGTCTGAGAAACTTACAGATAAGTTTTTATTATTAGGGTATCAAAGAAGTTTAATTTACATTTTTAAAACTTAGTACAATGTTTTGCTGAAACTTCATTGAATGACATTGATGTTGAAATGCTGTGTTTTTTTCTCTCCTGAGATGTGACATGCCTGGGGCTACAGTACTAACAGGATTTTTATTTTATTTTTGATATTACTCTTGGTAGCATTTCTTGGTGAATGAATTAGTAATTGCTTCCAGAAAAAATTGTTGCTGGAGTTCTATGAGCAGTGGTTCCCTAAGCGCTTACCACATGGCATGAGATTGTTTTTAGCTTGAGAGACTTGCTCAGGTTTTCAGAATCTCTGCTCTTGGTTGCAGGCAAAGTTCTATCAGTGTTGATACTGTTTGATTCATGGCTTTTCCATGGATATTATATTCAAAAGGATGATTTTTTAGACAAAAAGACTAGATGTTACTGCCTCCAGCTTGGAAGTTTCATTTGGTTTTGTGAATTCCTGGTTGATGGAAAAGTAGTTTGAATTTTCAAAGATGTTGAAATTTTACAAGAAATATAAATCACAGAATCCTTGAATGGTTTGGGTTGGAGGGGACCATAAATCCCACCCAGTGCCACCCCTGCCATGGCAGGGACACCTCCCACTGTCCCAGGCTGCTCCACCCCAGTGTCCAGCCTGGCCTTGGGCACTGCCAGGGATCCAGGGGCAGCCCCAGCTGCTCTGGGCACCTGTGCCAGGGCCTGACCTCCCTCCCAGGGAACAATTCCTGCCCAAAATCCAGTCTAAATCTATACCTTCTGTATGTGTATTTTTTAAAATCTAATCTCTGTTTACACTGACATCTGTGTCTCAATAGGGGGCCCAGATGCTTTTTGTGCTTCCAAAAGTCGTAGTTTTTTCTTCACTTGCTTGAATGTCATTTCCTGCAGAACTTCAGTAATTGGCTTTAAGAAATCTTCAATTTTTAAAATCCAATAAAATTTAAAATCTTCAAAAAGCTCAATTTCTCAGCTTGAAAAGTTGTGTAATCAATTCATTTACAGACAGAGGAAGGTGGTTTTCAAAACCTGTAAGTCTTGCCTTTTTAATTTGAATAAGAGATCAACCTGAAAATGTTTCGTGGAAAAGTGTTTGGAAAATAATTTTTGACTCAGCCAAAATGTGTTAAAAAGTGAGACGCTAGCATTAACAGATCACTGGGGAAAGACACAGAAAAGGTTCCAAGATACTGGTTTGAGGAATTTCTGGTCTTGCTTTCTTCTCTTTCTGCCAAGTTTAAATTTAGAGTGTTTTTGTTTTAGAACTGTGTTGTAAGTAGGGCAGTTGAATTTTGCCAGAGGGCCGTGATTTGCTCCGGCAGTGTGCCGACCATGGAGTTTATAACTTGCCTAGGAAGGAATCCTGGTTTGGGTGCCAGTGTGTGCTCTACCAGAACGTGGTGTTTGGGCACCTTCAGGTGCTGCTGCCTTCTGCTGCCATCCTTCCCTGTCATTTATTTTCATCAGTTTCTGCAATACTTCAACCATTTGTTAGAACTCTTCTGGAATATTTTGACTAATTCATATGAGAGAGGAATGCATATCCTAATGGTTTGGCTTTTGGTTTTCTTTTGCTGGAGTAGAATTTGCACTGTGCAGCATTTGCAGATGTTGATAACAATACAGAATCACAGAATGGTTGAGGTGGAAGGGACCTTAAAGCCCACCTCATCCACCCCATCCACGGGCAGGGACACCTTCCACTATCCCAGGGTGCTCCAAGCCCAGTCCAGCCTGGCCTGGGGTACTGCCCGGGATCCAGGGGCTTGGGGGTCAGTCCAGCCTTCCATTCAGGAGATTGCAGGAGATTTTCAAGAAGTGTGTGGAGTCAAATACAGAATGAGTAAGAGGTTGCACCATGGCTTTCACCTGAACTGCACGCAAGAATGGTAAAGTTTGTGTAAAGAAATAGTTTAGGAATAATTTTAGCTTCTGTTGGGGAATTCCTTTTGCTGGTTAGGTGGTATATCCATACATACAGGTTAGAAACCATGGCATCAATATGCTAGAGAAACCATCACTCTTGAAGTGATGTCCTTCAAGATGTCATTCCTGAAGAACAATCATCAGAAGGCCTGCACAGAGAGTTCAACAGGAGACCCCCAGCTGGGTTTTATTGTGCTGTAGTTGGTTTGTTTATAGTGGCTATTAAGTAAATAATAATCTAATGATGGATCTTCAAAATTTAGAGAATCCTTTCTGAATGTTTAAAACCACTGGACACTAATGTTTATGTTTTTATTTGCAGACTCACTGAACCTTCAGGGTATGTCACAGATGGGCCTGGAAATTACAAATACAAGACCAAATGCACCTGGCTCATTGAAGGAAGGTGAGTGTTGGGAGCAGCTTGGGATTTTGTGATGCTTACTGGGACTTTTAGGTGTGTTTTATCTGCACTACATATTGTTAGGTTTCATGATTTTTTCTGGCTTTTCTAAAAGCTGGATAGGACAACACTTAATTGTTCCTGGTAAGTAAGTTTTTGTGCAACTGAGCCCTTCAGACTGACTTCTGATTAAGAGGTTTGTGTTGAAACAGCATGTGGTGAACAAAAATCAGTGCACTTCTGTAAAAAATGAAGGATTGTGAATTACTTAACTGACATCATAGTGGGCCCTTTAGATGATGGGATTCACTGCACATGGGATTTTTCAGTAGTATGAGAAACAAGAAAAAGCTCTGAAAGCTTTTATTAATGAAGAATCAGTTTCTGTAGTGATGAACTTCAGATGTTTCTTTACTCACTGAGCCATGAGGACTTCAGAGGAACCATTGACCTTTTATTGCAAAGGTTTTCTAAACTGGGAGAAGTCTCTCAGATCTCTCCCCTCACTTTGCTGCCCTTCTTGTATTTGATCCTTATATTGCTTACAGCAATTTCTTGCACAGGTTTTTAGGAGTAGCATATTTAATGTCTATCCTCTGTCACCCGATTGATGGTGCAGCAGTTCAGAGCATCTCACTTGTTGAAATGTATTTTTGGGAGTACCAAGCTGGTGCCAGGACTGTAAGATCCATTTGTTTAGTCTCTAAAGCTTTTCCATGGTCAGATATGATGCTGTGTGATAGCATCTGTGTGTTCAGTCGCATTCTGTGTTGTTCCCTGAATCTGCAGGTGGAGAGGGCAGTGAATTGGCAGGAGTCACGTGAGAGTGTGAGCTTGTAATGGCCACTGCAAACTGAGGCCTCTTGGCATCTTGGGATGGCCACAACTTACCAGAGGGCACTAGTCTTTTCCTTAGTCTTCTCCCTGTGTTTAATGTATCTGTTGCTGACATGCACAAGTGGGATCAAGGCACCCTTAGCAAATTTGCCGGTGGATACCAGGCCATATGGTGTGGGCAAGGTGCTGAAGGGAAGAAATGGCACCAAAGGGCACCTGGACAGATCAGGGACATGGGACTGTGTGAACCTCGTGAAGTTACGCAGGCCAAGTGCAAGGTCCTACACGGGGTTGGAGCAAGCCAGAGCACAAATCCAAGATGGGTGGGGAATGGCTGGAGAGCAGCCCTGGGGAGAAGGGCCTGGGGGTGCTGCTGGGTGAGAGCTGGACATGACCCAGCCAGAGGCCCCCAGCCCTGGGCTGATCCCAGCATGGGCAGCAGGGGAGGGAGGCTCTGTCCCTGTGCCCCTCAGGTGAGAGCTCACCTGCAGAGCTGCCCCAGCCCTGGAGCCAACAGCAGGAGGACGTGGAGCTGCTGGAGAGAGCCCAGAGGAGGCCCCGGAGCTGCTCCAGGGCTGGAGCCCCTCTGCTCTGGAGCCAGGCTGGGAGAGCTGGGAATGTTCCCCTGGAGAAGGGAAGGCTCCAGGCAGAGCTCAAAGCGCCTTGCAGGGCCTGAAGGGGCTCCAGGAGAGCAGGAGAGGGACTGGGGACAAGGGACAGAGGGACAGGACCCAGGGAATGGCTCCCACTGCCATGGGACAGGGATGGATGGGATATTGGGAATTAGGAATTGTTCCCTGTAAGGGTAGGCCCTGGCACAGGTGCCCAGAGCAGCTGTGGCTGCCCCTGGATCCCTGGCAGCGTCCAAGGACAGACTGGATGGGGCTTGGACCAACGTGTCCATGGCAATGGGTGGAACGAGATGGTTGTGAAGGTTCCATCCAACCCCAACCACTCTATGGTTCTTTGTTGAGGAGTTTCTGATGAATTAGGAGGAACTATTCATTGTATCTGCTTCAGACATTTATTTGAGTTGAGGAAGTTTAATTCCTAAGCTCCTATGGTACTCAAAACGGAGGGCTAAGCTGCTCCATAGAACCATTCAGAACAATGAAATTTTGAGGCAGCCACTTACTATTAACTTTATTAGGAGCCCAGGTGAGGTGAGGTGGTTAAGAGCAAAAGTTGGATACTCCAAGTGGCTACTCCTTTTAATTTGTGTAGGTAATAAGAATACAGCTGCTGACAGTTTGCAATTGCATATAATTAAAAAACGTTTCACAAGAGCATTATTGCAGACAAACCGGCCTCAGCAATCCCCACACAGCCAACGTAACCCTCATAACTTCTGTTTTTAAAAGATATTGTGACTCATTTTTATTAGAAACAAACTGCTTCTCATGAGTCCTCAATAATGTCACCAAAGCTGCTTTTCCAGCCTATAATTACTACTGAGAAGCTTCCTATGGAACCACCACTTTTTGGATTTTGAAGTGAGATATTTCTTGCTGGAAAGACAGAAATGTTCCTCTCTACTCCATAACCAGGCATAGGTTGGAGTCCTTTTCCTGCCTGTGAGTGTTGATACCCTGCTGTCAGGGCATGGTGGTAAACAGAAAAGAGATAATCATGCTGATTAAACCAGCTGAAATATGCAACCCTGTGTTCCTTAGTGTTCTCATTTCCTTTCTGCACCGTTCCTGATTTTTCTTGGCTGGTGTCTGTGCTCTGTTCTTATCCCAGGGGAGTCCTTTTTATTTTTCCCAGGAGTGTGAATGAGGCAGATGAGCTCCATGGATCCTGAGGACCATGTAATTGTGCAGATGAGGGCTGTTCACTAACAGTTGTTGGCTGTTGCAAAGAGACACTTCCTTTTTGTTTGTGGTCTGAGCCTTTATTGATTGACAATTTCTTTCTGCTCTACAGCTGTCAGGCTATTCAAGTAGAAGCAATCTCCTATGACTCCATGGGCTGCTCAGTTCTGAAATCATTGGTACTTTTTGTACCTTTACTTTAAGCAGGACATTATCCTTGAGTTCCACCTGCTGCTCTTTTCCAAAGGCCTAGAGTAGATTGTTGTACCTATCAGAAAATAGTAATTTGCAGAATAACTCCCTAAAGACTCCCCGTCCTGTGGGAAGGACGGACTCTATGGCAAGCTGATATTTTAAAAATTTATTTGATTAGGATTAACAGGGAGTTCATCTGAATTCAAGGGTGATGCTGTTGGGGAGATCCTAGACACTTGTGTCTGTCCTTTGAACAGCTCCAGCTGTGGGTGGGAACAAGCACTGCTGATACACATGCATTTTCTATTTGTTTTGGGTCTAAGCACAATGCTAGTGGCGGTGTTTGCACCCTCCTGGAGCTGAGCCTAAATTAAATACCACTGTGTTTTCTCTGTAATTGTCTTTAGATGTATCTTTTTTATATTGGTCATGAAACAAATGGTATTTTACCATGCTGAAAACCTGGCCCTGCCCCAGATATGTGTGCTGGGACCCAGAGCCCCCCAGCCCTGAGCTGATCCCAAAGGAAGGGTGGGAATTGTGTCCCTGTGCCCCTCAGGTGAGAGCCCACCTGCAGAGCTGCCCCAGCCCTGGAGCCAACAGCAGGAGGACGTGGAGCTGCTGGAGAGAGCCCAGAGGAGGCCCCGGAGCTGCTCCAGGGCTGGAGCCCCTCTGCTCTGGAGCCAGGCTGGCAGAGCTGGGAATGTTCCCCTGGAGAAGGGAAGGCTCCAGGCAGAGCTCAGAGCCCCTTGCAAGGTCTGAGGGGGTTCCAGGAGAGCAGGAGAGGGACATTTGGCTTGTTTGAGCAGTGGCTGAGATCACTTGGTTTGTTCAACCTGGAGAAGAGGAGACTGAGGGGAAACCTCGTCACAGCCTGCAACTTCCTTCTGAGGCAGAGAAGGGGCAGTCACTGATCTCTGTGTGATAGGGACAGGACCCCAGGGAATGGCTTGAAGTTGTGTCAGGGAGGCTTAGTTTAGATCTCAGGAAAGGCCCTTCCCCCAGAGGGTGGTCAGACACTGCCCAGGATCCCCAGGGAATGGCCCAAGGGCTGCAAGATCTCCAGGAGCATTTGGGCAATGCGCTCAGGCACAGGGTGGGATTGTTGGGGTGTCCTGTGCAGAGCCAGGAGTTGGACTCAGTGATCCTTGTCAGTCCCTTCCAACTCAGGATATTCTGTGATCTGTTCTGCACAACAGGATACAGTTTTCTGACCATAAAGAAATTTTTGATTAATACCAGGAGAGCTGCATACAAAAAAACCCTGAAGCACAGCATGTTTAATGTACCTACAGTTACACCAAGTGACTCAGTTTTAGTCTTGTCTAGACCAGAGCTTCACACCAGAGGAGTATGTTGAAGGGATTTTGCCCTTTATGTTGAGTGGGTAATTACAATTTATTTATTCTTTTTTTTTTTTTTTTTTTTTTTCCTTACAGGCCAAACACAGTCCTCAGGCTTCGATTCAATCACTTTGCTACAGAGTGCAGCTGGGACCACTTGTATGTGTATGATGGAGACTCAATTTATGCTCCCTTACTGGCAGCTTTTAGGTGAGTTCCCCTTGCTGAAACTCTTAATTGTAGCCAGTGGTATTTTCTTAACTTAGAGCCTGACTTACACGTGGCTTCTGACACTGTAAATATGATCCAGTAGTCCAAATGTATAACACTGCAAGTGCAGTACATATAGCCAGTGTCCTTTTGTGCACTGTTTGTCAGCATAAACAATTAAGGAGTTGTTTTTAGCTTTTACAATGAACAAGTCATGTCACTGCACTCTAGCATTAAGTATTATGTTTTCATTTCCAAATCCTGATTGTTTGAGAGACAAAATAATTATTGTCATCTGTTTGGACTAGAGATGATCTGGTGTGCAGGCTCCTTTGAGAGGAGAAAACTGCCCCATTTATGGGTTTGAACATGATTTATGACTTAAACTTGTAGTGTGTCAATACAGACCGAAGGGCAAAAGCCAGCTAATCTTGTAGACATGGAGGTCTTATAGAATTATGTTTATCTTTTATGTACCTTAAACTTCAAATTTTTTAGTTACTTGGAATGTGTTCAGGAACAGCGGTGATGGATCAACCTTGTAAAAACATAGAATCACAGGATGGTTTGGCTTGGGAGGGATCTTAAAGCCCCTCCAGTGCCACCCCTACCATGGCAGGGACACTTCCGACTGTCCCAGGCTGCTCCACCCCAGTGTCCAGCCTGGCCTTGGGCACTGCCAGGGATCCAGGGGCAGCCACAGCTGCTCTGGGCACCCTGTGCCAGGGCCTCACTGCTGTCACAAGGAAGGATTCCTTTCCAGTGTCCTGTCTCTCCTGCCCTCTGGCAGTGGACAGCCATTCCCTGCGTCTCCATCCCATGGCAAATGTCCTTCTCTGGCTCCTGATGTATAAAAGTTCATGTTCTGCCCACAGGTTATTGGTATTTGGCTCGTCCATGTGATGAGACATCAGTGTGGCTGCTGGTGAGCAATCAACATTTCATCCTGAGACCTAAACATAACTTGTGCTTTTTTGTGTTTCAGTCTTGCAGCGACACCACCACCTTATGCTTTTTATTCTTTAAACTGAAATTAGGAAAATAATCCCAAGTTATCTATGGAAAAAACTAATGGTTCCCCTGGGACTCTGCTTGTTCCAAGTGGCTGCGTAACTATTTCCAGAATTAACCTTCTGCTGGGCTTCCTCTCATTTGTGAAATGAAGGTCTAAAAATACTTTGTGTTTGTTCTAGAAAATCTTTATAATGTCTGTGTGAGAAGATCAGCAGACGGACAAAAGCTGATAAAAATTTAAACCACCAGAAGTGGTTTTTTGATCTTCAGCTGCAAATGTAGAGTTGTTTTGGAGTGAATGTCTCCTGTAAAGCTTAAGACTAACTTGAGGTCAAAACCGGACACCTCATTTTAAGAAGGAGCAACCTTTCTCTTCTAAAAACCTCCAAAAATGTGGTATTGCCACCTGGAAGTGCTCTCCTGGTATCGTGCTCTGATTGATGTGCTGGAAGAGGAGGAAATGTCATCTTGACCTGATGTTATTTTGTTCTAATCAAGCTATTTTTTAATACACTGGTGAAAAGGTGAAATGACGATTTGTGCCTGCCATTTCTTGTGTCTTGCCATTTCCAAAAATTAATAGGTTTTTAAAATTGAAGTTATAAGTAGTTCATAGCATTAACAGCAATGGTTCAGACTGGGAGATCTGTAAATCAGGAAGCCTGGGCCTGAGGACAAGCAAACGTGAACTTAGTACAATAATGTTTTTGAGGTAGGAAAAAAGCACCAATTTTTAAAAAATTGCTTCTTTAGCTGACATTTGAATTTAACTTCATTAGCAGTGAGCTGTGGTGTTCAGTAATCCAAGTTCAGGAAATGGCAGATACTTCTCATTTTGATGAAGTACCAGCAAGCATCTGTTGAAAAACAACTTTCTCTAATACAGAATAAATGCCTTGGAACTTTTAAAGAGCAGTGTTCATATTTTCTCAGTTTACTCGGGGTATATTAAATTTATTGTTACCATAACCATATTTCCTTGTTCATTATTTTTGCACCCTGCCAGGAGACTTGCAAGACTGAGCTTTGTACAGTTGGGCCCTGTAAGCTTTTAGAGTTTGTTGATAAACACTAGAAATTCCTTTCTTTCTTAACTCTGTTTTTGTTCCCTCCCTGACTTTTTACAGCAGTTCCCTGAACTTTTACTTCCTTCACTGCTCTCATTTTATTTGCTTGACCATCTGATGCTCATTTATGTTTGTTCACAAGATGATATTTATCTTGAAATAGATATATATAATCTTGTATATATATATAAGATGATCTTGGGAATCCTCAGCACTGGACTGTAAGGAAGCCTTAAATTTGTTTTATCAATTTTTAACAGCAATAAATATTTGCTTAATGCCAACGTTTACACAGTTTAAGTCTGTGCATAGACAAAAGTCCTTGTATTCTGAGAGCCCCCAGAGCTCTCTGGTCCTGCACATTAAGCTTTTTCTTATTAAACAGTGTTAAAAATATCTTTACTGGTTTATATTTGTGACCACAGGCACAATGAGACTGTGTAAATGTGCTGCTTCAAAAATGCAGTAAAAGAACATGGAAACAAATGCAGCATGTTTGTCAGCACTGATGAAGAAATCTGAATTAGACAAACTCAGCCCCTGTGAACTTTGTTGGTTTTGTTAACTTTATTCTGCATTAAACATTTACCAGAGCTGGGTTTGCACCTTTATTTTCATTTTGCTCTGGTTGGTGGAGGGGTTTTCCTGGGAACAACCCAGCTGTTGTTCTGCAGGCTGTTTGGCAGTGGCCCAGCAGCTGCTGTGGTTGCTCTCAGGTGCCAGCTGGAGGATCGTGTGAGCTGGTGTTCCCTCAGGAGCAGCTCATCAGCCTTGCCTATTGTTGGCCAATATGGCACTTGAGCACCCAAATTTGGGTGTAGGGCTGAGTTGGGTTGGAAGGGTCTGATCCCTCTCTCAAAGCAGGATGACCATTAGAGCCCTTTGTCCAGTCAAGGTGTGAGTTTATCTTTAGGATGGAGAGCTCGTTGATCCTCTGGGTCAGTGGTCCAGATATTGGTGTTAAAATAATGATAAAAAATGAATCTAATACTAATGTCTAGCCACAATCTCTTGCTGCAGCCGGTGTGTGTTGCCTCCTGTCCTTTTCTTGTGAACCTCTGGTATTCCCTTCTCTCTAATCTCTCCTGAGGTAGTTGAGGTCAAAAATTAGGTTTCACCCTTCTTCAGCGGTCTCTCATTGAAGTTAGAGAAACCTCATTCCTTCTACCTCTCCTCATACAGAGATCATATGGTTGACCCTCCTCTATTTTTCCCTTCTATTCCCTCAATTCTTTGCCAGAAATTGTAACTGACCTTGCTGCCATGGGAATGTGTATCCAGCTCGGGGGCTTCCAACAGCAGAAGGACCTGGAGCTGTCAGAACAAGTCCAGAATACGCCACAGAAATGCTCCAGGGGCTGGAGCTTTCCTGCCACTGAGGAGGCAGGGAAGAGCTGGGAATGTTCCCCTGGAGATGGGAAGGCTCCAGGCAGAGCTCAGAGCCCCTTGCAGGGCCTGAGGGGGCTCCAGGAGATCTGGAGAGGGACTGGGGACAAGGGACAGAGGGACAGGACCCAGGGAAAGGCTCCCACTGGGAAAGGGGAGATTGGGCTGGGATCTTGGCAAGGAATTCCTGGCTGGGAGGGAGGGTGTGGAGGGCTGGGCTGGAATTCCCAGAGCAGCTGTGGCTGCCCCAGGATCCCTGGAGTGCCCAAGGCCAGGTTGGACACTGGGGCTTGGGGCAGCCTGGGACAGTGAGAGGTGTCCCTGCCATGGCAGGGGTGGAATGGGATGATCCTTAAGGTCCCTTCCAGCTTAAACTGTTCTGTGATTCTTTGATAACAACAGTCATGCAAGAACTGAGGATGTTTTTGGGCAAAGCCCCTGATCTGGAGGCTTCTGCAGGCAGACAAGCTTCCCTGTGGTGGTGCTGCAGCAGCTGGGTCTGCCTGTACTGCACCAAGGGGAGAAGATTTCAAGGGAGACTGTAATTTGAGGGACTGTCAGCTATGTAATGAATCTATAGTCTAGATTTTTTTTAGTACGTGTTATTGCAATGGCTTTGTTTCCTTAAAAGTCCATGTTTGGGAGTCATCTTGCTTCATTTAAGACAGTAAATTTGAGATGTCTCCTTATATTCTCCACCCCTTTTTAATTTTTTTACAATGGTTTTATTTTTAGTCTTCTGTAACTTCTCTTTTTAATTTATTTAGTTTTACTGTTGTAGTTCTGAGTATGAATGAGGTGCATGGACTGGCGTTTAGTAACAGAAATGTTGCCATTTTGTGTGTGTGACCAGATGGATCAAAGTATTTAAAAATTAGGACAATTTGTTTGCATTGGATTTTGATGGATTGAAAAGCTGATTTTTCAATATCATCTTGATTCTTTTGCTTCTCCATGAGCTCTACTGTGTATTTTCACCCTTTCCTTTTGTGACTCCCAATTTTGCCCTTTTTCTGCTCAGTAGAGCTTCTCATGCTTTGATCTCTAAGAGGTTGTGTCCCTGGAGGAAATTAAGAATATGCCAGTACCATGATATTCACATAGCAAATCCAGGAAAAATAATAGAGGAGGTGTCCTTTGTTTTGAATTATTCTGATTTTTCAATGCTTTAGGGGAAGGAACAGGGCAGTGGAGTAGTTGGGTCTCCTGGATTGTGGACTTGCAGTACTTGAAGTGAGCCTCCATGATGAGTTTGAGGACTTTGGATAAGAGGATGGAGTGACAGGACAAGGAGGAATGGCTTTCTGCTATCAGAGAGTAGGTCTAGATGGGATACTGGGCAGGAATTGTTCCCTGGGAGGTGCCCAAGGTCAGGCTGGACACTGGGGCTTGGAGCACCCTGGGATAGTGGGAGGTGTCCCTGCCCATGGCAGGAGGTGGAACGGGATGATCTTTAAAGTTTCTTCCAACTCAGGCCATTCGATGTTTCATTGATTCTCTGATACTCTTTTAATTTCTGCCATTGACTTCAGCAATCCAGCCTGTAGGAGATAAATGTTATTGCAGTCCAAAGCAGAGGTTTGCCTTTCCCTCGGTGTCACTGGGCAGCTGAACCGAGTAGGAGTGTTTATTTGCTTTGGAGTAGAGATGATTGCAAAATGTTTTGAAACCTTATGAAAGGAAATAAAAGCAGTGTGTTGTGAAATATGCTAATCTTGGCCAGAGTTGAGTTGCTCAGAGATTCTGGATCGTAATTTAAAGGAAGTTTTGCATAATCTTTTATCATTCTGATTCTGCCTATTGGATTCTTTTTCATGGTAGATGTAAATTCTGATGTGCTTCTGTGTATTCCATATGATACTGGGAGCAGGTTGATTAATTCACTGTTTTTGAGGTTCAACCTTTCAGGCATCCAATTGTTCCCACTGTGTTGTGTTCTCTTCATGGCTTTCTCTGAAAGAAATTAAAATGCCCCATCCCTGCAAATGTTCAAGGCCAGGTTGGTTGGGACTTGGAGCAACCTGGTCTGGTGGAAGGTGTCCCTGCCCATGGCAGGGGCTTGGACTAGATGACCTTTAAGGTTCCTTCCAACCCAGACAATTCTGTCATTAAGTTTCCTTAGAGTGTTTTAAATTTGTGTAGGTGGGATAACATCCTCTTTAGTTATTTACGCATGAATCACCAGAAAAAGATGGAAATAGGGAGTGTCTGGGTTGTAAGCATTGTTATGGAGGTACCTATGTTTTGGTCAAACAAATCCCAAATTTGAGATTTCTGTGAGAAAACAAAGAATTGTCTGGTGATAGTCCTTTTATTAGGACATATTATTGAGGGGAATTTTTGTTTTGCCTTCCACTTATTTTGCCCTGTAATATTAGTGATAAGTCCAGAACAAAGCAATTTTTCTTGTCCCTGAGCTGCAGTTTGCCTCACCCAAATTATTTTCAAATGTTTCTTTTCCTGTGGTGGAGATGTACTGTCCTACAATGTCCATTACAAAGGAATATTATGAACCAAACAAGAAGTTTGCTAAGCTTTTTGTTCTTTGGTGTTGTGGGAGGTGGTCTTTTTGGAGAGATCAACTTCAGAACTCTCAAACATTGAGAATGAAACAAGGCACCTCTTCCAGAGAGATGAAAAGGGAATTAATTTTGCTGTTTAATCCCATATCATTGAGAAATGAATGAACAGTGGGGGGAAATCTGGCTTTCTCATAAGGAAATATTTCTTGAAATGTCTTGTCAGCAGATGTGCTGGAGTTGCTTAGCCAAAACATGGGGTCAGGTTCCAGTGATTTTTATGGTGTGTTTGTAAAATGAAGGATATCTTTTTGTCCACCATAAGATTTGTTGTGCAGAAAGGGCTGTTGTGTAGTTTTCAGTGTGATCCTGCTGTAGGTAGCTTGTCCACGTGCTGGTTTTGGTGCAAATACCCCCAGATCTGTAGCAAAAAGGATTGCTGGTGTCTGTTCTGTTCTTGGAACACACCATTCTATTGTGTCATGGAGACAGAAAAGTCCAGGTCACAACAAAGTGCTTCCCAGGTGGTATTAGTGGGTGCTGTGGATTGCTGGGAGTGATTTCTTGTAGCAATAAACTAATTTACTCTGTCCTAGGAAACTGTCTTCAACTGCATTTGCTTTCTATTCTAAGGAGATGTGAAAGGACGATAATAAAGTTCTTCTTGAGGGGAAATTCTCATCATTGCTTTTTGGTTGCTGGGGCTGGCACGGGGTGAGGCTGGGCTGTTTCCCTTGGCTCCCTGCCTCACACCCTCTGCTCTGCCACTCGAGTCCCTGCTTGCCACACAGCTTTGTCTTGGAAAATGGGGCTGAGGCTGGGAAAAGGTGAATCTGTACAGGAAAACAGCAGCTGACTGTGAAGAGGGTGTGGTAGACAATGTGCTATATATGGATTCAATAGACTTTGTGCCCGCTTTGATGCCTTTTGTATGAGGGAGGAATCAACTTTTACTTTTTTTTTGGTTTTGTCAAGCTTCTGTTAAATGAAAAATAAACATTTCCTCTTAGATGCAAAGTATTTAGTGCAATAGGTAAATAGGAAGTAGTTACTTTTTTTGAAACTCATTTTAGTTTGTCATTTTACTCCAACTGTTTTGGCAAACCATTATATAAATCTGTAGTGTGTCTGGAATACTGTAAGATAGTCTTGCCCACCATCTTTGCTTCTCTGTGCCAGTCTTGGAAAACTAAAAGGCTGGAGGATCTCAGAGAAACTGGAAGGGTGAGAGAAACAGCCAAAGGCATCCAGAAGTGTGAAGCAAAGAATGAGGTGGGAGTTGAGAGTGTGACAGGCTGCTATGATAGAAAAGACAACAAACATGGATATGATTAGCCACGTGGAGCTTATAAAAGAAGGGATGATGAGAAGATGTGGGGCAGTTGAAATGCCAGAGGCATGAGATTGCATCCAGAGGGACCTGGGCATGCCCAAGGACTGGCAGTGTAGGAACTTCATGAGATACAGCAAGGTCAAGAGCAAGGTCCTGCATCAGACTGGAGCAATCCTGAGTAAGAGAACTGACTGGGGGATGGAGGGGTTGAGAACAGCTCTGGGGAGGAGGACTTGGTGATGCTGGTGGGTAAGAAACTGGACATGCCCTGGCCTTGTGAGCTGGGAGCCAGAACATCCCCGTGCCCTGGGCTGATCTTGGCGTGGGCAGCAGGGGAGGGCACCTGTGCCCCTCAGGTGAGAGCCCACCTGCAGAGCTGCCCCAGCCCTGGGGCCAACAGCAGGAGGACGTGGAGCTGCTGGAGAGAGCCCAGAGGAGGCCCCGGAGCTGCTCCAGGGCTGGAGCCCCTCTGCTCTGGAGCCAGGCTGGCAGAGCTGGGAATGTTCCCCTGGAGAAGGGAAGGCTCTAGGCAGAGCTCAGAGCCCCTTGGAGGGGCTCCAGGAGAGCTGGAGAGAGACTGGGGACAAGGGACAGAGGGACAGGACCCAGGGAATGGCTTCCCACTGCCAGAGGGCAGGGATGGATGGGATCTTGGGAATTAGGAACCGTTCCCTGTGAGGGTGTGAGGCCCTGGCACAGGGTGCTCAGATTGCTGTGATTGCCCCTGGATCCCTGGAGTGTCCAAAGACAGACTGGATGTTGGGGCTGGGAACAGCCTGGGATAGCAGAGGGTGTCCCTGCCATGGCAGGGGCTGAAGGAGAGGAGCCTCTGGTTTAAGCCTCTAATGCAAACCAGTCTGTGATTCCATGGCTGACAGTTCGTATTTCTCATAGAAAAGGAACCCAAGAGGCAGCAAGTCAAAAATGAGTAGAATAATCCTTTTTCTGCTGTTATAGAGTTAAATTGTTAACCTCACTGCTGCAGATTTTTCAGGTGAAAAAGATACAAATGATAAAGAAATGAATTGAATAGAAGCATGAATAAGTGGTTTATTTAACTGTGCTGGCTTGGATGCGTTCTCCTGGTCTATGCATCTGAACCGGGTGTCTGGATTTGGATTACACATCACCCAATGCTCTGTGCTTGTTTGTCTTGTCACAGCCTTTCCCAGTCATTTTTGTAGCCCACAGTCAGGAGGAGCTCAGCAGACCTTTAGTTTAACTTTGTAATACAGATTTTATTCTTTTGGGATTAATTAATTTCTGTTTCCAAACGTGCCACCTTGTTTTATGAATGGGACCTGCTTAATTCTTTGCTGAATAACAAGGAAGGGTTTTTTTATATGGGCATTCTAGATAGCTTCAGGTTAAATACTTCCAACATACATTTATTTGAGTCCACAAATTCACTGTATTTCAAATAATGGAAATACATTGAGTTTCAATTATTTTATTGAAATTCAATTATTGTATTGCAAGTACTGGTGCATTTACTCTTGTTGCTTTGCTCCCTTTTATTTTACTTCTGATATTGTTCTTTTACTTTTCCAGTGGTCTTATTGTTCCTGAGAAAGACAGCAATGAAACAGTACCTGAAGTTGTAGCTACTTCTGGATATGCTCTTCTACATTTCTTCAGTGATGCTGCCTATAATCTCACAGGGTTTAACATCACCTATAAGTAAGTGGCACCACTCCACAGTGATGCTGCAGGTTGAGCAAAAGGAGTTTTCCCCTTTTCTTACTTTTGTCTTGAAATAGAAATTGCCATTGAAGTATGTAATTATGAGCAGACAACTGGAATTAGATTTTTATCTTTATTATACCTTGCAACAGCTAATAAGTGGCATGTGCTCAATGTTACAACTTGTCAGTTGTAAGTGTGGATGAATGTTTGCTCCAAAAGTCATTCTATTATTTATTTTATGTTATTAGATCAACTTGATTCTATCTAATCAACAAGAATTGATGTTTTGTGCACGTCTGTGCTCCTGAGTGTTCTGCAGAGATACTCTAGCACAAACACACTTCCATCAGCCACACATTTCACTTGAGACACTGGGCTGTACGTGCTCTTGAGGGTCCTTATCCTTGGGATTTGCTTTCTTATTCAATCCCTGGATTTAATTCCTTCATCTGGCTTCTTTTTATTCTGGACTGGTTTTATATTCTTTCATTCATGTTCTAAACAGATGGGTGCTTTCTGTTCACTGACATATATTTAGTCCTCATTGATGAGCTTTTTAAAAGTAATTCTGGTATGCTCCCTAATTCATCAACTGCTTTTAGAAAGGTTGTGTCATGAGGTAAATGTGTGGACATACTCACAAAGATGGAAGGTTTTGGTTCTGTAGGGATCATGAGCTTTGGATTTTTTTTTGCTCCTACAGATGCAAGTTATGTTTGTGCCACACTGGGAGATTTAATTTGGAAGTAACCTGCAGAAGGTCTCGCCTCTTTCAGAAAAAGCAGCAGGATAAACTTCAGTCATAACTCACTTATTGCAAAAGTTGACTTTCTCTTAAAATGTGGAGCTTAGTTTTTGAATATCAAGTCTGAGTCCTTTCATCCTTAGTGAGAACACAAATATGTGCTTTATAACCTACATACTAGTGAATTTTTTAAAAATAGAGGGCATCCAGCACCCCTTGAAAGCTCCAGAAGAAGATGAGGAGCCTATGCAAAGTTACTGGTATGAGAGGAGCTGAAGAGGCAGTGTTTTCCAGGTCTGGCTGATTGCATAAACCAGGACTCCATCTACTGTCAGCAGTTGGATTTGCACCATTGCAATAACATACTGTCCTCAAGAACAGTATTTTTTTAATTCTTCACTTTCTTCATAATTTCAAACAATTTTCAAGTGCTGTTTTGTCTCCTGGTTCTTAGGTTTCTTTGTAACATTCTTCCAGCAAGTAGATGGAATGGTACATAACAGTTTTCATAGTTACTACTGAGTGTAGGGAGTAGTTCACTCAACACTTGTGAAATTATGCCTTGGAGCCGGTGACAGTGAGAATATGGGTACTAAATTCCATGTGTGAATTATTCTGGTTGATACACCAGCAAAAACTGGAGTCTGGAAATTATTATGATCTCAAAATTTGGACCTTTACCAAGGTTGTATCTGGTTTTGCCTCAGCTACATAACAGATATTATAAAATCATGAATTATTCAAACCAAGCACATCTTTGGCTTGAGTTTCATCTCCAGTTGTTCTCTTGGTAAGTAGATCCCAGAATAGCACCTAATTGTGCGCAGTTTAAGTATAAATTGCACAGACACCACAGCAGCCTTATACTCTGATTAAAGTCCTCACTTACTGTTTTAAGGCAAGTAGTTTGTCTTACAAATGGCTAAAAATCATATTGATAATTTTCTCAGAAGAGCTGCGACTTTAACTTGTGCAATGAGGCAGTTTTTTAGAAATAGAGTACAAATCTCTACAGATGCATCACACCAGGTAGCAGATGACTCTCTCTTGGTTTGTAATGATGTGTATTCACTTTGTTCATCATCACTCTTGCCTTTGTTAATAATTCTTGAGAATCTCTTTCCTTCCTGACGAGCTGCTTTGTGCTCTGTCCCCAGTTTCAATGTGTGCCCCAATAACTGCTCTGGCCAAGGGGAGTGCAGGCTCAACAGCAGCACCATGGCCCCGCAGTGCGAGTGCACTGAGCGCTGGAAGGGAGAGGCCTGTGACATTCCCTACTGCCCGGGGGACTGCGGGGCTCCTGAGAGGGGCCACTGCAGCCTCAACGGCTCCAAAGCATGTGTGTGCTCTGCAGGCTGGCAAGGTGAGTCTCCTGCTGGGTACGCAGAGCTTTGGGGGTGCATTTTCTATGTATGGAGCTGGCGGTTTAACTGGGAGGACGTGGGACATGCATGACAAGGAATTTTGACTAGGAACAGAGTATTTGCTTTTTAAATTTAAAAGATCACACTTCATTTGTAAGGATGGATATGCTGGAGAGAGGACACACAGAAGCTCCAAGGGCTGGAGCCTCTCAGCTCTGGAGATAGTTTGGGAGAGCTGGGGATGTGGAGAAGAGAAGGCTTCAGGGAGACTTCAGAGCCACTTCCAGTGCCCAGAGGGCCTCTGTGAGAGCTGGAGAAGGATGTTGGACAAAGGCCTGGAATGCCAGGACAATGGGAAACGACTTTAAATTGAAACTGGGCTGGTTTAGAGTAGATATAAGGAAGAAGATTTTTACAATGAGTGTGATGACACCCTGGCACAGGGTGTCCAGAGCAGCTGTGGCTGCCCCTGGATCACAGAATCACAAGATTGGAAGAAACCTTCAAGATTGAGTCCAACCCCCCTTCCCTGACACCTCAACTAAACCATGACACCAAGTGCCACATCCAGTCTTTTTTTTTAAACACACCCAGGGATGGTGACTCCACCACCTTCCTGGACAGGCCATTCCAAAACTTTTTCATTCTTTCAATGAAAAACTTTTTCCTGATATCCAGCCTATATTTCCCTTGATGCAGCTTGAGGCTGTGACCTCTGGTTCTGTGAGTTCCTGGAGAAAGAGCCCAAGCCCAGCTGGGCACAGGCACCTTTCAGGAGCTGTGGGGAGGGCTGAGGTCACCCTGAGTCTCCTTTTCTCCAGGTGGAGCACCCCCAGCTCCCTCAGCCGTTCCTCACAGGGCTTGTGTTCCCAACCCCTGTCCAGCCTCGTTGCCTCCTCTGGGTATGCTCAAGCATCTCAATCTCCTTCCTAAGCTGAGGGGTCAAGACTGGACACAGCACTCAAGGTGTGGCTTCACACTGGCAGTGTCCAAGGCCAGGTTGGACACTGGGGCTTGGAGCACTCTGGGATAGTGGAAGGTGTCCCTGCCATGGCAGGGGGGTGGAAAGGGGATCTTTTCAAGCCATCCCAGTGTGTGATTCTGTGTTTTTTTACGATTGCTTTTAAAAGCAACTTTGTCACCATCCAAAGTGGATCTAACCTATGGTGTACAGGCATCCCTTCAAGCCTCATTGCTATGCACCTGAAGCAAATTTGAGCCTAGTTGCCATAGTTGACCTGTTTGAACATGTGAAATGCCTCATTCTTGTGTCCAGCTGAGCTGATCCGCCACGCCAAATTTGGCAGTGATCTGGCCTGAACATACATGTTTCCTTTGCAAAGACCTGCTGACATGTAAGAATTAGTCTCATATTAAATGCAACGAGCTACAGCACTAGCAGGAGATTGATCTCCAGCTGAAATACAGGATTTGGAAAAAAAACCCGCTTTTAAACCTTCTTTTCCCAGGTCCTGACTGTTCAGTTCGTCTTCCTGCAAACCAGTCGTTTTGGACCCGGGAAGAATACACTCTTCCAAAACTTGCTAGGGCATCTCACAAAGCCGTCATCCATGACAATAAAATGTGGATTGTTGGAGGTTATGTCTTCAATCATTCTGACTCTCAGAAGGTTTTAGCGTGAGTAAAAACCCAGATAACAAAAACTAAAGATAGGAACTTAGATTTGAGAGTTATTTTTAGGAAATGCCACCTGACGTGCTTTGCTTTGGTCTGTGCTTCATTTCCAAGGGAAAACAACCGTAATAAAAACTCAGGCTCACGTTTGAGATGGGGGATGCTAATTTTGGGAAAGAAAAGCATAAGGTTCCTGATGTTCAGTGAGCTTTTGATTCATCTATGTCTGACAGCATTTAACTATTCTCTGTACATTTATGGGCCAGCTCCTAAATATCTAGCCCCTATTCAAAGAGGGTTATTTTGCTTCAGTGATTTTAGCCCTTTCCTATGTTGTGATTGTGTGACTTGAGTTTTTGGCTCCTTAATTAACACCTACAGGTTACTCTGGATGGTTATCCACAGTGGACGGGACACCAAACAGGGAACGGCATTAGGATGAGGGCATTTATGCAATTGTTTGAGGAGGTTTAACAGTAACTGAAATATAAAGTAATAATTGTGTACTTCATGGAAATACTCCATTAAAAAAAAAACCCAGCTTTTGTATTGTTTTAGGGCAGATCTAGGCAGAAGCTGGATTTTTTCTAGAGATACTCACATACTTCACTTTGATGGACCTAAGTGAGAGCTGTGTATTCTGCACTCACATCCTAGGGGAATAGTTCTTATAGGGGAAGAGAAGCTGAAAACACACATTTAAATGTAGAGCAGTTGCTAGTTGCACCCACAATTTACTGCTCCAAAGTCACACCTTGTTTTTTAATAGGATACCCTATGGCTTTGTTGAATGGTTTCTCAGATGATTTTATCTCACAAGGCCCTAAGCTTGGGAAATATACTGCCTTATTTTTAATGCCATTTCAGGGCAGAGGGTTTATGTTATTTTAAGCATGAATGGCAAAGATATTTTAAAAGTGTTTTTTAAGCACTTGCAGAGTTTTTTTAATCAAGTAGTTGAAAATCACCTAAGTTTAGTGTAAAGTTTTCCTACTTTTTTGAGAGAGAAGTGGTGTAGGTTGTCACAGCTTAATAGGTAATGCACTAGCTCTTGGGTTTATATGGAAAAGAAAATGGGGTAAAGGAAATCAACATATGGATGTTGAGTAACAGAGCAGGCTCAACTTTTTTTAGCCCATAAGTAATTTTTTTGAGCTTTGTGTATGCTGAAATCATGGCAGGATTTATTATTTATTATTTATTTATTATATATTTATATATATATTATAGCTAGATAATAAACTATATCGGTAAATAATTTTCCCCAAATCTTAGAAAGGACAAGCAATCATATTCTCAGCTTTAATACCTATTCCTTGGAAAGTAATTCAGTTTTAATTATACAGGTATGATCTTGTTTCTGAAGAGTGGCTTCCACTGAACAGCTCTGTGAACTCAGTAGAGATGAGATATGGTCATTCGTTGGCATTGCACAAGGTAAGTTCAGTGTTCCAGACTCACTTCCCAGCTGATTTCCCCTTCTTCTCTGCTGCTTCCCAGTCCTTGTCCCGGATCAGCCTTACTTTGGGAGAAGTGTTCCTCATTCAGAGGCTTGTCCATGCTTAGCCCAGGCTGTACCTTTGTGCTCCAGGGAACCCTTGCATGGTTGTCCTAGGAAGTCTGTAGTGTCTCTGCCTGTGTGCTCCTTCTTTGCCCTTTTTCCAGAGCTTTTGAGGATGATATTTGAGGACACTGAGTCCATTATTTCCTTCTTGCTGTCTGTGCTGACAACAATGCCTGAGGCTGAGTTTGCTGGAGTTCCCCAGCTGTCTTTTATGTAGATCACATGAATATTTTTATGAGCTCTGTTGTCCAAGACACCAAAGCAGAGTTGGGGTATTAGGGATTTTTGTTACTTGCTCTGCGAGTAAATTTGTGAATCTAATCTTCCAACATCTGACACAACAAGTGGATTTGACTGTTTTTTCCTCTTTTCTCACCTGTGTGTCTTGCTGTGAGTGCAGACCATATGAGAGCAGGATGGCAAAGTCTGTGGAAAGGAAATGAGCTGAACCTTTATTGACCTTTGGGTTTTGGAGTGTTGTTTAGCTCAAACAGTGCAGCCCTGGGCAAAACTTAATCATAAATACTCAAAAAACTCCAAGCACTGTCATGCACAAACAGCACTTGAAGAACCTCAAAGCATGGGAATTCATTATGGAATCCCAGAATAGTTTGGATTGGATGGGAATTTAAAGATCATCTAGTCCCAATACACTGCTGCAGGCAGACACCTCCCACTGCCCCAGGGTGCTCCAGCCCCAGTGTCCAGCCTGGCCTTGAGCACTGCCAGGGATCCAGGGGCAGCCCCAGCTGCTCTGGGCACCCTGTGCCAGGGCCTGCCCACCCTGCCAGGGAACAATTCCCTCTCAACATCCCATCCATCCCTGGCCTCTGGCAGTGAGAAGCCATTCCCTGTGTCCTGTCCCTCCATGCCTTGTCCCCAGTCCCTCTCCAGGGAACTTTACTAAGTAACTTCAGAGCAGTAGCTTCATTGCTTACCAAACAGCCCTTTCCTAAATGCTGCACTCCGTGCCCTTGTGTGTGTTCTTTCAGGATAACATCTACATGTACGGCGGTAAGCTGGATGCCACGGGGAATGTGAGCAGCCAGCTGTGGGTGTTCCACATCCCCAGGCAGAGCTGGGCCGTGCTGGCACCCCGGGCCAAGGAGCAGTACGCCGTGGTGGGGCACTCGGCCCACATGGTCACCCTGCGGGACAACAGCACTGTCATGCTGGTCCTCTTCGGGCACTGCCCCCTCTACGGCTACATCAGCAATGTCCAGGAGTACAACCTGGGTGAGTGAGGGAGGGATGCAGCCCTCCTGCCCGGCCCTGATACTGGGCAGCTACTTTGCAGGTTATTTAAGCCACTCCTGTTCAGATAGGAAACACAGGCAAATGTGTTCTTCTCCTCCTGTTTGCATGTACAAGAAGTGGAACCTAACAGATTTGTAGAACCCAATGAGCAGGAGCCACGTGCCTCCAGCTTTATACATGGTGTTAGATCCCAAAGATATCAAGCTGTAATTGAGAGGTAAAGCAGGGCAACTCTGGAACAATTTAGATTAGTTTTTCTCTCTTCTTCTGACAAAACAAACACTTCTGAAATTAGTTTTTAATTTTGTAAATATAATAATGGCTGTAACACTTCAGACCAAATGTCTGCTTAACCTGACACCCATGTCCCCAGCAGCAGATGCTGTAGGAAACAGGTGCTGAATTTCTGGATTCCCATATTCCTGGTAGGATCTGACCCCCATATCCTGGAATAGTCCAGGCTCTGATTTTAGGATCCAGAGATTTCTAGTGTAACCAGTGGAGAAGCACAGGAAGTTTTCCAGGCAAACTGAACTTGTACCTAGCTCAGAAAGGGAAACACATTCCTGGCTCCACGGACCATGTCAGGATTGTAGTTAGGCACAGGAAGTTCACAATAGGAGTGTGCTGGCTATTCTCAGGAATAGTGGCCCTGTCTGCCATGTGTGATCATGGAGACTAAAGGCATGCCTGTCCTGCCTGAATTGAAAAGCTTATATAGGGTTTAATTCAGCACTTACTACAGAGATTTGGTGTGTAATGTGGTATTTCTATTTCAGTTGCCATTATAATATGTCTAAAGTGCTTCAGACCAATGTTATTTTAGTGAGTGAGATATAGGATCATGAATCACATATTAGTTTTTAACTGCAGTGTTCTTCACAGTCAGACTTGGCTTCAGTGCTGTCTGGCTTTATATATATATTTATATATATATAAAAAGTAAAAGTGCTCTTGAGTCCCATTCCAAATCAAGTCACAGTGCTGGCGTGTTCATGGCATTGAAATGCAATCTATTATTTGTCTACTTTTTATTTCTCATTTACTTAGCTTGTCTGCAAAATGTAAAAAATTACTGTGGAAGAGCTATTTCTGCTCCAATTAAAAATACCTGGCAATGCTTCTTGACAACAGCCTTCTTGAAGGGGAATATTTTTGGATACCAAGTGATAGAGACAGTGTCTAGATCTGAGTCAGGGGAATCCCAATTTATTTCACCATGTTGTTGATGAGTCACTAATGGACAGAAATGAACCATGTTTTGTCACTCATATTTTTCAGTGACAAATACCTGGAGCATCTTGCAGACAAGCGGCGCTCTGGTGCAAGGAGGATATGGTCACAGCAGTGTTTATGATCCAAATACAAGATCAATCTATATCCATGGGGGTTACAAAGCCTTCAGTGCCAACAAGTACAGGCTGGCAGATGATTTGTACAAATATGAAGTTGATTCCCGCATGTGGTAAGTGGTTCTTCTTCTGTCTTTTTCCTGTTTACTGCCCTGTCAATTTTGTTTGTAGTGAACAAGAGGATGGGTATTTGATGAGGGTACAGTGGTTTATGTCTACCTGAATTCAGGATAGATGCTGTGCTCTTGGATCTCTTGTTTTTATGTCCCCTTTTGAATAGAGGATGATATAATCAATATAATCAAGGCTGTGAACAAGCCAAGAAATCCATTTTAATCTATTGTTTGATTCAAGCTGAAAAGAAAAATATTTGATGTTTTTTTCTTGCTAGCCATACAGGCTGTGCATATTAGTGCAGTTACTGCAGTCAAGCGAGTGATAATCCATTCTGCAGTTAAGACTGTAAAAGAATTTCTATTATAACCCTATTTTCTTCTGGCTCTGTAACTGCTTGAAATGTTCATTTCTTAAGCTGAAATCTTCTGTGATTTGTTGCTGCCCAAAGGTGAGTTTTATTAAAAAGCTATAGCTGCACTTCACAGCCTGGAGCAGCAGAGGTGAAATACATTTTCCTTAATTCTGTGTTTTTCTTAATGTTGATTCTAAAGGCTCCTGACTGTCTTTTGGGTAACACATGTAAATTTGAGTCACATCTCTTATTGAGTGTTAAAATAGCTTGTGTTTCTGCAACGTCTGTTTGTGAGTCTGTACTGATGAGGAAGGTAATGAGTGACTAATTTCCAGCCCCCTTCCTTCCCACTGAATTGTATACACAGAAATAACCCCACTTCCTTTCTGGTTTAATTTGATCTTCCACTCCAGCCGCGGAGTGGACAAATCAGGCTGAGTAGGCAGAAATTTAACAAATGTGACATTGTTCTTCCAAACTCCTGCAGCACCAATTTTCTTTTGTCACATGTATTTTGTCAATCTGGCAAACCCTGTTGAACACGTGGAGAGTATACGACTGTTCATCTCTACCTCTGCTTTTTTTTTGTGTCATTCACTCTTTCATTTATTCTTGAGTGATTTAGGCCCACTCTTCCTTATTAAATCTCATGAGCTTCCAAAGGGCCCTCTTCTTGAGATCCTCCAGGTCCCTGTGGAAAAAAATCCTGTCCCTCAGGTGTGTCAGCCACACTTTCAGCATGATGTCCCCTATTGGAACGGACCTTAAAACTCAACCCATTCCAGCCCCTGCCATGGCACACCTTCTGTTATCCCAGGCTGCTCCAAGCCCTGTTCAGGCTGTCCTTGGGCACTGCCAGGGATCCAGTGGCAGCCCCAGCTGCTCTGGGCACCCTGTGCCAGGGCCTCACCTCCCTCCCAAGGAACAATTCCTAATTCCCAATATCCCATCCATCCTTGCCCTCTGGCAGTGGGAGCCATTCCCTGTGTCCTGTCCCTGCAGGCCGTGTCCCCAGTCCCTCTCCAGCTCTCCTGGAGCCCCTTCAGGGACTCTGAGGATTCCCTGGATTTTCCCTTCTCCAGGGGAACATTCCCAGCTCTCCCAGCCTGTCTCCAGAGCCCCTCCAGGGACTCTGAGGATTCCCTGGATTTTTCCCTTCTCCAGGGGAACATTCCCAGCTCTGCCAGCCTGGCTCCAGAGCAGAGGGGCTCCAGCCCTGGAGCAGCTCCGGGGCCTCCTCTGGGCTCTCTCCAGCAGCTCCACGTCCTCCTGCTGTTGGCTCCAGGGCTGGGGCAGCTCTGCAGGTGGGCTCTCACCTGAGGGGCACAGGGAGAGAGTTCGTTCCTTCAACAGACATCCTCTCAGAAAAGTAAGAAAATCCTCCAAAAGATGATCCTCTGTGTTCAGTGCTGTCATTGCTACTGATTGAAGTTGAGATCAGCAGTGAGTTTGATTAGTGACTCCCATGATTTAGTCACCAATGAGCTGCATGTTGTGCAGGTATTTACCTGTAGGGCTCCATTTTCAGGAACTATATAGATTTCCTTAAAATAGAATTTTTAGTTGTGGGCAGAGATGCTGACCAGTGTGAAAGACTTCTTTGGGTTGCTATAAAAGCAGAGTTACTGCAAAATATTAGAGTCTTCCCAGGTTGACTGTGTTCAAAAGACAAGTGTGAAAACTTCAGAATCCCTAGGGGAAGAATTGATGGTTTGAAGATCCACAGCTTTGGAAAGAGGCTCTCATAGGTATATTTCTCCTATAAATTGGCAAAGCAAATAGAAAGATGAGAATGAAATTACAGGTGGAATTGAACAATGTGGAATGTAATTGTTAAGCAGCTCATTAGGAAAAGTAGTTAGATACTATTCTCACCCTCAAAGTGTTCTTCAGCTTGGATTTATGGAGTGTTTTGCCTTTGCCAGGTACTTAGCAGTCTCATTAACAGATACATTTTTATTTCTGAAGGACTATTCTCAAAGACAGCCGATTTTTCCGCTACTTGCACACAGCTGTGATAGTGAGTGGGACCATGCTGGTCTTTGGAGGAAACACTCACAACGACACCTCCATGAGCCACGGAGCCAAGTGCTTTTCTTCGGATTTCATGGCCTATGATATTGGTAAGTTCTTGCAGAAATAATAACAAACACTCAAATACTTGGCTGTTCCCAGGGAGCTGTCCTCAGTTTGCCTCTAGAATGCTGGTTTATGGTGAGTGTGTTATCGCAAATGCTGCTGGGCATGGAGATCTGCAATCAGGAGAGACTCATAACCTTGCTACACAATTCTAAGCACATGAGGTGCAGTGATTTCCAGTTACAGACAGCAGCAGTTCCTTTGTCAGTAGTTTATACACAACCTTTGACATTAAAAATTCATTTTTAATTTTATGGAATCATAAAAGCATGGAATCATTAAGGTTGGAAAAAACCTTTAAGATCAGCAAGTCCAACTGGCAACCTGGCATCACCACCATTTTCACCACTAAACCATGTCCTCAAGTGCCCTATCCACATGTTTTTTGAACACTTCCAGAGATGATGACTCCATCACTGCCCTCAGCAGCTTGTTTCAGTGTTTTGCAACCCTCGACATGAAAAAATACTTCCTAATATCTAATCTACATCTTCCCTGGCACAGCTTGAGGCTATTTCCTGTCCTGCTATCTCAGCCATAAATCTATTCTGATATTTTGAGTGTGTTTTAACCTATGATTGATCAAAAAAATCAAGTTCTTAGGACAGTTATGAGCATTAGACCCTGCTGAAACTCAGCCTGTACAGTGCACTGCTTTATTCAATCATAAAGCCAAATTATTAGGTTGGACTTGTTGAGTTTCAGCAGCCAGGAGAGGGCAGCATTTATTTATGGATTTGGATTCCAGAGACTGAGTTTAAGAAGAACAAGGAAAGATGAGGTGAAATTACATAAAAGAAGGTACATACATATGCAGATAATTCACACTGAGGGAAAATGCCACTCTGTACTGTGAGATTCACCTTTTGCTCTCAGAATGCCCTAAATGTGGCTTCTCTGAAGTCTCTAAGTGACTGTCCACCAAGATCTCACTCCTGATTAGTGAGAAGAAAATGCAAGTGAATACTTGGGCCATCAGGGTTTGGTATCCTTGTGCCCTTTTGCTCTCTGTTATATCATTCCATTCTGCCTCCTGTGATTTCTAGTTACATCCCTCTGGAATCTTTGTGTGCTCCTAGCTAGCTTTATTTTATTTATTTCTTTTTTTTTTTTTCATTGAGGAGTTAAAATGAAGTATTTGACCAGGTTGGATGGAACTTGGAGCAGCCTGATCTCGTGGATGGTGTTCCTACCCATGGCTCAGAGCTGAAATGAGATTGTTTTAAGGTGTCATCCAACCCGGAGTATTTTATCATTCTGTGGCAGTCATAAACAGTTTGATTTTTTTAAATATTGCTAACAACAGTGATAGATTTTTCTTTCTGCATTCTGCTATCTGCCCTGACCTATTGAACTCTCTGTTAGGTGTAAAACACAAATTGCATTAATTGGACAGAATATGCCAGTAATGATGCTCATTTGGATTCAGTTTAGGTAACATGTTGCATGACATGAGTGGTGTAGTCACCGTCCCCATTTCTTAGCAGACATACACTGTGGAGCTTACATTGGTTTTATCTCACATGGTGAGTGAGAGGTGTTCTTGAGTCGCCTCATTCCTTAGAGAAGAGATTCTCAACCTGAAAAGAGCAGCTTTTTTTTTTCAGAAATGAGACCACCTCTGTTCTCTTCATTGCAGGAGCCGTTGTGCATAATTTCCCTTAATCCCATGTGACTAGGAATGCAATAGGGTGGTGGCTTATAATTTGTGTCACAGCAGAAACACTTTTCAGTGGTTCCTCATGCATGATCTCTGCAGTAATTAATTACCCTGGTCATGCTCCTGTTGGTCTCCATGGGAATAAGCCCATATAACCCCCCTGTTATCTATCCCTTGGTGTTCCCAAGGCATGAGAAAACCAAGCAAGGTCAGTTGATACTGAGAGCCTTCAGTGAAGAGGCTTAATAATTGTCTTTATTCCCTACTTTTGTAGAATGCTGTCTGACTGGTTTACTGATTTTTTACATCTTGTTGATTAGCCATCAGGATTGATTAATGGTCACAGTGATGGTTGGAAGACTGGGGAGAAGTGGAATTAAACCCAGTCTAAAACAAATGCTTCAAACCCAGGTCTTCTCCTTAACCTTTGTCATTAAAACTTATTTTGATAATTTTATTTACTAATAATAGCTAATTTTATTTACATCATCATTTTTTTCTGGTTTTCCCTCCTCAAATTTCCAAGTAACCAGAGCACATGCACTGAGTTTTGGGAGGACATAAAACCTTTTTTCTGTGTGGGGCAATGCTAACAAGTTGCACTAAGATGTGTTCTGGGGGTGAGCAATAAAAATTCTTGAATGCTTCTTGTCCTTTATGCTCTACTTGACGAGCTTGGGGCATATTCAATACAAATTGTCCAGGTACTGCCTAGTTTGGGAAGGTTTTTGGATAACAATCCAGCTGTGTGCATGTGGTATTCTCCATTCTCAGGACAAGCTTTGGATTGTTGACTTTTGGGTTGGATGAGCACTTGGGCAGAACTGTCTCTCAGTATTTTCCCTATTTTCTGCACACTGAAATGGCCAATTAGCTCTTCCTGTCCCCAAAATTGGTCTCTCTGGCCTTTGTCAAAGTTTCCTGCTCGGCAGCAGCTTTGTGTGGAAAAATGCCTCACTTAATCCTCCACCTGCTACCTATGTAAAAGTGCTGCGTTTAAATGGATCTTTTCTCCCCACAGAAGAGAAACTAAAACTTTTCTATTTACCCCATGAAAATGCTGATTCTGATGGCAAGCATAAGGAGATGCTGGATGGTTTGTAGCTGATATGTTCTGTTTGAACAGTGCATTTAATAAATCCCAGCATTGTAAGTTTTAGTTTAAGTTGGGAAGGAGAAGATTCGTGTAGTCTCAGAATTACTTGGTTTCTCCAATATTTGATCTCTGGTTAAAAATGTCAAAGAGGCTTAGAAAACAAAATATTCCAGGCCTTCTAATTATCTAGAAAAACATGTTTCTTGGCCTCACATAACACACAACTTGATGGCTAAAGAATTGCAAATTGCTTCAGTTTTTCTGAAGTCTTCTGTTAAAAATTGGAACCATCATGCTTGGCTTGAGAGTGGTGCTGGGCTAGGTTAAAGTCTTTGAAAATGGAGCAAATGGCATGTAGAAATAAATTCCAAAATCACAATTTATCAAAGTACTAAACCTGTGCCTTCTGTCTTTTCTTTATCAGTGCTCTTGAACAAAATTGCTCTGCATCTGTTGTTTTATCCAACAATTCCCCAAATAAATTTAGTAAAAAATTAAAACTTTGTTTTTCTTTGCCCTTTCAGTTTATCCATGGACCAGTTTGGTTTGTGCGCTTTTTTTTTTTCCAGAGGGTCAGTCCACAACGCAATGGTTTCATCTCATATTAAAGAGTCTTAGGAGTATTTGAGGGCCCTGTAGATCTTTACAGAAGATTGACTTTTCTGTCTTAATTGCATGAATTGCATCCAAGTGCCTCTGGGATATTGGCCCGCAGGGTGATCCATTCCCTTATTGAAGTTTAAGTGTTATGAATTGGACTGACTTTTTCTACGTCTGTTTCTTTGCTCAGTGCGTTACATGTTTCTTAATTTGTTTTTTTCTCCCATGCTGCCCAAAGAAAAAAAATTACCTGAGAAACCAAGTAAAAAAATGAAGCAGAACTTATAAATTTTATGGTAATAGAAAAAGATGGAATAATCTAACATTGTGTTAAAAGAGAAAAACAGCCACAAATCTTTAAGCTATGATGAGTGAAAAATATTTTTAAAAACATGGATATCTGCCCTCTAGGAACATAATGGCAATGCAAAAAGTAAAAAAAAGATAAGCCTCTGTTCTCAATGATACTGGTTTGGGGCAAAACTGCAAATAATTAATGTATAAACAGATAAAACCAGAACTTGTTACATGGTGAGAAATCCTACTGGTAAAGGAGGAAAAACAGTTTCTTCTTGTTCTGTTCCCTAGAGCAGAGCCAGAACCCCCGGCTGTCCCCTCCTGGCAGGAGCTGTGCAGAGCCACAAGGTCCCCCTGAGCCTCCTTTGCTCCAGGCTGAGCTCCCTCAGGAACTCTCCAGCCCCTTCCCAGCTCCCTCGGGAACTCTCCATCCCCTTCCCAGCTCCCTCGGGAACTCTCCAGCCCTTTACAGCTCCCTCAGGAACTCTCCAGTTCCTTCCCAGCTCTGTTCCCTGCCCACTCTCCAGCCCCTCAGGGCCTTTGCTGGAGGATCTCAGGTACCTGGGGATCTCTCAGGAAGAAACTGCTCTGTGACTTGTCTCATTCATTGTCCAGAGAAACATTTCTGAAAGGATTTTTGTCTCTTGCAGCCTGTGATCGATGGTCTGTGCTCCCTCGCCCGGCTCTGCACCACGATGTCAACAGGTTTGGGCACTCTGCTGTGCTGTACAACAGGTAAGGGCACAGGTGTTCTGGGCTTTGGGCACTGCTGTGCTGTGCCACAGGTAAGGGCACAGTTGTTCTGGGCTTTGGGCACAGGTATTCTGTAGGGGCACCAGTGGATGTAGAACTGCAGCACTGGGCTGAGGGTCTGGCATAAACCTCCTTGTCCATGGAGCTGTGGGCTGCCCCATCCCTGGAAGGGTCCTAGGCCGGGTTGGATGGGGTTTGGAGCAGCCTGGTCTAGTGGAAGGTGTCCCTGCCCATGGCAGGGAGTGCAATGAGGTGGGGTTTAAGGTTCCTTCCCACCCAAACTGTTCTGTGAATCTCTAAAAATTTTCAGATCTTCAGTCTTCAGTATTCACCTGTTCCCATCAGCCCTTCTTTACTGGGCTAAACTGTCTCAGCTCGTTTAGTTTTTTCCATAATTTTATTTTTTTGTCATCATTTTTATGTATATTTTTATTTTTTAGTTATTTAGTAATTGTGCATTTCAATGTATTTCACAGCTCTCTCTTAGCTGCACTGACAACATTTATTTCCAAATCTGAATTTCACCCAGGCTTTTTAAAATTTGTCCATGTTTCACTTTACACGCCTTATCCTGTGGGACTGCTCTTCCCCTGGCACATGATGTTCAGTATTTAGGTGAACTCTTAGGTGAGATTTTGGCTGTTAAGCCTTACAGACTGTAGTGATATCCCTGCTTCCAGATGAACAGCTGTTACTGAATCAGTGCAACCAAGTTTGAGACGTTTATTTCATGTTCTAAAATAGAATGAAAATCATAATAAAAATACTTATTATTCAACCAGAACTTCTCTTTTCAGCTGCCTTGGCCCTTCTTCACCGTATTTTTAAAGGTGCATTGACAGACACAGATGCACAGAGAATTTTTGCGTGACATTTTTGTGTAACTGTTAAAATTTAAGGTTTTATCTGGTGCAGCAGGGGTACTGAAGGAAATTTGAAATCCCCCACTCCTCCCTGTACAAAATATTATTTGTTTGGGGATTGTTTCAGGTTTTTTTAGTTGACACAATGATTCTGCTCAGTTGTTACCAGCCATGCCAAGTGTGGTTTTCTTACAGAGGAGCAGAGAGAGTGACAGCAACAAATTGTTGTCACAGTTTCTGAACTCTGCTTTAATGCTTTGGTACCATCTCCCAATTTTTAGCCTTCCTCTGTGTCTTGCCAGTGTAGATTACACGAGGATCCCATATTTTTGCAGCATTTTATGTATAATCATGTTGATCAGGTCCCCTCAAAGTTTTGTCTGGAGGGGAAGATTGGTTGCTGACCTTGAATAGCTTTGACTCTGTATTGAGTCTTGCTGGCTTCTCTGAAACAGTGGAATTTGTCTGACCTTTTCTTTAGTGCCTTCCTTAACCAAGAGCTATTTATTTGGATTTATATATGCTGGCATGTAATAAAACACTTTCCTCAGACCTTAAATCCCATTTACTGGAGCGGAGCTTTGTCCATGAAAACAGCTGCGAATTTTTCTCTTTGCTTCCATGTTGTCCAGCACCATGTATGTGTTTGGAGGCTTCAACAGCCTCCTCCTGAGTGACATCCTGAAGTTCACACCTGAGAGATGTGAGGCTTTTGGCAATGAGACATCCTGCCTGGGGGCTGGCCCTGGTGTCAGATGTGTGTGGGCTCCCCACCCTCCCCGCTGCATCCCCTGGGAAAATGCAACACTGCAGCAGGAGCAAAAGGTCTTTGAAGACTGTCCTCCCAAGCCGGGTATGTGTTCCTCTTTTCTGAAAGGTGTGCAGGCTCTTTTTCTCCTTCCAAATGCCCTCTGTGTTAATTGTGTGCCATTCCAAGGTCAGGTTTTACACAGGGGGCTGTGGTTGGGCTTCCATGTGTCCTGGGAGCCCTTCCTCTGGCCAAGGGGTCACGGAGGTGTGGAGGTGTTTCTATCTCCTGCTCCTGAAGCTCCTTGTTCGTGAGATCTTTTTCCTACCCTGCTTCTTGGACTTACTTTTCTATCCCTAACAAGCATCACCAGCCAGGGACCAGGCCTGGACCATCGTTCTGTAAATGTTTGCTCCAAGAATTGGCCTTGTGAGAGCCAAGAACTGGCTGAAGAGCACCATGGGGCGAGGAAGGGCATCTGGATCTGGTGGAGTTATCCTGTACTCTCCAAAAGACACAGCAGGAATACTGCTTTAGGAACAGTTAATTTGTTGTTTTTGGCAGGGGGTTGGTGCCAGGTAATCTTTAAGGTCCCTTCCAACCCAAACCATTCTGGGATTCCGGGATTCTGTGTATAGAAGCAGATAAAATGAATTAATGTTTTAAGGTCTGATTCCTGTGTTTCCCCTTAGGATAATTTTAAACAACTTTATCCTAAAACATTCATTGTACAACCCTTGATTCTGTAACAGATGTGCAGCCTTTAATAATTGAATGAACACTGATGTAAGGGGACACTGCCTTGCTGGGCTCCCAATGCACAGTAAATTTTCACTAAACACAGGCAATAAATAATTGGAAAGATGAATGAAAAGTACAAGCTTCACATGACTTGAAAGCCAGGCTTGCAGGAAGATGGGCTTGTGCTGGGGGATGGCCACTGTCCCTGTGGATATCCTCTGGCATCATTTTCCTGGGCATTAACATGTCTTAGTTCATGTGCTTCCATGTCTCGGTGCATTGTTTTCTGGTGGTGTGTTTTAGGGCTCCTTGGGCACTAAAAATGATTGCTGCTGTAAATAAAAGCAATTTTCTGTCAGTTCAAACACATGAAAGTACCTGATTTTAATTGCTAACAGAAAATCTACAGGCACTGCTATTTGGTTGTATCTTTTGCTGTAAATAATCAAGTTCTTAGAGCTCTGTCAGGAAATGCCTGTTTTTGGTCATGCAGGATTTTTTCTTTAATAGTTGTAGACAATGAAAAATGTGATCAGATTACAGACTGCTACAGCTGCACAGCCAACACAAACAGCTGTCAGTGGTGCTCTGACCAGTGTGTCCCAGCACACAACAACTGCACAGAGGAACAGGTAATGGCTCTTGACACTTCCCTAGTTTAAATTTACCCTTTGGAATAGCAAATGTCCATGTTTCCATCTGTCAGTGTTATGATCCCTGTTTTGTTATTCCCAGTACATACCTAGCTCAAAAGTGCTACATGTTTGGATTTTTTCAATTTGATCCGTGCATGGTATTTTACAATGAATTTAGGAGGATGGCTGTGGGCAGGGGAAGAGGTGGAGGTATGATTATTCAGTAATCACATTTTGAGTGTGATATCAATAAGGCTTTCCCTACAAAAAACAAAATAGCCCTTTTGTAAAAGCTTTAATACAGAAAACATGTTGGGCAGTATTTTAGGGGGATATCTTGGATAACCAGTCCAGACTGTGCCCAGTTCTACAGCTTTTGGATATATGAATTGCTTTGTATAGCTGGACTGTGATATCTAGTGTTGTAATCATGGCAGTTATAAACCCACATGGCTGGATATCAGAAAAAGTCTCACTTGTGCTATTTATTTTAGGTTCCTGTTACTCTCTATGACAATTGTCCTAAGGATAACCCTGCCTATTACTGTAACAAAAAGACAAGTTGTAAAAGCTGTGCCATGGATCAAAACTGTCAGTGGGAGCCTAGGAATCAGGAGTGCATTGCTTTGCCAGGTACGTACTGGTGGCATAAACCAAATTCACCCACTCCAAAAGTTGTTGCGAGTTTTTTAGAATTTTTGCTGGTTTTAACCCCAAATCTGTAATTTTTAGTGTTAAGATGGAGCAAATAGTGTTGTTTAATCATAATAGCTTTGGTTTGAAATCTAATTTGCAGTAAATCCAGCAAGTCTGCTGGAATATTTTACATTCCCAGTTGTCTGAAGAGGAGTATGCTCACTCATATAATTATTAGGCTGTATGTCATCTCTCCCTTTTCCTTTGATAAAAGCTGTTGATAATAGGCTTCTGCAAGATATTAGATTTAATAATGCATGCTATTTAATTTAGGAACTAAAATTGTGCAAAAGCATAATGGCACATACTGGACAAATGAGGCAAGTAAGACCTGAAGTGTTTAAGGAAAATTCTCCTATTAGAGTGTTTCAAGTGGAGCTCACAGGAGTTGGTTATTAGTTCCCTTGCAGTAACTTTTTTTTTTTTTTTTTAATCCCAATGACTGGGAGAGAAATACAGGATCTTCAGTGATTAACATTTCTAGGTAATAAAGTATAGAGAAAGGGGAGAAAACCCATTAGACAGGACATTTTAATGGACATGGAAAGCCTTCCCCTAGGAATGGGTAGGTCTGGACATGTCCAGGTCTGTTTGCAAGTCTGCAACAATTTAAAATCAAGGAGACTTTGAAGAAGAGCAATGAAAGTGAGGAAAACATCTTTTAGTTTTATTTGATGTAGAAAAGGGTATGATGTGATCATATGTGTAAAAAGCTCATCTGAAAAATTGACACCTGAGAGCTTTTCCATCTGTTAAGTCTGAATTCACATTGGAAATGCCCATCAGGGTTTTTTCTGTAAGGGAAATAATTAATCACAAAGTGTAAGGAGTTCTTCAGTAGTGGGGTTGTGTTCCAGTTGAAGCAGGGACTAATCCTGGAAGTTGGTGCTGTGGACAGGATTAGCACAGCAACTCGCTCCTGCCAAACAGTCCCCTGACAACTGTGGTTGAATAATTGACTTCAAAACATCAATAAAATACAAATTTGGGATTTTTTTCCCTCTTTCTCCTACAACAATTGTACTGTTCAACGTTGTAATAAATGCTTTGATTACAAACAAATACTGATGGCAGACTTCAGCTCCCCTGAACAGATTTCCTTCTCCTCCAATATTGTTATGTATCAACACTTCTCTTAGAGGTACACCTCTAAGTCATGCTGGTTTGGGATGGGAGGATTCATAGACTCATTAAAGCTGGAAAATCCCTCCACGATCATCATCATCAACCTCTGTCCTAGCCTCACCATGGCTCTAAGCCACAGCACTAAGGACCATGTCTGCTTATTTTCTGAACACTTCCATGGGTGGGGACTCCACCACTGACGTGGGCAGCCCCTTCCAGTGCTTGGCAACACCTTCAGGAAAGAAATTTTCCCTATTATGCAACCTAAACCTCTACTGGCACAACTTGAAGGTATTTCCCCTTCTCCCTGGGAGTAGAGCCTGACCCCCCCGGCTGTCCCCTCCTGGCAGAAGCTGTGCAGAGCCACAGGGTCCACTCTGGGCCACCTTTGCTCCAGGCTGAGCCCCTTCCCAGCTCCCTCAGGAACTCTCCATCCCCTTCCCAGCTCCTTCAGGAACTCTCCAGCCCCTTCCCAACTCCCTCAGGAATTCTCCAGACTCTTCCCAGCTCCATTCCCTGCCCTGGCCAGGCTCCAGCCCCTCCAGGGCTCTCCAGAGCTGCCCCAGCCCTGGAGGTTCCCCAGCAGTGCCAGTACAGGGACGGGCACTGCCCTGGCCCTGCTGCCACCCTAGAGCTGGCACAGCCCAGGGCCACTTGCCCCTTTCTCACCTGGGCTCATGTTTTTCAATGGTTCTTTCACTACCTTGATTGTTGGGAAGGTCACGTGCATCTCTGGGTTTAGTTTCTTTCCCCTCCTTGTCCCTCAGAAAACATCTGCGGAACAAACTGGCATTTGGTTGGCAACTCCTGCCTGAAGATCACCAACGCCAAGGAGAACTACGATCATGCCAAACTGTCCTGTAGGTCCAACGGTGCTTTACTGGCTTCTCTCACCACCCAGAAGAAGGTGGAATTTGTTCTGAAGGAGCTGCAGAAGATTCAGTCTTCAGTGAGTGCTTCTCTTGTCCGTCCCTTGTGTAATAAAGCTGTGGCTGTGGGAGAAGTCCTTGCTGTAGTATTGTGTGCTCTGTGCACAACGAAAATGCCTCTTAACCTAAACCAAGTGATTTTCTTTCGAAATTCAGTGTACCCTCTGGGTCCTTCTGAGCTGAAACTGTAGAGAATGTAAATGAAAAGGAGAAATATAAACACACAGTGCCATAAAGAGATCACTTTCTGTGCTGGAATCACACCCGTGTTTCCCGGGTGGAATACCAGTCTGCAGAAGGAGCACTCTGGTGACCTGTGCACAATATTTTATAAATAAAAGCTCCGTTGGGCCACTGGAGGTGTTTAATGTAAAGTGTTGAGATATTTACTGCATGCAGAAAAGCAGCTGTTTAAAGTGTCACCTTCTCATTCTACAGAGCTGCTTGGCTTGTTGGATGTTGTTTGGGTGTCATTTAGTGGCAGGTGCTTGTCTGTCAGACCCAGGGAGAAGTGAATTGGAATTTTTCCCTTTTCTTGCATCAATGAAATAAATGCATATTTTTTTCCCATTCCTGGGAGAAGAAGGGAGATGTTATGGGCGGGTTGTGTAGGTGGTGCTACAGCCCTGACAAAGAAACATGCTGTGCATCTCTTCTAAAATCCTGGATTAGCCTGGAAAGCTGCTGTGGCCTCGTGGCACATCAGAATAACAGCTCCTGGGTCCCAGAGGCCACTGTGGGAAGCATTTTCTCTAGGAAAAATGAGGCTGGAGGCAATAGGATTGCTTTTTTTCAGGAGAGAACATGCTTCAGTACTTAAGAGAAATATTCCCCTGTTAAAACAATAACATTCTCTGCCTTGGTTCCCTTTGTAATTTTAAAGTGGTATTTCAACAATTACAGTGTTTTAGAGGGGAGTCAATTTAGCCAAGCAAAGGTAGGGTGCAGTTGAAGCAAGGTTGTTCACCAAATCTTTTGTAAATTGAGGAAGCCAAGCCTGGGATACTGTAAAAAATATGTGATTCTGACAGTTCCAGCTGTTTCTGGATATTCCAGGAGCTGAGTGTAGAGTAAATTTCTAAAGACACATGGTAACCCTTCGCTCACAGTGTTTAAATGGTTACGTTGTGTAAACAAGAATTGTTAATTTACAGGGTTCTTTTTCCACCTACAGAGTCCTTTAAAAAGTGAGCCTAAAGACACTAGGAGCCTGTTTGAATGGATATTAGGATAGAATGCTTATACGTGGGAAAGTGTCCTGGGCTGATCCCAGTGTGGGCAGCAGGGGAGGGAGGCTCTGTCCCTGCGCCCCTCAGGTGAGAGCCCACCTGCAGAGCTGCCCCAGCCCTGGGGCCAGCAGCAGGAGGACGTGGAGCTGCTGGAGAGAGCCCAGAGGAGGCCCCGGAGCTGCTCCAGGGCTGGAGCCCCTCTGCTCTGGAGCCAGGCTGGGAGAGCTGGGAATGTTCCCCTGGAGAAGGGAAAAATCCAGGGAATGCTCAGAGTCCCTGGAGGGGCTCCAGGAGAGCTGGAGAGGGACTGGGGACAAGGGACAGAGGGACAGGAACCAGGGAATGGCTCCCAGTGCCAGGGGGCAGGGATGGATGGGAGATTGGGAATTAGGAATTGTTCCCTGTGAGGGTGGGCAGGCTCTGGCACAGGGTGCCCAGAGCAGCTGGGGTGGCCTCTGGATCCCTGGCAGTGCCCAAGACCAGGCTGGACATTGGGGCTTGGGGCACTGGTTACTGTGCTGGGGGAGGCTCTGCTTTGCAGTTGCTCCTTTTTCAAGTAAACTGTATGTAGATGTTTAGTAATAACAAGAAAATATGTTGGTGTTAGCATAATATGCTTTGTAACTGTGTTGCTGTTGGAAACTGCAGCTCTAGGGTATAAAAGTGCATAAAATCAGTTTGAAGTAGGTGATGTTTACTTATTTTAGCAGTAAAACCACATATTATACTATCAGGGCTCAAATACTCCTCCCCAAAATCAAAGTGTGCCAAAAAATAAATTGCAGTAGAAATAGTTGTCTTATAGGATCTTTATATTATGAAGCTTGTGGCCAGCAACAATAATTTAAATTTGACCTGCTCCTTTATTTCTAGCCCAAAACTTTGACTCCATGGGTTGGACTGAGGAAAATCAATGTGTCCTATTGGTGCTGGGAAGACATGTCTCCCTTCACCAACACCCTTGTGCAGTGGCTTCCTGATGAACCCAGTGATGCTGGATTTTGTGGCTATTTAGCTGAGCCTTCCCAACAGGGATTGAAGGCAGCAACATGTATCAACGAGGTCAACGGCACTGTCTGTGAGAGGCCAGGTAACAGCAGCTGTCTGGTTGATTTATATTTCCTAGAGGGTAAAGTGAATGCAATTTATTACATTTTAAACCACCTGCATCCTGACTTTGCCAAAGAAAAATACTTCTGAACAAGTGTCTTGTGTACGTATTTCATGCAGGAAATAGAAATTTTAAAAATAGCTCAACATTTACGCTGTTAACTGTAAAATATTTGAAGTACAGGATTTTAATTATTTTTTTCTTAATTACATACCTACATGTGACATTTAGGGTAATTATGGTATGGAGCATTCTCCTGTTTCAAAGAAATAAAAAATTAATAGTAACTTTCTGATTGAATTCCCCTTTTTTCCCTCCCCTGCTATGTAGCCAGAGGAGGATTTTATCAAAGTTTGAAATTAATTGGCCAAGATACTTTGGAGATACAAGGACTTTGAATAAAACAAGCTATTTGCTTTTGGGAAAAGTCTTCCAGCTTTGTTGAAACAGCATATCTTTTCAGATGGCTTGGTCTGTTAATTCTTCATTGTAGCCGATCATTGCTGAATACTAATTAGTGGCTCTTTAAGTATTAGGGAAGTTGGTAGATTAAAACCAATATTTTAAGTACACTGCACCAGTTGAAATCATTCTTTGTGGAAGTTGCAGGATGTGAATCCTGAATGTGGAACCTGAACTCAAAATTCCATATGTTTTCACTTGCAGCACTTCAGTTTAAGCTTTGTGCTGGTTTTTATGGTCTGAGAACAGTCATTTGAAGCAAAACTTAAAGCATTGGCTCAGACTACAAACAGATGAGTTAGTTCAGTGCTTGTTTGATGTCTGGAATTGATCAAATCACTTAAAGCGTGTGCCTGCCTCCTCACGTAAAACAGGGCTCTAGCCCACACTTTGGGGTAGGGTACCCCACTTGGGGAGGGTAGCTAAGGAATGCATCAGCAGAACTGCAGAGAAAAAGAGACCATTGCTCCGTGCCCAGAGCAGCTGGGGCTGCCCTGGATCCCTGGCAGTGCCTGGGCCAGGCTGGACTGTAGAGTTGTGAGGGGGAGACGCAGCACTAGACACAGGCTGGGAGCAGGCTGGGACAGTGGGGAGGGGTCCCTGCCGTGGCAGGGGAAGGATGGAATGGTCCTGACAGTCCCTTCCCTGCCAAAGGGTTATTTCTGGAGATAGTTTGTATTGGAAGAGAACTGATGCTGTCCTCCCCCGCAGCCAACCACAGTGCCAAGCAGTGCCGCACGCCCTGCGCGCTGCGCGCCGCCTGCGCCGAGTGCACCAGCGGCAGCTCCGAGTGTATGTGGTGCAGCAACATGCAGCAGTGTGTGGACTCCAACGCCTACGTGGCCTCCTTCCCCTACGGGCAGTGCATGGAGTGGTACACCATGAGCAGCTGTCCCCGTGAGTCACTGCGCCTGCCTCGTGTGTTTTCCTTTCAAACTGGGTAAAAGGGCCTAAAAACTTAAAACAAGTGAAGATGTAGAAATTATTCTATTTATGCTGAATTCTTTAGGAACTGGGTGTGAGCAGGGGCATCACAAGTAGCTCAAAATGTTGCAAAATAAGAGATGAAGAAAAGGAATTTAAGGAACATCAAAGTATGAACTTCCCATATTGCCAGAGGTCAAAAGTTGGAGGAAGCATCAGGCAGGAGATGAGTGAGCTAAAATAATGGAAAGCAAACTTTTTTTTTCTTTTTGAAGGCAAATATTGTCTATTTAAACATCAAAATAGAAAGTCTGCTAATCTTGCAACACCGAGAAGCCAGAAAATATTTTTCAAGATGGTCTGGGGAAAGAAATAGAAAAAGTTTTCATATATAAAGAGTTTGTCACCCCTAAAATCCAATCCCTTTAGAGAAAGGAGGGGCTCAAGGGTGGAATTTTATTCTCCTATTTGTATTCTATGCTTTTTGCCTCAGATAAATACTTGAAATAATAGCATGTGATGCACAAATGTGGTAGGAAGAAGCTCCGAGTGGCTAAACTGGCTGGTTTTTAGCCTTTGCTTCCAGATGGCTCATTTGATCATCCGATCTATTTAAAATAAATCAGAGATGTTTTGTGGAGGGAACATTAACCTCTGGTGTTAGAGGGTGGCGTGTATGGTTCAAAAAACCTCTGTGTGTGTTGTGCTGTTTTGTACCTGATTGACTGTTGGAACCTTTGTTAATAGTTATTTTAGATTCTGGAATAAATATGCTGATAGGAATGAACATGTTGCTGTGAATATCAGAATAAGTATTTCTAGATTTGATTAATAAATATTTTGGTGAGATAAAAATACTGTTATGGAATACATTCTGCATTTTTTGTGCCTATGTTTGACATGGTGGTTTATTCCACAATTTTGTATCTTGGTTTGGTTTTTTGTAGCTGAAAACTGCTCAGGCTACTGCACGTGTGCTCAGTGCCTGGAGCAGCCAGGCTGTGGGTGGTGCACGGATCCCAGCAACACCGGCAAGGGGAAGTGCATCGAGGGCTCCTACCGGGGGCCTGTCAGGATGCCGACCCCATCCATGCCAGGGAGACACAGCTTGGAGCCTGTTCTCAATGTCAGCATGTGTCCTGTGGAGAGCAGCTACAACTGGTCCTTTATCCAGTGTCCAGGTAAACGAGCGGCATTTACTTGTTCAGCGTTTTGATTGAGTGCAAGGGGAGAGAGTTTTTCAGACTATGGTGGTGTCTTGTGTTCCCTCCTGTTAATGGAGGGAAGAGAAGAGCATGGAGTATGTAAGTAGGAATTACGCACTTGGAGATGGAAGGAGCTGTGAAGCAGCTGAGCTGCGCAGGTTGATTGCATGAAGACATTATTTATTACTTGGGAGAAAGTTCTCCTTTCCCTACAAACCTTTACTGAGATTGTAACTTTTGTTTGTTTATTTATTTTAAGGCTGTTTAAAAGAAAGGCAGATCTTCCTTTGAAGGTTAAATGTTAATAATGCTTAGGATGCTTTTTAACTGATGTTTTTGACACAAAACCAGCACTCCCCTCCCCATTCCTTGTAAATCCATCCCACCAGCAGCTTCCAGTCCAATGTACATGTAATGTTTTGCAGTTAATTTTTCCGTGTGTTGCTCTAAATTCCATTTTTTGATATACACCTGTCTTTGGGCCCATGTATTGCTAGCAAGAGACGAGAACCTCTCAGGAAGGTGCATGAAATGGTTTTATTTGTCCTCTGCACATCGCAGCCTCCTGAGGGTCTCCGTGAGCTGTATTTGAGCAGCAGTACTCACAGTTTTCCTGTTTTCCTCTTTTGCACAGCCTGTCAGTGTAACGGGCACAGCAAGTGTGTGAACGAGAGCATTTGTGAGAAGTGTGAGAACCTGACCACGGGCAGGCACTGTGAGACCTGCATCTCAGGCTACTACGGGGACCCCACCAATGGGGGCACGTGCCAGCGTAAGTGCTGCCCCAGAGCTCCTGCACTGGGCTCCTCCGTTTCACTCTCTGCTCATTCCTCTGCCGTCTTAAATTATATCCTGAGAATTCATGTCTTCTTTCCTGCGGGCGAGGCTCAGTTCTTGTTGCTTCAACTCAAAGACACTTAAACTGCTGAGTGGAATTACTTTCACCGCATGTAAAGATGATTTTATAGCCTCCTTTTTAAACTTGGAATGACCATGGTGAAAAATATCTGTATTTTAGTGTTTGATGATCCTGTTTTTAAAAGAAACAGTGTTGATCCAAATGTCTTGAACAAATTTCTGCTTATCTAAGTTTCAGCTTCAATTCCATTTGGTTAATGTGTTCCGTGTTTATACTTAAAATTGTCTGCTTCATAAAGGCTTGCCATGTTTCACTGAGGACTTGGCTGGATTTCAGTTGAGGATTAGGAGCACCCTGTTAAAATTGCATTTCAGTTTGTAAAGTGCTTTGGAACTCTTTGGCACAAAGAACCATTTTCAGCTGTGCAAGATTCAGTTAACAAACTGGGAAAGTCTTCCTTGAAAGACCAATGAATTTAATATTGACAAATATATATGGAAGACTTGGAGTTTTGAACTGCAACCTTGTGGCATAGTTTTGAACTGCTGTGTGTTTTTCAGTGCTGTGGCATGGGGAGACCAACAGTAAGCCAGAGACCAGCTGTGAGAGGTGCAGATGTGAGGGCAGGTGCTGCTTAATCATAGAATCATGGAGTTGTTTGGGTTAGAACGGACCTTAAAACTCGTCTCATTCCAATTCCCTGCAATGGCAGGGACACCTTCCACTGTCCCAGGTGCTCCAAGCCCCAGTGTCCAACCTGGTCTTGAGCTTGCCAGGGATCCAGGGGCAGCCACAGCTGCTCTGGGCACCCTGTGCCAGGGCCTGCCCACCCTCACAGGGAACAATTCCTAATTCCCAATCTCCCATCCATCTCTGCCCCCTGGCAGTGGGAGCCATTCCCTGGTTCCTGTCCCTCTGTCCCTTGTTCCCAGTCCCTCTCCAGCTCTCCTGGAGCCCCCTCAGGGACTCTGAGGATTCCCTGGAATTTTCCCTTCTCCAGGGGAACATTCCCAGCTCTGCCAGCCTGGCTCCAGAGCAGAGGGGCTCCAGCCCTGGAGCAGCTCTGGGGCCTCCTCTGGGCTCTCTCCAGCAGCTCCACGTCCTCCTGCTGTTGGCTCCAGGGCTGAGGCAGCTCTGCAGGTGGGCTCTCCCCTGAGGGGCACAGGGACAGAGCCCCCGTCCCCTGCTGCCCATGCTGGGATCAGCCCAGGGCTGGGGGCCTCTGGCTGGGTCATGTCCAGCTCTCACCCAGCAGCACCCCCAGGCCCTTCTCCCCAGGGCTGCTCTCCAGCCATTCCCCACCCATCTTGTATTTGTGCTCTGGCTTGCTCCAACCCCGTGTAGGACCTTGCACTTGGCCTGCGTAACTTCATGAGGTTCACACAGTCCCATGTCCCTGATCTGTCCAGGTCCCCTTTGGTGCTATCCAGGGACTGTTGGAGGCCATCTAGGTCCATCTGGATGTTTACCCTCCCCTCCAGCATGCTGACCTTACCAGTTTGTTGTCACCAGCAAACTTGCTTTGGTTCCTCAGTCCCACTGCCCCTGTCATCAGCACAGATGTTAAACAGCACTGGCCCCAGTTTATGTTAGTGGAATACAGTGCAGTGGAATGGGACAATTAGATACAATGATGGAAAATGTGGAAGAAAAATAACACTGCTCAGAGCAGTGTCAGTAGTTCTGTGAAATGAGTGTGGGTGGTTTGTGGCCAGCCTGGAAGAATGAAGTGGAGGTGACCAATGAGTGGACATTGAAGACTTTTTATTGCTTTTTCCAAATGTGGTGACAATCCAGTAGAAAATTCTTGGATATTAATTTAGGATGTTTATTGGGTGTAGTGGTGTCCTTTTGGGTGAACATGAGGATCAGTAGCTGGAGCATGGAGTCCTGTTTCCTCAGGAGGAGGGAGGTAGTGACAGTTGAGACTATGAAGAGCTTCCCAATGGACATATTCGAAGAAGGGGATGAAAAACTCACAGGGATACAGGTGCCTCCCTTAGAGCAAAGGGATATGGAATTCCAACAGACAGCACAGTGACAAGGGTTCAGATGAGAAGGTGCATCCCTGACACTTGATTTCACAACATTATCTGCCAGATAAAAGACTGCTGATACTCATAAACTCATTTCAGGTGAAGATATTTTGAAATGCTCTAAAGTTTACTTGAAAGTAGTGAATAAATTGAGGCTGAGTTGCCTGAGAAAATACAGAATTCTGTCCTGAGCTTTCAGTTTTAATCACTGGATCACAACGTGCCTGTTAGTAGGTGTTGTTTTTCCATGCGTGTGGAAGTGGAGAGTAAGTTCCTTTGGACTCTTGTGCATGAGGATTGTCCCAGTATAGTTTGTTGTTGAGATAATGAATGACAGCCTGAAATCATCCAGATGCCTGAAAAAGAAATTAGAAAATGTGTAGAGAGATTATGGAACAGTGTTCATTCCTTATCTGATGGAACCAGTAGCTCATGTCAGAAGTGCTGTGCTCTCAAGTGCTTTGGACCCAGGTTTTTAATTTGCTGTGATTTAACAGTGTTTACTGGGAAGGGGAAAGAATGAGGGAAGTAGGAACCTGGGCAGAAAGACTGAGGTGGATTGGGAAAGGGAAAACAAGAGCAAATCACCCTATCTGATGCAGCCAGGCTGACTTCTGCCTATTAGTCATTTTTGCTTGGTGAAAACCTTTCCAGAGGGGAATTCTTCAGATAAGGATTGGCTGATGGGTAGCAGAGCTGGCTCCTGTTTTCTCCCTTCTCTTAGCTGTGGTCCCTCCGTCCTTTCCCATTTATAATGTGCTGATTTCACTCTTTTTGTGCATTTGTGAGCAATACTTAGTGCTGCTCTGTTTTTAGAGCCCTTGGTCACAGCCATGCTGCAGACTATTGTTATACACTCCAGCCTGACACACAAATATCTGTGTGCTTGCACACTCACTGCCTAGTGTGAGTCCTGGAATCATGGAATGGTTTGGGTTGGAAGGGTTCTAATAGACCATCCTCTTCCACCCCAGCCATGGCAGGGACACCTCCCACTGTCCCAGGTTGCTCCCAGCCCCAATGTCCAGCCTGGCCTTGGGCACTGCCAGGGATCCAGGGCTGTCACAGCTGCTCTGGGCACCCTGTGCCAGGGCCTGCCCACCCTCCCAGGGAGCAATTCCTTCCCCATATTCTGTCTAACCCTGCCCTCTGTTATTTCAATGCCTTCAGTCCTGCATATCCCTGTAAAAAGTCCCAACACAAGATTATATTACTTGTGTTGAAAGTATTTTGTCAAACTGCAGTTATTTCCCTGAAAAAATTGTTTGCATCACATCATACACCCTGGTGTTGGCAGAGCTAGGCAGATAATAACTAAATGGCAGGTAAATCACTCCTCAGAGGTTGCTTTTAGGAAGTGTCCAAGTACAGAAGTATTAATCAGGAAGGGCAGGAAATGCAGCACATCGAATGTAAAAGTAGCTGCAAGGTGCTTTCTCTGTATTCAGAATTTTTCTGAATTTTCTGGTTAAGGTTTCCCATGAAAATATGCTGGCGGGAGATAAGGAAGTTATTTGCAAGTGAGGGGAAGGCACTATTATGCCTGAAATCAGATTGCAGCTGTGGCAGTGCTTCCAAACACACCCACGCAGCCCTCACTGGTGGCCTGTGAGTTGCTGGTGCCATGGACCTGCCTGATTCCCTCTCCCAGGGCCCAGGGGGGCCCTGCAGGGCACCTGTAGCATGTGGCATGGAGGGGCAGTGTTGGGCAGGTGGGTGATGGTGTTGCCATTGGGAAGCTGGGCATCACAAACACAGAAAGAGGAGTAACGATCCCCATGACCTCTCGGAGTGAGCCCATGCCCTGTGGTTTGTGGAGGAGGTAGAAGGAACACCAGCAGGTGGAAGGTGGTTCATCATCAGGCTGTTAACCACGATTCACAGCCAGAAAGCCATTTCCAGTGCTTTTGTGTTTCTGCTCTGTGCTCTGACTCCGGTGGGAAATTGTCCTTTGTAGACTGCAGCGAACTTGTCTAGAACATTCTATCAATAATTTGTTTCCAAAGTTTAAAGTTCTCTGAAAAGCCATGAGAAGATGTCTCTGTGCGTATTCCAGTTATTTAGTAAATGATCTCCAGTTACAGGCTTGTAGGAAAGTGGATAAATGAATAGATTCTGTTGTTTTAAATAGATATATTTGAGTGTTCAGTCTTCTTGATATGGTAAAGAGCAGAGAGGAAAGAAAAATTAATGTTATTAGTCAAGATGCTGCAATCTGCCTTTAAACAACCCGAGGTTAAAAAATCAGGAGAAATTTCATGTATGTTCATATTGAATATTGATCCAACTTCACTTTGCTTCCTTTGTGCGAAGCATAAGGAAAAAAGTACGAGACATTCTCAATAGTACTAAGACTTATTTTTCTTTAAGTGGCACTAATGAAAATAGTGTTTCCTTCACAGAATACACTTGAATTTTCATTCAGTCTCCTTGTTCCCACAATAGGCCTTTTTGCTTCTTCCTATTTTGCTCTGTGTTGCTGCTAGGAAACCACTCATCCACATCTGAGAAGCACAATTAAGTATCCCTGATACAGTGTAGCTTCCATTATGTGCCAACAGAAAGAAGATATCAAAAGGATTCCTAAAATAAGGTCCAAGGCTGGCAGAGATATTCAGGATGGGGACTTGATGTCTAAGAATCTGCTGGTACATTGATTGGCATGGCTGCTTAATGAGGAGGAATATGTCTTCTTAACAAGGAGGCTCCGGCCTTTAAAGCATCTTGTTCCCAGCAAGCTCAAGGATCATAAACAAGGGATCTTTGCTTTGTGTAGTTTTTTCCGTGTATTGTACACTCTGCTGTGCACAGCTCCAGATGGATGCACCTGCATTGGCAGAACGACTCCTAAATGGCACCTACATGCCAGAAGTTGTTAAATCCGTTCTTGCAGTGATAGTGAACAAGATGTCAAAGTCAACTGGCTGTGTAGGCTTTGTTCTTACTTGTTGGTTTGGTTTTGGGGTTTTTGTGAATGTTTCTCCTCTACATCTTTGTAAATAAAGGTCTCAAAGTGTGTCAATATGAGCATTTAGCTTAAATCAGGAGCATTTTTTGTGAAGAAAATCTCCTGTGTGTCCTCACCATGCTACCTTGTGTTGGATCTTGAGCAGACTCAGGTGTATGAGGTGGTCTGTTTTGGGCATGCCCCAAACCTGAACTAGTTCAGGGCTGTGCAGATTTGCTTCAACCACAGCTCAATGACATTCAGCACAAAGTTATCCTAAAATACATTGGGAAATCTACCCCAACTAGTCCTAGCATGGACATCATCATCTTAGCACCAGATGTTGCTGCTGATGCTGTTGATAATGACTTTATTTCCTCAGTAGGACTGATGAAGAATTATTTTTCCCAAGGCCTGTTTATTTATTTCTGGGAAAAGCCCCTGAAGTCCTACGGGCTTTGTTTTATTTTCCCAATTCTTCTCTCAAGGGTTTTGAGTTGGGATTTAATGTGTTAACAAGCCCAGAAATATTTCAAATATTGTCTTTTCCTTCCTAGTTATGATATCACCCCTGCTGTCTAACAATAGGAGAGGAAGTTAAATGAATTTTTGAGGCTAAGAAGCAGAGTCTGATGATGATTTCATACAAAACACAGTCCTGGGTAGACTGTGCTTGCTCTGTTTTGATGCACGGTTCTATTTTCATCTGCCTTCTGTAGCACAAAGAAAGCAAAGAGCACCAAATGGGTTTTCATCTGCACGTTAATTGCTGATGTATCACAGTTTGACAACTAAAGGACTTAATTGCTATCAAATTTGTTTCTCTTCTTCGTTCAACATTGCATCTTCTCCCCCTCTGCTCAACAGCTTGCAAGTGCAATGGCCACGCGTCTGTCTGCAACACAAACACAGGGAAATGTTTCTGCACAACCAAGGGAATCAAAGGAGACGAGTGTCAGCTGTGAGTTCATTTCCCTTTTGTATTTGGAATTGTGCATGTACCACCTTAGACACCCCCCATTTTTTAGTAGCTGTGTTTATGATGTCTCTGCTCATTTCTTCCTCCTGACAGTTGACTGACTGCACTGAGGGTGCAGCCAGCCATGGGTCCCCTGGGGAATATCATGGACAGGATGATTTCCTGAAGAATTCCAATTCTAAAAACATTTCAACTGAGAATATCATGCATAAGGGATGGGTGAAAAAATCTCCACCCCCCAAACCATACATAGAACCACAAAATGGTTTGGGTTGGAAGAGACCTCCAGGCTCATGCCCTGCAATGGCAGGGACACCTCCCACTCTCCCAGGAGCTCCCAGTCCCAATGTCCAGTCTGTCCTTGGGCAGTGACGGGGATCCAGGGGCAGCCACAGCTGCTCTGGGCACCCTGTGCCAGGGCCTCACACCCTCCCAGGGAACGGTTCCTAATTCCCAATATCCCATCCATCCCTGCCCTCCGGCAGTAGGAGCCATTCCCTGTGTCCTGTCCTTCTGTCCCTTGTTCCCAGTCCCTCTGCAGCTCTCCTGGAGCCCCTCCAGGCCCAGCAAGGGGCTCTGAGCTCTGCCTGGAGCCTTCCTTTCTCCAGGGGAACATTCCCAGCTCTGCCAGCCTGGCTCCAGAGCAGAGGGGCTCCAGCCCTGGAGCAGCTCCGGGGCCTCCTCTGGGCTCTCTCTGCTTTGCTTTATCCCTCAATTTGCTTTATCCCTCTGCTTTGCTTTATCCCTTCTTTTTCATCGGCAGATTTCACCGTCCGTGCTCTCTGGTGTTGTTCAGTGGGAGTGTAAATATATCTGAAATGAGCCTTTGACATTCAAGCAGTTTAATTGAGCAGTTTTAGAGCAACAAATTTGCTGGAGGTTTCTCTGTAACATAACAGAAATGCTTTTAGTGTAATGTTAGGGGAAATAATTTAATTCCAAATAATTTCATTGCCAGGTTTATTTTTAAAGCATTGCTCACATGAGTAAACATTTATAGGATAGAACCTGGAATAGCCATAAATGACTGTTCCATGAATTGTGAAGAGCTAATAAATACCTTCCAAGTGGATGCAAACGTTAATATCCAGAATTTTATATTGCATTTTTACTGCATATGAGTTGGACTTGCAGGGAACATGGAATTTCTTCATCAGCCCAGTCTAGCTCAGACATTCATCTTTAATTGTGTACTGCTATCAGCACAGGTTGTTTTTTCTGGTATTTACTGGCTGGGAATAAATAGAGCTGTAAAAAAAAAGAATCCATTTATTAAAAAATGTATATTCTTTTTAGGTGCGAAGTTGAAAACAGATATCAGGGAAATCCACTTAAAGGAACGTGTTACTGTGAGTACCCTTGGGATTTTGTTTGGAGATAAAAAATGTGCTTGAAGTTTAAAATAATTTATTTAAAACCTGTTTCAGTTGCCTCGGCATGTGTTTAAAATATGGCGGATTAAGGAAAGGACTAAAAAATAGCTGAAAAAGCATTCACTTTTCTCAAATACATTGTTTAAAGAGAATGAAAATACTTTTCTTGATAAGGTACATGTGATGATTGGATCTTTTGAACATTGTTTTGAATGTTTTTCATGTGACTGAGATGAAATCTGTTCTTTTGGAGAGCACTCTAAACTATATTCCTAATAGGTAAAAAACAAAGAGTGTCCTTAGAATTTTTAGAAATGCAAAATAGTGTTTATTTAAAATTCTGGTCCAGGTTAGAATGGATTTCAAAATTGCCACTTTTCCTCTGAAATGAGCATTTGGATTCCCATGCAGTTACAGAAGATCCTTTGCCAAGATTCAGATTACCTAATGGAAACTTTCCAGCTAATATTAGCAATCGGCAGCCTGGCAGGCGTGGAGAGATGGAATCTTAAATTACATGAAGTCTCCAGTAGTGGTTTTGTCCAGCACAGAAATTATCAACTGGCTGGTTTTGGCTTATTTGAATTCTGCTTGTGTGGGCAAACAATGGCACTGCTGGCTCCTCATGGCATCTGTGTGCAAGAATGACCAAATTCCTTGCTGAAATGGCAGGGTTGGTTAAATGGCAAAAAGTGTGGAAAGACAAAACTTTGCAGCTCCTTCAGGAAGAATCTTGTGCTGTCCAGATCCAGTCTTGCTTGGTTTCATTCCCTGTTTCTTCGTGCTGTGTCCAGATGGACACCAGAAGCTTGTCTGACTTGTGTCAGTCCAACCAGGGGTCACTGGAAGGCAGTGAGAGAAAAACAGCACCTGGTGTGTCAGTTCCTGGTTATTATTGCTGCGAATATCCCTGCATGGCTTCAGGAATATGCACAAGTCACAACAGTGTGCTGTAGTGGAAGGGTACTGAGGTGGGTGGGTGCACCCCCAAGTGGCTGTGGCTTACACCAGCCTGGGCAGACAGCAGCAGGGAGGGACAGACAGACAGACCAGAGGCTGCTCCTGGCATGCCTGGGTGGAATGTGTCCCAGAGCAGGATGGCAACTGGGCTCATCACCAACCAGCTGCTCTGTAGAACCTCTCCCATGAAAATCTGCTGATGTACAGAAACCTGGAATGGGGGGAACATTGTCCCCTTCCAAGTGGGAATTATACAGCTACTGAACTTTTCTGCTTTTCCCTTTGATCACAGAGGTATTGCAGGCTGGAAAAAGGAAATCTTTGGGTGTGTTTTTTACATTGTATAGGTATGTAAATCCATTGATTTAGATCAAGGCTGGAGGCTGTTGCCTGCCAAGTATAAGCCGCCTCTTTTTCCCTCTCTAGGCTCAGCTCCTGGAGTTTTTTGTTCCTTATGTGGGATCATATGTAGGTTGGAGTAAGTTATAGCAGTGTCATGTCCTGGTTGTCCAAGAAACCCTTCAGTGACATCATGCCTTCCTTTACAGAAGTTAATATTACAGGAGATGGCATAACTGTCTCCCTGCATTCCTTACAGATACTCTCCTCATCGACTATCAGTTCACCTTCAGCCTTTCCCAGGAGGACGATCGCTATTACACAGCAATCAACTTTGTAGCAACACCTGAAGAGGTACATTTTCTATTTTCCCTTTTAACTTTGTCCTTTGTCTTCTTTTGGCCCTGGAGACAATGAGCTGTAACAGTTCTGTGGGTCTTTAGGTGTAGTTTTGTCATATGGAAGGTGTGTCCTGCCCCATGGAGCAACCAGGGCTTTTTGAACTTGGCTTGGCTGTGCAGTCCCAAATCATCACAGGAAGATTTCATAAAGAATCACAGCTGATTCTTTCCAGTTGTTGGAACAACCTCTGAGCCATTCCATTTTTTTTTTAAATCACATACCAGTTTGAGTTGGAAGGGACCTTAAAGCTCATCCTGCTCCAAACCCCCCTGCCATGGCAGGGACACCTCCCACTCTCCCAGGCTTCTCCTAGCCCCAATGTCCATCCTGGCCCTGGGCACTGCCAGGGGTCCAGGGGCAGCCACAGCTGCTCTGGGCACCCTGTGCCAGGGCCTGCCCACCCTCCCAGCCAGGAATTCCTAATTCCCAATATCCCTTCTGTCCCTGCCCTCTGGCAGTGGAAGCCATTCCCTGTGTCCTGTCCCTGCAGGCCTTGTCCCCAGTCCCTCTGCAGCTCTCCTGGAGCTCCTTTAGACACTCCTTAGCTTCTTCGGCACTTCTCTTCTGCAGGCTGAACAATCCTGTCTCTCGACCTGTCTCCAGAGCAGAGATGTTTTGCTTGTTTTCACCCCATATCTTGTGTCTCAGTTTTTCCTTTGATATTCTGTATACATGACTCCTTTGTTATGTTTTCCTTGAGGAGGATAATACTTCTTCCAGAAAATATAGTATTTAGTTTTTAGCTTGATGTATTTTCTTTATGTAAGTAACAAATTCCAAGATAATTTTTTGTAGCAATGATTTCCTAGGAAACAGTACAGTAAAACTGCTTATCCTAAAAATGGGGTTTCTTTTTTGTTTCTTCTTTTAGCAAAACAGAGACCTGGACATGTTCATCAATGCATCTAAAAACTTTAACCTCAACATTACTTGGTCCACAAGTTTTGCAGGTAAATTGAGGATGATCTAAGGAGGATGATCTAAACTCAGGAGCTTCTTTCATTTAGCAGTTTCTGAAAAAGGCAAATTTAAGTGGGAAAACTTGGGGGTTTTTAGCCTATGTACTTTTTGCATAGTGTTCTTAAATTGTCAGCCTGAGGAGGAAATAAAATATTTAAAAGCCCTATGTTTTCAAATTAATTAGTGTATTTTGTAAACACTGAAAGTGCAAATTTGATTTTTTTTTACAATGCAACATCTTGGCGCACAGTGGTTTTGATAAAGCAGTGCAGTTTAACATAGTTGGTTTTGAATTAATTTTTAAAAATTAGAATTTAGGATGGTTTGCCCTTTTGTTTGTTTTCTTAAATATACCTTGGAATATCTTTTCTTGCTACTTCTTACAAAAGCTGGCACACAGGCTGGGGAGGAAATTCCAGTTGTTTCCAGAACCAATATAAAAGAATACAAGGACAGTTTCTCCAATGAGAAATTTGATTTCCGCAACAACCCGAACATCACCTTCTTTGTTTACGTCAGCAATTTCACCTGGCCCATAAAAATACAGGTAAGAGCTGCTAATATATGTCAAATTGTTCAAAGGTCTGTTTCCTGTTTCTCTCAAAACTGTGGTAGTTTGCTGTGCTTGGACTAGTCCAAGCTGAGGCAGCCTGGCATAATCCAGAGCAGACAGAGTTTGATGTTCCTGGGTAAGAGGAAGAGGGCGTGAGCATCTTCTGATGTTGCCTCAGCCCCGTGGAGCTGAAGATGTGCTGTGAAATAGAGACACCCCTTTATTAACAGGGCTGTGTTTGATGAGGTGTCTGACTTGAAATGTGCAGATCCTGATGTTGTAGGAAAAGACTGATAACGCTAAAGAGGAAGCCTGGAAAGAGCAGACAGAGGAAATGCTTTAGTAACTCTTTAGTGCCTGGTACTCAGAAGGCCCAGCTCAAGGGCCATCCCCTTTCTCCTGCTCCTGCCTCAGGCTGGTGGCATGTGCAGGACGAGCAGCTCATCCTTCCCCTTTATTCAGGGTAGTTCGTTGACAGGCAGTGCCTGGGCCACCAGGCTGGCCATAGTGATGATGTGATGCAGGAGGAGCAGTGGATGAAGCTTGGTGGTGATAAAATCAGACAGAATCACTCTGTGACTGGTGGTGATAAAATTGGACAGAATCACTCCGTGATTGCAATCACGGATCCTGCAGCTGCTGAGCCAGTTCACAATTCAGAGCAGCTTCAGCCACCTTCTTGCAATGGGCTGGTCAGGTATCAGCTCCCTGTGTGCTCAGAGTGATGTGGGTGTTTGAAGGACAAAATCCTTGGAGGTCTGGAACAGAGATCATGGAATGGTTTGGGGTGGAAGGGACTTTTAAGGTGATCCTGTCCCGCCTGCTGCCATGGGCAGGGACAGCTTTGGCTAGCCCAGCTTGCTCCAGCCCCGTCCATCCTCATACAGTTACAGGGATGGGGCAGCCACATATCTCAAATAAAGCTTAGCATATTTGAATTCTGTCTTATTGAAGAAACTTGGTCAAATATGGGAATCCAAATATTTCCATCTTCACCCTTGTTCATATGACTGTTTTGTGAAAGGTGACATTTCATACTAATGCATTTGGTGTTTCAAATGTATTGGTCAGGCACACTCACTCTTTCAACAAAAACAATGCATGGGATAATATTGAGCAAGAAAATGAGATAATAATGCATAGTATAATACTGAGCAAGAAAATGAGATCCACCTGGAAAAATGGTCCTTAAGCCATAGTGATATTTTTCCTGAATTTAGGTTGGCTTTGTATTCTTTAATATCACTTACAGTCTTGGTAATCAGTTTGCGGCTGGAGAGTTTTTACTTCATAAACTGCTGAAGTCTTGAAAATAAACTAAGTCCTGATTTTTAAATATGGAGGAGTTGATGAGCTACAATGTAAAATCTTTGTCACTGGATACTCAAGTAGCAAGTCCCAAACCACCTTATTTTCATCTAATTACTGCTTGTTGTAGGGGCAGTAGCATCTGTGTGCGAAGGTGCACTTGTGCAGTGATTTAAATATTTATTAAATTGATATTTGAACATTCATCAAATTCATAATAACAAGAGTCAGGAAAAAGGTTTTTTTAACCTTATGGGTTATTTTGATTGATATTTGATTTTCTGTAATCAGTGCTTGAGTGTACCTTACCCTGATTTATTTCTTTGTGATTTGTTGCTGCAGAGCTGTGTGTTAGGCATACAGCTGATTGGTTTTTCTCTTTCCTTTCAGCATCCCCTCTTCCCTTCCCCTTCTGGCTTCCTTTACTTGTATGGTTGAAACATTTCTTACTGCTTTGTTTTCATTTGCTGAGCAATGGCACAGCTTGACTTCTGGCAGTTCTTATTTTATGTCTCTACTTCTTGCTGGCTTTAAACACATTGCTCATGAATCCTTTCCTCTCCTTAATACAAAGTCTCTTTAATTGATCCTCATGTCCCTTTCGAGGTTAGCTCTGAGGATGCAACTTTCAAATAGTTTTGCATCTTTGACCTGAGAGAAATATTTAGATGGCAGCTTTCCCATTCCTGATCTCTTACTCCGCTTGATTTTACTGTTTGATTTCATTTCTCATAGTTAAAGTGTGAACTTTGATTCTCTTACAACACTTAACCTCTCTTTATCCTTAATTTAATGTGAATGTGCTTGTATGCACTCAATCCAAGTTAATGTTTTATCACCAGCTCTTCTTAATGTCTTTATTTCTTGCCAAAACAAAGTCTAAAATAGCATCAGCTCTTATTCATTGAGGCACAGTTTTTATGAAGAAGTCTGGCAGCGACCAGCAATCTGTGGTCCACAGAATTTCTGTTAGTTTCTTCTTCAGTGCATAGCTAAAAACCTGAACTCACTATGTCCTTTTGGGTCTTGTGCAATCTGCTGTGAGGGATTGACCTTCCCTCAGCTGCAATATGTGTCCCTACCTGTCCTTTCCATACCCCAATTTTCTTCATTTTTGTGAAGTCGTAGCTCTCTGTAGTTTTTGTTTGATATGATAGAAGCTAAATCATGGTACAGGTTTTTGGGACAAAGATTTTTTTTGGACCAATGCCCAGAGAAGCTGTGGCTGCTCCATTCTTGGAAGTGTTTCAGGCCAGGTTGGATGGAGCTTGGACCACCCTGGTCTAGTGGGAGGTGTCCCTGCCCATGTCAGGGGGATGGATTGAGATGGGCTTTAAGATCCCTTCCAACCCACCTCGTTCTCTGATTCTGTGATTTTAAGACTTCCTGGCCATCAGTCCTTGACTCATCCCATGCTACATTCTTCTCAGGGATAGCTTTTATTCAGAGCTTTTGTTCTCTCATTTGTTTTTTCCAAGGGGTTCATCCCTGATTCCCCTGCAGAAAAGTTCCTGTTCTGTTGGGATCAGTCCTTCAGGGCAAACTGGCTCATTAATTAAAACTCCATGTTGCAGTATGGGCAGGATGCAAACTGTTCTCTTATTTCCTAGCTCGTGTCCTACAGTATCCCTCATTGCATGTCCACTATTAAACTGTCACACAGCGACAGAACATGTTTCAATTTCCTTTGGAAATTACACTGATTTGAATAGAGTATGTCGAAGTCAGGAAAACTCTGCTCCTGCCAAGCTGCTGGAAATTATTCTGTCCTCATGTATGTGCATCACCTGGCAGCTCATGCATGTGTTTGGGCTGCTCCTGGGCAGTGCAGCATGTCCAAACCATATTTTTAGGGGTTTATTCTTTGACTATCTTAGTAAACTGTCATTGTGCATACATCACTTGTCCTGGCTTATTTTCAATTTCAATACAACAGATGTCTATACAAAATCTTGCAACAGAAAACTTTATAAATTTAGTTTTTACTGCAAAGCAATTCTACAATCCACCTTATTTTTTTTCCTACGTATTGCAAACTTTATCTTGAAGTCCTTGATTGAAATCTGTCTCTTTTTCATTCTCTCTCCTTGCCTGTTAAAATCTACCCTTGGAAAGTACAAGTGCTCCTTAGTGTAAGAGATGCCAATGCTCAGTTCTGGCTCTTCTTTCCCTGTCTTGCTCCACCTCTTTTTCAAACCACCTCAGTTGATTTTTTTTTTTTAAAGTATATTAGTTTAGGATGTCTTTCCCTGCCTGGTTAATGACTTAAAATGATTATTCAGTAAAAGAACTAAAGCAGCAAAATGCAGAAAGCCTTCAAAATACAGCAATCTTCTTCCTAATTCCTCCTCTCTGAGCAGTTCCAAGCGTGAAGGAGTTCACTTAAAGCCTTTGCCAAGCTTTCCTAAAAATCCTGGGAAGGTCTTGTCAACACTGTCTGGATATTTCTATTCTTTCTGCTTTGTGAGCTCACCTCTGCTGCAAATGTTGGACACAGGGAATTTTGAAGGATTTAGCAAACCCCAGATGTTCACCTTCCTCTCCTCAGCTTGGCTCTAAACATTCCCTATCTTTTCCTTTAGGAAAGGACATTAGTGGGTGTTGAAGGAATGAGATTTTTTTTTTCACTTATGTAAATTCAACAATCTTTTCCCCACTATTCTTTCTCTTTGCCTAATCTTCATTGTGAATTTGCTTTCTTCTTCTTTCCAAACTTAGCTCAGAGTAGAAGAGAGACATTGACTGTAAATAACCTGCTATACAATAGCACAGTAAGAAGCAGAGGAATTCACTGCAGAAACTTTCAGAGGAGTTCTCTTCATGGGTCTCAGTCCATGCAAAGTCAGCTTACTCTGAGGTGAAACTGCAGTTCTGGAGCTGACAGGTAGTTACAGGTGAGAATTTGAAACTCTCTTAGATACCTGTGTAAATATCAGCAGGCTTTAACACTATTTAAACTTTTATGTATTTACCTGGGGCTGAGTCCAGTGAGTGAACTCCTCTCCAGAGTGTACAGGAGGGTGAAAATTCGATCTGCTAATACAGGAAACTCTCCCCTGGCTGTAAGATTTATGCTTCATCACAATTTACTGCTGATGGTGTTTGCTGCCACTCACTAAATAGAAATTGGTGGTTTAGTCTTGTTTCATACCCAAACTATTGTTTATATTCAATAACATTCTGTCCCTTTGATACTTGATTTTTTTTCCTCTCAGATTCCAAGCATCTTGCATTTCTCTCTACGTTCTGAGAATGTGTAAGACATTTAGGAGCTGATTAAGGCAAAACCAGTTTGTAATTGTATCATTAACTGACAATTGCCTCCTTTTTCCTTTGTGTTGGTTGAAGGATTTTGATTTGAACATGCTTAAATGTTAATTATGAACCAAATGCTTCAAGAAACAAAAAGAGGTGAAGGAATTTTGCAGCCCTTGCATACTAAATGTACCATTTGCAAAATCTCATTAGGTAGTCACTATATATCATTTTCTTTGCAATTCATTGTCATGTTGGGCTTCAAAAAGTGCCACTGTGACTATGCAGCATTGCTGCATGTGCAGCGTGGTGGAGGCTGCAGCAGCATTGCAGAGCTCCCACTGTTTGAAGTGCATTTGAGAACCAGTAGGAAACATTCAACTCACTGAAATTGTTGCCTTCCACTCAGATTTCATAAAGGCTGTAATGGAAAAATAGCTAAAATTGCCTCTGCTGTCTTCAGTTTTAATTTCTTAAACTTTCTTGTTTCCTCTACTTCATTTATTTCAGGATGGTCTGTCTATATTGTCTCCTTTATATCTTTATCCCTTTTTACTCAGATAGTTGATGGAACAAACAGGTTTGGAGGGGCCTTAAAGACAATCTGTGGATTTTTCAGCTCAGTTACATATGTATTGTCATAGTTATTCTGTCTCCAAAGATGCTGTTTACCCTGACAGGACGGTCCTAGTGAGCCCATTCTAAATGCTGCATTGCTCTCTGGTTCCTCTACTGAAAGGGTGAGTGGTGAACTGCAAGGTGAAACAATTCATTGCCCTTCAGTAGATGGCAGCTGGTACAGGAGGTGTCAGGAGGGAAAGGGCAGAAACTGTCACTCATAGGAAACCTGGAAACTGGGGACAGGCTCAAATGTGCTGTAATTAAACCAGAATTTGGTCTGTGGTGCTTTCTTTTGGTAGTGATCCAGGTGACTGTCACAGGTGACTATCTTTGGACTGGCACATGGAATCCTGGAATCACAGATGGGTTTGGATTGGAAGGGGCCTTAAAGACCATCTCATTCAAATCCCTGTTATGGGCAGGGACACCTTCCACTATCCCTGGGTGCTCCAAACACTGTCCTGCCTTGCCTGGAACAATTCCAGGGATGGGGCAATCACAACTTCTTGGGGCAACCTGTGCCATGGTCTCACAGGGAAGAATTTCAAATCCCATCTAACCCTTGACTCTGGCAATAGAAAGCCATTCCCTCTTGTCCTTGAACTGCAGCCCCTTGTCCCCAGTCCCTCTCAAGCTCTCCTGGAGCCCCTCTAGGCACTGGGAGGGGCTATAAGGTCATCCCAGAGCCTTCTCTTTCCAGGCTGAACATTCCCAGCTCTCCCAGCCTGGCTCCACAGGAGAAATGCAGGTGTCACAGCTCCAGCTGCACTGTACAGATCCATTGCAGGTGCCATCCCCAGGAATGAGATGTCAGCCATTAGCTGAGGTGCTCTTTAATGAACCCTTTCCTTTGGGGCCCTCCCTCTCTGCATTCTGTTGCTTTTCTTAAATTCCCATTGCCAGGATGACTGCATCCAACCTTGGAAGGAAAATGCTCATTTTAGTGCTTCAGTGTAAAGCTGCAGTGCTGCATGAAGTGAGATTTCTGATAGATGTGGGAGGACAACTGTGCTCCCTTTAAACCTTTCAGAACTGGCACTTTCTTGGATTCAGGTGCCTTGTATATTAAACCTGGAGCTACTGATTTTTTAAAAGACATTTTCTTCTATCCTGAGCTGTTTTAAGGGAATAGCTGAAGCTCTGTTCTTTCACAGGCATCAAAAGACTTCTCTGCCTCCCTCTGCAGCCCAAGGGTTTCCCAAAGGATTGTGTTATAGTTACTAATTGCCTCCTTTGACCTGGGAACAGTTCCCACTGGTTTCCAGTGATACGCTGAACATGTCTATAGGGATGTAGGAGAGCAAACTCACTTCACATCCCTTTGGCTCAGCAGAGCTGGCAGTGATGTTGGAAATGGGTCTTTTCTTCAGCCTGGAGGTATTTCCTGTCTTCTTTATAGGCAAAGTTCAGGTGGAGCTGCCTGCTGTCAGCTGTGTTTCGGAGTCAGATGAATTTTACACTAGGCTGAGATTCTGCTGAGAAATGGCTCTTTTTTTTTTTCTTATGCTGATGTGGCTATTCAAGTTGAAAATATTAGCCAATATTTTGCAAACTGCCAGGAATTACATTTTTAAGACGACTCCACAATCCTCAAAGCACTTGCTCTGATCTTTATCATTGTTTATTTCAGTGTTTCATTGCTATTGTGTCCTCCAGTATGTAAATACTGAAACCATCTGAAACTCTCATTGTTCAAAGTAAGGCTCCTTCATTAAAGCAGTGTTGATTTGCAATTCTTCTTCTAATGCTCTTCCCAATCAACCTGCTAGTTTTATTTGTAACATTACCCCTAAAACAGGTAGTCTGCATTAGCAAGAATCTCAATATTGCTTTCAATTAAGCTTTAATTTTATTTGCCATTCATGTTTAGTGTAGTTCAGAAAGAATTTGTTTTCTTCCAGAGCTAAATGATGGATGACACTTTGCTACAGACTAAAAAAGCTTTGGGGTACCCTCAGCTCCTGCCAGGTGAGGAGGGGCCCAAGACAGAGCTGGAGGAACATCAGATCTCACATGTTCCTTTTCTTTTATGCTTTCAGCGTCTTTCAGGTGGCATGATCATTGCCAGCAGTGATGCTCTCTGCCTTCCCCTCTTTGAGGTTTACAGCCTGACTAAAAGGCTTTGATAATCCATGGAAAAAGAGCGAGTGAAGAAACCGGTCACAGTTAAAAAGCAGGGCCTGAACTGTCTCTAATGCCTTGATTCCTCTCTGGAAGGAGCATTAGGTATTTGATGCAGGATAAATAACCCCTGAGGACTGGACATGGCCTGTGGAGGTTTCCAATCTTTCTCTAAATTAGTCATTCTCAAACCAAAACCAACAGGTTCATCACACAAGAGCTCCCAGTGAGGGCAAAGAAGGAGTGTCTTTGTTGTTGGCCAAAGAGAATAAAACACATTCAGATAGGTAGGGATTGCTTTGATAAAATAATTATGTAGGCTTGAAATCGCAGTGAGGTTGCTGATCTGGACAGCTTTCCTGCCAGGTCCTCATGTGCCTCGTGCATATTTAACAAGAAAGAGATGTAAGTGCAGAGATAAAATAATCCTCAACTCTCTGGGACCCTTTATTCCAAAAATCTTATTTTTTTCTGTTGCTTCTGAAAGCATTGTAATGCCAAAATTGTTTGCTAATGATGTCCCTTGCCTTTCCTTAGCTGTAACTGCAGATGCTTTTGAGCCTTCCCCCTGCATCTCTCTCACCATGTGAGAGGTTTTCTTGAAACGCAACAATGAAACGTAAATCAATTTGTTAATCTGATGAAATTTGCTGTTGAATGTAATTACTTTTGGAGACATGCAATTACATGCTGATTTTTCGGAACAGGCAAACTGACATCTACTGTGGGATGGAAAGATTTAAAACAGAACAGTTAAATGATCCTTTAAAACATGAAACAGCTGCTTGTGTTTTATCTGCTCCTGCCACCTTATTTTTGGCATCAACTGATGGCATTTTTCTCCTTTTAGAAGTTGTTCCCTTTTCAATTAAGTAATATTTTTGTTAGCACCTTCTTAAATCCTTTAAAAGGAGGATTTCTCTCACAGGCAGTTAACACTTGGCAGGATGTGGTGCCACTTCAGTCCTTTTTGCAGGAGGTTGTAGCATCAACAATCCTGAAAATTGTTCATGCCAAATTTTTCCCAAGTGCTGTGGTGGCGCGGGAGAGGGGGTGGATTTTTATCAGAGATTCATGGAATGGTTTGGGTTGGAAGGGAGATGAAAGATCATCCCACCCCACCCCTACCATGGCAGGGACACCTTCCATTATCCCAGGCTGCTCCCAGCCCAGTGTCCAGCCTGGCCTTAGACACCTCCAGGGATCCAGGGGCAGCCCCAGCTGCTCTGGGCACCCTGTGCCAGGGCCTCACACCCTCCCAGGGAACAATTCCTAATTCCCAGTATCCCATCCATCCCTGCCCTCTGGCAGTGGGAGCCATTCCCTGTGTCCTGTCCCTGCAGGCCTTGTCCCCAGTCCCTCTGCAGCTCTTAGGCAGTGAAGGGCAGCCAATGAAGTCTTGGGGTTTTACATCTGCAGCTTGGGATTTCCTGAGATGAACTGTAGTGACTTGCATAACTTTTGTGAGATTTGTAGTAATACCTTCCTACAGCACTTGGAGTCTTTTTGAATGTCCATTGCCAAACTTCAGCTGCATAAATAAGAAAAGCTATAGGATACCAGAGAGAGATAGTCTGCAATTCAGATTTAATAATACCAGGAGCATTTCTTGGGTTGTGTTTTATTGAGATCTGACAGTGACAGATGTATTGATTGCCTTAATTTTAAGGAAGCTGATTTTTTTTCTCTCTTTTTGAATGCAGGGCTGGAAAATATATAAAAAGTTACAGAATTAATTTTATATGGAAGCTAAGTCTGAATCAGGCATTAATTTCTTCTGGGTGAGGCCAGTGTTGGATACTTGAGGTTGCTGTATTTCTGTGATGAATAACTCTTGAAAATACCATAACCCAGCAGAGAATGTAAATACAGACCCCAAATTCAAGTCTATTTCTGAAAATGAATGCCGTGGGCCATTGCTGGGAAGCTGAAAGAGCAAGATACTTTTCTGTATACAAAAGCTTATTTGAAGAGTCAGAATAGTGAGCAGAGTTAATGAAGTAGAGGAAAGTGTATTGGCAGTAAAATAGAAGAAGCCACCCACTGAAACGCAACAGTGGATTCAGCCTAGCTAATCCACAAAGGAAAGTATATCCAGAACTAAGAGAGGGTATGTCCTGCTTTAGGGCAAATTTGGGAGAAAACCTCCAAAGGGGTTTCCTCTAGAAAGGAAATTCAAGCGGCCCCTCCCCCAGCTGGTTTGGGAAAAGGTTTCCTTGGAGAAAAGTGGAAAAAAATGCTTATTTAACGGGCAAAGCATTCACCAGCACAAAGAATGATCAATATCAAACACTAAAAGCTCTTGCTGTTCCCAAAGAGAGACAAACTCAGCAATCCCTCCATGGGCTGCAGCTCGGCTCCCTCAGTCTCTCATCAGTCCCTCTGCGAGCTGCCGCTGCTCCTCTGGGGTTCAGGCCAGAGCAGGTCCGAACAGGTCTAAGGGAAAAGGAAACCCCCAGTCCAGGGAACTTCTCTGCCTGGGCCAGCTAACACTGACTAACAGCAAGGGGCAGCTAAAACAGTCCAGAGAACTTCTCTGCCTGGGCCAGCTAACACTGACTAACAGCAAGGGGCAGCTAAAACAGTCCAGGGAACTTCTCTGCCTGGGCCAGCTAACACTGACTAACAGCAAGGGCAGCTAAAACAGTCCAGGGAACTTCTCTGCCTGGGCCAGCTAACACTGACTAACAGCAAGGGCAGCTCTGTCCCGCTGTCTCGGTGCTGCAGGCAGCACAGTCCAGCAGCAGGAATGTGGAGCAGTGAGTGCAGTGTCTGAACACAAACTGCACGCTTCTTCTCTCCCCTGTCGCTCTCAGAACCAGCCTTAGAGGTGCAAAACTCATTTCTGGGCTAAGCAGATGAATGGGGATACGAGCATCATAAAGTCACCCCAGGACTGGGTGACAAACCCAGTGTTTGTGGCTGGTTTAGCTCCCAAACATGGAGCCAGAGACACCAGCACTGCACTGACAGCTCTCAGCTGCCTGTGGAGCTTCTTTTGGGGAAAAAAATATCCCTGGAAGGACCTGAAAGTAATTTTTTCTCACTTATCTTCCTGACTTTGTATTATTAAGATTTTGACTGTTTTTACTGTATTGGCGAATGTTGCTCCCAGCAATGTTAGCAAGCAAGACCTGGGGTCAGGGCAGAGGGTAGTACTGTCATAGTCCTGTATAGGAATAAATTTCTGCTGTGATTGGGGATTTCATAGGGTTTTTTTCTTAAATTGGTTCTTTCTTAAATTATTTTTTAAGTGTCATGTATAGTTATTTCTTGAACCAGTCTGTTTTGCATGCAAGATTAGCACAATCCAGCTTCCCACACCTGGTCCAAAAGTATCAATAAATTACATTAATATCTTGACTGAGGGTTGAAGTAAATTCCATCAATTGATTTGTCACTTCAGTATTTTACTGGGAAATTCTTCATAACAAAAGGGTGAATTAGGTGTTCTAGTAGGCTTTTAGTGATAGGCCTTTTTAATGTAAATCTGAGAGCTTGTAGAGAAGTTGTGCGTTCTGCCCTACCCAGCACGGTTATTTTTTTTCACATTAAGATTTCTTGAACACCAAATTATAGCCAAGGCTCTCAACAGAAAAACCTGTGATGAACAAAACAGCCCAGCCCTATGGTTCTGATTTCATGGCTCTTTAAAACTGATGCTGATGCTATGTGGTTTGTTCAAAGTAAATTTGGCGGGTTTTAATTACTGCCACTTCAGGCCATGATGTGATGTTTGAGATGACTTGTGGCTTCAGTGTTGTGTAATAATGTGACAGTGTTGTCATTCAAAGGTACTTTAATTTGATTATTTATATAAATACACATTTAGTTTAAGGCTGGAACTAGATAATCTTTAAGGTCCCTTCCAACCCAAACAATTCTATGATTCTATATGTAATATGTATAAATATATATATACACTTACTTTACTAGTTTATTTTATTAAAGATGAAATTCCTGCAGCTGGCATATTACAGGATGTTTTGATAAACATGTTAAATTTCTCATCCAGTATGATCCTTGGAACTCACAGCCTCCTCAGGAAGGAGACAGAGCTTGTTTTCCCCATTAACACTGCAGCAACCCTCAACTCTGTCTTGCATTTCCCCTGCCTGTTTTGTCTGGTCACAACTGATGCAAGACAGAAGGTTTTGCCTGTTTCCATCTGTCAGCTATATTGAACCCTTAAAAAAGAAACTTGCAAATATTGCTTTGGCTGTTTTATACTGTTTATTCTTGATTCCCTCTTATGTACTTACATCACCTGCTCTTTAGCAAAACAACTTTTATTCCTTTTAAGCTCAGTAGGCTATAAAGCTCATTTTTACTGGACTTCAAGGGTCTGAGAGTTTGAGCTGTTATGTCCTAAAGTTTTAATTTTCTCTATGCTGAAACTCTCCAGCAATAGTTGGCATGCTGCTGAATGTAACTGAGCCTGCACGCATATGGTGTCAGAGTTCTGCAGGGAATGGAGCCAGGAACAGGATCCTTCCTTCCCAAGTGCAGCAGGATCCTTCCTTCCCAAGTGCAGCGGGATCCTTCCTTCCCAAGTGCAATGGGATCCTTCCTTCCCAGGTGCAGTGGGATCCTTCCCAAGTACAACGTGGTTCCTCCCAAATGCATCTGCACCGCAGTGGCTGGGACTGGAGGGAGGTGCTTGAGGAACTGGAACTCAGACGATGGGAGCGTTTTCCTACTGGTGATGTGTCTTCTGTCTCAAGGTTTAGGATCTTTATTTTTAAGCACTTTATCCAAGTATCTCAGAGCTTCCTTGTCTCCAGAATAATTGTTGCAATTACAGGATCACAGAATCATTTGTGTTGGAAAACCCTCTTAAGACCATCGACTCCAGCTGTTCCCCAGCACTGCCAAAGCCAGCAATGACCATGTCCCCAAGTGCCACCTTACATGGCTGTTAAATCCCTCCAGGGAGGGCTGCTCCATCACTGCCCTGTGCAGCTGTGCCAGGGCTGGACAGCCCTTTCACTAATTTCCCCAGTGCCCACCCTGGGGCTCCCCTGAGGCCGTTCCTTCTCCTCCTGTCCCTGTTCCCTGGGAACAGATCCCAAATTCCCCCGGCTGTCCCCTCCTGGCAGGAGCTGTGCAGAGCCACAAGGTCCCCCTGAGCCTCCTTTGCTCCAGGCTGAGTCCCCTCAGCTCCCTCAGGAACTCTCCAGCCCCTTCCCATCTCCCTCAGGAACTCTCCAGCCCCTTCCCAGCTCCCTCAGGAACTCTCCAGCCCCTTCCCAGCTCCCTCAGGAACTCTCCAGCCCCTTCCCAGCTCCCTCAGGAACTCTCCAGCCCCTTCCCAGCTCCCTCAGGAACTCTCCAGCCCCTTCCCAGTTCCCTCAGGAATTCTCCAGCCCCTTCCCACTCTCTTCCCTGCACTGGACACACTCCAGCCCCTCAGGGTCTTTCTTCTTGTAAGTGGCCTGAAAGAAGAACAGAGTAGTTCAGAGAATTTAGGAGAATTCACTGAAGATTCAGAAGAATTGAGTTTTTTCTGGCCTTGCCTTGTCTTTCTTGGGCCTTGTTTCTGTCATGTGGAGGTGTGCGTGGTCTGAGCTGAGTCTGCTGTTTCAATTATGGGACTTTCCAGAATTTTATTTCCTAGTGCACTTTAAATTTAGATGTGCCTCACAGTTCAGCTGCTGGCTGTTTATTAAACAAATACTTCTCATTTGTCAGATTTCTGTGATAATTTCTGGGATGCTGTGAAATCTGGGACCACATCTTATGCATTATTTTTAATTTAGAGACAGTTGTGCCTGTGTTCGCTTTGCACAACATAAGAGAGTTCACATGGGAAGACAAAACACGTATAATTGGCATTTCTGAGCCAACTGCTGACTGCAGCCTATTAGCTGAGAAGTGACAATTTGTGACTACTGCAGGAAAGCAACACAGTATTGGAATGTAAATCGATTTTCATCTCAGAATAAGTTCAGAAGTGAAGCAGGTTTTATATTTGCACGGTAGCGAGTATTTGTGTCATAAAGCTCAATGGCTCAGTTAATATTGCAGCAGGTGAGGAGTAAGTAATTAATCTCCTTCATCCTTCACACAGGAGCAGAGTGACTCGGAGTAGTAGGGGTGAAAATCAAATATGACTGAGGATTAAATTTTTGCTTGTTGTAGAATGCAAATGTGAGCATGAGAACCTCTGCACCAAGTTCTCTCTGATTTGGAGAAAGGTGGATTTGATGGGTGAACTGTTCCGTAGATGAGGAACTGGGCCAGAGGAGGCCGTGGAGGTGCTCCAAGTGCTGGAACCTCTCTGCTCTGGCGACAGAATGAGAGCTGGGGTGTTCAGCCTGGGGAAGAGAAGGCTCAAGGGAGAGCTCAGAGCCCCTTCCAGTGCTGCTTCTGATGTCTACACCAAAGCATCAGGTGCATTAAAAACTCTCTGGGGTCTCCCACCTCCTAGTCATGCTCCACTTCAACTTTTTGTGTGTCAGAGTTTTCCAAGTTACAATTAACTCCTGTTAAGATCCTTTCTTCTCTGAAACCTAAGGTTTAACTTTACATCTGGACAATCTTTGCCTGTGGATTAGGTTAAATTTTCTACCCAACCTCCAAATTTGGGTGCAGTTTTGCTGTTCATTTAGACCAGAGATCTGTGGTGCCTCTGCAAGAGAATGTCCTTCTGCTTCCGTGGTGTGATTGGGATAGGGATTCACTCAAAAGCTGTTGGACGGGGGCTTGGAGCATCCTGGTCTAGTGGGAGGTGCCCCTGCCCATAGCAGGGAGTAGAATGAGACAGGCGTTAAGGTCCCTTCCCTCCCAGCCTATTCTGTGATCGTGGAGCAGCAGCTGGAGGCCAGGTGAGGTGTCCCAGGGCAGCTGCAATAGCTTTTACCCTTCTTTAGACAACACATGGAGCTTCCAGTGCATCCATGAAACCAAGGGTAAGGATGCACCATGTAAATTTAAACTAACTGAATTTAGGGGTCTACAAATAGATGTCTTTGTGTGCCTCAGTGTTTACAGTTCTGTTAATGGAACTGGTCAGGTAATAATTTTTTGTTATTTATTATTAGGCATGTGCCACAGCTGAACCACAGATGAGGTTTCCATTGAGTGTAAAGGGCTGATAGGAATGCCCCGTGACCCTGGATTTGGATGTCATAATCTGTGTCTGAATCCCATAGGTCACCCGCAGAGGTGAACAAACACTTCCTTTTGGAAAGTGTTCCCTGGAGCTGACATCGCTGAGATCATGTTGGGGCCACCTGCCTGAAAAAGGCTTGTCTCAGGCTGCTGCTGTGTTTGCTCATCCCTCAGTGAGCAGGGTCAGCTCCAATACCCCAGCTTCTGAAGGGTGTTTTTGAAAGGCTTTTTGCCCTGCATTCCTGTGATAAGCTCTCCACTGCCTTCATGGCTTCCATGGCTCGTTAAAGACCTTTACAGAACACAGGAGGCAGCAGCAAGTGGCAGGACTGAGACCATGTTCAGGTGCTGGAGCTGGATTGCTGTGTTGGCACATTCTTTCCTCTAACCTCCCGGCCAGGGCCCTTGGAGTTGGCTTGGTGCTGCTGTGGAGTGGAGAGCACCAGGAGCAGCATTGACCTTGGCCAGGAATTCCGTCAGAGCACACTGTGTGTGTCTGAAGGAGAGCTGGAACAGGCAATGACACTACTCCTGAGCAGAAGAGAAGTTTCCCCCAGCATTATTCAGGAGGGCAAAAGGAATGTTTTGATGACTTTGGCATCACTCAAGAATACTTAAAGCCCCTTTGTTTTACAGCAGGTCCTTTGACAAAGGCACAGGCACTCAGCATTCAGACGATGGCATCCTGTAAGTGTTGTCTGTATTTGCCAAGGTCAGATTGAATCCTTGCCTCTAACCACAGGAAAAAAGAGACAAGACAGTGGAGTTTTGGGCAACAAAAAGAGGAAGATGTGCATGAATGTCACCTGCAGCTTGTTTGGCTTGTAACTTTCTCTCATTGGAAGCCTGTGGAACTCCCAGCTTTCCACTTTCCCCTGGTGCTTTTTGTTCATTAACTTTGGTGCTGGGGCTAGATTGAAGTAAAAAGCAGAAAGCAACCCAAAAACCTCTAAATTTTTGTGTTGTCCTGTAGACTTTCAAAACAGTAGTTCTGTAGCATTCTCCCACCTGCCAGGTGAGGTTAATGGATGTAGCAGTTGGACCTTTTGATATCTTCTGAATTCACAGCAAGCCCCAAGCTCTGGGAGCCGGATTCACATTACGCTGTCTCTGTTGGGTCACTCTGGTTTCAGAAGTTAATTAGAATTTTATTTTTCTTTCTTACGCAGTTCTATTCTAGGAGCATGTCCCTGTGCAAAATACAATTTTCAGTTTCTCTTTTTCTCATCCCTGATATGAAATGGGGATGAAAAGGAAGGCACTACTGGTGGGAATTTAGTCACTTTATATGTTGGTGAAGAAAAATACAAATATAATACATCAATAATCCTGAGTTGTTACCAAGGCAAAAAAGTTGTGGAAACACTATTTTCTGTGGTTGTTCATTTCTCGAGTGTATAGAGACCCAAAATGTACCAAATTATGGTATGAAATTGCCCTACTTGAAATATTCCTCAGTACATTCACAGAATCCCAGAATAGTGTGGGTGGGAAATGACCTCAAAGCCCATCCCTGGTCAGGGACACCTCCCTCTGTCCCAGGCTGCTCCCAGTCCCAGTGTCCAGCCTGGCCTTGGGCACTGCCAGGGATCCAGGGGCAGCCACAGCTGCTCTGGGCACCTGTGCCAGGGCCTGCCCACCCTCCCAGGCAACAACTCCTAATTCCCAAGATCCCATCCATCCCTGTCCCCTGGCAGTGGGAGCCATTCCCTGTGTCCTGTCCCTTGTCCCCAGTCCCTCTCCAGCTCTCCTGAAGACATTTCGGGCCCTGGAAGGTCTCCCCAGAGCCTTCTGCAACAACCCCAACTTTTACGTTTCCAGTTCTTTAGTTAATTTTAGATCTGGGGTGCTAATATTATGTATAATATTGGAAATTATTTGAGTTTGGAGAACCTGTTGTCCTAATCCCATTGTGGTGAATAGTTTGGCTTCCTATAAAATATCAGTAACTTCCAGCATAAGTGGAAAGAGTTATGCTGTGCTGGATTACCTGTACATCTGTTTATTACAGCTAAATGGGAGGAATTACTCAAATTTAATTCATGCTGGATTTAACAAAAAAAATCTGCATAATTTCTTATTTGCTGTTAAACTGATTTTTCTTAGTGGTATGTGAAACTCAAATTTGTTTTTAAAGAGTTCAGAACACTTGTAGATCACAAGAAGAGAGGTTTAAATAATTTTAGGCATTGTTGCATGTACAGGTTTAAGGTGAACTTGAGTCTTAGTTGGCCTACTTTAGTACAAAATGTTATGTCAAAATTATTTTCAGTTTTCTTTTCTCTTGAAGAACAAACTCTGGTGCCTATGCAAACCAAGTCCTGGTATGTAATTGTTCTAACAGGATTTTCAAAATTTCTATCAGCCACAGGCTGTAGTTTTGCTCCAGCAATATTTTGAGTTTGAAACACCGTTACTGAAATGTGTTGGGTTCAAACGTGCTTTTCCTTTGCTTATATTATTTTGTGGCCAAGTCATTTGCCATTAACTCCTTTGAAATTTGTGTGTACTGATTTCAAAACCAGTGCAATTTTTAGATGTTGGCTAGTTAGAGGAAGCCAAATTTTCTTCTTGGCTTCATATTTTATGCGAATCAAATGATAAAAAATGTAAAGCTCTTCATTATAAATTTTTGTTAGTCCATGCAGCCAGCTACGTCTGATTCTCTGGAAATCAGGTGGATTATTTTGGTAAATCAGATGATGTGGCAACAGGAAAAGCAGAACGGGCGGCTGTGCTCTCCAGTGTACCTTTGCAGATAAGATAAACACAAGCTTTGTAATGTTCTTTGGAATTAACACAATTAAGTATCAGAGGGAGCCGTGTTATTCCCAAGAGCAGCGTGTGAAACCTCCTTGCATGTCTTGGGGGGGGGGGGGGGTCGGGGAGCTGCTCCAGGGGAGAGGAGCTAGGGGTGCTGCTCCCCAGTGCCTGAGGTGGCTCCAGGTGTGCCCAGGAAGAGGTTTAAGGTGGATGTTAGGGGAAATCTCTGCCCAGAAAGGGCTGTGCAGCCCTGGCTGCCCAGGGAAAGGTTTAAGGTGGATGTTAGGGGAAATCTCTGCCCAGAAAGGGCTGTGCAGCCCTGGCTGCCCAGGGCTGGGCTGGAGTGCCCCGTGCAATCCTCCCCCTGCAGGGATCTCACAGCCCTGTGGCTGTGGCACCTGGGGACATGGGACAGTGGTGGCAGTGCTGGGGGATGGTTGGACTGGATGGGCCCAGAGCCCAAACCTCAACAATTCTGGGGTTCTTTGATGTGAAAGTGGGGATTTGATGGTGCAGCTGAGCTCAGGTTCTGCCCTCTACCTCGAGGAGCCTTTCCCCAGCACAAGCCCCATGGAGCTTTCCTGCAGTTAAACTGCTTCAGCCTTTGGTACAGAATTCCTTTTTTGAGAATGGATAAATGAATCTTCTACTGTCAGCTAAACTTAATTAAAACCCCAGCCTGCTAAGAAATAGGTGCCATATTTTTCATGGATCCAGAATGAACAGCCTACTTTCAACAGCTATTTCCAACAAAACTTTCGATGTAACTGAATTAATTAAGTCCTAGGAACAGATTATATTAGGGGAAATTAAGCTCTAAGTAAGCAAACCATTAACAATTATGAGACCAAATTGCCTGTGACACAGATTGGTCAGGTTTGATGGCACAAAGTATTTTCAGCTTGTGAGGAATAAATTGTAGAAACAAGCTGTTTTTTTTTTTTAATCCATGTGTGAGGTACAGGTCCTCAGTTGGGCTTTATAGGAGAACTCCAACAGGTAGAGAAAATAATCACTACTAGTAAAACATTTGTAAGGCTTCTGTGTTAAATAAACCTACATTATATTTTGATTGCTTGTTTTTGTTTTTATTTGTTTCCTGCAGTTGTTATCAAAAAATAAGAAGTCATTCTCTGGTATCAGTCTCATTAATATTTCATAGAATCTCTCTTATTTAAAAAAAAACAGTTTATTTTTTTCTTCTAATGGGAGCAAGTTTTGGTTTCCATCACAGAAACTCATCTTGATAGTCATCTACAGGAGACTGGCCTGTCAATGATTCCTTTGTGCTTTTAATTTTCTTTTTCTACTAAAGAATTGTTGTTACATAACAAGGGCTTTATTTTGAAATGCATCTCTTATAGTCACTCAGTATCATGGTTATTCTCAGAAATAATAAGAAAAGTTGGGGTTTTTATACTGGCTGTGTTACATGTTTGTATTTTGGGATGAGATATTTCAGTAAGGATTATCTTTGCCTTAAGTACATTTCAAAATATTATGTTTATTCCAGAATATCCATTTATGCAAGTACTGTACCACTTTAGTTACTAGGCACTGATTTTTTTACACAAAAAGTGAAATCTTGCTGTTGTTTAATAAAAATCAGAAGACTATTGGGAAGCATTTCAGAAGCAAAAGTCAACAAGTAACTCTGTGTTTTCTTGTCTTGTGTAGGCAGGACTGTTGAGGTTGCAGCATCTGGTGTGCAGGTTTGGAGTTCACTTTCCAGCCACACAGTGGTTGTGAACTGCAACGGAACTTTCAACTTCAAAATATTTCAATTTATTGATAAGAAAACTATTTGGGGCAGTTTCTGTACCAAGTTACAATGGATAGTTAAAGCAAATATGATTGTAGAAAATGTTCCAGAGCAGCAAAAACCCATGCAATGATTCACTTTACACATATTCATGAATTCTGGGATATGGCTGTAGCTGGGAGGAGGGATTTATCTTTATGCTAATGTTGCCATAAGTACTGCTTATTAAGGGAGGAAAAGAACAAATGACACCAGAAATGGATTTAATATCCATGAACAGCTTTTGTCAGTGCCGATTTCACTTTAATTCTGAAGAAACTCTGTTACTCCATGAAAGAGTTAATATGCTGTTGTGGTGCTGAGAGATTGATAGGCAGAGGAAATAGGAGGTACCTGGAAAGAACTTCTGATCCCTAATATTGCACAAGTTGCTTTTCTCTTGGCTCGCCTCCCCCCAACATTGTTATTTTTACCCAGGCTCCCTAATCTTCCCTTTTGCCTCTAACCACCTCCCAGTTTCCTGCTGGCCTCTTCCCTCTGGTTTTGTCCCAAATGTTCTGGTGTTTTTCCCTGCTCTGCCGTGGGACTGCAGGGCAGTGAGCCGAGATGAATGCCATAGCTGTTTTCACAGTGTCTATCATCTTCTGTGCTTCGTGCCTCTGTGCAGCTCTTGGTGTAAGTTGCTTTTTCAAGGAGAGATTTTGTTGTCTGGATATTGTTTGAAATGTAAATATTAAATTATGGGTTGCTGTGTAAACAATAATTAAAGATTTCCACTTTTAATTAAAGATTATTTGCAGCTCTATGAAACCTCTGTTCTAAGTTTTTGAAGTAGTGTTTTCTTGAATGTGCACTGAAGAATATTCCTTGGAACATGGCTGGGAGACAGAGTTACTTGTTCAGCTTAATTTCTGGGATATATGTTTTCAGAACAATATGAAGTTATAATTTATTTTCTTTTCCCTCAGAACATTTCTGTTCTTTTTCAAAAACAGTGTTGAAAAATATGAATTGATCTGAGTAAAGGTGCTTTTCATTGTAATTTTTAATCCTTTTTACATATCTTGAAATATGAATTTTCTTTCCAGTAAGTAACAGAAAGCATTTACTTTTCTTTTGCAGATTGCATTCTCACAGCACAGCAACTTTATGGACCTGGTGCAGTTCTTTGTGACATTTTTCAGGTACTTTTCATTTAAGACAGCTAAATGTTACTTCTTTAGGTTCTGGGCTTCAAAATTTGGGTTCTTCTTGGTCTGTTTTTTATAACTTAAACATTCTGCTTACAGCACAGCCTAGAAAATGGAAATCTTCACTCTGATTTAAATATTTAATTAGGAATTATGCTGAGAAAATGAATTGTCTGTGCATCTTTGCCAATGCATGATTCCGGTGCTTGCAGGGAAAGGGAGGATGGGGCTGGGAGAGGCTTTTGGGAAAGGAGAAGTTCCTTTTGAGAGGGTGTAGAAAACACTGACTTGCCACAGATGTGTGGGACTTACTGCAGGTTTTCACACCTCCTCAGATGCCAGCCATAAACCAGGGGAGTTATTTTGCAAAGAGTTAAGTCTGGAGTAATTTCCAGCTCTTTAGGTACCACCTTTTGATTTTAAACTGAACTCTGAAAGTATGTCAAGTTAAATGTAAACGTGTTACAGTTCAATAGAAGCCAAATACTTCTGGTTTTCATACCCAGCTCTAAGTTCATTTCTTAGTGTCAGGTGAACTGATGACTCCCTCAGAGTGGGAACCAACAGAAGCCATTTCAATACTTGTCTCCTGTTCATTCCTCCAAAAATACAGACCTAACAAAGAGGTGAAACACTTCCAAAGCACAGCAGGCCCTCTCTTCAAAGCTTCAAAATCCAGTGTATTGGCCTCTGTCTTAGGGACTGCTAATACTCCAGAAGTGTAAACCAATACCTGATCGATAAGCAGTACTACAGGAGGGATATACATGGAGTAAACACTACTCCAGGTATTACAGCCTGTTCTAAAGCAGGCATATTATGCCTGGTATAAAATGAGCAGTGGGAATAATATCTTGCTTTAGATTTCATGCTAAATTTAATTAAAGCAAGAAGCTCCAGACAGATCCTTCAGACAAGTGGTTTATATATATTTTTTTTCATATGGAGCTTTTAGAGAGTAGAATCTGCTTTAGTGCAGTCCCTGGGAAACAGTGGGTTTGAACCACCACCTTCCTGCCATTGGAGCAGAGTAGGTGGTTACTTCTGGCTCAGGCTTAGTCATTTGTTTTGCTGAATTAATCACAGTCAACATCTCTCCTAAAAAATCTTTGTGTCAGGGTAATTGCTTATTAGGAAAATGAAGAGGGAAGCAGTTGGTTCCTTAGTTCTTTTCTACTTGTATAAGAAAAATCTGCACTGCAAAACCTGTCTGTTAGGGCTTTACAGACCCAACTACATCTACACATGAGGGTTTAAACTCCCCAGGATGAGGATTGCTCCAGATTCATTATGTGAAGAGATTCCCAGAGCAGCTGTGGCTGCCCCTGGATCCCTGGCAGTGTCCAAGGCCAGGTTGGACAGGGCTTGGAGCAGCCTGGGACAGTGGGAGGTGTCCCTGCCATGGCAGGGGTGTGGAACTGGATGATCTTCAAGGTTCCTTCCAACCCAAATCCTTCCATGATTCTAGTCCCAAGTTAAAGCAGAAGATAAGTGCACTAAGCGTCTCAGTGAGCACATGCTGAGCATCTATGTCCAAAGGCTGCAAGTTTCCTTTCCTCCATCACTGTTACCACATGGATCTCCTTGAGAAATAATGTTGCAATATTATTTAACATCCTAACAAGCCAGAGGAATAAGAACGTGTGGATTTGGGAGAAGACAGTTCACTGGTGTTTTCTAGTTAAACATTTATAATGTGCTAGAAATTCTTTGATTCTTTCACTACTCCTAAATTTCTCTCCAGGTGTTTTATTTTACAGTTACTATAACTCCCTAATTAACCAGTGGATTAAAACAGTGTGATTCATCTCACTGGGTATAGGGGAAACTACTGAACATTTGCATTTTTAATGCTCTAGGGCACATTGCATAATTAATGTGGGATCCAAGGCAGACCATAAATAACTAATACCTGAGAGCCCCCTGTGCTGTTAATAAGCAACAGCTGTCTAAGAATTTACTCCCTAAAACAGAGGCAAGGAAAATGCTTTGTGAAAACCTAAAACCAGTTGGTATCGTTAACACCAAACTCAAAAACTGGGATATGTATCAATTTCTTAGGTGTAATGGAGACCTAAAGAGATGTTGTTCTGGAAATTAGATGTTTAGAGGCTTTCTGTTTGCGCATTTAAGGGTGTTGCTTCATTTTGCTGTTCTGCAGGAAATGCAGGAGTTGCCCAGAGCAGCTGTGGCTGCCCCTGGATCCCTGGAAGTGTCCAAGGCCAGGTTGGATGGGGCTTGGAACAGCCTGGGATAGTGGAAAGTGTCCCTGGCCATAGCAGGGGGGCTGGAACAAGATGATTTTTAAGATCACTTCCAATCCAAACCATTCTGTGACTCTATGAATTTGAGGAATCTTTCTGAGCTGGAGATGCTGTGGCACATTTCTGTATTCTGGAAGCCACTTCCCCCACTTGGTTGTAAGCCTGTCCTAGTTGTGCGTTCCTGCTGTGCAGGTGGAGGCATCATCTGTGCCTTGAGCTGTTTGGAGCACCTGAGAGGGAGCCGGGGGGTTTTCAGTTTCACCGCTTACTTTTGAGATGAATTAGGTCAGTGCAGGCCTCACAGAAGGCTGTGAGCTTGCCAAACCCTAGCACTGCTGAGTTTTGATGTCCCAGGCACTGGCTGGGTTGCCTGTGGGGTGCACAGGGGCATGGAAAAGCAGGACCCTGCTCATGCATTCAAACAGCACCAGGCAGTGTGGAGCAGGACACAGGACTGGTTTTCATTTCATTTAGGAGCTGGCTACTGTGATCAGAGGGCTGTGCCTCACATTTAGAGGGGCTGTTGGATTCCTGGAGTTCAGCAGCAAGCCAGGCAGGGGGCTGTGTATGACCCTTAATTTGTACACATGAATGTGTTATTTTAAGCCAAGAAAATGTCAGTGGATAAAGGTTGGGTAGAACTGTGAAGTTCTGATTATAATCAGAGCCAGAGGAGAAATCATATTCCAACCATTGCTAACCTTTGCAAAGCTAATGAATTGTAAGTAAACTGGGTTTTCCCTTTCCTCCTCTCTGCTTTTCATGACACAGCTCTTTAATTTACAGATTGTGCAGCTGTCTTTCAGCACATAGTTTGAGCTATTTTGACAATTTCTAGTGAACATTTTTTATTAGTATCTGTGCTTCCTTAACTTCCAAAAAGTCTGTCTGCCAGCACAGGCGTTAGTCACCAGCATACCTTTATGTACAGAAGATGTAAAAATAGTGTGGCCTCGTAAGCACATATTACTGCCCAGTAATCCTTCCCATTTTTTCTTTCTCTTCCCTTCTTCCATTCTTCCCTTTTCCTTTTCTTCCCTTCAACCTTCAGCCTAGAGAGCACTTGAGAGACCTTATTGGGATCTCTACATCCTTAAAAGGGGTCCAAAGGAAATGGGTATGGACATTTAAATGAGACCTGTAGTGATAGAACAAAGGGTGATGACTAAATTGAAAGAGGGTCTATTAAGACTAAATGAGGGAAAAAAATTTTTATGATGAGGGTGGTGAGACACTGGAATAGGGTTCCCAGAGAAGGGGTGGATACCCCATCACTGAAACATTCCACTCCAGGCTGGACAGGGTTCTGAACAGTCTGACCTGGCTGAAAATGTTCCTGCTCACGGCAGAGGGGTTGGATGAGATGGCCTTTTAAGGTCTCTCCGAGCCAAACCATTCCATGATTCTATTCTGTGACCTCATCCTGAGCTTTGCTACATGGATTTACCATATACCTCAGGTGTCTTCTACTGCACTTCTCTCCTGGTTCTCACATGCACAGCTCATTTTGTTTCTTGCCTGCTATTTGTCTTGTCTTCATCATCTGTCCTTGAAACATCCTTCTAAGGGAGTCCACTGTCTGCTCCAGTCTAGTGGGAGCTGTAGCTGCCCATGGCAGGGTGGTTGCAGCTGCACACAGCCCAAAGCAGTGTGTGGTTCCATGATCCAACATGTCCCACTGAAGCCTTACAATGATTGTTAGAGAAATGGGTGTTATTTCACAAATGAAACAAAAGCTGCCAGTTCAGCGTTTTCGTGGTGGCACATCAAACCTCATGTGCCCCTATTAGGGTCTGAATATCAAATGGAGATGGTGTAGTTTTAGTTTGATACAAATAATTGGACTTGTTCCTCAGCAAAACTTGAGCAGGAGCACTGTTTGCTCAGTACAAGACTCAGGCAGATGATTTTATGTGCTGTATATTGTTTTCCTTGACTATATATATTTTCTCAGTGTTTTCATTAAGTGGAAATGGCTTCCTGCAGTAATTCGTATCTGTAGTTATGCTGCAAATATTTTATTTACTCTTGTTGCTTATTAAATAATTTTTTACTGCAGCACAAATGGCATTACTAAATATGGAAGAGCTTGGGAATATCTTCATGTTATTTCTAACAAAATGAAGAAGATAACAGTACAGCGTCCATAACTTCCTTCTTTCCATGTTCTCAGTGCTCTTTACTTCATCCTCCATAATCATGGAGTAGAATCATAAGATCATTCAGGTTGGAAAAGCCCTCAGATCAGCGAGTTCAAGCACTCCCCCAGCACTGCCCCCACTGCCCATGTCCGCAAGTGCCACGGCCACAGGGTTTGAAATCCCTCCAGGGATGGGGACTCCAGCCCTGCCCTTCCCATGAGGAATTTCCCCAGTGCCCACCTTGGGGCTCCCCTGAGGCCGTTCCTTCTCCTCCTGTCCCTGTTCCCTGGGAACAGATCCCAAATTCCCCCGGCTGTCCCCTCCTGGCAGGAGCTGTGCAGAGCCACAAGGTCCCCCTGAGCCTCCTCTGCTCCAGGCTGAGCCCCCTCAGCTCCCTCAGGAACTCTCCAGCCCCTTCCCAGCTCCCTCAGGAACTCTCCAGCCCCTTCCCAGCTCCCTCAGGAACTCTCCAGCCCCTTCCCAGCTCCCTCGGGAACTCTCCAGCCCCTTCCCAGCTCCCTCGGGAACTCTCCAGCCCCTTCCCAGCTCCCTCAGGAACTCTCCAGCCCCTTCCCAGCTCCCTCAGCTGCTTCTCATCAGACTTGCTGTCCTGGTTTTGGCTGGGATAGAGTGAATTTCTTCTCAGGAGCTATTCTAGTGCTGTGTTTTGGGTTCAGAGTTAGAATAATGTTGATAATACACTTGTTGGGTTTTGCTAAATTGTGTTTCTCAGAAGTTTGTTGGGTTTTTTTATTTCTCTTGTTTTGCCAGTGAGGAGCTACTCAGACTGGGAGGGATCATAGCTGGGACAGGTGACCCCAGCTGGCCAAATGGATATTCCAGAGCCCAGAGCATCATGCCCAGTGTATAAACTGGGGGAGTTACCTGCAAGGGTCTGACCTGGGAAGGGGGCTGGCACTGGTCAGCAGGTGCTGAGCAGTTTTATTGTGCATCAGCTGTTTGGTTGGTTTCTTTGGTTCTTCTTTTTAATATTATTGTTATTACTAGCTATTTACTGTATTTCTTTTGTTTTCCATTACTAAACTGTTCTTCTCTCCACCTACAAATTTTATGTCTGATTCTCCTCCCCATGCCACCAGGGTGGGGGAGAAGAGCAGGGGGTTGAGTGGCTTTGCAGTGCTTCATTTCCAGCTGGGTTTAACCCGTGCCCCTGTACTGCAGCCCCTTCCCTGCCTCCAATGCCCTCCTCTGCCATAACTAAGGTGAGCTGTGGCTTGGTGGGCCTTGTGCCATCTTCAGCTGAAGGATGAGGTCAGGAATCTGGCTTGGTAGGCTGTAGGCAGCTGTTTGGCAGAGCCCAACCACCACATGGCTGTATACTTGTTCCATTTATTTCAAGGATTAATGCATCCAGTATTTTAAAATGTATCCTGTAGCTCTCCAGCATATTAAAATTTACTTGTAAATAGCACTTAAATAGCTTCTAATTCATCAAAATAACTTGGGCTGTGTTTCTAGTAATCGTGGTAGTGCTTTTTGAAATTATTAAGTGACTTGTATATGTTAAAGCACATTAGCAGTGAGGCTGCTGTACATTTTGGTGGTTAAAGCTGCCATTTTTTATAAGCAATTCTGATGTGAATAAACATTTCCCAAGGGTTTAATAATTGGGCCCTAATACACCAGATGGATTTTCTTCTCCCTTCATGAGAATGCTTCAAAGTAAAGTGCTGATGGAGTTTCCCAGACGTCTAAAAATGAAAGTGTACTTGTTTGAAAAGCTTTAAGGATACCAGGAATGGAGAGACTATTCTCTCTGTGGTGAAAAGTAGATTAAAGTCCAGAATAAAACCAGACAGTGTGTTTAAGTTCAGGTTTTTGTGTCACTGTGGGAATACCCTGTGGTATCCTGAAGGCTGGCTGATCAGCTGAGGTTTCATGTGTGTGTTGAGGCCAGCTGAGGAGAGATTATTTATAACCACATTGGTCATTTATTGTAGTTAAATAATCTAATGAATAATTAAGAATGAATTAATAAAGCTATTTGCCAAATAAACTATTGTCCATAAAATTTAAATGTATCTCCTCCCTGCATTGCAATATTTATGCTGTGTAAGCACAAATTTTTATAACTGTGTGAGCCAATGGAAGCTCTGCTTGGTAAAACCTCGCTGAAATGGAGTAATGTTCAAATTTCCCTGGGATGAGAAACTCTCCAGGGTGTTAGGTGGCTCTTGATGGTTCTTTTTCCTTCCAATCTGTTTCCACACTTGAGTTTGCTGGTTTCCTTTTTTACTGTTGGAAAAATTTAACTGATCTCAAACTGGACGTGTCACAGGCTATAGGAAAATGGAAATCCAACAGTTGTCAGAAATACAGAATGGTTTGGGTGGGAAGAAAACTTAAATATCACTTTGTTGCACCCCCTGCAATGGGCAGGGACACCTCCCACTGTCCCAGGCTGCTCCAGCCTCAGTTTCCAACCTGGCCTTGGGCACTGCCAGGGATCCAGGGGCACCACAGCTGCTCTGGGAATTTCAGCCCAGCCCTCCTCACCCTCCCAGCCAGGAATTCCTTGCCAAGATCCCAGCCCAATCTCCCCTTTCCCAGTGGGAGCCATTCCCTGGCTCCTGTCCTTCTGTCCCTTGTCCCCAGTCTCTCTCCAGCTCTCCTGGAGCCCCCTCGGGCCCTGCAAGGGTCTCTGAGCTCTGCCTGGAGCCATTTGAGATGGGGGAGGCTGCAGAGAGAAGACTTGGGTGAAGAGTGGATTTCTGGGGTGAAGGATGCTCTTGATAGGCTGTTACTTCTGGAGGAAAAAAAGAGGAGAGGGCAAAGCAAATGCTGCAGAAAATGTTTGTTTTGGAAGTCATTTGTAAGCAGGTGGCTATTCATGGCAGAGATGTGTCTGAAACTGTTGAGAGAGCAGGGCAGAGCACAGCTTTACCCAGGATCTGCCAGCCTCAGCTCCCACTCCAAACCATTTCCCAGCACCTTTCTCTCTGCAGGCAGCTGCTTCTTTCTGCTGCTTCCATAGCTACAAAGTTGCTTTCCCAGAGAAACTTGGAAAAAACCCTTCTTTAAAGCTACTGATGCTCGCATCCCGTCTTTTAACTTATTTCAGGATCGTTTAGGCTGAGTAAACGCAACAATAGATCTTGACTTTGCTCTACCTCTGGGGCTCTTCCGGCAGGTGATGGACTGCAGCAAGCTTTGCCTTTTATTTCTCCCCGAGTGTTTCCAAGGGATGTTAGTTCAAGGGGGAAAATATATTTCCTTAGTGATTTTATAGCTTTTGTGGGTATTTGCTGCCTCCTTGTGACAATACAAAGATGTATGGTGCCCTTCCTTTGAAATACAACGGTACCGTGGTGAGTGTTTTAGGAGAAGTTTTTATTAGTCTTTAATTGTTTATTCCTCTCTGTATTTTCTCAAGAAAGTCTTGGCTGTGGTGCCAGAAATGGGCAGGAAAGAGAAGCCAATGAAGGACTCTGGAACATGCAGACTTGTGCAGTGTTGCATTTTGGAAAGGGGATTTAGTAGTAAATCTTAGATCTCCACTCTGGCTTTCTTCTGCAAGGGAGTAAATAGTATGTGGGGAGACATATTTACAGTGCCACCAAAAATGTGGCATCTGAGGACATGGTTTAGTGGTGGCCTTGGCAGTGCTGAGTTAATGGTTGGACTTGATGATCTTAGAGGTCTTTTCCAACATAGGTTCTGTGATTCTGTGAAATTGACCCAATATAAGGGGTCCAACAGTTTTCATTGCTGAGATCACTTTTTTCCTAAAAAGGGGCCATCCTTACATCAGTTAAGCATGTTTTGATGTGTCTCTTCCATTTGCTGTGTGTATTTCTGGAGCTGTCTGATGGATACACGAGGCTGGAGCATGTTGTTATGTAAAGGTGGAGACCTCACTGACTGTCATTGTGGCTGAGGGTGACACAATGCAAGTTCATCTATATGAACCTGCCTGACCTCCTGAGAAACTCCTCTGAAATGGGTAATTTATCAGAGGTGCTTGAGATGAATGGTATTTTTGGCATTGCTGGCATTTTCCTCTGCCCTTTGGATTTCCATCTTGTTTCCCCAAATAAAGGTGTACTGAGGAGGTAAACACAGATAAGCCTTGGCAGCAGCTTATGTTGCACATAAACTGCATCTGAAATCATCAAATTATGGAATGGTTTGGGTTGGAAGGGACCTTGAAGCCCATCCAGTCCTGTGGGCAGGGACACCTTCCACTGCCCCAGGCTGCTCCAACCCCAGTGTCCAGCCTGGCCTGGGACGCTCCAGGAATCCAGGGGCAGCCACAGCTGTTCTGGGCACCCTGTGCCAGGGCCATGCAAGTCAAACATTTTCTAATGTTACATGCTATATTATAGTGAAGCATATTTCTGTGCATATCTAGGCTTGAAAAATGTAATCCCATCGCTGACTGGCTGCCTTTGGGTGTCTGTGCTCCATCCATGGAGTTTTCAGATCACGTAGTCTGTAGATGGTGATATGGCAACAAGAACTGTCTCCTCACCTTTTGCATTTCTCAGGGAATGGCTCCTGCTGTCTGTCCTGGTGTTTTATTCAGCATTTCCAAGTCATAGTATCACAGAATCATTTAGGTTGGAAAAGCCCTCTGAGATCAGTAAGTTCAAGTCCTCCCCCAGCACTGCTCCCACTGCCCCATGTCCCCAAGGGCCACATCCGCAGGGCTTTGAAGTCCCCCCAGGGATGGGGACTCCAGCCCTGCCCTGGGCAGTTCCAAGGCCTGACCTCCCTTCCCATGCAGGAATTTCCCCAGTGTCCACCCTGAGCCTCTCCTCCTGTCCCTGTTCCCTGGGAGCAGAGCCCCTGGCTGTCCCTCCTGGCTGGGTGCAGCGTGAGAACATCCCCGCAGTTCTGGGCAGGGTCTCTCTTAGAGAGACAGCCTGTGGGAACACCCAGAGCCCGTGCGTACTGTGAGTGCTGCAGCTGAGCACGTCAGTCACCTGTTCTGATTAATCTTCTTTCCATGGAAACCTTCCTTTAACCTGTCTCTCAATACATGCTGGAATGTCAGGAGGGCTTTGGAGAGGTTTTCTGTAACCCATTAGTGCAGTCCTTGAGGAGGGAGGCTTCCACTGGGGCTCAGATTTTAATCTTAGCTTGCGTGCCTTGAAGTTGCTCATTAGGTATTCAGTGTGATAAGATCATATCTGTCAATACAGTCAGTTATTATTGTAATTATTATAATAATTATTATTATTATTACTCTTTTTAATTATATCTGCTTCTGTGCATTTTCCCCAGAAATTGATATATCCATTCATCCTTTTCACGCCCTCTTTTGATGAAGAAAGCCAATACAGATTGGGGAAATCGAGAAATGCCTGTAGCTCTGCAACAGCCTGCCTGCTCTCCACCGTATCTTACTTTTGTAATTTGGAAAGGAAATAATAATCACATTTCTCTACTTCTTTCAAGTTTGTTGGTTTTTTGGGTTTTTTTTTGTGGTTATCCTCTCACTTAAAATATCACCAGAGAGAGGCAATAGTGGCTTTTTAAATCTGATTAAATCTTTCAGCCTTGCTGTCATTTAAGGAAGTCAGATAAGGAACTTTGAAACAACAATATAAATAATGAAAATAAGTGTGTAATTCCTCACTGGGTATCAGAAGCATTGAACTGTGCTGGATTATCTTTCTTCAGTGCATCTCTAATATATGAAATTTTCATTTAACTTTGCATTTCCTAGAGTTTTTCAGCTGCCAGTGTATTATGAACAAGAGCAATAAAATATTATTTTCTATTCTTTTCCTTTCCTTTCCAGTTGTTTCTTGTCATTGCTCCTGGTGGCAGCTGTGGTTTGGAAGATTAAACAAAGTTGCTGGGCATCACGACGGAGAGAGGTGAGAGGGATAAAATGTTTGTCCTTAAATTACTTTTTAATAGTTGTTCTCTCTAGATGCATATTTATTCACATATGCATCACATTAACCTTAATTTGAAGGCTAAGCTAATTCAGTTAATGCTGCTGTTTAGGCCTTTAGCATATTTTTGATTACAGTTTCAGTGACAAATTATGTTATTTTAATATCCTGTTGCTGCAATTTCTGTGAAGCACCAAAAAAATAGGGGTGAATATCCTGGATTCCCAGAACTTCTATTTCTAGACAGCATAAATACCAAACCATATAAATGAAGAGATTCTTTACATCTGTTTCAAAATAGGAAATAGAAAATAGAAACATTAGCTCTTGTGTAATACATTGAAAAAAGAAGTGAAATCCCCATTTTCAAATTAAATCCTATTCAGATATTTTGGTTGGTTGATTTTTTTTCTGCCCTGGAACATTAGAAGTATAAGAAAAAGGTGGGGAAGCCACCCCAGTGGCTTACCCCTAAAAAATGTTTTAGAACCAAAGTTTTTTCCTCTTCACCTACCCATGGTCCAAATGAGCTTTACAGCTTTTGTGTTTTCATAATGCAAATAACTTAGTGCTTTACACGCCCAAAATCTGGTTCCTTCTTGTTTATCCCTGATTTCTTTTTGTTCACTACCTTCTTTTCTTGCTTCTCAGTGGAGCCTGATTTCCTGTTCCACCGAAGCACTCAGGGTGACCAAGGTGAGGTGGCAGTTGTTGTGGCACAGAGAACGTATCCTCAGTCCCTGATTTTCAGCACAGATGCCCACGTACACGAGTGGTGTTTTAGAGAAGTCGTGGGTGCCACAGGCAGCCACCCACACACCCATTGGGTTTCCTTGGTGTGCTAGGACCATGGAACGTGCAGCTGTCAGAGGCTGGGCTGGGCTGCACCTGGAATTATTTTTAGGAGCTTGGTCTTGTGTTAATCTGTTTATTTCTGTGCAAAATGAGAGAAGCCAGACATCATTTGAGCGAGTCCATGTGCCCTTTCTGTATGTAGTTATCTGTAAGTCATCACCTGAGGCCAGATTCCCTGAGGAATGGGGTGTGTTTCTCCCCTGCTTTGGATTTTCAGGTGAGATCTGCCCATTCCTCTAGGTTTTCCTCCCAGCTGTCCTGCTGGGCTGAAGCTCTTGGCAGCTGCAGACACCCACCCATGTCACTGTTGTGTTCAAGAGTGGTTTGCTCCACACAGGAGTTGATCAAGAGGATTTGAGGGATTAATTTTTATGGTGTTGGAATTCTTTGCAAGTCCCTGTTTCCTTCATATCTTCAGAAATCTGTAGCTGGTTGTACTTTGCAGTGCAGTGGTGTGAATAATATGAATTTATTCCATGTGAGGAGCTCCTCTCTGGTAATAAAGCAGGATGATGTCTGATAACTCTTCTCCTCTTCTTCCTCTTTCTGCTTCAGATGTTTCTGCTCTTACTGGTGAACTCACTGCAGAATATAATCATTGCTTTTCAAACAGATAACCCTTAATCTTGGAAATAATGGAAGTCTTTGAGGTTTTCTGTATTCTCTGAAGGTAGATAAATTTTTACTAGGGCAGCTGTTTTTTTTCCTGCTTTCTTTCTTGGCAAGAAACTAAGCTGGAGTCAGCATAACATCCCTTGTGGCTCCTGGGGGTTAAATGCTATCTAGGAATGTATAAGGAATATAGACCAAGAAGTAAATACTGTGCTTTGGAGTTGAAGTATTTGAGAGGTGGCCTAAGTGAGAAATGTCTCTATAAATTAAGTTACAGTCTGATACATATTGTAAGGAACAAAAAAGAACAAGCAAAAAAAACCAAACCAAACAAAACAAAACAACAACAACAACAAAAAAAAACCCAACAAACCCTGGAGTACTGGCAACATATTGGAGTGTTTCAGTCTAAATTCAATCTACATGTATGGCTGTTTGACAGGCAGTTCATCAGGGTGGTGTTTTCCAGGCACATTCCTGTCTTTTGCTGTTATTTATCTTGCTCTCTCTTTTTATCTAGTGTAATGAATGGATTTCTGCTGTTCCATTCATCTTCTGTTAAAAATATTGTAAATCTTGAGGAAACAGTTTTAAATCTTTGTGCCATAATTACATATATTAATACACTTTCTCCAGAAGCAAAAGGCCACCCAAGAATTTGTTATCTAAGATGATTTTACAGCTTGAAGGTGGAGGTTTTTTTACTGATTCTCGGTAAACCCAAGCAAAGGTCTCTGGTAGTTTTAAATAATGATCAATGCCTCATCCCTGGCAGTGTCCCAGGCCAGGTTGGACAGGGCTTGGAGCACTCTGGGATAGTGGAAGGTGTCCCTGCCCATGGCAGGGGTTGGAACTAGAAGATCTTCAAGGTCTCTTCCAACCCAAAGCGTTCCATGATTCTACAAAATGCTGCAGCCCTGAAGGAAGATCTTTCTCTGTTTTGGGCTGTGTTTTTAGCAGTAGTCAAGTTACAATCACCTGATTCTCATGTCTGTAGTAACTCTGTAGTAACTTGCCATTATAATAACGTGTGTGTAGTAATTCTGTGCTTGTCTGATTTTAGCCCAAGGACAGTAAGAGATGATGGAATGTGCAGGTAATTCCCAGCTGTCCATCCCTTCTGCTTCCAGCAGGAGCACTGCAGCTGCCCAAATCCTTATGGCAGTGACACTGACAAGCTGCTGGCTGAGGCTTATTCTGACATATGTGTAGGGCAGGAAAGGAGTGTGCTGCCAGGTTCAGTGGTCAAAATTACACAGCCAGGATTGCATGGGGAATGTGCTGGGAGAAGGCAGACAGCTGTGCTTGGTGTGGCTGCTAATGGAACACAGCAGCATCATTGGTTGAAACCAATGTTTGCTTTGCTCCTTATGGAGAAGGCAGCATGCTACAAATCCAAAGTCTCCATCAGGATCTTGTAGAACACAAAGGATTCTCCTGACTTTCCTTTTCTGAATTTCAGCTGAACCTCTCTGCCCAACTGCTTGCAGATGTCTGTCAGTGCTTCTCAGCCTCCAGGCTGAAGGGTCTGTGGGGTGTGCAGGCACAGCGTGGCCAATATGGGCTTGTAGGAAAATGAGTTTGGAACACTGAGCTGAAGTTCAGGCCTTGCAGAGTGTAAAACTCGACCTGCAGTAAAAATGGGAATTATTTGTGTCACATCAGGCATTCAGGAGATGGAATTGCAAACTGTGTGTTTATTCCCTTGCCATTGAGCCCCATGTTTGACTGTCTTCAGACATCTTAAAAAGGGAAAATAGAAATAAAAAGGCAGCTTTTATAGGAGGCTTAGAATGAGGTGAATGACACTAGGAAATAGGGATAGGAAACCTCTCTGTCTTGTCTGTAGAAAATGACATGTTAAAGGAATCACAGTGGTAATAGAGAATAATGCACTAAGTATGAGCATGATGTTGGAATTTCAGTATGCTCGTCTGCTGACAGAAATTTTCTGTCCTGTTGTTCTGTTTTTGCATCCAAGTCCTCTTCACCCTCAGTCTTCTTTGTTTCCTTCACTGGGAGCAAGGAATACTCCCTCCCAGCAAAGGGACTGTGGCTGACCCGAGGTGGGGAGGGTCAGCTGGATCACTCCTTGTGCCTCTTTGGAATGTGGGGGGAGTATCAATAGCAAGCACCTACAGATATAACTACATTTGGGTGTCTAGAGCTCCATTTCACCCTTAACAAAATGATGTGTATTTTGCCTCCTTTCTTGCCAAGGGTGTGTAAGTATAAGACTGAGTATGTTTACTCTGCAAGCCACCCAGCTATTCAGGAGGGGGTTTATGTATTGATTTATTGCAGGAATTATCCTTCGATACTGCAGGAATTATATCGACCTCATTTCTGAAACTTTTTTTCCCTCCCAAGTGTATTCAGAACTTAGTTGTGCTTCTATTTCCACTGGCATCCTGTGCTCTAGCATCCAGGCACACAGAATGCCACATAGGCAAGCAGATTCCTGTGTTTTTTACAGCAAAGGGATCTGTGCTATGTGTTATTTATTGCCCTGCCTTCCTTTTCTTCCCCTTCTGCTCTCATCCCTTAGTATTTCATTCATCTCTTAGATCTTCTCTCTTAGACTGTGATTAAAGGCATCCTTGGTCAAAGAAAAAGCTTTAGATTTGGAATATTTTCAACTAACTGTAATTCAGGATCTTTGTCTTTGTTTAGAGTCTTCAGTGGTGTTTTGGACTAGGATCTGCTCCAAAGGATTTGGTATCAAACTTGGCCTGGCAAAAAATTTTTCTAGATTTGGGCAGTCCCAGGTACTTTGGAGGGTTTACTGGTGTATTCTCCAAGCTCCCAGCAGTCATTTGCCACATAGATCTTCTTATTCTGTAGCACTGACAGCACTATTTGGTGTCTGTCAGCAAAAAGAAAATATTAAGCTTGGCTTTGGGGTGGTTTGTAGGGAAAACAAGAATTGGAGGAGTGAGAAATCACAGCCAGGAGGTGACTGAGGAGGTCAAGTCACGTGGTGAGCACAATGATATCACTCATTACAGTGGGAAACATGAACCTGAGTATCTTTTTTTTATGCAGTCAAGGTGGATTTGCTTCCCAGAATAGCTGTTCCCAGGACAATAGACTGAAGTCATGGTGGCCGTGGTGTTTTAAAAGCTGTATGTAAATTTCCATTTCCTGCATTTATGAGTAGTAAAATAAGAACTCAATGTTACTGTCAGGTGTAACCAGTTACTGGAGTACTGTGTCCACACTACTCTGAGCAATGTTTTGGGGGTTGCAGATGGTGGAGAGCAACACTGCAAGATTAATTTGTTATCTGGAAGATAAGCAAGAGTTTAAAGCATCACAAATTCCTCATTTTCTCCAAGGAAGAACATATTGAGGTTTGGTGATGCAAATCAGTGGCTGTGGAAAGGAGTCATATGGGAAATGGATTTGTAGAGAATTTTTAAAGTTTGGTAGAAGGTTTATATAGAATTGTAGAAGATTCATGATGGGATGAGGATCTTCTAAAGGGTCAGCCAAATGTTTAAACAGTATGTCCCTGCCCATGCAGGGGATTGGAGCTAGATGAATTTTAGGTCCTTTCCAAACCAAACCAGTCTGTAACACCCAATGTCTGCAACTGGGGGTAAAAAACTCAAAAACTGTTCTGTTTTTCTCCTGTTTTTAATGGTGAGAATGGCAATGCCAGTAATTTATATTTTTAGGAACAGAATCAGTGCTTTTGGAAGGACCTTTTCTAGGTCAATCACATAGTGCAGTTCAGTGACTCTTGCTAGGCAGGAGGTCAGATCAAATAATCGTAACTTTCCGCTCTCCCTAAATTTAAAATCCATGAATGGGAACCGGCTCATAGTGCCAGGAGGCTTTTTCCGAAATACAAACTGTGTGCTCTGCAGTGATCCATGTGGCTTTGGTCACCAGCTGAAGGAAATTGCAGAAGAAATAAGAGATGCCCTGAAGAGGAAAAACATCCCAAAATATTAGTGCTGACAAGAGATTCCTGCTTTGGGGGGAAATTGATGGTCTGGTTTTGTTTGAACATGCTCCTGTCACTTCTGTGGCCAGGGCAGCTCCTCTGGGGGACTTGCAGATGGCCAGTTCCAGCTGGCCAGTTGGATCCCAACCTCTCTGTGCAGGACATGGTCAGATGGGGCTGGCAGCCGCAGACATGGTGTGTGCAGACCACGGAGCTCTTGTTACAGAGTCCTCAGTGGAGTTGGTGCTAGAGAATTAATTTGGTTTTATATCCCATGGGAGAACTGGTGGGAGCTTGAGCAAAGATGAAGCTTGAGTATCATGCTTGGAATACCAACGCATTGGATCGAACCTTCTGTTTGGCAGGGGGTGGAACTGGATGTGTTTTTAGTCCCTTCCAACCCAAACCACTCCATGATTCTGTGATTCTATCAAGCCCAGCTCTAGGAGAGTTCAGTCTTATTTATAAAAAGGCCACGACTGGTGTATTGAAACTGCTCTCATTTCAGACTCCAAGGTCTCTTTCTGATGGTAGGCATCAGCTATACAGGTATCTAATTTAGTTATTTGGAAAAATCAGGGAGAGATTGTGTAATTATTTCAGAAGAGCTCTGATCAGTCAAAGCTTCATTGTGCTATTGTGTAATTATCAGGTAGTGGTATATATTTTAGTCTGCACGGACTAGATCCTTCTGGTCTTTTAAAAATGATCTCATTCTTCTTACTAAAGGTCGGGATTTCTATGCCCTCCTACAGGGCATGATTATGATGAATAACTTGCTTATCTTTATCAGCCCTGAATTAAATATCTTCTGTCATTTCAGCATGAGGCAACTTCCCATCAGCTTTGCTCGCTGGTTTGTTATAGTTTTGAAGTGTGGAAATGCCTGTTGGGAAGGATTTGAACATTAATTCTCTCCTCCTCTCTCTTTCAACATAGCCTGCAAGTCAGTTACAAAACTAATTAGCTAACATTAATATGTGCACTACTCTAGGGGCTTAAAAACTTAATTTTCAGTGATGATGAAAGCATCAGAGAAAATTGTTTGTTTGTTGACTTATATGGTAGTTAGTGTAATTGTAGTTAAATACTTTGAATCACTTAGTTGAGATATTTGTGGTTCATCTTCATGGAATATTTATAGCTTGTATGTTAATTTTTTGCTGATGCCAACTTTTATTTTGGAACCTTTCCCCCAAGGTTGCCAAGTTATGATGACATAAAGCAAATGTTCTTAGAGCAGGATCTATATGTTACTTTCAAGTAATGTACAGTGATTCTCCTATGGAGCCAGGAAGCTCATTTTGTTCTGCTACCTGCCATGGGCAGGGACACCTTCCACTGTTCCTGGCTGCTCCCAGCCCAGTGTCCAGCCTGGCCTGGGACACTGCCAGGGATCCTGGGGCAGCCAGAGCTTCTCTGGGCACCCTGTGCCAGGACTTCACTACTGTCCTCCTTGAGTTCTTACTGTTTTCCTTCTTAAAAAAAAAAAAAAAAAAAAAAATTAAAAAAGTGACACATTGCTCGTATAGATACTGGAGTTCCTTACAAGTTCTAGATCACTGTTTTGATAAGCTTGTTTTTAAGGCCATTCTTCAGAGGGAGCAAATAAAATCCAGAATATGTGACTTTCTTCTGGAAAAATCCACCATTATTTTATGGCTGAAAACACCAGAGCCCCATCCCCAAAGCTGCCGGGGCCCTGTGCTCATGAGGCAGTGTCTGCGGGGCAGTTGCTGAGATGGATGTAAGCAGGATGGTTATATAGAGCCTTGTGGCTGCTTTATGGTGGGAATAAAATGTCCAGGCTTTTCCTGTCAGGAAACACACCATAGGTTATATTAGTCAATTAACCTGCTAACCTGAGTAGCTGTTTGTCTTCTCTGAGAGAGCCTGCAAGTGCCTGGCAAGGCTTTCCTCACCGTCTCAGCAGGTTTTTCTCTCACCAGTAACACACTCTTCATTTTAGATTGTCCATTACTCAATGTGTGAATTAAAAATATTCCTGGTAGGAATCACTTTATTTGAAGGGTTCCAGGCTGGGTTGGACTGGGCTTGGAGCAGCTTGGTCAAGTGGAAGGTTGTCCTGGTTTAGGGCAAATTTGGGAGAAAACCTCCAAAGGGAAATTCAAGCAGCTCCTCCCTCAACTGGTTCGGGAAAAGATTTCCCTGGAGAAAAGTGGAAAAAACTGTTTATTTAACAGGTAAAGCATTCACCAGCACAAAGAATGATCAATATCAAACACTAAAAGCTCTTGCTGTTCCCAAAGAGAGACAAACTCAGCAATCCCTCCATGGGCTGCAGCTCGGCTCCCTCAGTCTCTCATCAGTCCCTCTGCGAGCTGCCACTGCTCCTCTGGGGTTCAGGCCAGAGCAGGTCCGAACAGGTCTAAGGGAAAAGGAAACCCCCAGTCCAGGGAACTTCTCTGCCTGGGCCAGCTAACACTGACTAACAGCAAGGGCAGCTAAAACAGTCCAGGGAACTTCTCTGCCTGGGCCAGCTAACACTGACTAACAGCAAGGGGCAGCTCTGTCCCGCTGTCTCGGTGCTGCAGGCAGCACAGTCCAGCAGCAGGAATGTGGAGCAGTGAGTGCAGTGTCTGAACACAAACTGTGTGCTGCTTCTCTCCCCTGTCGCTCTCAGAACCAGCCTTAGAGGTGCAAAACTCATTTCTGGGCTAAGCAGACGAATGGGGATACGAGCATCATAAAGTCACTCCAGGAGAAAGAGCATAGCTGGGGGTGGAACAAGATGGTCTTTAAGGTGTCTTCCAACCCAAACCATTCCGTAATTCTGCACTGTGGAAAAAAAGTCACCCTCAATGCAAATGAAAGGTGTGCACATTCTCACAGTTTCCATTTATATACATATCGAGGGCCAGAGGTGTATTCCAGGACAGGCTTTTTGATGTGATTTCTTTGTAAGGCTGTCAAACACCTTGTCTTTAAAATCCTCTTTGGGCCTAAGTGAAAATATTCCCATGTTGTCCTATTAATCATGTCTTCTGGAAAACCAGGATTTACTTGAAAAAGTATTGAGATTCATTACTTGAAATCTCAGAAAGCTCATCGTTAGGAATGAAGGAAAGGCAGGTTCTGGAGTATCTAGATGTTAACAGCTGCTGACTTGTACAGCCATGCTCAGCCTCTTGACTGGGGAAAAATCACATTTTCTCACTTACAGCATCATAAAATCTTTTAATTAAAATTTGACACACCAAACAAATACTGAAGGATAGCTATATGTCTGGGTTAAACAGGCATGGTTCAAGTCTTGGGGTAAAAAGAACAATTATTTCTAAAATTAGTGCTTAATTTTTAGGGGAAACTTTGTAACCTGACTTGTGCTGCACCAGAAGCTGGTGTCAGGAAAAGGAGGTTCCCTTAGGCATTTGCTGCTTTGGTTGCATCCAGGACTCTGATTTCCTCTGGTTTGGGCATTTTTATGCTCAGGTGAGAGCCCACCTGCAGAGCTGCCCCAGCCCCGGAGCCAACAGCAGGAGGATGTGGAGCTGCTGGAGAGAGCCCAGAGGAGACCCTGGAGCTGCTCCAGGGCTGGAGCCCCTCTGCTCTGGAGCCAGGCTGGGAGAGCTGGGAATGTTCCCCTGGAGAAGGGAAAATCCAGGGAATCCTCAGAGTCCCTGAAGGGGCTCCAGGAGAACTGGAGAGGGACTGGGAACAAGGGACGGAGGGACAGGACCCACGGAATGGCTCCCACTGCCAGAGGGCAGGGATGGATGGGAGATTGGGAATTAGGAACTGTTCCCTGTGAGGGTGTGAAGCCCTGGCACAGGGTGCCTAGAGCAGCTGTGTCTTTCCCATCCCTGAAATTGTTCTGGGCCAGGTTGGACATTGGGGCTTGGACCAGCCTGGGACAGTGGGAGGTGTCTCTGTCTGTAGAACTGGATAATCTTTGGGATCCCTTCCATTCCAAACCATCCTGTGATTCCATATTCTCAAAGCTACTTTTGACTTCATAGGAGTCATGTTGCCAAATTGCACATTTTCTTTAGTAAAATAACTTTGAAGAACTAATAGCTTTTAGTTCATCAGTCTCTTGGACATCTTGATCAGGACAGCTTGTTCATTGATTTTATAGCCATTAAACAAAGCACTTTGCGATAGCTGAAGGGGACAATTACAGGAACAACAACCCAGCAATCTGTTTCACACTTGCTTTCGTCTGCAATCTGCTGGTGTACTTTAAATACCCGAACACTCCTCGTGTCCTTTTTCCCAAGTGTGAGTTACACACAAGTTTGCTTATGAGCCCTCCATTTGTGTGGATTTGTTGGGTTTTTGCTTCGTGACAGTATCTACAATCTGTTCAAAATGCCTTCCCCATCCCCCCTTTCATTTTTTCTTTCAAAAATTAAGGACAACTTTACCACATGCCTTTTATGGCAGTAAAATTTTACAGGGTTTTTTAGCTAGACCGAGAACCATAGAAGCACATACACCCCCCAGGCTTATCTCTATTGACCTCATCATGCTTTGCCTGCACCCCCAAGTTACAGAGACAGTCCTCCGCAGTGAAAAAGTCTCAAAATTATGGGCGATTTGGCAAAGCAAAGACCACAGCAGGCTCCCAGAGTGTGGTTATGGGAGGCATAGGGTCTGGTTGGAGCCTAGTCTCCAGTGGTGTCCTAAGGTTCTGTACTGGCCCAGTGTTGTTTGGTTCATCTGATTTGGGTGAGGGGTGGGTGGCTCCTCGGCAGTTCCCAGTGGCCCAGAGGTGTAGGAGCCCAGGGGATCTGTGCTGCCCTTCAGATGGACCTCGACAGCTGGGAGAGATAGGCAGAGAGAGCCTGCTGAAATTCCACAGGGACAAATGCAGGGTCCTGCACCTGGGGAGGAGTAGGCAGCAGGCCCTGGTGGACAGCCAGCTGTCCTGAGCCAGCGGTGCCCTGGGGACCAAGGAGCTGGTGGGACCCTGGGGGCAGCAGGAAGAGCGGTGCCATCAGGGCAGCTCCTGCCCCCATGCCCAGCCCTGGAGGCACCTCTGGAGTGCTCTGTCCAGCTCTGGGTCCTCAGCATGGGAGGGAGCACTTGAATGTCCTGGAGCAGGCCAGCAGAGGCTGCACAGCTGAGATCCCCGTGCCCAGGAGAGACTGGGGGAGCTGGAGCTGCTCAGCCTGGAGAGGAGCCCCAGTGAGAGAGGCCTCAGCACTGGGTGTCCTCAGGTGTCCCAGTCTGTCCCTGTGTGTCCCTGTCTGTCCCCAGGTGTCCCTGTCTGTCCCAGTCTGTCCATCTATGTCCCTGTCTGTCCCCAGTCTGTCCCAGTCTGTCCCCAGGTGTCCCAGTCTGTCCCTGTCCATCCCAGTCTGTCCCCAGTCTGTCCCCAGGTGTCCCAGTCTGTCCCTGTCCATTCCAGTCTGTCCCCAGTCTGTTCCAGTCTGTCCCCAGGTGTCCCAGTTTGTCCCTGTCCATCCCAGTCTGTCCCCAGTCTGTCCCAGTATGTCCCCAGGTGTCCCAGTCTGTCCCCAGGTGTCCCAGTCTCTCCCTCTCTGTCCCTGTGTGCAGGAGGGCAGAGCAGGCCCAGCAGTGGCCCCAGAGCCACTGCTCTGGGGCTGGCTGATGCTGTGAATTAGTTCCCAACAATGTTGCTGGATAGCAGCACCTTCCTTTCACCCTCTTCTCTGCTGCATGGGGGTATTGGGGCACGATGCATTTTGTGGGGTTTTCTATAGTGCTTTTTGAGTGCTGTAAAGGATCAGTTTGGGCTTGGAGTGTCGGATTGCCCAGAATTAATGGGAAAATGCAGGTGGCAATGGTGGGAGTTCTGGAGAGCATTTGGTGGTGCCTCAGTCCAGTTTAAAAACAGAGGATAACTGTTATTGCTGTAATAAGTAATGATTGTAAACGTGTAAATCTGTGTGAGAGCATTGGGCAGTTTCTTAATTTAAGGTTAAGAGCACTGCTCATGCTGCACAAAGTGTTTGCATCTTCCCTTATTGAATGGAGACACTGAGTCCCATTGAACCCCTTGCCTCCTGGAATTCTGGCTTTGCCTCCCCTGTCAGGCTGTATTGTCACTATCAGAGATCAGTCACTGGAGCCAAAAAGAAGCGTGTCCACAGTTCAGCTAAAACTGAAATGCTATTTCCAGCCCAGCTGTGTAGAAACTATCTGGTTTTTGTGTATTAAAAAAGGGGAAGCTGCATCGAAATGCTTAGAATTGCTTAAGAGCACAATAAAGAGATGTCTTGTGTCACAAGGGCTTTTGGGGATTTGCCCAGGAAAAGGTTTTTATATTTTAATAAAACATTTTGCAATAATGATATGTTTGCCATTTTCTGTAGTCAGCAAGGAAACAATTAAAAAAGGGGATTATTCAATAGAAACCTGACAATGTTTTGCTGGTGCTGTTATAAAAGCAGCAACTTCATTCTCACAGTAGTTACATACTGCTGCTAGTTTAATTTTAAAATAATTCCCACAAATCCTATGGAGTGGGAATCAGACAGGTGATGACAAACAACAGCTTAAAAAGTAAATAACTGCTTTATGGAGACTCAGATCATTTTCCCTCCCAGATGTGTTACGCTCACCATTGTGCATTACAATAACTTTGTTAAATTGTAGTAATGTGAATATTTACTATTTTGTGTATTCTTAAGGCCATTAAAGCCCCTGGAGGTTATTTTTCCATATTCATGGATGTCCCTTGGTATCAGGCAAAACCTTTTAGATAAATTTGTCTTTCATCTGTGTGTCAGAACAATATGATGATAATATTTTTCTGTTTAATAAATTAGCAACTACTGCGTGAGATGCAACAGATGGCAAGTCGCCCCTTCGCCTCCATCAACGTTGCCTTAGAAACAGATGAAGAGCCACCAGATCTCATTGGGGGAAGCATAAAGGTGAGAGCTGGGGCTTTGGGATGGTCCTTGCCACGATTAACCAAGGATGTTTTACACACTAATCCCAAATCCTCTCATTTTTGTATATACCTGCAAGAAACTGTAAGTCCAGGAGGTCCAACAGGTGCCATTTTAATTTGCTTTTATCCCTTCAGATATTCACTTATTAACTCTTGGGCTGGCTCAGATTAATGTTGTACTGACGCTGGGTTTGAGATGTTGGGTTTGCCTTGTTAGTTTGTATGCTTTGAAATAGAGAAGAATTTCAGCTTTACACTGGGCTGAAAAGAGTAGTAGGTGCTGCAAATAGAAATCCTTTCCCATGATATCTCAAGACAAATGTGAAGATAATCATGTTTGTGTACTGAATAATGTTAACATATTTCTTATAACAAATATATATTCCAATATATCTTGTGATTAGCAAATAGGAGCATGAAGAAATCATGGTCATACACCTGGATGGCGCATTCTTACATACAACATGTTGAATTTTTAACAAAAGCATATTTAAGAGGTAGTAGATTAATTCAAAGGTCTTGTTGATGTGATACTTTGACCAGCATGGACTTTTATACAAAAAGAAAAAATTAAGAACCTGAAAACACTGATTATTTTTCTTTCTAAGGCAGCTGGATTGTTTTGTTTTATTTAGACTGAAGTTTTTTGGAAGTTTTTCTCATTAGGTTTTAAGGTTAAGAAGGGCAGATGTAGATTAGATGTTGGGAATAAATTCTTGCCTCTGTGGGTGTGAGGCCCTGGCACAGGTGCCCAGAGCAGCTGTGGCTGCCCCTGGATCTCTGGCAGTGCCCAGGGCCAGGTTGGACACTGGGGCTGGAGCAGCCTGGGACAGTGGGAGGGGTCCCTGCAATGGCAGGGGTGTCACTGATGGGCTTTGGGATCCCTTCCCACCCAAACCATTCTGAGATTCTGTGATTAGTCCAGGTATTAATTTTCTCACACTCTCTTACTATAACAAGAAAGCTAATTCTTAAAAAAAAAAAAAAAAAAAAACCAAAACAAAAAAAAACCCACTGTTGTCTATTTTAATCATTGTAAAGCACATGAAAGCAGTCTGACCCCAAAACTTCTATTTGGTGAGTAATAATTTTTAAGTCTTGGCCTAAGTACAGGAAATGCCACCATGAAGGTTGCCTGTTTACCTTTAGCTCTTCCTTATTGTGTGTAAATATGGTCTGTCATGGCAAGTTTTAATACTTTTCCGTGTGACTGGTGTCCTGCAGCACGTTCTGGGTGGACATTGTGTAGAAGCAGCTTTTCAATATATTGAACCACAGAATAGTTAAGGTTGGAAAATCCCTCTAAGTCCATTGAGTCCAACCACTCCCCCAGCTCTGCCAGGGCCAGCACTGCCCCATGCCCACACAAGTGCCACAGCCGCAGGGTGTTCGGATCCCTCCAGGCGTGGGGACTCCACCCCTGCCCTGGACAGCTGTGCCAGGGCTGGGCAGCCCTTTCTGGGAAGGCATTTTCCCTAATTTCCAGTCTTAAACCTCTCCAGGTGCAGCATTAGGCTGTTTCCTCTCATCCTGTCTTGTACCTGGTTGGGAGCAGAGTGGAAGTAAAGTAAAATTTGCAGAGGTCCTCAGTAATTCAGGTGATTGAGTATCTGGACCTCTCTTTGGATGTCTGACCGGTTCTCCTTCCCGCTGACTTTCTTTTGACTCCAGATCCTCAGATTTTCTGATTTTTTAATTTCCCTGCTTCTGTCGTGAGGCAGGTACTGGGAGTCATCTCCTCTAACAGCTCACCAAGACTTAGGAATCCATCCTTGCAAAATCAGATTGTCACTCACCAAATGAGACTGAACCTTTATTTCACTGCTCACCAAAAAGGCTGTGGGATGTATATGGGGCTGGAGGCAGATCTGGGAGGATGTAGCCTGGCTGCTGATGGTTTTGGCTTGCAGTCTGTCTGTCTGGGGCTCTTCCCTTTTCATCTTCTTCTGTTGTCTGGAAGTAAAAACACCTCTCCTGTGGGCTCAGGCCAGAACAAAGCTGTTCTATACTTTTTGATCTCTGACAAGTTGTCTGCACTCAAACTACAAGGAGGATAAACTCTGAATCTCTTCAGTTCTGATGAGTGTGTTATTTCTTCTCTTGTTCTCCTGCCCTCATCTTGTCTGGCCTCCTTGGGTTCCTCTGGAATGGATGGAGAAGCTGATTTGAAGCATAAAAAGACAGACTGTGGAGAAATATCCTATTTTAGACCCAGAAATCATAAGGAACTGCTAATTGCCTCTGTGCTGATAACTTAGATACATGTTTCTTAATCAATTTTGGGCACAAATGAGGTAGTCTGATTCATGCAATGTCTCAAACCCTGTACAGTAATCTGGAGCTGAGGAGATGAACGTGCACCTGAAATGTGCCAATGGGTAACTTCATAAAATCATCGAGTCAGTGTTTTGGGTTGGGGGGGGAGCTTAAAGATCATTCCATCCAACTACCTGCCATGGGCAGGGACCCCTGCCATCATCTGCTGGCAGGTGTGGCTGCAGAACAAGGGTGCCTCTACGTGTCAAGGAGAGTTACTAGATTTGATGGGAATTATATAGTTTTTTCTTGTCTTGGAGAACTTGGCTAGGGAATAAAAGTAGTCATAAAAGGCCAGAGTGTTTCACAAAAGGAGAGGAGGCTTGGGAAGGTTGTGGGTTGGAAGCAACTTGGGGAATGATGCATCTGAGATAGTCTGACCTGTTGGTCCCTGCAGGGAAATGAATTCAAATAGAAATGAAAAACCAGTCTGAATATGTATGGGGTTTTATGGTTTAACAGTAGCCAGCAGCTTGGGTTTTTCTCCTCATCCCTTTTGCACCTGCACAGGAAAAAGCTCTTGGCAGGAGGGAGCAGCAGGAAGATGGGCTGGGGCAATGCAGAATTGGACAACTGTGCTTCTCTTTGTGGTTGCTTTGTGGTCTGGCTGTTCTTTAACTCTTAGCCAAGAAAAGAGGGAATTGTTACCGTGGTGCTGGATGTTGTATCTGCCCTCCAGTTCCTCTGCCATCCACTATGTCCAAATTGGAGTCTTCATTTTAATGCAAGAAAGCCAGACTCACATTATCATGAATTCAGTGATGCTTTTCTTTCCCCATGGGAATCAAAGCTGTTGGTTAATGACGAGTTGATTTGAAGGTTACAAAGGAGAAGTGGAAAATGGTATGTCTTGTCTGCAAAAGATTAATTTCCTATTCTATTGTCCATAGCCAGCTGGCAACCAGTGTCAAGCTAGTTCCATCCTAAGCTAATGTTTTCCAGCTGGACAGTATTAGAACTGTGTTTTCAATTAGTAGTTTTCCTGGGGTACTTAGGAGTAATAGAAAGTGATTTACCTGCAGGGAAGCAATTCCTATTAGAGGCTGCAGCTAGGCAACACGTAACTAGCTGCTTTGGTTTATTTGCCACTCAACAAATACCCACTGAATCACAAATCTACCACTACATTTGCTTAGTTATTACAAAATTTTTTGGCTTCCCTCTGCAGCTCTTTGTGTGTTCAGAGGTGCTGAATATTGCAATTATTTTTCTAAGTGTGTTTAACTTCCTTGGGTGCCTGGGACTCATCCAAGTGTCTGAACTGGTATTGCTGTAGCTCAGGTTTTTTTTAGGGCTTGTTATCAGATTAATCTAAGTCTTGTAATCCTCTGCAGCCATGCCTAGAAGCTTTCCTGAAAGAATTTGGGAAGTTTATAATTTTGACATTGATTTCCACCTATCTTGAAGTTGCTAAAGGCAAGAAGTTACCTTGGAAAAAACATGCACAGCCTAGCAAGCAAGTGCTGAAGTTGAGCAAAGCACTTGCAGGGTCAACAAGAAAATGGTTGCATTGGGAAAGAATGATCATCAAGTTGGAAAAATATTATTTTGGAATCTTATAGAGCAGAGCTGGAGCAGTCTTTGCTGTGCTGTGTTCAGGGATTCAGCAGATGAAGCCAGTGCTAAGTGTTGATTATCTTTGCATCCATGATCTTTAGTTTCCTAAAGGGAAAGGGAGAAGCATTTGGTGAGCAAAATCCTTATGAAGTTCATTTAGTGTGTTCTGTACCATTGTACCAATGTGCATTTAATTCTTCTGTTTGAGGGCTTCACTGCAAATCCTGAATCAGACTGCAAACTGATTCTTTAAAAATAGCGGATAAATAGATGGGAAATAGCATCTTATTCTAGTAATTATTTGCTTTGTTGTGGGAGAAAGTGCTTTTGAGTGGTTTAAAGGCTGCCAGAAGATCCCATCTGTTTGTGAAGTGCAGAGCTAAAGTGATGAGCTGATTTAGGAGTGGGTAGGGGGTACCACAGATTAATTAATTTATTTTCAGTCTATTTGTATTTTGCATCTGAGTGATATCCTTGTTAAATTCCTTTTATATTGCAATGAAGTTGCAACCAGCAGTAAAGGAGCAGAGAAATGAGTAGTAAGTCCTGTGCCACAGGGTGCAGGGTTTGGGCAAGCTGCGGGGTGAAGAATGATTTGAAATGAAGCATCTGCCAGCTCCAGCACTTCTGCAGGGTGAATTCATGTTGATTTTGACATGGAGCTTGCTTTTGGGCTGTTTCATACAGCTGGAGTTCAGCAAAGAACTAAAGGCCAAGGAACTGATGTTTTTTACAGCTTTTATCCTGTTCTGGTTGTCACTCCTGATGACTCACTTTCCCCTTTACTTCACATGTTGCTGACCTGCTTTTGGTCCATCAGATTTGCTGATGGACCAGCTTTTGTGACGTCTCCCAACCTACTCACCTTCAGTGAGCTGGGTTCGTGTAAGCGTGGCAAGGACAGCTCCAGCGAGCTGAGCCTGGGGCTTCTTTGCTAGAGGAGGATTTGGAAGGAGGCCAGGCATGAGGTGTGATGCACAAAAGCCTTGTCAAGCAGCAATGACCAGCCTGTGTCAAATCATGGAATTGGTGAGGCTGGAAAAGGCCTTTAAATCACCACGTGCATTCATGGACACAGCACCACAACCGTGTTCACCATTAAACTGTCTCCAAGTGCCACATCCACAAGGTTATCAAACATTTCCACAGATGGTGATGCCCATTTGCCTGGGCAGCCTGTGCACTGCTTCACAACTCTTTGCTTGAGGAAATTTTCCCTAATATCCAGTCTAAACCTCCCGAGGCACAACTTGAACCACTTTCCTCTTGTCTGATCAAGATGTCTTAGAGGGGGACAGAGCAGCTTAGGGTTTTTCAAGGGTGATACAAACAGGCTGAGAGTCATTCCTATTCTCAGAAGGATAACAGTTGCAGGAAGGGGATGAAATTGAGGGATGGGGGGAAATAAATGGAATAATCTTGACCTGCTGCGGCAGTTGCTGGAGATGGATCACATGCAGCCTTTGAGACCAGCAAGGCCAGTGTGGCTCTGCCTGACTTGACTAAGGTAGGCTCTGGGTTTCTCAGCTTGCCTTTGGAAAGGCAGTTTAATTTCTAAAGTCTTATTTCTGGGCTTTCTGGCAGTTACTGGTTCTAGGAGCTTTTCCATACGTTAACACAGAGGAATTCCAAGGCTGTATGTGTGTAGCTGTCTCTGTCTTCAGCAAAACCACTTCCACTCTTTAGGCTCCCTCCTGGAGCATCGAGGTGACAAAGGAATACACAGGGATGACACCCCAGCTTGTGCTTTCTATTTGGTGTTTATTCTTCTTATGCTGGCCTGCTTTGAGGACATGGAAAAGTGTGGGATCCCCTTTGAAGGAATGCCAGTGGTAGGAAGGGAGCGTTCGCTGGGCAGCTGAGGTGTGTAAAGCAGATTACGTGCACTAGAACGCCGCAGAGGCTGGCTGTGATCCCTCCTACCAAAACATCAACAAAAATACCCGCTAAAACCTTCACCTAATGAATTATTTCCAGTAAACAAGTGCCCATTATCTTGTTTTGATTTCTATTGCAAAATTAAGGAAAAAAAAATTAGGGGAAACTTTTTCTACTCCCATAATACTGAATATAGCTATTTGGAAGGGAGCTGTCATGAGATCAGCAGACATATCCGTTAAGCCTGCCTTGTATTTAGGGAACATTTGGCTGATAAGTGATTTTAACTAGTTTTAGGTTTGAAGACTGTAAACATTTCCACAGGTTGGACCCTGATTTTAGCTGATAAGGAGGAATTTGCTGGAAGGAGAGGAAGGAGCATGAAGCTTCCCACAGGAGAAGGATTTTCTAAGTTCCTTTTTTCCCTCTAACGAGCATCTCTCTGATTGAAGTACTAATAACACCAGGAGCTTCTCAACAGCATTATCGAGGACTTATTTGCATTCATTTATGCCAAGTAGTTGTTTTGTGTGTTGTGTTTGCAATCTTCATCCAGCTGTCCCATTTCGTTGGGTTTTTTTACTTCTCTGTTTTCCTGTGCAAAAACCAGCTGAGTGATTGAAAAGAACTGTAAAGTCCTGCCCCTTCACCTGTACAAAACCAAAATAAATACCCACCACTGCCCATATATATACACACATATCCCCCAGATTTGCTCCCCATTTCCTCATCCATCCCTCCCTGGGATGTGGCTGGGAAGTGAAGAAGGATGAGTGTGGGAAGTGAAGGAGAAGGGTGGGGCATCTGTGCGTGGCCAGGCTCAAACAGTGACATGAGATTTGGTCATTTCAGGGGAGCTGCCTTGGGGATCCAAATTCAGCTGACAAATCCCTCCCCTTCAGCCTGAGCTGATGGCTGGGTGCTGCTGGGCTCCCAGGAGTCCTTGGCAGCACAGGGCAGTTGTTAAATAAGGGGGAGCAGACCCGGGAGCTCCAGATCCAGGCTGCTCAGATCTGTGTTCTCCACTGCAGGCTGCTAACATCCAGCTGAGGCTTTGAATGTGATTTTTGTTAGTGCAGCAATTCAGTTCTGGGACCAAGTCAGTCCATTCCCCAGCCCCTCTAAAATTCCAAGGTAGCTGTCAAGGACAAGGTAAATGTAAATTTTTAATCTAAAGTCATTTACTGTGAATTATTGCTACAAGTTAATTCATCTCTATCTTGCAGGACACACATACTACCCTGAGAATATAATTTTTAAAGCTTAATAATCTGTTTTTAATAGGAAATTGCTTGTAACTTGTTTTGCAAATGTTCATTCAGATTTTAATGGCATGATTTAAAAACTTGCAAATGGAATTTGACCCTTTTTCTACAGAGTGAAATCACCTGAACAAGTGTAATCAAGTAATAAAACTGAACTGTTTGGGTAATGTTCCTTTTCTCATTCACCACCATAAGATTTTTTCTTTATTTTAATTTCCTTCCTGGAAATTGAAAACCATGTAGGACTTATTTGATCAAACCACAGAAACATGTTTTCTTGTTAAGGAAAAAAAAAATTCTCCATAGTATTTTTTTTAATACATCTTGAAATGCAATATGCTGGCAGTGTATCACAGAACCTAAATAAAACTGATGCTGTGTTTGTGAAATTATACAGCATATTTATTGTTCTGGCCATTAGTTTTATGTGACACATTATTAACTTTTTGAATTTGTCAAGTAAAAGTAGCATAAATAGAAATAATGAGATGAAATAAAAATGTTTCGGTTGGGCATCACACAATTCAGCCTACTTGGGGAAATTATTTGTCTGTGAAATCAACTCCCAGGGGAACTGGTGGTGTATTCCACATCTGGGTCACCTAGAAATAGCCCAGATTCCTGGGAAATGCCCTGTTCATGTGGAAAATCCTGCTGGAGAAGCTGGACTAATGAAATCACCTAATCTGTCTCTTATTGCTTTTGATGTCTATAATGGTTTACACTTTGTGCGTGCTAAATGCACATCAAAACTCAGAAACACCAGGAATTGTTTGGCTTTTAGTGCTGGTTTGGGCCAGTAAAATCATCTGTGGAAACCAGCTGACAGCAGCTTTCACTGCCTCTGGGGACACGGGGCTGTGTCACCACCTGTACAGCACCCTGAGCTGCCTCCTGCCACCCAGACAGGGTTCCAGGCTAGCAGGGCTTGGCTGGCTTTCTGCTGTTTACTTGGCATTTGTACCCTTCTGATTCTTGGAGTTCTTGGGGATTTCCCCATCATGTCCATTGATTGTTGCTTTGCTGTGGAGGAGCAAGGAAAGCCCCTTGCAGGGAAGGGTTCAGGTTGTTCAGTGCAGGGGAGGGAGGCTCTGTCCCTGTGCCCCTCAGGTGAGAGCCCACCTGCAGAGCTGCCCCAGCCCTGGGGCCAACAGCAGGAGGACGTGGAGCTGCTGGAGAGAGCCCAGAGGAGGCCCCGGAGCTGCTCCAGGGCTGGAGCCCCTCTGCTCTGGAGCCAGGCTGGCAGAGCTGGGAATGTTCCCCTGGAGAAGGGAAAATTCCAGGGAATCCTCAGAGTCCCTGGAGGGGCTCTGGAGCCAGGCTGGGAGAGCTGGGAATGTTCCCCTGGAGAAGGGACAATTCCAGGGAATGCTCAGAGTCCCTGAAGGAGCTCCAGGAGAGCAGGAGAGGGACTGGGGACAAGGGACAGAGGGACAGGATCCAGGGAATGGTTCCCAATGGGAAAGGGGAGTTTGGGCTGGGATCTTGGCAAGGAATTCCTGGCTGGGAGGGTGAGGAGGGCTGGGCTGGAATTCCCAGAGCAGCTGTGGCTGACCCTGGATCCCTGGCAGTGCCTAAGGACAGACTGGACACTGGGGCTAGAGCAGCCTGGGACAGTGGAAGGTGTCTCTGCCCATGGCTTTAAGATGAGTTTTAAGGTCCCTTCCAACTGAAACCATTGCATGGTTCTGAGATCAGCTCGGCAAATTTGTCTCTCCAGTGCGCTGGAGGCACAGCTATCCATGTTTCTGTGAGGACAAGAGGTGCCTCAGGGCAGGGGCTCAGCCAGTTGCAGCTGTCTGTCCACGGCCATTGACTGTGCTCTTTGCCCACCCCTCAAGCACCAGGGCTTTGTTCTCTATCTGCTCCCACGATGGGACTCTGCTGTTCAGGCACCTCTCAAAGCAGTCCTCCTGTGCCAAGTGTCTGAGAGATGCACCTTATTTGAATAGATTTGAATAATGTCTACTTTATTGTGCCATTAAGCCTTCAGTAAAAAAGAATCACTTCTATAATTCAACAATGGTTTATCAAAACCTCTGAATGGAAGCTGCTGGCAGAGGCAGGTTTTAAGCAGCTGATAAAGGTTGTTACAAAGTTTGGAAATACACCTATTTTATGTATCTTTTTAAAGATTACCCTCAAGAGCCATCTCTCACATCTGATCTCTGCTTTTTAAGTCCACTCAAAACCTTCTTGCACAAAAACGGCTTGAATCTGCAGCAAAAGAGGATATGGAGCTGTGTCAGGAGAGGTTTAGGTGGAGATCAGGAAAGGCTCTTCCCCCAGAGGGTGCTGGCACTGCCCAGGTTTCTCAGGGCATGGGCATGGCCCCGGGGCTGCCAGAGCTCCAGGAGCCTTTGGACAGTGCTCCAGGGATGCCCAGGGTGGGATTTTGGGGGTCTGGGCAGGGACAGGGGCTGGGCTGGGCGATCCCTGTGGTCCCATTCAACCCAGGGATTCAATAATTCTATGATAAGAGCTCTCAGAAGCCACTTGAATGGGCAAAGAAAGGAGACCTGAGCTCTTCTGAGGTCTCCCCACCAAAATTCCACTTGATGAAGCCAGCCAGCTCCTCCTGAGAGCCTTTGTGTCCTGGTGGCACCTACCTAGGTCACATCAGGTGACAAGAAGGGCAGGGCTGGTGCTGGGCCAGCTCTGCAGTCCAGGTCGCAATGAAGCTGCAGTTGAAATCTCACATTTTCCTCCCTGAGTGCAGAACCTGGTCCCTGGCTCCAGTGCTGCTTCTGCCTTGCAGAGGGCGCAGTGGGTCCTTTCCTCCTGTGACCTTCCTGCTCCAATTCCAAATTCCTCAGCCTGTCACTCAGCTCACTCTTGACCTGCCTGCTCCAATTCCAAATTCCTCATCCCTCACTCGCTCTGAGTCATTCCCTCCCTGCTCTGTCTCCCGCCCGGTGAGCAGCGTTCAGAGACGAGATGTACAATGAGTCACAGTTGAGGAAACAGGTGCCTGAACTGGGGCTGTCAAAAATAAATGTGCAGGACTTGATTCTTTAGGCGAGTTTTTGTTGTTATTAACTGCAGCTTGTCTCAGGAAAAGCTGGATTTAATGGACAATAAGCAATTTTTCCCCTTTTAGTTTTAAGATGGAGCTTAGCTGCAGCAAAGTGATGTCGTGCTTAATTCCTTCCAAATTAGTTTGCAACTGCCTGACAGATTTTGGGTGCATCATTATCCTTGCTGTGCATGTTTGAGAGAAATAAGGTTCCCCATGTAGGGAAATATTAATAATATTTTACTAACCCTCATCTTTTTTGGGATTGTTCAGCCTGGAAAATAAAAGGTTTTGGGTTGGCCTAATTGTAGCCTTTCAGTACCTGAAGGGCCCACCAGGAAAGATGGAGAGAGATTTTACAAGGGCCTGGAGTGACAGGACACAGGGAATGGCTTCCCACTGCCAGAAGACAGGGATGGATGGGATATTGGGTAGGAATTGTTCCCTGGGAGGGTGGCAGGCCCTGCACAGGTGCCCAGGGCAGCTGTGACTGCCCCTGGATCCCTGGCAGTGCCCAAGGCCAGGCTGGAGCAGCCTGGGACAGTGGGAGGTGTCCTTGCTCCATGCAGGGCATGAGATGAACTTTAAGGTCCTTTCCAACCCAAAACTTTCCATGATTCTGATTGTTTTCTGGGCAGGTTGACAGTGGAAGGAGGGAGGCTCAGGGCTACATCCTATCCCCAGCTATCTGTGGTGTGGAACCCGGGGAGCAGAGAGGAGGAAGATGTGTGACCTTGAGGACCAAAATAAAAATTCCATGGAAAGGGAAGATTGTGCCCCCGGGGACTCACAATGAGAGTTTCTGCTGCACATTCAGGGTTCATTGGTTGGAAAGGGCAGAGGAGGAGAGAGGGTCTTGCCAGGGGCTGAGAGATGAGCTAAATTCCTCTCCAAGTCCCTTCAGCTCTGTGACTGAGAGCTATGTAATGAACGAGTTCTGATTCTTTCTCTTTTATGACGTGCAGGAGACTCAGGCAGAGCTTGTGTTCAGAGAGGGAATTCGGGGTGTTGCTCTGCTAGTTGATCCAAAAGAAGGCTGAGATGCGTACAGCAGGGTAAAGCCCCGGGAGAGGTTTAAGGCACAGAAGAATGTGAGACAGGTGAATAAATTGAAGTGTGAACAATTTGAGGTTAAAAGAAAGCTTCTGGTGGCAAAGTGGTGAGATCCAGACCAGGGGATCTGGAAAGGTCTCACAAAGGTGGTGGCGCAGGCTGAAAGTGTAACTACTCCTAAAGCAGAGAATTGTGCCTCTACATGCCATGGCCTGTGTTAGTAGAGGGCTGGATTTGGTGACCCCTGACATGGATTTTCCAGCCCCCTGTTTCTGCAGGTTGGCTGGAGGGTGGTGAATGTGCTGCTGAGCATCCTCATGGGTCGGGAGGGACTCTAAAGGTCATCTCTCCATGGTCTGCCATGGGCAGGGACAGCTTCCACTGTCCCAGGTTGCACTCTGTAACCCAAGTGCCATCCTCCAAGCTCTGGAATTCAGCTGAACTGTTTTATTAACAGTAGAATAAGTAAGATACTTGAGTCTCTCCAAAAGAAAACCAGCTTTGTGTTGGTTTCTTGCTCCCCCCATAAGGCAGAGGTCCATGGGCTCTGTTCCTGCAGTTCCTTCTCCGTGCTCTCTCTGTTACCTCTGGCAGTTGAGTCTCTGGGATACAGCTCCAGGGTGTGCTTGTTTCCTTCAGGAAAAGCTTTACTCTGAGTCTGGTGCCTTTGCTGGGGGTGGGGAATGAATAAATCTGCTGTCATAAACCAGGCAGCAGCTTCCATCATGCAGCATGTATTTATCTGCCTGGCACAGACCAGCAAACGCTGCTGCAATCATTGCAGTAAATGGGAGATATGGAAAGTTTTAAGTTTCATTTTACTTGCTGTTGTCTCCTTTTGTCTATTTTATTGAGCAGCAGTAATTTAACAGCATGTTTGACTCCTGTTCGGGCTTTTTCATGGCTTACATTACATTGAGTTTCTGTTGAATATTTGAGTACTGTGGTGTAGTTGGATGCCTGATGGAAAAAGATCTAATTATTTCATTAACACCAGAGTGGAATTTGTCCATACCAAACAAGAAAACAGAAAGCGCTGAGTGTATTGGGTAAAATAGTGTTTCTCAGCTTTTTTAGCTGATGTGGAACAAAAGAAGAAACTCTCCTGAACCTGTACTCATTGGTGAACACTTGCATCCCAATATATTATTGCATCCCACAGTAGCACTGGTCCTGTGTACTTGTGTTGGGCTTGGGGCCCAGGTGAGAACATGCTTTAGTTTCTGGGCTGGGCTATTGCGTTTGTGCTTTCTAATGACACACTGAAGCTGGGTGTTGATCATTCAGGTAAAACCTTCACAAGAGTGCAGGGAGAGGAAGATGGGCACAGACACTGAGGGTCAGCAAGGGATCCAGTCCTCTGCTCCTCCAGGGAGAAAGCTGACTGCCTATTATAATCAGAATCACAGATTCAGAGGGTCCTTAAAGCCCATCTAATCCCCCTGCCATGGACAAGGTCACCTTCCACTATAACAGGTTGCTTCAAGCCCCATCCAGCCTGGCCTTGAACACTTATTTTTGGTCTTGGGAAAATGTTTTTTACTGTGTTAATGCATAGAGTGCTGTTAAGGTGCTACATGGACTTAAATTCTGGAAATAGAATTTGGAGTATCGAATTGCCATGCTGATATCAGTGACAGGCTGCTGATGGGGTCAATGGAACAAAACCCTCAGTCCTGTTGATTACATAAGCTGCTCCTTTGTTATTGAATTTAGGGAGAAATACAAGCCTTGTGTAGTGCTTGACTTTTTAATAGCCTGATTTTTATTAAGTGAATGTGTTTTCTTGTGATGACTCGTGTTTTGATTGTTGCTGACAGTGGTTTTAGCTTTGCTGGCTGTGTGCTGGAAGTCTGCCCAGCACATCAGTGTGGTTCGTGGTGGTTCATGCCCTGGGGCTAGGAGGAGCTGGAGGAGCGATGCTGGGGGAAGAGGGAGGGTGTGACATGCTGTTTAACATTTGTTTTCTCCCACTGCTTGCCTCGCTGCAGACTGTACCAAAGCCGATCGCGCTGGAGCCCTGCTTTGGGAACAAAGCAGCTGTTCTCTCCGTGTTCGTGAGGCTGCCTCGAGGACTTGGGGGTATTCCACCACCAGGACAGTCAGGTGAGGATTGCTGTGGTCTCTGATGGCTTGGAATTAACTCTGTACTCCTTCCCCAGCCGTATAAGCTCACCTTTCCTGATCCCACAGAAGCTGCTGTAGCCATAATTCAGCTTGGCATGTGCTCGAGGTATTTTAGGCTCCCTGGTCTGGGCCCTGCTGGCTTCCAGCTGGAGCTTTGAGTTAATTACTAAGGTTAATTGATGGATGAACTTTTGATATTGGACTATGCTTTAATTAACAGCTGGGTGGGGGAAGGAGGGATCTGGTGCAGGCATGTTTACAGTAGTTACCTGTGAAGGTAACTTGTCACTTGGCCTATCTGACTTTGTTCCCAGCTCCATTTGCAGGGGAACATCAAGTCACAGAACCGTGGAAAGATCTGAGTTTGAAGGGGCCTTAACGCCCATCCAGTTCCATCCGCTGCTGTGGGCAGGGACACCTTCCACTATCCCAGGTTGCTGCAAGACCCATCCAGTCTGGCCTTGGACACTTCCAGGGATGGGGCAGCCACAGAGCTAGGTATGCCAGGGCCTCCCCCCCTCACAGGGAAGAATATCCCATCTAACCCTGCCCACTCTCAGTTTGAAACCATTCCCCTTTGTCCTGTCACTACAGGTCATTTCAGAACATCTCTGACTTCCTCTTAGGAGCTCTGGACAAATAGCGTTGCCCCATCCAGCTTAAGGTTTCCTTGTTCTCAACCCCTTCCCACCAAAACCTGGTCTCAGGGCACTGGGACATCATTTCCTGGGCAGTGTGGGATTTAACTGGGGTTCCCCAGTGCCCAGTGAGCTTGGTGAAGTAAAGGCTTTAGAAAGAGAGTTAGCAGGGTTAGAATTGGATGGTTTGGTGCTGAGCTGGATTGAGCTAAGTCCCAGATGTGGTTTGTCTGCAAACAGAGCAGGGGGGCCCTGGCACGGGGTGCCCAGAGCAGGTGTGGCCGCCCCATCTCTAGAATTTTCCAGGCCAGGTTGGACAGGGCTTGGAGCACCCTGGGACGGTGGAAGGTGTCCCTGCCCATGGCAGGGGGTGGAACTGGACGGGCTTTGGGGTGCTTTTCAACCCAGACCATTCCAAGACTCTCTAATCTGCCATGAGGAGGTTGCAGAGGTGATGTATTCACGGGAAGTGCAGTGAAACCTCCACACACATTTTCTTTCAGGCTTATTGTAGTCCATCTACTAAAGCAGAGAAAGGCACCTTCAATATTAATGGTTTAGGCTTCAACGTTGAGAGTTTTACATCCAGTAATACCCACCCTTATTGCATCTTTTCCTCCTGCTGTTGCTTCTAATTAAACACGCAGTATTTCAGCTCCTTTCAGAATATTGGCTGGAGTTTAATCCTTGGGCCACAACACTTTTCTAGTTTATTAAAAAATTCTACACAATTTGTGGCCCGGAGGGGTTTTCTCAGCTCTTTCTGAAGGTTTGTTGCTGTGGCTGTTCTGGTGCCTGACTGTTGGTTCTGTTGCCCAGGTCTCGCAGTGGCCAGTGCACTGGTGGACATTTCACAACAGATGCCAATTGCCTACAAAGAGAAATCAGGCGCCGTCCGAAATCGGAAGCAGCAGCCCCCTGCACAGCCAGGAACCTGTATTTGATGCATGGACATCAGAAACTGTCTAGGGTTTTAAACAAAATGGAAAAGTAATACCAAGGAGGAGGAAGATTTCCAAGTTGTGTCCCAAGAGACTAGAAGCACCCGGAAAAAACCACAACTTCCTTGAATCCATTTTTTTTCTCTCATCTACGTGCTAGTTGGCTTTATTTGACAACTGCTCCACTTAAGTTTTACTGACACATGGCTTCAGATTGCTCCTTGTTTTCTTCAAGTTTAAAGCAAAATTATTTTCTTGCAGATGCGGTGAGGTCCGACACCGCCATTCCCGGTCAGTGTAAATACAACAGTAGTCCAATGAATGACACTCAGGTTTCTACATGGAAAGTGCTTTGTAGTTCATGTATTTATCAAACTGTACAAAAGAAAAACATCCAGTGTTTACAGGTGTCAGCTGTCAACACATAAACACTACTATTAATCTTCAAAGCATCTTTATTATTTGTTTTCTTTTAATATTTAATTGTTCCTTCATTATTTCAGTGGAACTCTCTTCCAGGCACAGCCTTTTTGTAGTCATCATGGTCCAGGAATGCAAAAGCTGGCATGGTTTAAAGATTGATGTTGCTCAGACCACATGAAATAACTGGAAAGTTGGATGTTGCTTTGGAAAGACTCAGTGTTTACATAGTCTTAACCTGCTTGGAGTACACCACACACAAGTGCCTAGACGTGAACAGATCTAGGGAGTGAGGAGACTGCTACACACGCTGCTTTTCCACATAATTAAATTCCTTTAAAGGTATGTATACTCACATCTAGAGTCACCCAAGGCCCTCTGTGTCCTCTGAATGTGCAGTCAGAGGAAAATCACATTTTCCTGACCAACCAAATACTCACCCAGGTGCAAATATCTGGAAGACAGGCAGAGTTTCAGTATCCCATAAGAAAACTGCTGGTTTCACCAGCATTTTCATAGAAGCAGTCTGTGTTCCGCGTCAGACACATCACATTTTCCTGATTTGGGCCTCTTTCCTCCCCCTTCCCTCCTGCCATCCTTCTGGATGAGAGCTGAGCTTGGAGTCATTGCTCCTCAGTGCTTATGGTTTGCTCCATCTTCTTACAGGGTGTAAAAAGCAACATTCCGGGTGCCAGATCATGTGAGGATGACGTAAAAAGAGTTTTAAATAAAAATCAAACAGAGCAGCTTTGCTTTGCCACAGGTTTGAGTTCTACACTATCAGATCCTGATATTTCCTGTTAGTTTTGAGCTCTGTTGGAGGTTGAAGAAGTTGATGGTTGGTGAAAGGATGAGACTTACAAACAGCAGAGAGAAGGTTTGGCGTTTGGGGGTGCATGAAACCATCTGAACTGCTCAGACAAGCTGGGACTGTGCTCTGAGGCTCAAGGCTGGACTGAGCCCACCCGTCTGCATGTGGTGGTGTCACGTGTCCCTGGAGCTGGGAATGTGGCACGGGGCCTGGTGGGGCTGCAGTGGGGGCAGGTGGTGGTGGAGGTGCCAGAGGAGGTGTGTACCTACGGCTCACCACAGCAGTCGTGATCCATCAGCTCACTGAGCTGCTGCTTCTGCTGGGGACATCTGATATTTAACAAATGGAGAAGTAGCACGTGGAAGGGAAGTGCTCTTGGATCTGGCCAGGCAGCAGCTTTCCAAACTGAAACCCAAATAACTGCTCCTTTTTTGTGCGTGTTCTGGTAATCGGTCACATACCAGCCATGCCTTTCTGGGGTGGCTTTTTCCTAACCGTGTACTTTGAAGAAGCTCTTTGGAGCCTGGCAGCATTGCAATCAAGAGCTGAATTGCTGTGTGTGTCCAGACAGTGGTGATGGGAAGAGCCTGATGGCTTAAGGACTGTGGTGGATGATAATTCTGATTTAATGTTCATTCATTTAACAAATGTAATGGGACTGCAAAAAAATACTGGGACTGCAGAAAAATATTGGGAAAAATGCATTATATATATAAATATATATAAATGCATCTGTTTCTAAAGCAGACGTTTCAGTGCTCTGTGGGAAGAAGGAATTATGATCGGAAAAGGGTTGAGATTTGTCTTAGAACAAAGGGATTTAGGCAATTTAAGTTTTACCTGATGCACGGATTACCTCAGACAGATTCATCTCCTGATAATATTTTCTAACTTGCTCAGTGATAGGGTTAATCTGAACTGGAGAAATAAGACTGGACTAAAATCCCTCCCTTGGTACTGTGTATTTTCAGCCACGATGCACATCCTGATGTTTGCAGATTTCTTCTTGCTGTTTTTGGGGGGAGAACTGCCAGCTCAGATGGTGAAAGCCCCTGTGCTTGAGTTTCCCTCTTCAGGACAGCTCTTGGCAGGTGCTTAAAGTTATTGGGTTTTCCTGATCACAAACAGCTTTCATAACTGTAGGCCTGGAGGGGTGATACATTTTTACATTAATAAAAAGACATAAATACAGAGTTTGGGATGTTTTCTCACTCCTGGAGAGCTGGGCTGTCTGGTCTGCAAAGCCTACAGTGTGCCAGGAGTGTGGCCAAAATGAGGTGTCAGATTCTGAAAAAATCAGCAGAAATGATCAAAGTCAAGGTTTATCAGAACCAAGAAATGTAAATAGAGCGACAAGAGTTACTTATGTTACTAAAAGGAACTGGCTCTTTTAGGATGTGGCTCTACCCTGCATCTGATCTCCATCCTGATGAGGGAGAAGAGAATTCTCATACATAGCTCTGCTGCAGTTTCATCCCAGCTTAGAGGTAAGCAGGGAGAAACACGGGAAAGGATAGGGGAAAGAGGAATTGCTGGCAGCTTATCACCAGGCCAGTATCAAAAGTGAAGGACTTTTGGGTTTGTTTCATTTGGAGGTGAGGTGGGAGAGAAAGAACAACCTTATTTCATGGGAGAATCTGTAAATAAATGACAAATGACACACAGATTTTGCACTTGTACATAAACTCTACAGTAACGTGCAGAACATGGAGAGATTTAAAGTGTATATAAACCAGAAAAAATATTGAATGTATTTTGGTTATTTTAAATTATGTATGAGTTTTGTCTTAATAACTCCTTCATCTGATCAGTAGCAGATAACTCCAGAGCTTTAAACACCAGATTATATAGTGATATCTTGCAAAGCAGGGAGGCATAACTTGATTTTTGTGTGTTCAAATGTATTTCACTTAAATGTAGGAACCAAGTTAAATAATGGCTTTTCCATTTGAAAGGGGGGAAAGCAACAGTTGGATACAAGTAATAAATGTCCTTAAAGTGGTCACCACGTGGAGGATTAAATCAGTTGTTTAAGGCCTTTGTTACTAAAATTGTGGCAGTGTTTCCACTCAAAATCACTATTTTCAGGTGTTTATAACTAGCTGAAATTCAGCATTCGACATCTCAACCCTCAGAAGATTTTCATTCTCTGAGAGGAGCCTTTATAAAAATTAGTAATGAAATTTCAGAACTGTTGGGGCCCTTTTGCTTGAGAAAACAATGATGCCAGTGGATCTCCAAATAACTAATTTTTTTTTTTTTTAATTCACCATTTTCCATGGTTTTTAGCCCAGAATTTTCTCTGGGGTGATGTAGCATGACCTTGCCACGCTCTGGCTCAATATTTTGGATACAAGAATATTCATAAGACATAACTTTTCAGTTGTTATTACCACTTTTCCTGGGCTTGAAATGCATTGTAGTGAAATTACCAAAATAAAGCTATTTATGATGGGGCAATGCCTGCGACTAGCATCAAGCCATGGCACGTAATGTCCCAAACTGGGTGGTGTGGTACCGTGGACGTGGCAGCTCTGCTGGCAGCGCGCACTCCTGAGGGGCAGCTTGTGTCCTGAAGGGTGCCAGGAGCAGAATTCCCTGCAGGAGCCCTGACCAGGCTCCCGAGGCTTGGCTTTGTGGGGTGGCTGCAGAGGGCACTTGGCTTGCTCGGCCCTTCATGGGCTGAAAGGAGCTTTGAGGCTGAAATCCAGCTCTGGGCCTCTTCCACAACCCCTGGGGTTCAGGGCCATGGGGCTGGGCTGGTCCTTGGCTGCTTTTCCTTCTCAGGGGACCCTGAGCTGGGGCAGCAGCAGCTGCACCGTGAGCCTCAGCCCCTTCCCAGGGGAGCCGGGGTTGGTTTGCTGCGCTGTGCGAGAGCGAGGAGCGGGCTCCGTGTGCCAGAGCGGCCCTGCTCCTGTGGGCTCTGCACGCTGCAGGCTTCTTGCTCCTGTGCCAGCCCCGGGAGCTGCGGCCGCTCTGGGGCTGGGAGCGGGGCTGCCTTGGCTGCAGGAGGGGACAGGCCTGGGGGGCCGTGCTCCAGTGCTGGGGCTGCAGAGGGGAGGGAGGGATGGCTCGGTGTGCTCCTCATTTCTGGGTGTGTTCTTCGCAGTGTTACACAGGTTCCTCTTCTTCTGTTGGTAGCTGCTGAAGCGAGCTGAGTTTCCGTGCCAGGACTACTACAATATGTGTATCTGCTGATTTTTTCTGCATCAGGGCAGGTTTTGTTCAGTCTGTTTCTTTGTTCACACAGACTATTTGTGTGCGTCTTCCAGGTACTAGAATTCTTTAGACATTTCCTCTCCATTTAGTATTGATTCCACAAACCTCACCAGTAGAAAAAAAGAAAAAAAAACCCAATTGTCTCAGAGTGTATCACATGTCAGTCCATTAAAAAAAAAAAGAAGAAAAAAAAGAGTTTTATATTACTCTGAAATTTGTGCACAATAAATGTTCTTTAAGATCCTTGAATTAATTGTATTCTGAATTTTTTCCCTATTTGTTCTGTAATTATTTATGATTCTTATCTGTGTTCAGACTTGAGCTTAGTTTGTTAATATGTATAATTTAGCATTTATTGCATTCATATGTAAATAGGAGCAAGTATTGTAAACTATTTCATTGCTGGGGTTGTGGGTGTTATACATACACACATTTAGGATTGCAGTTTTTTGGTATAATTTTTTGTATTGTAAAATAACAGCTAATTTAAAGACAGAACGAGAAAATTCTTGGGAGGTCTGTGCATTTTAAATACAAATGTGAAGTACATGTATATAAATAAAAGTAAATAATGCAAATCTTTCCTCTGAAATAAAAAGTAGATGATCTGGTTAAAAATTTCCCCTTATTTATTTTCTTAAAATGGGGGGGTGGGGGAAATAATTCAAAGTGTTTTGAAGGCTTCTGGATGAGGTGAGGTGAGTTTCTGTTGTGGTGGTGGTGGGTATCAATGGGCTCCTGGCAGGTGCTGAATTTGGGAGGAGCAAGGAGGGTCATGTCCTCTGCCAGAGGATGGGGGATGGATGGACGTAATTCACAGAGTTAAATCCATAGATTTTAAAGGCAGAGACAGTCATTAAATAGTTTCCATTTCTACGCTCAGGTTCACCCCTCAGGGGTAAGAACCTTTCCTGACCTCCAGCCTGACCCTCCCTGTCCCTGTACAGAGAGCAGAAATCGGAGCTGCCCCTCCTGACATAACCCCAACAGGGCTACAAAATCTCAGCCCCTTCCCTTTCCCCTTTCCCCCTTCACTCTTGCTAATAATTTGTTTCCAGTAAATTTCTTAGTTTAAATCCAAAGAGGGAAAGCTCTCCCCTATGGAAACTGTGTGACTAGTTTTGCTGCTGATTATCAAATGCTGGCACCAGCTGCTGTTTCAGATGCACACAACAGCTGGAGAGGGAGACAGAGGTGGGCTCTCCTCTCCCACCTCCTGCAGCACCCACTGTACAGCAGGACACCTCCCACCACAGCACTTACCTTTGTTTGTTAGCTGGTGCAAGGCTTCTTGCCCTTCACAAAAGCCTAAAATCTGGTGAAATTACTCACTGAAGACAGCCTGTCTCATGGTTATTCAGGAGCTGGGGAAGTTACACTACAAGCTAACAATAAACATCTTGCTTTGGAAGCAAGACTGTGGAAAGATCAGCTGGAATTTTTGACTGACAGACACTCCACTTGAGAAACTGTAAAAGATACACAAACTTTCACAAAGTAAAAGTCTTCTGTGCATTCCCTAGAAATTTGTGGGGCTTTTCCCCAAAGTTGGGGCATCAATTTTGTGGTTACTCTCTCAAGGGCTGAGTGGAAGGACGCTGTGTACTCTATGGGTGGTAAGTTCCACTGACTCCTGTTCTCTACTGTGTCTTTGCTAGCTTTAATATATATAACAATAATAATAGCAATATATATTTAATATATAGCAATAACCTTAATGTCGTGCAGTGTTTTATGTAACCTCTCAGTAGTTCTCTTGTTTTGTACTGTGTAGTAACTGTTCAAGGCCTTTTGTCTGTTCCTTCCTGTCTGTTCAATAAATAACACATTTTATAATAGCCCTAATCAGCCAGTCTTAAGATCTTGTGAGCCAGAGGGATTGAGGTGCAGGTCACCTAAGCAGAGCTGCTGCCAAAAATCTGAGCCTAGGGCAGGGTTTTCTAAAGCTGTCACTTGATCCGTGACACCCAGAAATCCACGGTTCCAGTCCTGCTGGGACGCAATCCGCTGTTCTCCATTTATTTTTATGTCACTCTCCAACTTTGGAATTAAGCACTGCTGGGATGAAGCAGAGTTGAACCTGACATTTATGAGCCATGAGGGTTTCAGCCACAGTCACCTCCGAAGGCTGTTGTGCTGCTTCATTCCATGGCATTAAACTGGGATGCAGGAGCCCAATTCCAGCAATTGCTGCAGAGCTGAGCAGAGGATGCCAGGCTGACAGCACAGCGTGGGGTGTCCAGACTTGAAATGAAATGGGCAGGGGGTAGTGGTTTTAGAGCTGCTTTAAATTTATTTTGGACAGCAGGAAAAACCCTGGAGGGCTGGAGCCATTTTTCATCCCTGCTCTGATTTTTCTTGTATTGTAGCAAAGAAAAGGGGCTGGAAGGGAAGAGAGCATGGAGGTTTTCCAAGGCTTTGTGTCCATCCAGGATGATGGTCTTTGTTATCACCTGTCATTAATGAACAGTTTTGGGTAAGGAGCTAGAGAGGAATTTGAGGTCTAGCTTTTCTTTCCACACACCTTAAATATCAACCACCCACAGCAAGAAGGGACTTTACGTCTTTTTAAAAACCAATTTAACTCTCCCAGAAATCCTGGAGTGGAGGCTGGGTGGTGTTTCTTCCACCCAGGAAAAGGTGGGGTTTGGGGCAGCTCTTGGGTAGTTCCACATGGCTGGTTAGTGGTAAATAATTTCCAGCATGGCAGAAACACCAACATTTCCTTTTTTCCCCATTGATGGGAAGAGAGGAGGAAGAGAGGTGTACAAAAGAGCCAGAGCTCCATAGCCAATTGCCATTTGGGAAAAAAGAATTAGCAGGCTCTTTAATTTCTTCCTGGGGTTTTTGTTTCTGAACTAATTAAGCAGCAAGGCAGGGATTTCAGGGACAGAGTGGTAGCACTGAGATCTTGCCAAAGGCATAAGGTGGGGGGAGATTTTCTAATGAGGTGACAGCACCTGCTGATGATTTTTCTGGCTGGTGGACCCAGGTGTCAGCATCACTGGAGGTGGGCTGAGCTCCTCATGTTCCCCATTGCAGGTGGCTGGGAACAGCAACACATCCCCAGACTGTGTCAGAGTCCCAACACCCTTGGCCACGGGAGTTTGGGACACCACTGTCACCCTGTGGAAGCTCTGAGGTAAGGTACATGATGTCCTACAGGCACCTCTTCTCCTTGGTGACTCCTGAGACTTAGTGAAAAGCCTGGGATTTGGGATCTGCACTAGAGATGTCTCAAAAGAGATAAATCTTCCCCACAAACAAAGAGCAAGATCTCAGGGCTCAACCTGCATTGAAATGGGATGTTTTTCATTGGCATGTAGGGTTGGGACAAGGGGGAATGGCTTCCAACTGCCACAAGGCAGGGATGGATGGGATATTGGGAATAAATTCTTCCCTGTGAGAGTGTAAGACCCTGGCACAGGGTGCCCAGAGCAGCTGTGGCTGCCCCTGGACCCCTGGTAGCATCCAAGGCCAGGTTGGACATTGAGGCTTGGAGCACCTGGGACAGTGGGAGTTGTCCCTGCCACGGCAGGGGGTGGGATTAGATGGTCTTCACAGCCCCTTCCAACTCAAACTATCCCATGATTCTATGATCAGCTGCAGGAGCAGGCCCTTCCTTTCCCCTCTTCTCTGTGTTCCTGGGCCACATGCATCACTCAGAAACTACATCTGCAGGGAATTTAGCAAAAAAAACACTGACTGGGCCACTCTGGCTCTACCAAGAAGGATAGCACCTTTCCCCTCTTTGTTTCCCTGCTGCTGACAAGAAGCACAGGTGCAGCTCCATGAGCCTGTGAAGGCAGGGGCTGTTTCTGATCTGCCCCCATCCATGGTGACCAGCAATGCCATGGGGAGGATGGGATTTAATCTCTCTTGGTCCTCATGCTGATCCCTGAATTCAGTTTGGAAGCAGAAATTCAGTGGGTAGGCCTGAATTGTGGTGTCTGACAATGAATGGGGATGGGGAATTGGAGCAGAGCTCAGACATGTCTGGTGTCTCCATCCATCCATCATCCATCCATCCATCCATCCATCCATCCATCCATCCATTCATCATCCATCCATCCATCCATTCATCATCCATCCATCATCCATCCATCCATCCATCCATCCATCCATCCATCCATCCATCCATCCATCCATCCATCCATCCATCCATCATCCCACCTGCAGCTTGCTGGCTGTTCTATCAGCTCTGCTCTCCAGGCTGCAGCCACAATGTGCCTCCAACAAAGTGACTGGCAGGATTTCCATTGACATGTTCCCTGGGATCCTTGCTCCCACCAGAAATCATTTCCACTTCCCCTTAGAAAAAAACCCCACAAAATGACTTGAACATTTTTCATGTCAGAGCTAATTCTGCAGCTTTTCCCTTTGGCAAACATCCACTATTTTTGCAGAAATTCAGTGTTTTAGTAACCGAAGCAAAACATCTCCATCCCTATCAGCACTGTAGCACTGTTTGCTTGGAGATAACGTGTGGTAAATCGTTGTTTCTGATTCAACATCCCCTTGCAGCAGCTGAACATCAGCTGCAGGATTTAACTTGTGCTGTGATGGGGACTGTGGGTCCTCTCTGCAGGTCTCTCCTTCCAACCTGCCATGCTGCCCCAGGCTCTGGTGTGCCATGGAAACACAGAATGGTTTGGGATGGAAGGGACTTTAAATACATCTGGTCCAAGCCCCTGCCATGGGCAGAGGGACACCTTCCACTAGACCAGACTGCTCCGAGCTCTATCCATCCTGTCCTGGGGGCTGCACAGGTAAGAAAAGGTAAGACCTTTTCTCTGGGAAAGTGGAAAAATCCCTTCCTGTGCTCTTTCCTCAGTGTTTAATTTCTGTGGCTGTAGGAGGGAGTGGGGCTCAGTTCTGTTGTGGGCACAGCCAGCACCCCCAAAACCATACCCAGACCCAGAGATGGGGCAGAATTGGGGGTCAGCCAAAGCTTCTTCCAGCTATTAGTGCTTCTCCTGCTCCAGAATCTCTTCACCTTAAATTTAGGACGATTTCCAGGCTTCCTTGGAGCCAGTGGCTCCACCCCAGAGCAGGGCTGCTGCAGGCAGCCCCTGAGCTGAGCCCCACATGCTGTCCCTGTGCAGAGCCTGGGGCAGTCCCACTGGGGAGTGCAGAGAGCCCCGTGAACGCCCGGAGCCCTGAGCCCCCCCAGCTCCTCCACCCACCCTGTGGCCCTGGACTGCCCCCCAGTTTTGGGTGCTGACCTCGGGCGAGCAGCTGCTTGCCAAGAGCCAGGGAAAATCCCTCAGACCTGCAAGGCTTCCACAGCATCCTTCAGGTTCAGCTGGCTGCAACCTCCCAGGAATTGTCCTTTGAGCCAGCAAAGCCCAGCCTGGGTGCTGTGGGGAGGGAAAAAGGGGCTGTGTTTGGATCTGGGCTTGGGACTGTGTTTGGAACTGGGTTTGGGGCTGGGGTTGGGACTGGGTTTGGGAGTGGGTTTGGAGCTGGGTTTGGGGCTGGGTTTGGAGCTGGGTTTGGAGCTGGGTTTGGGGCTGAGAGGAGCCGTCAGAGCTGTCTGCAGCTCCTGCCGAGGGCAGCTCTAGTCTCTGCTCTCTGAGACCAGGGACAAGACCTGAGTGAACAACTGGAGCTGGGCCAGGGCAGGTTTAGTTTGGATTTTAGGGAAAGGTTCTTCCCCAGAGGGTGCTGGCACTGCCCAGGCTCCCCAGGGAATGGGCACGGCTCCGAAGCTGCCAGAGCTCCAGGAGCCTTTGGACAGCGCTCCAAGGATGCCCAGGGTGGGATTCTGGGGGTTTGGGCAGGGACAGGGGCTGGATTTGATGATCCCTGTGGGTCCCTTCCAGCTGAGGATATTCTAGGATTCCATGGTTCCAGCCAAGCATGGCTCATGTGAGCCCCACCACTCTTCCAGCCCCCAGAGAACATCCCCCAGGTTCTTCCAGCTGCCCTTCCAGCAGAGGAACAGAGCTCAGCACTACCCAGGACATGCTGACAGGGACAAGCTGGCACGGCAGGCAGGAACGAGGGGTCAGGAAAATGCATGTGTGCTTTATTCATGGATATGTTTGAATATTGACATGTACAGAAAAGGTAAGTACAAGTTTGGCCCCAGTTTGGGCTGGCACCCACCACCCTCCCCTTGAGCAAGGGCACACATGGGGTTCCTGCTCCAGCACCATCTCCCAGCCCTGGCTCTCCCTCCCAGCTCCTGCTCCCACCTGGACAATGCTGGACATGACGTGACATGACAGGTATAAGTACATACACAAAATTTCACAGGCTCTCAGGGCTGCCAGCCACTGGAAATAGTGCTGTGCAGCCAAAAAAAATACAGTTCAGTGCCTACAGAAAGTCTGGCTGGTTCTTTGAATGTGTTTTTTTCCCTTTCTTTTTCCCATGATTCTTCTTTGTGCTTATGGAAGTTGTCAGGAATGGAGTAACTCCTAACAAAAAATTGTCTCCCTTTCTGTGTCTTGGCTTGCTCAGTCTTTTGCCTTTCCAAGCAGCTGCTATGACTTCTGTGGTTAATCAAGAGACTTAAAAATGAAGATCCATGGTTCACTTCACAGAAATCAGCAGAGATGGAATTTCATCCAAAAAAATTACTGACTTTTCACAAGGAAAAAGCAGTGGTCTGTGCACACATGTTGGTGGGTGGGAGGAGAGTAATCATGTTTGCTTCCTTCAAAAGAAAGGTTCAAAAGTCATCCTTTTTTGCAAAGTTTGATTCATGAACAGGCTTGGAGGGAGAATCAACATTAAATATTGGTGAAAAGAGTAAAATAATCAGAACAAAGCCATGAAAGGTTTGGGATAATTTTTTTTTTGTTAATTCCCACTCCCCAGCTCTTTCCTGCTGGGTGAGAGGCTCCTTGCCCTGTGCCTCATCCATTTCATCCCAAAGCATTCATGAACCCAGGGAACCCCCAGGAGGACAGGACCTGGCCTGGGACAGGGCTTGGAGGATGGGACATGGGAACTGAGGATCTGGCTGGGCTCTGGTGCCTGAGACAACTCACATCTGCAGAGCCTTTGAAGCAAGACAGCCCTGGCAGTGTCCAAGGCCAGGCTGGATGGGGCTTGGGAAGCCTGGTCTGATGGAAGTGTCCCTGCTCATGGCAGGGGCTGGAAGGAGATGAGCTGTAAGGTCCCACCTGACTCATTTCATGATCCCATGATATAAATCCAGGGGAGATTATGATGTTGCACTGAAATACTTAAAGTAGGGGCTGATGTGGGGCATGGTGCTGGGATGAGGTAACCTCTGGAGGTCTCCTCCATTCCATCCAGTCCTTGAGCAGGATTCTCCACACCTCTTTCTACAGCATACCAGTCTGAAGGGAGAGGTGAGGTGGGGCTGCCAGGCATGCTGGCCACCAGGAAAAACTCTTTCTCTGCTGCATGAGAAGGAAATGGCCAAGTGGCACTTCAGCATCACTGACATATGAGAGACACAGGAGTGGGCGCTCCTGGAAAGCAGCTGACACTTGTGTCCCCACCCTGTGCAGACACTCAGCCTGTGCACAACTGAAAGCTGGTGGAGACTGGTTTGATGGGGCCAGATGTGTGAAAATCAGAGCATGGCTGCAGGACTGCAAAGGAAAGGGGCAGAAGAATGCAATTCCCAGCATGACCTCGTGGTGCTGAGGTAGTTCCTTGCCTTTGAAGGGCTGAGCAGTCAGGGCTTCATCCCTCTCCACCTGCAGCTCCGAGGACACAAGCTTTGTGTCACTTGCTCTCAGGGACAGTGCTGTCCTGGATAAAGGGGAGATGTTCACAGCAGCTCTGTGCCTGTGAGGGGTCACTTTGAAAGGGCTTTACTGCCTGCAGCTCTCCCTCCTGTCCCCTTGCCTGGTCGGAGTGAGCCCCTTGGCCACCAAGTCCTCACACACAGCTTTTAGCCCAAGCTGTGACTCCTCACCCTGCACACAAGCCTTGGAACTCGGTGGGCTCCTTGCACAGCCCTGGATCAGGAAACCTGGGTGCTACAGCCCTGAGGGCCTCAGGGAGCAGCACTTTGGAAAGGATGCAGCAGGAGGATTTCTGTTCATGTCAGACACATCCACAGGTGTTCAGCTTAAAACCAGAGTGGTTTCTTGTTGGAACAAAAGCCAAGGTAATTGCTGCAGTTTCTCAGAAAATCTGAAGAAATAAACAATGGGAGAGGTTTTGCAGGAAATGGGAATAAAAAGCAATGGACTTTGCTCTGTCTGATGCTTCCTAAGCCTTTCCATGCATTCAAATGCCAAGGAATTAATGGTATTTATTGGAGGAGCACAAACCAAGGAATAAATGGACTCCTGCAAAGGCCAGGCCTAAATACACTCAGGGGGATTCTGGGGCTATTGCTCTTCCTCCCATGGCACTCAGCCTGGGTAAGCATTTATCCTGGGAAACCTTCTCACTCTTCCTTACATCTTCCATCCTGGCTTTAGTAAAGGGGCTCAATCCCCCAAGAGGGCACTGGGACTCCTCAGCTCTCCTCCTTGAGGAAAGACCCTGGGATGCTCGGGTAGTCCAGGGTCACAGACCTGCCTCCCTGTGCCCCAAGACACCGGAGGGACAATGATCCTCCCTTTCCTCCCCTGGGCTCTGGCTAGGAAGAGAGGGTCACTTCAGCAGCCCTTGCTTAAACGACATCTACACTGAAAAAACAGAAACTGGCCAGAGGCAAAGCCCTTGACCTGCTCACCTGGACACAGGTGGTTGCCTCTGTCAGTTTTTCAGGGAGGGGAATCTGTAGCAATCCACAATATAATTCATGACGTGGCGTTTCTTGGTTGGGTATTTCTGTCTTCAGGGTGGTTTCTAGCAAACCTCTCCTAGCCTATCTCTTCCCAGGAAAATGAACAAAATACCTTGGCTGGAGACCCTGTGCCTATGAGACCAGTGGATGAACAGGTAGCAGGTGAGAGTGGGATGTGCTGGGTTCACGTCAAACCCTGCCCATGGGCTCACACACTGGCCCTGACAGAGAAAGGGTAGCCTGGAGTGGGACAATATTGGCTTCTGGTTGTTTGGATGTGACAAAAATGCCCCAAAACACTGAGCAGGACCAGTGGATAGAGATGTTTGGGTTGGGACACAAAAAATTCAGCCGTAAACAAAATGCAACACACGTGTTTCTTCCTGAATACCATCAATACAGGACACAGGTTCCCCTAAGAAGGAGGGCCCGAGGGGAGGTGACAGCTGGGATGTGGATGCTGGTTGCACTCTGGCCATGGTTTTGAGAGGGTGGATAATCCCTGCCAGCCAGTTCAGAGTGTGGTTACTTGGTCCTCCCCAGAGGTGCTTCAGGTTCCTCTCCAGTGAACAAAACCAACCACCTTCCCACCAGTTTTCTGGTTTCTTCAGTCTGAAGGAACCAGGTGTGTTGTCCTTCAGGTCCTGAGTAACCGTGCAGACAGTCTGAACTCCACGTGTCCTGTCAAGGGCCCCTCAGTGTGGGCTTCAGGAAACCTCCTGACAGGTCATCCATCCATCAAGTCTTTCCCCTCTTGGCTGGGGCAGGAAGAAGCATTTCCTTTGCAGCTCTCATTTCTTGGATCAACTCTCTCCTTCATCTTTTCCAAGGGAATTGTCCATGGCTTCAGCCCTAATCATGGAGAGCTGGAGAAACAACAACCAAGCTGTGGTGTAGAAAGGTGGCCAGGACCAAGAATGAGCTGGTTGTCAACAATGCTGATCATATAAAATCAAATAAACTGGCAGACAGATGAGAAGGAGGAAGGGATGCCCAAACACTCACCTTGACTTCCCTTCCCCTCCCTTCTCCCTGCTCTCCTCCTGAATAAGTTACTGGTCTGGTTGTTCAGTAAAGAAACCAACACAACTCGAGTCTCTGCCTGGTGTGTGCCAGCCCTGCCTCACATCACGGGGAGGCTCAGCACAGCAGGGGCGAGGAGAAGCCACATCTGCAGCAGAGAGGCCGCCCAGCAGGGAGGGGCTGCTGGGCTGGAGGTCCCTGAGGACAACCGAGTAGAGCCACGCAGGAGCCTCTCCTCTCCAGCCACCTGAAAGAGAAAGGAGACAGCGTGGGGTGAGAGCTGTGGCTGATCATGCAATCATGAAATGGTTTATGTCAGAAGGGACCTTAAAGACCATCCAATTCCAACCCCCTGCCATGGGCAGGGACACCTTCCAGTATCCCAGGTTGCCCCAAGCCCTGTCCAATCTGGCCTGGAACAGCTTCCCAGGGCAGCCACAGCTCCTCTGGGCACCCTGTGCTAGGCTCTCCCCACCCTCACAGCCAAGAATTTAGTCCAAATATCCCATCTAACCCTGCCCTCTGGCAGTGGGAAACCATTCCCCTTGTTCTAGCATTCTGGCCCTTGTCCCCAGTCCCTCTCCAGCTCTCTTGGAGCCCCTTCAGGCACTGGAAGGTTACAATTAGGTCACCCTGAACTTCTCCAGGATGAACAATTCCAATTCTCTATTTTTCCTCATAGGAGAGGGACTCCGTCTCTCTAACCAAACTGGTGTCTCTCCTTGATGCCTCAGAGCATTTGAGGCTCGGGGCTGTGCAGCCCCAAGTGTGTGCATGTGCAGAGGGACCAGGGCTGATTTCAGCACCCAAACTCCAGCTTGGAGGTCAGCGCAGCTCTTCAGGAGATGCTGGTGAAGGTGGTGTCACAGCAGGAGAGTAATTCGTGAGCACAGCACTTGTTTGGGCACTGGCTGGAGGTGTGTGTGCGAGGTGGGTGCCTGGATGCCCTCTCAGGTCAGTGGCCATCCATGAATCTTATGGAGCCACTGCTGGCCAGTGGTTTCACCTGGTGACCTTAAAGGTGGGTGTGGAATATACCTCCATGGTGTTGGGACACATTTCACCAGCTTTCCCCCTCAGATCCAGAAGTGCCAACCTCATTAAAGGTTGAACAGGATCTGAATTTGAAGCTGAGTCCAAAGCCAAGCCCCAGATGTCTAGTTTCCATCAGGTACCACGCTCCAGCAGCACTCACACCTCAAAGGAGGGATGTGCTGCTGCCACAAGGAGGTTGGAGATGTGGCAGGGCCATCCTCTACTGCAGCTGCTTTTTCCAGCTTCACACTTGCTGCTGGGACTCCTGTCCTGGTCACACAGTTCACAGCTTCTCCTTCTCTTCCAGAATGAAGTTCTCAGTGCTAGGTCTGGACCTGAGGCCACTACTTGGATCTCTCTAAGATATGGGGAGTGCCAGCTGGAGGGAAGCCCTCCAGACCCGTTGGGTGCCAAGCTTATGGCCTGGTGAAGGTGTCCCCTGCAACAGTGCCACCAGTGCCCTGGAGAGCACTGAAGGGACCCTGTGAGGGACCCTGAAGCCACTTTTCTCCCCCTCCCAGCCTGCTGCTCTGTGAAAACAGGGTGGAGAGAGGTGAATCAGGTGTTTTCCCAACAAAAAAACAGTGATAAGCCTTAAAATAACCCCCACTTGGAAGGTATCAGTCAGCCCAGTGCAAAGCCCACGCTCAGTCCTTGGAGTCTAGTTAAAACTGACAGCTTCTGTAACCTGAACGTTCAGCAAATCAGGGTCACTGTTAATTATTCAATAGGAAAATAATTGAATCTGAAAATTAACTCAAGGTCATTTTGCTTTATTTAAAAATAAAATATTTAATGCCTATCACGGCCATCATCAGTAAATGAACATGTTATTTGTTTTAAAATAATTTCAATTTAATATTATTTTGATAGTAATAATTTACTGATGAACAGAACATTTTCTTTCAAATTTTACAATGCTTAGCAAACCTTAAACCTCTGCATTATGACCTCTAGAATCCTCATCTAACAAGGGAGGATCTTGTGTCCTGGGAAGTTGAAATGCTTGTCTGAAGCTGAACTGATGCTCTGAAGGATGGTGAGGAGCCAAGCCAGTGGTCCTGGGTGAAAACCCCATGGATTTCCCAGTACTTGTAAATGAAACATATTTCTGAATAATGGGAAGGGAAGGGAAGGGAAGGGAAGGGAAGGGAAGGGAAGGGAAGGGAAGGGAAGGGAAGGGAAGGGAAGGGAAGGGAAGGGAAGGGAAGGGAAGGGAAGGGAAGGGAAGGGAAGGGAAGGGAAGGGAAGGGAAGGGAAGGGAAGGGAAGGGAAGGGAAGGGAAGGGAAGGGAAGGGAAGGGAAGGGAAGGGAAGGGAAGGGAAGGGAAGGGAAGGGAAGGGAAGGGAAGGGAAGGGAAGGGAAGGGAAGGGAAGGGAAGGGAAGGGAAGGGAAGATCAGGCCTCCAGGAGGTGGAAGGTAGGCTGGATGCCTGCATGTGACTGAAATGACACAAGTGGAAGAAGGAGTTGAGGTGAGGAGGCTGCAGGAGGCACAGACATGGCCGATCATCTCTCTGGGCCAGGCCTGCCCTCTCCTACCTTGGTGGGCTGGAGGTGCTCCAAGCTGTTCTCTCTGAGGGTCGCCACAGCTCTGTTGGCATTTCTCTCCTGCTTGTACATCTGTGTGGTGGGGGGGACGGACGGGCCCACAGCTGTGTTCAGGTGAGTCCCATTGCCAAAGGCCTGAATGGCATTTTCTTGGTGTGGGGAAGATGGAGAAAAGGGTTGTCAGGGCAGGGGAAAGCCTCCCTTTCCCAGCCTCTTTCTCTGCATCACCCAAATGGATGCCCAAGGCTCTTGGGAGCCCCTTTGTTGATAATACAGGGAGCTGGACACCTCCAGACCCTAGAGCAGCACGGCACCTCCACATCCCCGTGCACAAGAAGGCTCCCCAGTGTGCAGCAGTGCCACTTACGGAGACAGACGTTGTTGGTGAAGAGGTGCAGGAAGCTCTCGCACTCGTCCTGCCGGTTCCCGCTGGCGTTGCAGGTGCACCAGGGAGCAATGCTGGAGGTTGAGTTGTCGATGTAGTTGGGGGTGATGGGGCTGCCTGCCAGGACCGACAGACAAATGTTACTGCAGGGCAGGGACTCCAGGAAGGGTCAGTGACATCCCTCGTGCTGCTCTCCTGGGTTATTCTGCCTCAGCCAAGCCCCTCCATGACAGCAGCAAAACCCTTCAAGTGCTGATGTCATGGGCCTGGTTTGCTCCCAGGGAAGAGAAGAGGAGCAGTCACAACCCTTTTGGTCATGTCACCATCAGCAAAGCCTTCAGTCAATTAAAAAGTGCTATCAGTCCAAGGAATGGGCAGTTTCTGGGAATTCAGGTTCCCTAATAACATTCAGAGAATAATGGAATGGTTTGGGTTGGAAGGCACCTTAAAACCCATCCAGTCCCACCCTCTGCCATGGCAGGGGCACCTTCCACTGTTCCAGGCTGCTGCAAGCCCCATCCAGCCCGGCCTTGGACACTGCTCTGGGCACCCTGTGCCAGGGCCTCAGCACCCTCACAGCCAGCAATTCCTTCCCAATAGCTCATCTGATCCTGCCCTCTGGCAGTGGGAAACCATTCCCCCTTGTCCTGGCACTCCAGCCTCTTGTCTGAAGTACCTTCAACTCTCTTGGAGCCACTTTAGGCCCTCATGGTGGGGGACTCTCAGGTCTTCTTGAAGCCTTTTACTCTCCAGGCTGAGCATTCAAAAACTGCATGTGAATGTGTATAAAGGTTTTCATGCTGTCATTAAAAAGCCAATCTCAATCTCCAGAATGAAGGATTGAGATGGAATGAAATGTTGGCCCAAAAATGTCAGTCTGCCTCATCTATCAGGACAGACCTGGTCCAAAGGCCACTGGCACTTCTCTCTGGACTCTTGTCTGTGTCTGTGCCAGCTGCTGCCAGCTGGGCTCTGTAGCATCTGAAACCCCAATGTGACACCCTTTGAAGTTGGAAAAATGGCAATGCATGGTGATTTTCAGCGGCATCGCTGGTGATGGCATCAGGGAATCCCTGGCAGAGCAGACATGCTGGGACAGCCCCTCTATTTCCACCAGATAGAGAAGCTCGGCTCTTGCAGTAGCCCATGGTTTTTCTCCCTCCACTGCAGCCATCCTAAAATTACCCCATGCCCAAGGCTTAGTCATGTCACTGAAGGGAGAAAGACCAGCACCAGTTTGGATGTGTCTTGGAGCAACTTGGTCTGGTGAAAGGTGTCCCTGCCCATGGCAGAGGGCTGGAATGACATGGGTTTTACAGGTCCCTTGCAACCTAAACCATTCCATGACTCTGTGAATTCTCAGAGAGCTCAGCTCTCCACCTTACTGTCCTCATAGCCAGAGTAAGAGGAGAGGTTTCCCACCCAGAGAAGAGGTTTCCCACCCAAAGGAGACATTTCCCACCCAGAGGAGAGGTTTCCCTGCCAGGCTGGGAGGGAGCCCAGGCAGGAAGCCCCCCTTACCGATGATGCCGGTGTAGGCCAGCAGACAGGCGGCGTAGCTGTCCCTGCGGCAGCCGCTGGCAGCCTGCGGGGACGGCTGGCAGTTGAACTGGAACTCTGCGTAGCGCGACCTGATGGAGCCAGAGCACAAAACGGGACGTGTCACCTCAGGTAAGTGCGGCAAAGGGGATGTAACAACACACTCATGGTGTTCACAGAGGGGAACAGGTTTGCAGAATGCTGCTGTAGGTGTTCTTCAAACAGGTGTCCTTTCACAATCTTCTGCCTACCCCAACAAACCCAGGAGGAGGTTCTGAACAGGTTCTGCAGTCAATGTTTTACAGGCTTCCTCCAGGACTGCAAGATAAGTCCAGTCTTGGAAGAAATGTTTGCTTTCTTTTGTGTGAGGTTGGTTTTTGAGGGAAGAGCTGTTGCTAGGATGGAAATCAGTCTGTGTTGCCATTTTCTATCTTTTGGGTAATAACTTTGCCTAAAGACCCCAGCTTTCATTTTTAATCTGATTTGATAAAACAGAGCATTGCTCTGGTCCAGTTTCTGTCTCTAAAGACTCTAAATACAGCTGAGGTCACCTCTGATCAAGGGAAATGTCCAGAGGTTCAGACATGAAATATCCTACCCATCACCAGGGCTGCTGCCCATCCTCTGCTGCAGATGCTCATGCTCAGGAGAAGGACTCTCTGGAGCCTGTGGAGCAGGCAAATCATTCTGCCAACCAGTTATCTGCCACCAAACTCTTGAGGCATGAGTCAGCTCTTGGCACATGGTGGCGTTTGGAGTTCATAGGATATCTGAGGCATCAACACAAGGCTTTCAGGCAGGACACAGCAACAGCTGGAGCTCCAGATCCATCTCAACATTCATTCCATGGCCAGGCAGGAAGGGATTTGAGCTGGCATTTGAGCTGCTTCGGAAACTCAAGCAAGCACCAGCACTGACAACACCTGAAGGGAGGGTTCTTTAGGTGACAACCTGCACTGTCTGAGCTGAGAACTGAGAACCTCAAATGTTTACCCTGCCTGGGAAATGTCAGAAAAACTGAGCATGTTGCTCCTCCCAGACATTCCCTCTCTTCCAGACACATTGCTCTTGCTCTTGTCAGTGTCAACATTCCAGCTTGCACTTTCCAGCCCACTTCTCCCCTACACCCTTCTTTTTTTCTCATCTTTGTTCCCATATTTTCCCCTTATCAACCCTTTTGTCCTGTAACATGGACAAGCAAAAATCTTCTTTCCCAAAACTTGCTGCATTGTTTGGAGATTTAGAGAAGGGAGATAGTGAATGCAGATTTTATATAAACCATATTAGTAGAACCCACCTCTCTGAGCTGGGGAGTTCAAAGGGCTAGAGCTGTGCAGGAGCTGCAGTGCAGACAGGGTGAGACTTTGAGTGTTCCATTCCATTTCTGTATGATTTATTCCTGGCTCTCCTTGTGGATTCTGCACTGCTGTCTTTGACCAGGTCACATGTCAACCTCTTGCTACCTCTGTGTCTCTAGAGGATATTTTATATTGTATATTCAGAGACCAAGGAACCAGATAATTAACAGCTGTCCTGCTTGCAGGAAATAGTTTCCAGTCTCCTGGGGAGTAACACTCTCCCCTTTGAACCTCTTCCTCCCCACTGGGCCCTCTTGTCACATTAGAGGCAGGGCGGTACCTGCCCATTTTGGATTCCCTGGGTAGCCAGGGGACAAAATCTGAGCAGGGCCTGGTCAGCCCAGGGCCTTTGCATCTTTCAGAGTCTACTTCTGCACAGTTCAGTCGTTCTCCTGTCTCCATGTTTCTGGGGTGCAGAGTGCTGAGGGTATTTGTACTTTCATGCTTCCAAGAGGATGCCGCAGTCTCACCTTCCTTTGTGAAAGCAGATAATATTTTTATTGTAATCAAAAGATGCTGTGCTAGTAGGGGATGGCTGCTGGAAGTTCAGCTCAGGAAGTCCCAAACCCCACAGCAATTAGAGACTGAGACAGTACAGGGAGGTGTGTCCTACACTTGTTCTTGTGCTCTTCCCCAGGTGTCTGCTCACAGCCCAGCTGCACTCAGGGCACTGGGCTGGGGCCCTGTGGTGCTGTTATTGCCTTACATCTCTCACTGCCAGCTGGGCTCTGCTCCCGAGGGCTCTGTGTGCATTAACCTTCTGGAATATCAAAGACTTTTTCAGAAACGGGGAGAAGAAAATAGTGCAGATGGAGGTAAATCACTGAATGGGTCCTGCTGTCAGTGTACACATGGGATGGGTCTGTGTGTGTGTGTGATTGGGGCTGGATGGAAACAGAAGAGCAAGCCAGGCTGGCCACAGACTGTGCAGTGGATCTAGAATGACACTGGGACTCTGAGACTCCTGGTGCAATCACCAAAACACAGACTCACAGAATCTCAAATGGTTTGTGTTGGAAAAGACCTAAAAATCATCTCATTCTAGCCCCTGCCCTGGCAGGGACACCTTCCACCGTCCCAGGCTGCTCCAAGCTCCATCCAGCCTGGCCTTGGGCACTGTCAGGGAGCCAGGGGCAGCCACAGCTGCTCTGGGCACCCTGTGCCTCACACTGTACACTGTGCCCAGCACTGTGAGCTTCTGGGCCTCACACCCTCCCAGCCAGGAATTCCTTCTCAACAGCCCATCTAAATCTACCGTCCTTCAGTTTCCAGCCATTCCCCCTTGTCCTGTCACTCCTTGCTCTTGTCCAAAGTCTCTCGCCTGCTCTCTTGCTGTCTCCTTTTAGGTATTAGAAGGTGCTATAAGGTCTCTCCAACACTCAGCCTCACAGCAGGATAGATTTTTTTATGTATGTTGATTATTTTTTCTAATTAAACAAGCAAACAAACATAATTTTAAGGCCTTCACAAGTGCTTGTGGCTGTCAGGATACCTTGAGTGCTCCTTGAGGATGCTCTGGGCTGGGGAAGAGGAACAGTGAGGGAGATGGATTGGTGAAAGTGGCTGCAAGGACCCCTCCCCCACATTCCTGCTTAGCCTGTACCTTCCTGGAACTGTTTCCATAACGGGTCTTCCTCTAGAACCAGAGCCAAAAATCCATAGAAAATGTCTAAAAAGCTTCAGCGTGATCAGGTCACATCTCCTTCTGTCTGTGAACACGCTCTGTAGGACAAAGGGACAGGGACCGTGGGCAGGGTCACTGCGCACCGCGTGCCAGCAGGCTGTGGGGGGACAGGACCCCAGGATCACCCTGTGGGTGAGGGCAGCAGCTCAGGGCTGTCACCAGGCTCTGGTCCAAGGGAGGTCCCCAGGGACAGAGGGACAGGACCCCAGGATCACCCTGCGGGTGAGGGCAGCAGCTCAGGGCTGTCACCAGGCTCTGGTCCAAGGGAGGTCCCCCAGGACACAGGGACAGGACCCCAGGATCACCCTGCGGGTGAGGGCAGCAGCTCAGGGCTGTCACCAGGCTCTGGTCCAAGGGAGGTCCCCCGGGACAGAGGGACAGGACCCCAGGATCACCCTGCGGGTGAGGGCAGCAGCTCAGGGCTATCTCCAGGATCTGGTCCAAGGGAGATCCCCCAGGACACAGGGATGGGACCCCAGGATCACCCTGCGGGTGAGGGCAGCGGCTCAGGGCTGTCACCAGGCCCTGGTTCGAGGGGCTCTCCCTGGGCACTGGCCCTGCTGTGGGCATCACCTGCAGACGTAGTTTTCCCGGCAGGAATCCAGAGGTGCCAGGCAGTTGGGCTTGTCCTTGGACTCGTAGGAGCAGGCGGGCACGATGGTCTGGCGGCGGCGCTCGGCGCAGGCGGTGTCCTCGCAGGGGCAGAAGAGCAGCTCGTGGGTGTACTCCGGGGGCACGCGGTCGAAGAACTTGCGCAGAGCCTTGTGGCACTTGGAGCGGCTGCAGGTGTCGGCCCGGGCCAGGCGGCGGATGCAGAGGGAGACGTACTCCGTCCGCAGCCGCTGGCACATCTCATCCACGTTGCAGGCTTTGGCGGCGTCCAGACACCGGTTCACCTGCGTCACCTCGTTCTCAGACCCTGTGGGCGGTGGGACACGGTGAGGCGGCTCTGCGCTGACCTCCCCACCAGCAGCACCACCCCCGAGGCCCTCATCCCCCTGCTCCCCTCCATGGCCACCAGTATGACCACACCCGCAGCCAGGGTGAAGCGTGGGTTTGCTCTGTGTGTCCTGGGAGGACCAAATCCCCCTCCATCCTCATCTTTTCCCAAGAAGTGCTACAGTCACATACCAGACTTCACCCCCCAGAGCTCACTTCACCAAGCTCGTGTATTTAATAAAATGAATTTTGTTTTAATCTCGGCATCAGGTAACACTTTACTAATGCAGATTAACCAGCCTGAGGCCTGGAAGACAGCAGGCATTAGAATGTGCATCTACTTATGGCCATGATTGGCTCCATCGAGTGCTGGGACCTCCACTAATGGACCTTCTTGTTTCTGCAAGTTGCTCAGGATCAAAGGCTGAGTTAGTGGCAAAGCTGGGTCTCTGCTACATGGGTGATCTGTGCTGATTCTAGGCACCTCAGCCTCACTGCCCTGGGCAGGGAGTTTCTCCTGCCTTCGAAAGGTCACGCCTGGCTTTGGCAGCAGCTCTGTTTGTTCACCCCAGGATCTGCCCAGCTAAGCGAGACCTGTCTGGGCCGCAGTGTGCCCCATCCACACCAGTCTGAGCCAGTATCCTCCGTCCCCAGGAGGGACAGTGCCTTCACAGGCTGGGATCAGAGGTACCATCCAGCTTGGTGCCCCTGGGACCTGACGCTGTCTGCACGTGAGTGCACATGGGTCTCTCCCCACACCCTTTGCAGGGTCACCCTTCACTTACATCAGCAAAATCACTCTGCATGTCCACCCTCCTAAACAAGAGGAGAAAGAATGTCCCAGTCTGGGTGGGAGGGCAGAGATGTGTTGTGGGATTAAGGAAAAGTGGAGGAAACCTGCAGTAAGGGGAAAGGTCAGGAAAATAAAGCAAAAACTGAAGTGATGGATGAGAAAAACAGTGTCTTCAGTGGGAAAGTAGGGATCTCGTGAGTTTATATGCCAACAGCCTTCTCTGTAAAAGTAGGGAAAAGGAAAAGGGAAAGGTATTTGTCTAACACTGAATATAGGAGTGCTTCAAAAGTGGATGGGGGTCTGTTTTAACGAGGGGGAAAATGCTACAGAGTCCCTGGCAGGAGTCAGTGGGAACATCAGACTGTGTCTGATTGAACAGATAGAACAAGGGTCCTTCAAGCTTGAGAGAGAAAATTAATTTAAAGCTGGTTTTCACCTCTCTGAATTAAAGATCAGCAGCACAGAAGGATTTTCTCCCCAGCAGAGAAAGATTTTTCCACTGAGGAAAAATCCCCAGAATCATAAATTTCCAATGCAGAGTCAAGCCCTGTCTTTGACCGGGACTTAGAACCAACCGGTCACTGCTGAGAAGTGTTAAAACATTGACAGTCTCCCTGAGCCCTTCCGAGCTGGCTACCCTCCTTTATTTCTCTGACTTTATCAGATGCTTCTTCTCCCAGCGTTTATTTTACCCTTCCTGTTGGCCCCTGTTGCTTACAGTGAACTGGAAGTCAAATTCCAAATTTCTCAGATATTTTATGATGAGTGAAAGTTTTGCTTGTTGTGATTCCCTTCACTGAATACTTACCTTTAAAACTGCCCAGAGATGAATATTGTCAGAGCATCGGTTTATGCTGGGAAGCTGCCAGCTAACGTGTAGGAAACTGTTACTTGGAAGGGTTTCATTACCAACTCAGCCAATAAATCACAGGGAACATGGTAGATTTTCTCCTCTTCCCACGCAACACCAGCGGATGTGCTTTTAAAATCACTGCTACAATTAGAGTGGAGGGATATGGTTCCATTTGTACAGTTTTAGTAGTGGCCATATATTGTTTATGTAAAATTTAGTTTAATATACCTGTTGTTCACTTGGCCTATGGTTACAGGGGTGTCTTATGTTTCAACAAGTTCTTGAAATTTATTTTTGGTAGATTTGAAAGAGGGTCCTTTGGCAGTGTTGACTATATGACCCTGGACATTGGATAGGCAGAGAGCAACATGTCATAAGTTATGTAATAGAAGATATTGATTAGTATGAATAAGGACAAAAGGCTAAGAAATTTCATGTCCCTAAGTGGGTGCCAAGTCCTCTTGAAGAATCCCTGCTGCTCTTGGCCCATTTACATTGCTGCACGACCTGTTTCAATTTGCTTTAAAAACCTGAGATTGTGTTAACCACCCATAAAAATCCCCATCCCTTGATTTCTTCATGCTCTGAAGCTTTCTGAGACTCAGCAGAAGAGGAAAAACTCCAGTAAAGAAAACCATGACCCAGCAAAAAAAATTCCATGTCCATGCACCAATCTGCTAGGTGGAGTCAGTAAGAGCGAGGTCGGGGAGCACCTCCCATCCCCTCTGCTCCCCTTGTCCAGGGCTGATGGGTTGATTTGCTGCGGGACATTTTCACGCAGCAAGTGTCTGGCCATGATGAGGACTGGAGACATTCTCCAGCTGCAGGGACATGCTGCTCCTTCCTCGCTTGGGTGCACTCCAGCTGTGGATGCCACCCCAGAGCAAGGCACGCACTTGGAAAAGCTGTTCGGACACATCTGCCAGAGACACAGGAGGAGCACATTACCTCCTCCCAGACGGGTAGTTTGGTAAAATACCCACTCTTGGAAAGCTTCCCCATGGCTGTGGAGCGCAGGCTGGTTGTGGTGGCAGCTGTGCCACTGGTGATGGATGGGTTTTTGGTGGCCACACCGACCTTTGAACTGCTGAGCCCTCGAGGAGTCAAAAGGTGTCAGGCTGCTCTGCTCAGCCATTAACAGGGTTCTGATGTACAGCAGAACATGGCTCTGGGTCCTGAGGTTTCCCTCAGGGCAGGTGGTTAGAGGCTGTGGCTGGGATCAACACACAGGTTGAGTTATCAACCTTTTTTCCTGCAGAGTTTGATCCTGTGACTGATGTGGAAGCACCTTCTCAAACCTAACAAGGCCCAAGCAGCTCCTGTTTGATGAGGTGTCTGCACAGAACAGATCATCCACCTGCTATGGATAATGAGTGTGCCTGGGATGGGTCACTGGAAGGGGTCTTTGTACCACATCTCTAAGTCCCAGTCCTTCAGAGTATGGACATGAAACAGCCAAAAGACAAAAATCACAAGCAGTTTTTCCCAGAACATGTAACAGTTCAGCAAAGGAATCAGAGGCAACTCCTTGGAAAAAACAACTGCTAGACCTGAAGCATGCAATGCTCACAAGGAGCACAAAGGTCTTCCCTGTCTGCAGCCCTTGGCCCCCAGCCAGGGCCCTCCCTGTCTGCACAGGAGTGTCAGAGCATTTCCCACCCACCTACCTGCAGTGATGGACGCCAGCCGGACATAGTCAAAGCCTCTGATGAACGGCTCATAAGGGGAGCTCTCCAGGACATTCATGCCTGGGGGAAGAGAGAAGCTGGTGAGAAGGCAGATGAGGCTCCTGAGGGATGGCTGAGATGCACAAGGTTCAACATCTGCAGTGAAAGGCTGTTTGGCGGGTCCAAGGGGACTATGCTCTAAGGCCACGAGTAAATGGACACTCAGAGTCATGGGAGCAGGAGTGTGGACACATCCTTGGAGAAGGGAATGGAATGTAACTGGCTTTTAAAAATGTATCTCCATTTTGGAGTGGGGCAGCCTGTCAGGAGCTGTTGAGCTGCAACTCTCTGTAGCTCAAGCTCTGGGGCACACTGCAGGGATTGCCAGAGAGGACACCAGACTGCAGCATAGGCTCCTGCTCATGGGTAGAGCTGAACTCACCAGCTCACACACACACACAGGGTTTCCATCGCCATTATTGCAGTTCCTTCGATGTCCCTCCCTGGGTCAAAGGTCCTCACCTCGTTTTAGGACACAGACAGGGCTGTGCACAGTATTGTGTGGGTGATGACGCACTCCATATTTACTGCCACCTCTCCCTTTCTCCTTGCCGACAGCCTTTTCGCACTTGGCACAAAGCTAATGACCCACAGCTCCCGCAGAAACTTCCTCTCATGTTTTTTGAGTCTCTGGGAGCCTGATTTTATTCAACTGGTGCTTCCCTTTCATCTGTTCAATGGTCTGTAATGCCCCGTCATCCTGATGGGTACTATGGAATATTACTGAAGCAAACAGCTCAGTTTCTGTTGTTTTTTTATCAGACATGTAGATGGATGTGGACAGCAGCAGCAGCAGATGTACTGGCTGGGATAAAAGGACTATCCAGCCTCACGCTCTGGGCATGTGCTGGCCTCCAGCTGCGGCAAGAGGCAGCAAGAAATGGCTCCCAGTGTGCAATTACTACAGCACAATTCAAGGCAGCTTTACACCTTCATTGAAATATCTTGCATCGTTACTGACTAGAGAGGGGCCCATTTGTATTTTCCAGCATAGCAGTTTTATGTCCTGATGATAAAGCACCTTATCAGAGAGTTGTTATCGGGTTGTCATCATGTTATTGTGTCTCTAAGTGGGAAGGTGGCTAAACACCAGCGTGCTCAAGAGAAGCTGAGTAAATAGTGTGCTTTGTAAATTCCCTGAGCACGAACTTCCACAATTGTTTTTGCAAGAGGGCTTCTAGGAAGCTTTTTGCAGCCTCCTGGGTATGCGTGATTGAGAAACAAAGCTCTGCATGGACTGTGTGGATTGGCTTCCTTTCTCAGTCAATTAAACATATGTAAAGACTCTGAAACATGGGACTGCTACGAAATATATATCCCTTGGGAAATTAAGGCAAGGAAATCAGAAGTTTGGTGTGTTAATCTGCATTGCAAATGAAGTCAATTGTTTGAAAAGATGAGGCTCAGGACATGACAGGGGAGAAGTGGAGCAGAACTGTTGTCAGCCTCCAAGAAAAGCCCTCTCCCAGTCATTCCCAAAGTGGAAGCCCCAAGCCACTGGGCAGGGAGGCCATCCAGCACCAAACTGCTATTCCACATCTGGAGACCCAGAGCTGGCCCCTGCCTGCTCTCAGCACTCCCTGCCAGCTCCTCTCCTCTCCTCTCCTCTCCTCTCCTCTCCTCTCCTCTCCTCTCCTCTCCTCTCCTCTCCTCTCCTCTCCTCTCCTCTCCTCTCCTCTCCTCTCCTCTCCTCTCCTCTCCTCTCCTCTCCTCTCCTCTCCTCTCCTCTCCTCTCCTCTCCTCTCCTCTCCTCTCCTCTCCTCTCCTCTCCTCTCCTCTCCTCTCCTCTCCTCTCCTCTCCTCTCCTCTCCTCTCCTCTCCTCTCCTCTCCTCTCCTCTCCTCTCCTCTCCTCTCCTCTCCTCTCCTCTCCTCTCCTCTCCTCTCCTCTCCTCTCCTCTCCTCTCCTCTCCTCTCCTCTCCTCTCCTCTCCTCTCCTCTCCTCTCCTCTCCTCTCCTCTCCTCTCCTCTCCTCTCCTCTCCTCTCCTCTCCTCTCCTCTCCTCTCCTCTCCTCTCCTCTCCTCTCCTCTCCTCTCCTCTCCTCTCCTCTCCTCTCCTCTCCTCTCCTCTCCTCTCCTCTCCTCTCCTCTCCTCCTGGTGGAAAGTGCCTCGGGCTTGGAACTTTCAGGGTCTTTTGAGTCCCTTCCAACATAAACCACCCTGTGTCGCACAGCTGGAAACCCTCATGACAGCACTGCCCACACAGCCGTGGCACAGGTGACCTGTTTCCAAGTCTGTGCCACCAAGGTCAGCTGGGAAGGGGCTGTGACACCACCCTTTGAGATGAATGGAGAAGCTGGATTGCCACCTCCTCCCCAGGCTTCAATGGAAACAAATCTGGCACGTAATTATGGGAAAGACCAGATACTGGAGGTTCTGAGGTCTTGTATTTCCCCAGCCGGCTCACAGCACCACACTCTGCACCCTGCAAGCTGTGGCACCTGGAAGCTTCCCAGGAACTTGATCAACCAATTTCCATCCTGGCAAGCCTGATGGACACTGTAGTGTCCATCCTCTTTGTTTTGCTTGGCCTTTTGGCCTGTGGTTTCACCCCTGCACTTCTCCTTTCAGGTTTCAGCCAGCAGTGTTTTATTAATCTACTTCAGACCCCATGGCTGGAAGGGTCTGTTTTATTCCCCATTTTAATTTTCATGGTGCATAAAATACTCACCAGCCTGACAAGGAAGAGTTATGGTCACTGAGGTGCAATTTTATGGTGACCTAAAAAACGTCAAAATCCAAACTTATTGAATACTGGCTCTGGGAACACTTTCAGTTCCAACTTGATGTCACCAGCCCCAAATCTTCACTAACCCAAAGACACTGGTGCACTTGAGACATTCTAAGAGAGCGATTTTTTTTTAAGCTCACGATGTTTTTCCTCAATGCCTGTGCTTTATGCTGTACTTCTATAAAATCTACAGTGTTCATAGTCTTGGTTAACATACTTAGATACAAAATATGCTGTGCATTTTTTCAGCAAAAGATCTCAATGTATATTGGGAATGTCATAAAACAGAGGTTGTGTTAAAAAAGAGGAAGGCGTGTAGTGGTTTTGGTTTGTTAATTTAGGATTTTTTAAATTTTGAAATGTTTTTGGTTAATATATTAAAGAATGTGATGAGTTTGGTGTTGGTTTATCACTAATATATTTCTTGTTGTGAGATATGATTAGGAGAAAGGTAAAGTAGGGTTAAAACTTTAAAAGGGTATAAAAGAGAATTATATTAAAAGTAATAAGAAGGAAAAAAAAAGTAGTTAGAATTAAAACAAACTCTTCAGAATACTTTTCCTCCCCCCCAACAACCTTTTCTTTTTTATTGACAATGTAAGAAAACTAAACCTAAGATTTTTAGTCAGTTTACTACTTTTTAAATAGTCCTTTTTTAGTTTACTGTGGGAGAGAAGTCTCTCTTGTTAAGGCTATGGAGACTTCTCCACAAGAGGAAAAAACAGTTCTTTTGTGGTTCTCAATTTTGCTACTAATAGTAGTAGTGTGATTTTCACAAATCACATTGTGAAATCATGGTGAAACCTGCATCTCAGGTTTTCAGTAGTGCTTTCTCCAAAATGTCAATACCATGGGGATCAATAGGTTCACCAAATCTCTTGAGTTGGAAGAGGCCCACAGGGACCCTCAAGTCCAACTCCTGGCCCTACACAGGACACGTCAACAATCGCACCCTGTGCCTGAGAGCGTTATTCAAACACTCCTGAAGCTCTGGCAGCCTTTGGACCATGCCCATTCACTGGGGAGCCTGGGCAGTGTCTGACCTGGGGGAAGAGCCTCTCCCTGACATCCAACCTAACCCCTTCCAACACAGCTTCATGCTGTTCCCTTGGGTGCAGTCAGCATGTCTTGGACAGCACAGGAAGATACAGGGGTATTTTGCAGCAACTTCAGAGCTGGGGCGCTCTGTAGAGTGGCCTGTGAGCAATTCCCTTGTAGAAGACCATCAGAAAGGTTCTACTGACCTTCCATCAGCGTGTGGTGGATGCTCCAGTAGACACTCAAGCAGTGCTTCTCCTTCTTCATGCCGCGCTTGCACTTGCAGCCGTAGAGCTGGCTGGAGAGCAGGGCGCTCACGGTGCTGCGGCACTGGCTCTTGGCGTCGGGGCCCAGCTTGTTGGCGCCGTTGCCCGCGATGCACTGGCGCAGCGTGCGGAACTTGGCGCTGCACACGGGGTCGGTGGTGCAGGCCTCGCCCGCCTGCAGGCAGTCCCTGCTCGAGCCGACAGCTGCTGCCATACCTTCTGCAAGGCAAGGGGAGAGGCGGTCAGCGCTGCGGAGCAGCCCCGGGAAATGGAGCGTGTCTCCCGCAATCTCCTTCTAGGTTGTGCAGAGAAGTTGTGGATACCCCGTTCCTGGAACCGCTCAGGATGGAGCTCTGAGCAACCGGGATAGCAGAAAGTGTCCCTGCCCACGGCAGAGGAGTGGAACCAGATGAGCTTTGAGGTCCTTTCCAACCCAAATCATCCCATGGTTCTACGGCAGGATCAGCCTGGTAGCAGGATTATAAGTGACAGAAACTTGACCAGTTCCTGGTGGTTGATTTGTCCTTCTTGGAGAGCAAAAATATTTTCAAATCCTTTCTTTCCCAGCACTCTATCTCATTTCTGCCCTCCAAATTTAACAGTAGTCCACTGTTTCAGAGACTCTGGCCTCTGTTCCTTAGATATGGTTTAACTGTGCCTACACCTTCCTGGAGCTATAAATGGCTCTCTGTGGGTGTTTTGACATGTAGTCAGCCCACATATATCCCAGGAGTTGGCCCTTGTTCACTGTCACCCTCTCCCCAGGACTCCCACTGTTTCTGTCTTGGCTTTTTCCAAGCTCTTGTAAATTGTCTTCAGAGCTCCTTTACCAACACAAAATGCTGTGCTCTCCATTTGGAGAGGAGAGCTCAAAGCATGGGAGGAAGATGGTATTGCTACACATACACCAATAAATTACCTCATCAGGGCTCAGTGGTGCTGTGCCTCAGTGCCAGGAGCAGACCAATCCTGTGTTATTTATTGCTCTTCCTCGCTCAAGCAGGCTGGACACGTCCAGGCTGGCTCCTGGGATGTGCTCAGCTCAGCTCACGGCTGCATCGCTGCTCCTGGCAAAGGGCAGGGCCAGAGGCTCAGCCCTGCTCAGATGTGGTTGTGTGGCACCCAGGCGGCAGAGGGGGGACTGGTGTGATGGTCTGGAGCATTTGATACAGGTAAGGCAGGACTGCTCCACAGCTTGGGAGACTGAGGAAGAGGCAAATCTGGTTTATGAAAGGGGAGACTCAGTTCCAGTGACTGTACAGTAATTTTGGGTCCTGCTGTACTATCAAAACAGAAACTGATGTCATGACCTTGAAGAAGAACTTCTCCAATACTTCCCAAAGGAACTCTGTCTCTAACATAACTTGTCTTCCCTTTGGGTAGGAACCAGAAGGGGAAGGACAGAAAAGACCATCTGCTTTTTGACTCCCTCCGGTGTCTGCTTCAGGTGAGATTCAGACTGGACAATATTAGAAAATCCTGCTTCCTGAGAAAAATGTGAGTCCCTGATCTCCATCTCTGAGGGCTTAATGAAATCTCTGCTTTCTCCAGGACTCTAAGGATCTATTCATAAGGTCCCCTTTTCTGCCTTCCAACTGCTACCTCTCCTTAATTTTTGCACCTCCCAGTTCAGCACTCAAGCCCAGTAGATTCATTTCTGTTCCCTCAGCAGTCACAGTGTGTTTGTGAAGAAGGAGCTGCCTTTGCTGCTCTTGATTAGAGTAGAAAGCAGCAGCTGGAGTTCAGATACTTCAATTACATTTATTACAAACTTTGGGTGAACCCACTAGGAGGTTTCCTCCTGAAGTATCCCAGTGGAATCTCAAATGAAAAACTTTCATCTAACTGCAGACTATTTCAAAGTGCCTCATGGCCAATGTCAAGCTTTCAGGTATTTCAAATCTCACACCATCTCAAATTTGAATTCTCCTGCCCCTGATTTATTCATAGACCTAGTTTATTTAGCACTCAAGGCTTGTTTGGATCTGCCAAACGTGGAGAGAGAAATTATTTCCAACATGTGGGAAACTCTGCCTTGGGCTGTCATATACTGAAGAACTTGGAACACAGGGAACCAGTTGCCTTGAAATATCATTTGAGCAATTTGCAAATTCACTGAGATCCATAAAATGAGCTAGAGAACATATCTGAGCAGAATCCATAGGAATAAAGGGAAAAATACTTTACTTGTTTTACTCTGGCTTTTTCCAAAGGGTCTCCTCTGAATGAGGATAAAGCCCAGCAGGTTGTATTCCAGAAGAGATGACTTTGTCAGTGTCCTGTCAGCTGCTAGAAAAGTAGGTTAAAATAGAAATTATGACCTTCCTTTGCTTTCTCCGCTACATGAATTGCAGAAGATACTCCCCAGGATGGTTATAAACACAACCAGCCTGTAAAAGCTGTAAAACACTCTGGAATCTCACTTTAAATAAATCAAGCAGATTGACCATTTGAGAAATTTTCCTGCAAAATTTTAAGTAAATATATCCTCAAACCTAGCCTTGCTCCATAGAACAAAGGCCAGGGGTGAATATTTACAGCCCAAACCCACAGCATAAAACATCTCCATTCAGACTTTATGACAGAGGTGCTTGGAGCCACTTGGAGTGTCATGAATGACCCGTTCCGTAATTGTGTCACTTAAGAACCAAATCATTCAGGGGCTTTTATTGTTAGCGGTGTCTTTGCAACTGAGACAACATAACACCACATTTTTCTCCTCACACTGCCCCTGAGAGAGTAATTTTATGCAACATTAAGACAGCACCTCTTAGGGAAAAAAATAAATCTCCATGACTTATAAAATTGATAGCGCTTCCTAACAGGCAGGGACAAGAGCAATATTAAGTCTTCTCTCCAAAGATGGAGTGGCCTTTCTGGTTTTGCCTTCAGAAATAGCTCCTGGCAGGCTCTGTGCCGCGGGACTTTCCTCCTCCTTGACTGACCAGGGAATTGGGATATGCACAGAGCTGTGCATGGCTTGGGCTTTCTGTCTCTGCTTTTCTAATAGCAGCCCTTCCAGCTCCCTCTTCTCCCTTTAAAAAGCCATTTGTCTGGAGTTTTATTCCTCACTCCCTGCTAATTTCATGCTGTTTACGGTGGGCAGATGGAGTAATGAGTTTATTTTCACATCCTGTTTGTAGCTGTGCTTCACATCTGTTTCTGCTCACTCTTATCTCTGTGCCATTCACCCAGAGTTACTCCTCAAGTGTGGGAGCAAGAGAAAAACCTGTCTCTTCCCATTTTATCAGACCCTCAGCTCCTCTCAGATAGGTGTCTCCAAGTGCATTGTGCTGACCAAGCAGGTCTGACTCTCCTCCAAGGACATAATTTCCTTTCTCAAGGAAGTGCAGCTGTGTCTGGGGTACAGAAGTGTGAAGGTGATTCCGTGTGGGCTAGAAATAGTGAATAAAATGCCTGGAGAGCACCAATGTGGAGTCCTGTCACTCTCCCTTTCTTACTCAACTTGGGCTTTAGATGTTTTGGCAGGAACCACACCAGTTCCACCGGGGCCTTGGGATACATCCCCTTCCCTCCCCTCCAGTTTATATATGAATTCAGCATGAATCTTTTTACATTCCTCATTTGACGGGCTGGAGATGTCCAAAAAAGGGCAACAAAGCTGGGGAAGGGTCTAGACAGTAAGTCCTATGAAGAGCAGCTGAGGGAGCCGGAAAGGGGCTGGAGAGTTCCTGTGGGAGCTGGGAAGGGGCTGGAGAGTTCCCGAGGGATATGGGAAGGGGCTGGAGAGTTCCTGAGGGAGCTGGGAAGGGGCTGGAGAGTTCCCGAGGGAGCTGAGGGGGCTCAGCCTGGAGCAGAGGAGGCTCAGGGGGGACCTTGTGGCTCTGCACAGCTCCTGCCAGGAGGGAACAGCCGGGGGGATTTGGGATCTGTTCCCAGGGAACAGGGACAGGAGGAGAGGGAATGGCCTCAGACTGGGCCTGGGGAGGTTCAGCTTGGACACCAGGAGGAATTTCTCCCTGGAAAGGTGGTCAGGCCTTGGAAGGGGCTGCCCAGGGAGGTGGTGCAGCCTCCATCATCCCTGAAGGTGTCCAAGGAATGCCTGGATGCGGCACTCGGTGCTCTGGGCTGTTTGACAAGGTGGGGATCAGCCACAGGGTGGAATCGATGGTCTTGGAGGTCTTTTCCAGCCTCAATGACTCCACCATGATTCTGTGATTCGCACACAGTTCATGGAGTGATGGACACTCCATTTCCATGACAAGCTGTTGACTCCAAAACATTTGGTGTTTGCTTTTACATTTTTTGCAGCTAATAGGAGAATAACCACCCAAAACCTGCAAGAAAGCAACAGGAGTGATTTATTCCCCTTCTAGGTTAGTCTTGTTTTGCCTGCAAAGGTGGATGGTTGTCTTTACAGAAGTGCACAACATTTGGGTTGGAAGGGACCTTAAAGTGCCTCTGGTTCCTTCCATTGGACCAGGTTGCTCCAAGTCCCACCCAGGCTGGCCTTTGTGCCAGATTTGGGTTTCCAGCCAGGCCACGTGAATGGCTGGGAGAGAACAGTGCAAGGAGCACTTGCATCCTGTGCTGGTGTGAGAGACATGGGCAGAAAAAGGCACTGGGCACCACTGCCCTTGGTGCTTAGCTGGTAGGAATGGCCACTGCTGGACAATCCCCACTGCCCAGATTAATTAAAACAGATTAAATAAAACACAAACTAAATGTTGGTGCTTGCTATTAGGCAACTGTCTGATATGCAGCACATTTGAACTTCCCCACGGCTGGCAGAAACAATTTATTACAAAAAGTCATCCTGGAGTGAAAAATTATGGGAAAGGGATTCTTGAAGAAATACTCCTAGTATTTCCCAACTATCCATAAACCAATAGTCATACATGCATGGGCCCAGGTGGCTAATGCAGGTGGCCCCTGCTAATCCTTGTTTAAACTGTATTTTCATGTCATGATTTTATAGCCAAATGCTCAGGATCACAAAAGGAACAAATTATTGTACACAGCTCAAATTTCATTTCCCATTTGCTTCTGAAATACCTGCAGAGCAGCTCCAATGAATACTTCTGCCATACCTCATGCTCCTTGCCCCAGCCTGCTTGAAAACAGCCCTCCCACAAGATCCCACACACCTTGTCCAGAACTCAGAGCTGTCACCTGGGTTTTGTAGTGCCCAGAAACCTCCTCTGAGATGCTGTTCTCCACACAAGGGGAAGTTTCCTTCCCTTCCACCTGTCTTGTCCTGACCTTAGTGCAGGTTCCATGCTCCAACACCACGCCTCTCTGGGGGTGGCCCCAGTATTTCCTGTGCTAACTCAGAGCAGCTCACCTGGGGAGGACAGCACCCCTCCTTGCTGACAGTCCTTTGATGGTTTTACCAGCACAGCACACACATAATGGAATCCCACACTGCAAACGCATCTTCTCCTGGTGACCCTTCCCAGCCAGCACTGGGGTGGTGGAATTTGCTGAGAACATCTCAGGAATGTAAGGTCTGAGGGGGATAAAGTAATCCTGGAAAGTTCAGACCAAAAATGTGCTGCGTGTCTTGATCAGGCATTAAAAAAGTACTGCCTCACTCTTTGTCCCCCCAGCTCTGTCCCTTCACCCCTTCCCTCCAGGTTATGAGCAATCTTTTGTCTGTATTTGATTTGTGTCTCCACCCAGGAATTTACAGGCACCGAGGAGATACAAATAACCACAGCAACACCCACTGAATATTTCCTTCTCCTCTAATGGCTGATCCAGGTAGGAGATAACCACTCGCTGTGTGACCTCAAACCCAGAAGAAAACATTTCTCTGATCTTTCTGGCTGTTTATCATAGATTTATACATGACACCCAGATACCATGACAAGTTGTATCATGTCTCCATTACCCTTAAGGAGAACAGAATTCATCATGAAAGCCCTCATGATGACTTGGGGTAAAGTCTCCCTAGATAGCATTACTCCCCTACACTAACACATCCTTTTTGACAAGGCTTCAGCCTTTGTTTTCTAAAGATGCCTCTGGAATGCCCCATCCTGCTGGACTGACTCAGCCAGACTAACCACCAAGTCAGCTATAAACAATATTCTTATGAAATGAGGATGAAAATCAGACCATCACGCTCGGTGCATGACCTGGTTGAAAATAGTTGTGTATCTATTTTAAATAAGTTTAATCCATCAGAGCAGGAAACAGTCTGCCCCCACTGGGGTTACGTGTCCAAGTTCCCCATCAGTAATTGCTGTGGGGCTGATTTTCCAGCCTTTAGAGGAAAGAAAGTGCTGTGTGCTGCAACTCCTGGTGCAGCATGTCCCTGGGGCTCCAAACAGCTGCAGTGCTCAAGGCAGAGCAGCCATAACACAACATCCTTTAGCTGCAGTCACTGAGATCCCCAAACAGCTCAGCACTGTGGGGTTTGGGCTTCCTCAACTGTCCACACCTGGCATAAGATTTGTCTTTAAAAGAAAAGTTTCATTGGCCAATGCTGTGGTTGGATACTGGAGCACATGCTGTGACATGTTTTCCTGGTGTCTTTCCCAGACAACATCCTTATTAAACCCTTTGCTTCTTCTCCCTTTACAAGCAAAAATTCTTCTCATGTTGCCGTTTATGCTCATCTGCCACTAAAGCAGCATTCAGGAGTCATCAGCCCCAGAGTCTGAAGTAACTGAGCTCCTCAAACATCACTTGATTTTGTACATGTATTTTTTTTTCTCTATCTGTGCATCAAGATCAGCTCAGCTTCTTAGCCCACATTTGGATAAGCAAGGCAGCCTAATTCTCATCTTTCTGAGCAAAATTTCAGCTAACAACACCCAATGCCTTAAAGGCAGTCTGCTTAAGTCCAGAAGAGTGAGATCCAGATCTTTCTCAGTGCCTGTAATGGTTTTATACACATATAGAATTAAATATCTGTGATTTTTTAACTCCCTTATCTCCATCTTGCTTCAAATCATTTGACTGAAGAGTTCTGGCATTCACCAGCTCCTCAAAATCTTGTGAAGTCCTATTAATTAACTGCGCACTGATGTAAAAAATGACCACTTCTGGAAGCCCATATGTGCCACATAAAGGTTTATTGTTTCCTACAGGGTAACTAAATACGACAGTGTGTAATAATGCAGTCTCATACCATGGGTGATTCCACAGGTCCTTCACATCTGACCCAGCATCGTTGTTTTTTGTCTCCAAGGTAGAAACTCCTGACACATTTCACACACATTTATTTCTTCCATCCCTGTGTGCATTGGTGGCCACTGCAATGGATTTTCATGATCTCACAGATTCTGTAGAATCCCTCGGGGCTGTAGCACTGACACTGCTAATTCTTGCATCTGTGCACTGTGTAATGCTTTCTGCATTACAGAAAACTCTGATCTGCCTTGATATGCAGCTCCCAAGCCTCCTCCCAGTGGCATGGTAAAGCTTTCTGTAGTGCCTTCTCCTCTGCCATGGCTTCCAGAAGTTTATTCCCAATGATGTTTGAGACGAGAGAAATCTCTTCCACCAGATTTCCATGACCAATTCTCCAGCACTCAAGAATGAAGCTCAAACACTCCCAGGACAGCAGTGCCTGCTCTCAGCTCTTGTTTTCCTGCTTTACACTGCTCAAACTCCATGGATGCATCTGGAAAATTAAAGCTGAACACCCTCCTGTCTTCTCACAGGTGAATGAGCTATTTCTTTAGCAACAGTGAAATTTGGGTCACTTTTTTTTTTTGAGATCCATTTGCCCTACCGGAATATTTTTCTTTAACAACTCCTGCAGCAAAGGCATCCCTCTGTACATGAAGGTGCTTTTTGCAGAGTGGTTGAGAAAACAATTCCACCAAAGGGTACAGGAATTCTGTAACTCTGTCCTGAGTCGTTTACAGAGGGATTTACTGGCCAGGTTGTTTATCTTGAGGTGAAATATTCAAGATCAGGTTGGACAGGGCTCTGAGCAGTGTGATCTAGTGGAAGATGGCCCTGCTCATTGCAGTGGGTTGTACAGATGACCTTTAAAGACCTCTTCAAAACCTAAACTATTCTCTAATCCTCTGGCACAGCTTGCCCAAACTCAGGTGCTTGCTTTCCTCTCTTTGGCTGGCAAAACTCCCTGTCAACGCTGGCACTCCTGTTTCACTTGGAATCCTGAATAACAGCCCAGAAAGAACAGTCAGCTCATTTAATTCCAGGAGCCAAACCCTGCAAAGCTTTCTTAGCTGTCAAAGCAGCATTTCTGTATTCACATGGCTTTGGCCAGAGTCTGTGTATACGTCAATTCACTTACACTTTCTCCCAAAAACCCCACATTTCTGATTTCAAATTAGATTTTTTTTGCCATGACCCATTTTTTGACCCATTTGCTGCCCTTTCCCCTACCCCCAGTCTATGTGGACTGCAATATCCTTATTCCCTTCAAATAATTCTTGCATTTGCCTGTCAAAAACCTTAGGAGCAAGTTAAAAACCAGAGGGAAATTTTTATAGGGAACATGTCCCATCAGGGGCATTGGAAATGCAGACTTGCAGTCTTCTTGGTCAGGGCAATTTGCAAAGACCCAAGAGGGGCAGATCACAGGATGAAAGAGCCCCACATCTCCAGATATTACCTCCTTTGGTACACAAGGGAAACAATTTTCACTGAATATTCCTATTGAGTTGTTTGGGATCTAATCTCCATCTGAGGGACTTGTCCTTCTTTCCCTCTGCTCCCAGGGGCAGGCAAGTTGCAGTGACTTCTACTTTGAAAAATTGTTTTCAGTGTTTGCAGATAGCCCAAATTCTTCCTTTACTTCTGCCTCATGAACAAAGCAGCATTTCTGGAGGCTGAAGCACTGAGGGTTCAGGATCTGACAGCACAGATTCCTATGCCCTGCTCACCAGTGTTATTAAAGACATCTCAACACTTTTATTTTCTCTTTTCCCCTGGCCTACACTTCCTTGCAGTGTATCACTTTCCGGATACCATGCAGTGGCTCACATCCTTTTTCACATTCACAAAGGTCTCTCCACCTGCTCTAGTCTCTGGCTGCAGCCAGTTCCCATGGAGGAGTTGTTTACCAAAAAAGAGATGATGGAGCGAGGCTGAGGGTGAGGAGAGGGATGGTTGTGCTGGTGATCCATGGCTGCACAGCTGCTGACTCCTAAACTGGGAGTAGAAATGGATCTGGCATTCGTGCCATGGGTTTCTCCCTCTCTGGCCCACCCAAGAAAAGACCTTGAACTTCTGCTGTGGCACAGGTCAGAACATGTGATGGGTGATGAGAAGGGCAACAGTTCCAAGGAGATAATTTGAGGACATGGACCCTTCTGGGCAAGACCTTTGGAATGACATCCAGGCTGCTTCTGTCATGTCCCACCACACTCTCTATGAATAAGAGATTTTCCCCTCCAAATTCTGCTTTAAAATCCATTTCCCCTCATGCCACAGAATTGCTTACACAGAAATACATTCTCCCAGGAGTTGCTGGAACCTGTCAGAGAGTCTATGATCTGCTAGAGATGGTAGAAAAGTGACATCTTTATCTTTCCAACTCTTATGAAGAATGAGATCCCAAAGGAGTGGAAAAGGAATGCCCTTTCTAAAGAAGCAGGCAAAAGAACCAGATGAATAATGGATCAATCTCCTGGATAACACTGTCCAGGAAAGTAGGTGTGACATGTGATTTGACCTCTCCAAGATATTTGGCACAGGTCCAAGAGTGAGTGGCCTCTGAGCAGTCACAGCTAGGTGGGTGCTCATGAACACAGAGCTCCAAAACCAGAAAAGGCGCATTTTCAGACTCAGAGGTGTTGAGAGTCTGTCCTGAGTCTGGTACTGTTCAATATTCCCATAATGGCTCCAGTGATGGAACAGGGAACAGATTTCTGTAATTTGTGGCTGACAGAAGGTGAGGAGGGGGTCACAAGCAATGGGCAAGACAAGACTGGAATTCAAAATTATCTTGGTTTGTTCAAGACAGTGTATGAAATCAAAAGGATGACACTGACCAGAAGCAAAAGTGGCACTTGTAAGTATGAAAAGACAGGAGGGAAAAGCAAACCTAGGAAATAGAAACAAGGGAGATATGGCCATGGGGAGAGAGGTGGTCACAGGCTGAACAGGGAAAAAAAACAGGATGAAAACCAGAAAACATGTGGTCTGGGCATAAGTGGTATGTGTTTATCACAGGAAGCAATTACTCTGCACTTCTCAGCCCCAGTAAGGCTTTAGCTGGAGTTTGGGTCGTCTTCTGATGGGACAACACATGTTAAAGAAGATGACAAGATCCCAGAGGAATTTTATTAAAATTATAAATGGTTTGCAGGCTGAGGTGAGGATGAAAGAAAAGGATTTGTGTAGTTTAGGATGAAGGCTGTGAAGAAACAAGATCAGAACACTCAAATACATAAACAAGACATTTTAGATGTGGACAGTGATAGATATCCCTCCACGGTTGGGGGACATGAGATGAGAAGTAATTCTGGGTAAATGTGCAGCAAGGGAGATTTAGATCAATATGAAGAAAAATGTTACATGGGAAGTTAAAAAGTGGAACAGATTATGGAGGGTCTGTTTAATCCCCAGCAGTGGAATTATTTATAAAAGCACCTGCCAGAAGCAACTCTTGCATCCTCCCTTCCCTGCTGGAGCAGCAGGTGTCATACACGTGGTCCCTTCCATTCTCTGTCCCTGACACCTTCCACGGGAGACCTTGTGGCAGGTGTGGGCTTGTAAAACAAGGACAGGCACCTCCAGACCAAACGAACAACACTGGAGACAGGCACAAGTGGAAGGGGAATAAAGTCTGTGTGAAGTGTGTCCCCCTCGGAGCAAGGCATCTCCCTCCTCAAGGCCAGACTGGACGCTGGGGCTGGAGCAAGCTGGGCAGTGGAAGGTGTCCCTGGCCAGCACTCCCTGGGAAGCTCTTCCCTGCCTCCCCAGGCTTCAACACAGCTACTAACACTTTCTTTTCTATCCACCGTCTCCCACCAAACCCTGACACTTCCACCACGCTGCAGAAAGGCAGCGGGATTTTTAAGGCACATGTTGGAGGTCCATGTCCTCCTCTGCCATCCCTGCCAGAGATCTGAGGGAACTGCTGTTCCAGGGCAAGCTGAGCCCATTTGTACACCCCACACCCTCCTTTGTGCCCGGAGCAGCTTGGAAGGCAGAGCACGGAGCATCGCCTGCCCACGCTTGCCACAAAACAAGGGCAATGCCTTCAGAGACGGAGTTCTCAGAACACAGGGTTCATTGAGCTCTCTGGGGGAGCTGTGATGTCCACTGCATCAAACAGCCCTAAAAACGTCTGATGCTTTTGGTTCAGCAGGGTCCAGCAGTCATTTTCAGGTCCCTGTTCTTGCTGTAGAGAAGTGAGAAGAAAATTGCATTTTCCTCGTTTGATCTCTGGCACTTGCCGGATCAGAAAAGTTGACGGGTGTTGAGTTTGAACTGCTGCAGACCAACAATTGTTAGCAAAAATGGACAGTATTTGGATCCTGCCTTCAGCAGTTTCAACACTCTTATCTGTCCTGCACATCATTCCATATAACTGAGCACTGGAAAACGTTCCAGCTCTGCCTGCAAAACACAAGAGCAGCCAAGATGGGCCAAGGCAACTGTGCAGACCTTGAGCATTCATTGCTAAGGACAGAATCTCACCCGTTTTTAAAGGGTCATTTATCAATGAACTCTCTCCTTAATGTACCTCTTTGAAGCACTTAAATGCCAGCGTGCTCTGTGCTGCATGGTTATGATGGGGATCCCAGCCATATGTCAAGCAGCAGCTGTGACCCCTTTTTCTGTGATTAGGTTCATTTTTGTTCCATCCAATTTTTTTTGTACATGATTAACCGGTGAATAAAAAGGCCATGTTTTATTTTTCTTTGCAAGGGCTGAAGCAGTTTTAATCATATATAATTCAACACTTGCCATGTGATTTGCATTCCCTGCTTTAAGATGAATTTGGCACTAAACAAGCACTCAATTATACTCCCCCACCTCTATTTTCTCTGGAAGTTGCAAAATTCATTCAAACAAAAGCTAAACCCTCCTGAAGATTTGTGAAGATTAATGATTAAAATCAAAGAGCAGAGATTCTCCTTCTGACGTTATGAAGCCATAGGGCTCCAGTAAATGTCCTCCAGTGACACTTTGCCAGGCAACCCTGGGTTCAAAGACAAAATTGTATACATGTCTGTACCAGCACAGGTCATTGCATCTATCCATCATCCCTTCATCTCTCACAACTTTTTTTTTGCCTCTGATACTAAATATTAGACACAAAGGCTGGAGTTTGTAAGCCAAATCACAAGTGAGGATGAATAAGACCCACAGTGAAATTGGAAGAGGAAGCCAAGTTGGAAAAACCAGGGAAGGTTTTAGCTGAGGAAGGGTAAAGGCAGTGAGAAGCGAGTGGTGACACAAGACAACTGGAATTCAGGCAATAGCCATACATATTTATTTACACATATAGGACAATAGTTAGGAAATGCCAAGAGGATCCTAAATTAAGTACTTGCAGTTACTCTCTGGAATCACTCCTGTGCCCTCAGTGACTTGAGGAGAGCCTGGGGAGCCTCACTTAGCTGGGACAACTCCCACAGCCTGTGGGGGAGTCAGACTACAAACAGAGGGTGGGAGGGCGTGCAGGGAAAAGGCAGGATGTTTTGGAACAGCAAAACGACAAAACCATGAGAAACTTACATTGGAATTAACAGGACTCCACACTAGAGAGGCACTGAGGTTGTAAATGCAAGGATTCACAATTTGGGGCATGCCATGAATAATCCAGAAGGAGCTGAAATCCATCCTCCCATCCCACACCAGCACAAGGGCACAGTCACATAACAGCCCCAGTCTGGGCATTAACACAACCTCACACACAGGAGGGATTCTCATGACATGGATCTGCCTTGCCCAGAACATCTGCTGGCTGACAGTCAGACCACAGGTACTATTTTAATCATCAGACCTGGGCGAGAATTGTACCTGTGGAAGCAGCGCAAGCCTTGTGTCTGTACTTGTGTAATATTTAGAGTGCTGTGCCGAGCAGGGAGAGGCTGCATTGTGAGATCTGCACAGCCTTGGCAAGTCTTTCCTAATACATCTCATAAAAGGGAGAGCAAAAGAGATATTTCAGCTGGGTAACTGAGTCATAAAAAGCATAAAACCAATGTGGAGGACACAGAATAAGGAAAAACAGTGGAAGCATGGTGAGAAAGAGAGAAGACGAATGGATCATGTCTTGGGGTGGCTCCAAAACCAGGATGATAAATGGGTTTCCCCTGGGGCTGCTGAGTTGAGGCATTGGGCAGAAATGGGCAGATAATGAACAACAAAGGCAGTGTGTTAAAAAATAAAATATAGAGTATAGAGCAAACAGTAAATTATCTGTCATGTAAGGGTGGTACAGAGGAAAAGAAGGCAAAACCTGCTTGGAGCAACCTGGTCTGGGCGAAGGTGTGCTTGCCCATGGCAGGGGGTGGAACAAGATGAGCTTGAAGGTCCCTTCCAACCCAAACCTTTCCATGGCTCTCTGATAATTGTGTTACCACCCTGAGGTGGGTGTCTGTGTCACTGAGGAGCCAGCTGCCCACCTGTGGGTATTTAGTGCAACCTGGGATGCTCCGAGGGTCTGAGACAGGAACGGGGCTGCGGACGTGACACAGCCCCATGGGGACCCTGCCTGTTTCTGGAGCAGCAGCTGAGCAGAGCTCAGGCAGGGCAGCACCTCAGCTGTGGCCTGACAGATGAACCTGGAGGGACACAGCCCTGGAGCCCAGTCCTGGTTCCACAGCAGCACCTGCCGAAGGTGCAGCGAAACAGAGAGAGGTGATTGTGGAAATGAACTCCCAGGTGTCAAATGTGGCCATAACGAACCTCAGAGAAGGGCCCTGACCTGTGTCAGGGATTAAACTCACCTGGAGCCAGAGAGATGGAGAGTCTGCTGAGGGTGGGACAGGCTTTTCCTGCTCCCCGGGCAGCACAGAGCCAGCAGTGCCCCTGCCATGGACACGGCAGCATTCCCAAACTCCTGGCAGGAGCAGCAGCCTCGAGCCATGGTGTCTGCACCGAACCAGACCTGCAGTTGCAGCCATGACATGTTCCCTGCATCCCAGAGACCCCAGGGGATGGAAGGAAATTAAATAATAATACGTTATTAAGCAAGGTTTGAACCTTTGTGCTGAACTTTCTCCTTATGCCCTCACTATTTCTGCCATGGAAATCTGGTTTTGGTCTCAGTTTAAATAACCAAACATGAATTCTGCTGTAAGAAATTATCTTGTAATCCAAGATAACTTGAGCTATACAAAGGTCTAGTAACTTGCTTGAAGGCTTCTTTTACCCTTGTAAAACAAGAGTTCACCCAGCAACAGGAGCAGAATCCTAATATTTAATTACTGGCTGCAGTTCACACGCAATTATTTATAATATGCTTTCAATGATTATTCATAGGTTTCATACTGGGGGCGGGGAGAGGTCAGCAGGTTGCAAACAAGCCTGAAATTCAGAATTACTTGCTAAGGAGAGTTGAGGAAAGATGATTATGATGGAAAATGCAAGAGAAGAGCATAAAGGAAATTGATTATGAAGATTTACCAGGAACATGTGTACTATTAAAAACTCTATTGCCCATCAGTGAATTTCAGACACTTAAATCAACCAAACCTTTAAAGGCAAATCATATTTTTTATCATCTAATCAATGTAGGTAAAAGAGTTGTTGGTGTCTCTTCCTTGTTCCCTGTTGACTTCAGCTTCTCAATTTAGAGAAGCTTAGAGTTCAATCTCATTTTAAGTGTCATGAAGTTTGAATAGACCAGAGGCAACTGAAAAAGGCAGAAGTAATAAAGTTCAGCTTTCATCCTAACTGTCTGTAAAATCCAGCTAATCACAGCTCTCCTTGAATGGTGTTTGTAATTTCAATAACCCTTTTCCTCCCCCATGGAGCGGCTCTCAGCCTTGTGCTGCTCTGCTGAAGAAAACACCAAACTGCGCCAGCAGCCGCCTGTGAGGGCCCCCTTCCTCCAGCTCTCGATGACAAGTGCCTCTGGGGTGTTTGGGGCCTGGCCAGGGACCATAGCCCAGGTCAAGCCCAGCTGCTCTGCTGCCTTTCCTTCACCGCACAGAGTGACAGTCCTGTTTGCTGTTGCAGTCAGGCCAGCGCTCCGGGCCAGTGCAGGCACCAGCAAAGGGCTGCGCTGGCTGCTCCCCACCTTGGAAGAGTTTTCTCGGCTGTGGGTGAACTTAGGATCCCAGTGCCCGAAGAAGAATTAAGCTGCTACAGCATTTCCCCATGGCACCCTCAGTGTTGGCCTTTGTGCTCAGCAGCAGAGAGGTTCTGATGCAGGAGCGGGCTGGAAGGTCCCCTTTAACTCAGAATATCTCATTCTGTGATTATCACCACTTGGGAATCACCAAATGAGGTAGGGACTGCAGTGCCCTGGCCAAAAGAAGATCACAGAATACCTTGAATTGAATGGGACCCACAGGGATCACCCAGACCAGCCCCTGTCCCTGCCCAGACCCCCAAAATCCCACCCTGGGCATCCCTGGCAGCATCCCTGTCCAAAGGCTCCTGGAGCTCTGGCAGCCTCGGGGCCGGGACCATTCCCTGGGGAGCCTGGGCAGTGCCAGCACCCTCTGGGGAAGAACCTTTCCTTTATCCAGCCTGAGCTGGCCTGGAACAGCTCCAGCACAGCCTGGTCCTGTCCCTGGCACCAAAGATTGCTACTCCTGTTTGAAAAGAAACCACGAGGAGGAGACGAGAGCCAGGAGGGAACGGGATGAGCCCCTCTCTGCACCAGAGCCACCCATGGAGAGCTGGCGTGACCCCAGCGCGGGACAGCGCTGGATGTCAGCATGAGGGCCTGTTCAGGTGGGGCTGTGGGTGCAAGATCCCTGCCTCGTGTGGTCTCTGCTGAATTACTAGCAGGTGTCATGGAGGAAACAAGGTCAAGGAGAGGCTACAAGGTAGGGTGGGTACAGGGACTGTAGGAATGAAGGATGACCAGAGGCTGGATGTGCTCCCTGATCAGAACAGAGGCTGGAAGCAGGTCAGTGTAAGCTCATGTGGAGCAAAAACCACCTGTGGGTGAAAGAGGGTGAAGCCCTGGAGCCCTGGCCAGGCCCCTGGCAGGACCTGCCCTGCAGCAGGACGTGCTGCAGCGGCTCTGTGAGATCAGCACGCAGCTGATCCAATGCAGTGGGGTCTGCAGTGGGGCCAGGAGGGCCCTGAGACAGCAGGGCAGGGGTGAGGCAGAGCTGACCCCCTCACACAGCCCAAAGGATTGCATCCACTCACGGTGGTCATGGCCCCAGAACTTGTCTTTGTTTTCCAGAGAAGAGCTCTTATTGACAAGAAAACCTCAAGAGAGAAAGAACTCTGTTGTCATCCCAGGAAGTTTGTTCCAGAGGTTAATCACCCCTCTTGCCAAAATGTGCTTTCTTTGGCTCCTTTGGTTGTAACTGGCCCAAATTCTTCCCCCACCTCTTTTTGCTGCTTTCCTGTGAGGATTAAATTCCTGGAAAGCCTTTAATAACACAATCACTCATCTTCCTTCTGCCACAACTTCACTCCTTAAAACCTCTGTCCCTGGGAGGTCTTTGCAGAATTCTAGGCAATTTCTGTAAGTCGTTCAATCCACTGGTCCAGTGGCTCAAAATCTGCCCTCTCAGGGTGGGTGCCCGTCCCCACTTTTTCTGAGATCCACTCAGCTCTGCTGGTTTGCTCCAGTGTGGAGTTTTCATCTGTGTGCCCATGAAGGGTTTGCGTAGTGCACACAACATCTCAGCAAATCATCAGCACTGCCTGTCTGCCATGGCCCCTGACTCCTCTCTCTGCTGAAATATCACCATGCTGTCATGAGGGATTGTGTTTTCCTCCCATCCTGGCAACCCGGAGCCTGCACTCAGCTAAAGAAAACGCTCACAGCATCTGCCTCGCTTGTCTGCCAAAGATGAGGATTTGTGTCTTCAGTTATTCAATACCTCCACACTACAGATTTTTATCTCGTCCAAGAAGAGTATCAATATTTTTAATCATGCAGTTAAAGACCATATCAGAATGGAAACGCACGGGAGGAAAGGAATTACACGGCACAGACAGCCTTGGATCTGTCAGAGCCTGTCTCCTGACTGCTTGGCTTTCCTGCCTCAACCTTCTCCGATAAAATCACACCATCCTCCCCCACAAGATACTAGGGGGTGTAATGTACCTGTGCTGACCTTCCACTGTCCTCAGGAATCCAGAATAAACACAAAATAAACAATAAACACTTCTCAAGCTGCCTTAGAGGGCAGCACAGGCATCTCATCCTGCCTTGCTGAACCTCTCCCTCCCCGAGCCCTCTGCAGCTGCAGAGGGTCAGCAGCGAGCCCCACGTTCTCAGGGCAGGACCCTCAGCTGCTCTGGGCTGTGTGCCTGCTCCTCAGGTGAGGCTGCTGGCCTAGCTGCTAGCAGTGGGAATTGCTCAGCCACTCCATGCCTTGGCTTCTCCAGCCGGGCAGCGAGTGTGGAGACGCTGGCACACACCTTTGAGAGCCTGGCTGCTCTGCCAAGTAGGTGACAGTCACAAGGTGTTTATTTATATGGTTTGGAGTGCAGCTGGAGCACTGCAGGGCTGGGAGCAGGCACAGAACAGCGGTGCCTGTGCATGGCTGGCTCAGTTGGCCAAGGGCATTTGCTCCTGGCACGGCTGTGCCTGGGAGCAGATCCCAAAGTGCAGGGCCACCGATGGCACTCGGTGCCCACGGGACACAGGGAGCCTCCAGTGCTGAGCAAGAAGCCAATTCAGCATGTGTGATTAAATAAGGAAGAAGTTCCTAAATCCTGGAGGGGTTTTGATAATTTCAGCCTAACTTTGTCTTCTGGAGCTGAATCCCTCTCTTTCAAGGTGCCTCTGTACCACAAATGGCCACATCCCCTCCGAAGTGCCTATTTCATCCTGCTCCAAATTCCAGTGTTCTTTGAGCTCTCATGGGGCATTTTCAGAGACAGATTTCATGGAAACACAATGGAGGCAGGTTGAACTCTGACCTGAGAAGTTCCCCTGAGTTCAGCAAGCATCCTCAAGCCTCCTACATCTACTACAAGCCCAGGCTGATGGTTGGAGGCAGGTATTGAAGCACACAGTCCCCCTGGCAGTCACAAACTGCATTTGGGATTGCATCACAAACAGATGCTGGTCACAAACTCCATTGTCCTTTGGCTCTGAACTGTGGGCCAGCACCTTCCCTGGCCATCCACGCCTTCCAGGCTGTCCCTCTCTGGTCTGCTTTTGTGAGCTGGGAATTTTGTACTGCACTTGTGCTGCATATGCCCAGCTCGCTGCAATGCCATTCTCCATGGAGAAACACCCGTTTTATGAAATTAAAGCTGGCACAGCTGGGTGAAGACAGGGCTGACTCAGACTGTTCTGATGTTACACTGATTTACACTGGCCTGGGGGAAAGCCACGCTGCTTCTCCCTGTCTTTGAGCAGCCACAGGGACAAGAGAGTGAACAGATGACAGAATCAGAGATCACGAATCTAGAACGCACAGCTGGAATTTCCCCAGCAGACTCACAATGCGAAAGATCCCAGAAAAGGCCTCTGAAATATGAATTAATGTAAGGACAAGGTTTTAATCATAATTACACCACTTTCAAACCACAGAAATTCCACATAGCTCAGTTTGGTGACTCTGGGTGTTTGCTGACATCACAGATGCCTCTAGTGCACAAAGAATGGGCTTTGATCTTATTTTTGATGGTGTCAGTTCTGCACTGAAGTCAGTGGTGTATAAAAGTGTGAGATCAAAGGCAAGTTTCATGAGCTGGTGTGACTGGGTAGCTCTGCTTCCTCTTCTGGACACACAGTCGTGTCCTGGAGAGGCCTTGGCCCTGCTAGTGGTCAGCCAGGTTGTTGCAGTTTCTGCTCTGAATCACAGGATCACAGGATCATTCAGGTTGGAAAAGACCTCCAAGACTATTGAGTCCATCCTGTGACTGATCCCCACCAGCCCAGAGCATTGGACACCTCCAGGGATGGGCACTCCAAACCTCCCTGGGCAGCCCCTGCCAAGGCCTGAGCTCCCTTTCTGTGAAGAAATTCCTCCTAATCTTCAGTGAAATCCTCTTTGTGGTGAAAATCAGAAGTGAAGGAAATGAAAATCCAAATGCTTGGTTTTCATTTGCCACTTATAGGACTGTACCAAATGGAGCATCACAACCAAACTGCTACTGAGCACTGAAGGACTTCAGCTGCTCTGAGAGCAGAGAAGAGTCCTCCAATCCATGCTGAGCAGCAGAAAATTGTGTGATGGGTGTGTCTGTCCCATCCCTTGCCTTGTGGCACCTTTCCTGAACCATTTACAAGAGACTCACCCTCTGCAGCCCAGACTCTTCCCTGGTGTCACCAAGGCCACCTGGGAGCAGGTGGGATCACCCATTTTGGCTTGAAAATAGAGGAAGGGTCTGCAGCGTCGTGTGCAGGTGAAACGTAGAGACACCTCATGCCTGTGTTGCCTCTTGTTGGAGTGTGAACAAGGCTTGGCTGCGCCCCCACAGCAGGGGGACTCTGTGCCACGGGGGTTCACGTCCACGACTTGGCCAAGCAGCCACTCAAGGCAGCCCCAGTGGAGATTCATCCACCTTACACAGCAAACTAACCCATGCTTCTCCCAGGGGAAGGTGTCCCTGCCCACAACAGGAACTGGATGAGCGTTCAGGTCCCTTCCAGCCCAACCCATTCTGGGGTTTTACAATTGCAAGACAGGAGAGGAAGACTGACAGAAATGAGCCTTGCATGCTGCCCGTGTCCTTCCAGGCTGTTCCTGCTGGCTGCCTGCCTGGGGGTGCCATGCACTGGTCAAAGCAGAGGCAGAGCTGAGCCTGGGCAGGGCTGGCCAGGGCCAAGGCCCTGCCACGGGCACAGCAACCAGGGACTTCCCCTGGGACTGTGTTCTGGGAGGGACACGCTCCAAAAACCATGGGACACTTCTGGAAATGAGGCTCCCACTCCCCTCAGTGCTTCTGAATACAGAGCTCCTTATGTGAGAAACACAGTGGTGCTCAGGGCCAGAGAAATGACAGATTTCGTGTGGGAATGGATGTCACTTCTTGTAAATGAAGAAAATACTGCAGTGACCTTGTTGGCTCGGCTGGGTAAAGCCATGTCTCGTGGCTGCCCAGGGGGAGGGTGAGAGACCCTCTGTCACCTGGCTGTCCCACCACAGGCTGGTGGAATCGGAGGATTAGACCCAAGCTCAGGTGTGCAGTCACTCTGCAAAGCAGACTTGGTAAGAAACTTCATTGAAACCAAAACAGAAGGGTTTGCTTCAACTTATCTACCCAATCCTTCCCTTCCCCTACTGAAGCAAACTCTTCCCTACATTTTATTTTGGGCAAGGCCTATTCTCAGGGAAAAATTGTCCCAAATAGCAATTTTTTAAAGAAAATTTCTTATAGAATCATAGGATGAGTTATTCTACAGAATCATAGATTAAAGGTCAGACAGGACCCTAAAGGTTTTGTAATTCCAACTCCCAATTAATAATCTCTCCAAGAAAGGTCTCCCAAAGTGCTGTGGCATCAAACATTTCTTTTTACCCACCCACAGAGAAAACAGAGATGCATAGAGTAAAAGATGACATATTTTTTCCTATAAATAGAAACCCCAAATGTCCCTAAACTAAGACAAATGTGGCCTCTGAACTGCTGCCACCGGGTGCCCTCCAATCCACTCAGTTCTGCTCAGAGTTTTGCAGCTGGAGCTCATCTCTATAGATGCAGCTCAGGAGCCAAACCACCTCTTTTTTGGCCAAAACCATTTTCTCTTTTGCCAAAAATTCATCAGGTTGCTGGGACCATCTTTCTTGGCTCTGACTTTGTCAGTATTTCCAGAGAGCAGAGTCAAACTTGGAGGGTTTTGCAGCCCACTCTCAATTAGAGCCCCCGCCCGCTCTCTGGGGCTGGTTTTGGGCTGGGGCTGCCCCATGGGCCGTGTCAGAATGGCCCCACAGCAGGCTCTGGCCTTGTTTTGGGGTGAGTCACATCCTCCTGGGTGGTCTGGGGATGCAGCCCACAAAGGGCTGATTGCTGAGCCCCACCACACAGAGCCAAGATGCTCTTTGGCCCCACACATGGAGCAATGCAAACGTGCTACTCACCACGAGCAGCACAATGGTGCAAGGCAGTTTGTGCCTTGGGCAGGAGCTCCAGGGCTGATCAGTGCCTGCTCAGGGGCTCACTCAGGTGCCATTTGGTTATGGAATCCCTGGACTGTGTGCGTGTAGCTCTTGGGGACATGGGTGGCCTTGGCAGGTCTGGAGGATGGCTGCACTTGATGGTCCTAGAGGGCTTTTCCAACCTGAATGATTCCTTGATATTTCTATCAATCCTTTCTTACACAGGAAAACCTGGGTTTGTGGCCATCGAGACTCACCTTGGGGATCTTTTGATTTGGCAAGGACAAGAGAAGGTTGAAAACCTGACTGGGCAGTTTTGTACCCTGGATTCTCTGAGCCCTCCACATGCATCCCTGACAGATGTGCACCTCACTTGTGCCTGGCACATTCCCGTATCTTAAAGTCCTGTGTTTCTCCTCCCGGTGCTCAGAAACCTCTCATCTTTGCTTATGATAAGCCATTGACTCCTTGCCCTTTATAAAAATGTGCAATGGGTGGATCCCCTTCTCTGCTGCTCACAGCTGCATCCCCCGACACCTCCAGACCAAATGAATCCCACTGCCCCTCTGGTTCCCCCTTGAAAAGGGCTGGAGCCCAGAGATAGCCTTAATGATTCTGTAATTCCATGACTCTGATGAAAATGTACATTTCTTCCTGAAGACACAGACATCTGCAATTTTTGAGACCCATTTCCAATTAGAAATCAGCATGGGAAGAAGAAAAACCCAGAAGTTTTGTTTTCCAGTGAGTCTATCCAGTATAAGAAAACAAAAGCTGACGCAGGGCAAGGTTTAGCTGGACATCAGAGTGGCCACAGCTTCTCATTTCTCATCCTCACCACCACTTCAAAAGCCCAGGGCAGACCCAGGGACGGGTCCATGCCAAATCGTGCTGCAGCCAGGAGCAAAAAGCTGCTTGCCCCCAGAGCAGAACCCCCTGCTCAGGTCCCCAGTTCTCTCTGCAGCCCAGCTAACCTGCAGACAAACAGGTTCAGAGACAGCACCCTACCCAGAGAACCTGGTGAGGCAGAGCTTGTGCTTGGTCATGTACACTCAGTAAATGTGCTTTTAATCTCATTAGTGTTTGAAAGAAGCAGGGGTGGATGAATCATCTGATGCACATGGAATAGTTTAGGGAATACATACATTTTCATTAGCCTAACTTCTCCTCCAGCACTATGTATTAGCATGGAATTAACCCATTAATTCTATTGATTTCAGTTAATATTGTGCATTCCATTAGTGCTCGAATCCCCACAGACTCCTTTCCAACCATCTATAGGAACTGGCTTGTTTAATCAACACTGAGCAACTAATTGAGGCAACAGTTTGGGTCATGAAGTGAAGAAGAAAATTGTTTCTAACTGAGTGAACAGGAGGAATTTGGGGAGGAAGGACAGAATTATTACTGCTGCAGCAGGGCCAGGGTGCCAGAGATCCCAGTGCTGGTCTTGGCAGAAGTGCACAGGAGCTGTTCTGTGAGCACAGCTGGTGGAGGCAAGAGATCATTTCACCTCTTCAGGGAATGCCTTGGGCTGGAAGGGGCCTCTCCAGCCCATCCATTTCCAACCCCCTGCCATGGGCAGGGACACCTTCCATTAGACCAGGGCTCCCAGTCCTGTCCAGCCTGGCCTTGGGCACTGCCAGGGATCCAGGGGCAGCCCCAGCTGCTCTTGGCACCTGTGCCAGGGCCTCACACCCTTATCCTAAAACATTTTATTTGTATCTACTCTAAATCAACCCTCTTCTATTTTAAAACCTCACTCCTCCTACTATGGCAGCAGGTCCAGCTAAAACACTTATCTCCATCTTTCTTTCAGTCCCTTTGGGCACAGGAAAGCATGTAAAGCTCTCCCACAATCCTTCTCTTCTCCAGACTGAACACCCCCAGGTCTCTCAGCTTTTTCCTATGGGAGCAGTGCTCCATCCCTTTGTCCTCTTCTCCTGAAATCCAGTCTGCACTATGCTGGCAGGGAACTTGCACCTAAAATCCAGTCTGCACTATGCTGGCAGGGAACTTGCACCCTAAAATCCAGTCTGCGCTATGCTGGCAGGGAACTTGCACCCTAAAATCCAGTCTGCACTATGCTGGCAGGGAACTTGCACCCTAAAATCACTCTGCTCTTCTCAGCCATCTCCTGCCTGCGTGTCACAGCCCCTGTCACAGGCTCTGTCCCAGCAGTACCTGGTTACCTCTCTCACTCCCCGTGTGTGCTCACAGCCCCCCTGCCCCTGCAGACCCCCTGGGCCAGGTGTGGGGAAACTCTGCCCACCGGGGTGGTGCTGATGGAGCTGGTGTGGGGAGCAGACCTGGAGGAGTAGCTGCTGCTACACGGGCTGAGAGGAGGTGCCCAAAGGGCTGTGTCCCCATGTAGGACAAGGAAAACTCATCTCTGCAGTGCCAGACATTTCCCTGCCTCTTTAATGTAGCTACAAGGGGGATGGTGTCACTTGGAGAAGTTCAGTCACCAAGGGACAGGGAGGATCTCCAGAGACTGTCAAAGTCAAAGCAGGGTCACAAAGCTGGTGTTTCATGTTTTTAACTCAAAGCCTCTGGACTTTTTTATTGCTCAGGTAGAAGGGCAGCTCTGCCCCTTGTAGCCTTTGCTTGGAGGATAAATGAGGTCTTTGATGTAAAAATCCAAATGAAAGCAAACATGACAAAGTTGCTCTTTAAACGTAGCTTATTCACAGCATCTACTTCTGGCACTCACCTCCCTGGGCAGTCTGTGCACTGGACTCTCCCTCCCCAGGACTGTGCAGGCTGAGACCATATCCATGACATTTTTTACAGCACTCTTCAGCAACATTTCCTCTCAAATTGCTTTTGTAAAAGACTGTCTTTATTCCCCTCATCATAAGCCCTGCCTCATTTTCAGCAGCAAGCTGAACTCTCTCTCTCGCATCCTGGCCTAATTATTAAACAACCCTGTCAAAGTACGCGGTTGTTTGATGATATTTTACTCTCAATTAGAAGTCTGAATGTGCTCCATTAGGCTTCTAATATCCTTTATGCTCAGCCTGACATTTGGGGAGCTGTTTTATTACAGCTGACACTCTGGGAAATGGGGCTGCCATAGTTAGCATCAATAATGGTGTTATTGACCCCAATTTTATGGATGCAGGAGGATGTCTGGATGTTACACACTCAGTATCTGGAGGGTTCTCACTGTCTCACACCAGTCTCGGCTGCGGGAGCTCAGTCTCTGCCTTTTTGTGGAAGTGTGTTAAGCTCTGTTAAGCTCAGAGACACTTTCCTGATCAAGTGTTTGGCAGCTGGTTAACACACAAAAAAGCTCATCAAGATAGTGAGGACTGAGGCCGAGTTTGTCATTGAAAAGCCTGACAGCCTCTTAATAAGCATCAAACACAACCAGGAATCCTCAGGGCTGTTCCCACTTGTGAAACAAGCTGGTGGCACAGCCCTGGACAAGTCACTTCCCTTCTCTGCTAGCTCATTCTGCGACTGAGTGAAGTTCCCCTCCACATCACCACCTCTCTTTAGAGCATGGAATCACAGAACGATTTGGTTGGAAGGGACCTTAAATACCATCCAGTTCCACTCTCTGCCACGGGCAGGGACCCTCCACCAAACCAAGCCCCAGTGTCCAGCCTGGCCTGGGACAGCTCCGGGGGTCCAGGGGCAGCCACAGCTGCTCTGGGCAGCCTGTCCCAAATCATGGTCCCTGCTATGAAGTTTTCCAAGACCAAAGAGAAAGCCCTGATCCAAACAAAAAAGGCTAATTGGGAAGCTGCTGTTGGATGTGGGGATTCCCAGACACAGTTCTCAGCTTCAAACCAGTTCCACCCAGTTCTTGCCATAGAGTGTGGGAGGGCTTCATGTGCCTTTTCTGGGAAGCCACTAAAGGGATCTCAGCCCACAGCTGGCGATGATGGGGCAGCTCTGGTGCCCATCCTGCAGCAATTCAGAGCAGCATGGCCCAGGACAGAGCTGGGATGGGAAGCAGCAGTTGCTGACCCCCTGCACGAGTCCTCCATCCCCTCCTGCCAGGACATACACGGGTCCTTTTCTCTGCCCATCAGGCTCCTGGAGCAGCTCTCTGACTGGTTCTAGGTGGGGATACTTGGGCATAACTCAAACCACAACCCAAAGCACTGCATTTCTGAGGCTGCCTTTGGGGTGAGCTGCTAGAGGACACAAACTTAACCCTGTTGCGTCCTTCAGCAGGGACTGCAACAGCAGGCTCAGTGTCAAATTCAGCTGGAAATTGTAAAACCCATGTCTAACTGATGCTTTCACCCTTTCTTCCTGAGCAGACTACTGCACAGACTACTACAATTTCACAGAGCAAGAAAATCTTCCCCTTTTCACTCCCCACTTTTCCCAGTAGACGTAAGGACCTTGGGACAAAAATAAATGGACATTTTGGCACATGGGAAAACACCTAGTTCTCATCTAATTGAGATTATTGCTTAAGTTCTGCTCCATTTCAGTGCTAAAAGGTGGAATATCTTGCATTGTGGGCAGTTATTGTACTCTAGAGACTTTTTGAAATAATAAAACCAGCATCCATCCATCCATCTGGCAGCCCCCACATTCCCACCCAGAAGTGCCTTTGGGTGCCTTCAGAAAGGCAGGGCTGTGTCACCAGGAGCTCCCAGCTCTTTCCAAGCAGGGATGGAAGCTTTCAGACCCCATCACTACCAGGAGCCGTTTCCTTTCCCAGCTGGTCTGCCCTTGGACACCCACACGGACCCAGCCCCCGCTGCCCTGCACTGACAGCCAGTGAAGTCAAACATCCCTCGTGCCCCCCCGGTCCCCCCAGCCTCCTTCTGCAACAACAAAGCTTCAGCCTCTGCCTCTCAACATTAAATCTTATCTCCCAAAACCACTCCAGCTCTGCTCACCTGGGATCCCATCTCTCCCTCTCATCTGACTTTAATAGCAACACCATTCCCCTCAAAAGGAGGAGGACGGAGCCCAGATTAAAAGGAGCTGTTTAGCTGGCAGCAATATTCCCTTCCTTTGCCCTTTGATTTTGATTTTTTTGTTGTTGTTGTCGCTCTTGCATTTTTTATTGAGCACCTGGGCTGAATGGCAGAATAAAATCGAACTTCCCAGCTGAGACCACACCACATCTGCTTGACTGTGCAAACCCTAGGGAAAAACGTGGGCAATTTCCATTTTGGCCAATTACTATGTGGGGGAATCTTTTATTCTAGTGGGGAGGTGGATAGGAGGAAGAAAAGTCTTTGCAGGCACTGATTATCTTTTAAAGGAATGCTGGCCACTTAAAATTGTAGAGCCAGAACTCCAGCACACCTGAATCAGCAGAGATCCCTCATAAACACAGGATGAAAAGCTAGGAATTTAGCTGGGAATCTGGGGGTTGGGTGTGGATACACCCAGGCCTGTTTTTATATCACTGCAATTCTCTTTAATTTGGTTTGTGTACTTTTTTCCCCCCTCCTTTTGCCCTGGGCATTGGAAATCAGCTCGTTCACTTGGGATCACATTTCTGCGATTTAAATTAATCCCAGGACACAAGCACTCCTTCCTCTTCCCCTTGCCAAGCATTCACAGGTCCTGCACTGCTGCTCTCTGTGCAAGCCCAAACTCCACATTCACAAACCAACTTTATTTACTTTGTTTGTGCCCAGTTACTTTCCAGAGCACCTTCTCTCCCTCTCTCCCTTGTTCTGTTGCCTCATGAGCGGCTCTTCGCTGGGCACCTCTGCTGTGCCCATCTCTCTGCTCTCCCTTCCTGCCCCAGGGCTGGAGGAGCTGGCAGGACCCTGCAGGACCCTGCAGGACCCTGCAGGACCATGGCCCCAGCCCAGGCTGCTCCAGAGGAGTCCCTGTGCCCAGGCTGAGCTCCCTTGGGGAGCAGGGCTGTGCTCGCCAGGGAGATGCCTGAGGATGGTGACGGTGCTGTCCCTGGAACCTTTCCAGCCCCCAGCTCTTCTCACCCTGTGCACGTGGAACCACAGAATTGTTTTGGCTGGAAGGGGCTTTTAAAGGTCTTCCAGTCCAGCCCCGCTGCCATGGCAGGGACACCTCCCACTGGACCAGGGGGCTCCAAGCCCTGTCCAACCACGCCTGGGACCCTGCCAGGGACGGGCCCTTCCTGAGCAAAGAGCGTTTCTGTGCAGATCAGTGACCCTGACAGATTTCTCTTTGGGGAACGTGTCCAGTTTCTCTGCAGACCCACGTGAGCAGCCACAGCGTTCTGCTGTGAGGAGCTCCAGGGGTTCTGTACCTGACATCTGCCCCTTGAACCACTCCAGCACCTCAGAATTCACAGAAAATAGTCCTTCCTGGAGATACAGGGAGGATGTGCACAGAACAGAGACACAGGAGGGGGATTCCATCTCTTCAGCCTTACTTCTGACAGATAGTTCATGCTGAAATTCCCATCAGGGAGCTCCCACCATGGGTGCCTGCTGGTGCTGCAGGGTTTCACCTGGGGCTCCTCTGTCTGTCCTACAACACCCAGAACCCAAAAAGTGACCTACCAATCTGTAAACCTTCTTCCTGGGCAGAGGCAAAATAAAGAGAAAAAAATCATCTATCCCAGGGCTGTCCCTACTGAAAGGTTGTTCAGGAGGAGAAAAGTTCTCCTGATGTTTTAAACATTAAAAATATGATACAGATGGGTGTTTGATACAAAAAAGGCTGCGAAGTGCAGAGTGCAAAAGCCTCCTTACAAGATTTTAAATAAAGAAAAAATTATGGAAAGGCTGCAAAAAAAGATAAATAACCTTTTGTGACGCCAACAGACTTGTCCTGTGCAAACAAGAGGAATGGGAGGGGGAAATAGAGTTGGATGATTTAACTACTTGGCTATGGTTCCTGGATCTTTTCTTGGACTAGGAAAAAATGAAGTTAGAAGGGGAAATATCAAGAGATATTTGGAGTGGCCATGTAAAAACAGCCCTGAGCCACAGGACAACTGCAGCCATAAGTAAAATTTAAAGGGCACCTCCCACCATCCCCACTGTCCAGCCTGGCCTTGGGCACTGCCAGGGATCCAGGGCAGCCACAGCTGCTCTGGGCACCTGTGCCAGGGCCTCACACCCTCATTGCAAAACATTTCTTCCTTATATCCAGTCTGAATCTGTGCTTTCTTAATTTAAAACCATTCCTCTTTTTCTGTCGCTACAGGCCCTTGGAAAGGAGTCTGTCCCCATCTTTTTTACAATACCCCCTGAAGTGCTGACATTGTGTGTACTGAATGTTGCACTGGCTCAAGCTGGAAGAATTTAACCTCAGGAGATTGGTCTTTCTTCTTCCCTGACTCCTGCTTGCTTTTGCACACACAGAGGGTTTTGCAGCTCCCTGCTTTCCAAAGGCTGTTATCCCAGGACAGCGTCCTGCTCCCCACTGCTGCTCTCAGACAATTTCAGCTGCAGCTCTCCAGAGGTGCCTTTGCTCAGACACCCGAGCCCTGTCTGTGCCACAGCAGCTTTGATGTGCCAAGGGCCACCAGCACTCAGCGGCGCCCCTGAGAGCAGGGGTCACAGAACCCCAGAAAGCAGGTGTGGGTCTGCAGGGGCTGATAACAAACCAGCCCAGCCAAAGTTAGCTCAGCTATAAAATATTACTGCGTCATCAAATGCAAAGCTTGCTTTGAGCTCCCCACAGCTTTCATGGCTGTGTGAGTGACAGAACAGTGCCTGTGCTGTTTTAATTAGTGCCTCCAGATTCCTTCATTTCTTTTGCCAGTTCAGTCTGTAATTTTTGGAGTACCTATCCTTCATTAAAATAAAGTGTCTGAAAGACTCTGGAGCCTGAAATACCTACTTTTTTTGGTACAGCTGGAGATCAAGGCTCAGGCATTTAAGAGATGGTGCTGCTCAAATACACTTGACTCTGCCTCTCCCTGCACATCAGCCAGCACAGTCTTCTCCACACACATCTGGAGCAATCCCTGCTCTGTGCCAATCCTTGTGCTGTCCCTTCTGCTCAAATACTGAACACATTTTTGTGGCTGATCTTGAAATGCAGCAGGGCCAGGGTGACTGGTCATGACTTGTCTTTCTTAAAACCCCCTGAGCTTAACTGTGTCTTCTGCCATGCTCCAGAATCTCTCAGCTGAGGTCCCCACACTCAAAGATGTAGAAAGCACCTCTCCAAGCTTCACTTATTCAGGAATTTTACTGAGTTGTCCCACGTTTTGGGGGCTCTGGAGGAGTTCTCAGTGGGATGAGCCTGAGAGGAGAAGGAACTTCTTACAAGACACGGGAGGAAGCTGCAGCAGAAGAGGAAAATCAGCCTGGACAGACCCTGAAAGGGTCGAGGTAGACTTGAGAAGAGGGAATGTTCTGAGGTGCTGGGGCAGCTCAAAAGGTGCAGCAGACGTGGGTGTGACCATGGTGGTCTCTGACAGGGCAAAGTGATGGACATCCCTTGTTTGATACCTGGGGAGAAGGTGAGTGAAATCCCTAGCAAATGGAATGCCATGTACTGAGGGTCAAAGAGCAGTTCAATGCATTTATGAAAATAAACAGACTAATCAAGACCTATATATAATAAAAGTATTTTTCTGTTGTTAGTCAATTTATTTTTGTCTCAGTTTGATCAGCTTTAATAATGGTCCTGCAGCATTGTTCTTGGTCCCTCCTGTTCAATCAAGAAGCAAAATGAGAAAGAGGAATTTCTCCTTCCTACACACAGAGGGGATGAGGCATTGCCCCATGTTTCAGCCCAAATCCATTAAACCCCAGGATGAGCCCCAATTCTTCACCTGTACCACAATGAGCCAGCACTGAGTTACCTGGGTTGTGAGCTGCACTGACCCTGCCATGCATTTTCTCTGCTATTTAGCAGCTGTAAGGAAGAAAAACAACTGTTATTATCTTTTGGATATTTTTTTAATCCTATTCTGAACCTGCTTGTCATCACGAGATGGAGTGAGAGGAATTCAGACTCTGCAATGAACATGGGATGAGGATGTTGCTACTTGACAAGAATTGTGAGGCTCTGAGTGATGTGCTGGGTACTTAATGAAGCCACCTAGAAAGGCTGACATATTTGCATTGCTGTTAAAAGAAAATAATAACAATAATTTGAGGCTGTCAGCTCTGCCCTGACAGCGCTGGAAAATGCCTCTCATTTACCCACAGACACAAAGCAGCCTCTGCTCCTGCTGTGCTCTGCTTTCAGAGAGCCTGCCTGCTTTGGGGCACAGCTGCTCCCTGCTGAGGATGGCCTCCATCCCTCTGAGCCTCCCCTTGTCCCAGGCTGGACTCAGAGGCAGCTGCCAGCTCCGTACCCAGTGTCCCCCAGCCCTGGGTCATGGCAGGGGCTGAGGCCTGCGGACATTCCTGGTGCTGGGGCACCCCAGGTCCTCCTGCAGAGCAGAGCCCAGCCCCAGCACAGGCTCCCAGGGCAGCAGCATCCCTCTGCAGGGAGGGTGGCAGGGGCTCTCGCTGCCTCCATCTTCATGGCCCTGTCCAGGACCTTCCCCCCTCCATCCCATCCTGCCCTACAGACCATGCCCTGGCCTGCCTGCACTTTGTTATTTCAGTGTCAGAACAACAGCTGAGGGACTCTGCAGCTGCTGGGGCTGCTGACACAACATCAAATTGTTTCTTTTTGCTGATGTGAGCTTTGGTTTTGAATGTGCTGGGTCTGGGTTTTGTCCTTCCTTCCTCGGATCCTCAGAGTCTCTCAAGTCAAACCTCAGCCTGCCTGGAGGATTTTCAGCATTCCCAGTGCCACCCATCACAGAGGCTTTGGGAGTCATCTCTCACTTTTCTCAGAAAAGCAACTCGCTGCTCTTGCCACAATGCCACATTTGAGGTGACACCAGACCTGCTGGCACCCCGAGAGCTGCTGGCACCTGCTGCTGCCAGCGGTGGGTGAGGGCATGTGATGTGTCCAGCTGTGCTGGGACCCACTCAGGATCCACGGCTGCAGCTGGGCTTTGGGCTGGGAGGAGGGCTGAGCCTCTTCTCCACTCTAAAAAGCTCCCACTCCACAGCAGGCTTTGCAGGAGAGGCTTTGCTGGAGAGAAAGGCACCAGGGAGGAAAACAACACTGACAAGTAACAAGGAGAGAAGCAAAAAGAACTCTGGACTGGATAATTTCTGCCCAACTATTGTCTCTAATAAGGTTTGACTGTATTAATTAATTGAGATGTGCCTTGGAGAGTGGGAGCTGCTGCTGATGGAAGCCAGCCAGGAAGGAAAAAACCCGCTCATTTTCCCTGCAAACCTTCTGACTAGACCAGATCTCTGAGGTTTGGTGTGGCACACATTGGGGAGATGGGCAGGTTTTCAGGGCACAGCCACAGGTAGGATTTGGTTGTCACAAACCACCAGGAAAGGTGGCCAGGGGTGGAGAAGGACAAGGCTATGCAGTGGGACCCGGAGGGGTCATTCCCTCACACAAGCTTGTGATGAATTTCCTACATGAAGCCAAAAGGTCTGCACTTGCCTGTGTAGGAAGACAAAATAAGGACAAGTGTAATTCCTTAGAGGTTCAGGCCATGGCAGGGCTAAGAGCAGCCCAGTCCTTCACACTCACTGTGTGTGCTGTGCCCCACACAAAGCCCTCTGCAGCAGAGACATCGCTGGGCTGGGGACAGCAGGGCTCCTCAGACAGGGACCTCAAACTGGGCACCTCACACAGGGACACCTCACACAGGGACCTCAAACTGGGCACCTCACACAGGGACACCTCACACAGGGACCTCCTGCACAACCCTGCAGATCCTGCAGGCCTGGCTGCAGCTCCCTGGGGAAGGAAATTCCTCAGCCTCTGCTGGAGCCCGTCCTGCAGCTTGTCCCTGGAGAACAGAGCTCAGGTGTGCCAGCCTGGGGGTTCACGTCCCAGGGAGCAGCACCCTGAGTCAGGGATGCAGGGAGCACATGTCTGGAGTTTGCACAGACTTTTCCTGAGTTGAAGCGTGCTGGAAGAGATGCTCTGTGCACCTTTCCAGTTTAAAGGTCAGCTGGGGACTGGCAGGGAGAGGACAGAACTGAGCTCTCCTGCAATGCACAGAAACTCGCTCCTTGCTCTGAGGGCTGGGGGCAGCAGCTTTGTGCCCTCAGCCCACCCATGGATCCGGATTCCTGAACGTCTCCAAGGACCCTCCACTGCCCCTGCAAGAAGTGATGGATGTGGAGAAACATCCTGCAGCCCTGTGACCTGACACGGGGTACAAGCTGAGTGCCAGCACAGAAACATCAGCTTACCCCAGTGCAAATTCCCACTGGAATAGAGACATGACTGTGTTAGATTCTGTGCCCCAGCCTTCTCCTCATGTGATTTTTCCTCTTGGAAGTTTCAGCCTGGGAGCAGAAGGAACCTTTTCTATAGCTGTTCACTCTTCCTAATTTTTTTCTAAAAAATGTAGCTCCTTTGATTTGGATGTTAGTGACTGCATTTAAACTAAACAGAGAAAAAATGCTGCTGACAACCCCGGTAAATCCTATCACAGTTTCTAGACCCAGGACTTGAGAAAACGTTGGACAGAGATGGGCACTGCCTGGCACAGGGTTCAGATGTGCAGGAATAGGAGATGTTGAGCCAGTTCTGGGATTCCCTCCTGCTCCCTTTGGACGTGATTGCAGCGCTCTTGGAAAGAAACTGTCCAGCTTTCCACAGATGCTTTTTCTGCCATAAGAGGGAAATAATTGAGACTGAAACCACTTCCACTAATTGTCTGTATTTTAAATCTGAAGTGGTGCCAAGTTCCTGCTCAGAAATTGTTCCAGCAGCTGTCGTTACCAGGCTCCCCAGGAGGAGGTCTGCACAGCACGTGGCCATCGGGAGCTGGGACATGGGTCAGTCACAGCTACTCCCTACACACATCCCAGGGATGGACATGGGGACATGTGACAGTCACTGTCCCTCCTCACACACATCCCAGGGATGGACATGGGGACATGGGACAGTCACTGTCCCTCCCAGGGATGGACATGGGGACATGGGACAGTCACTGTCCCTCCTCACACACATCCCAGGGATGGACATGGGGACATGGGACAGTCACTGCCCCTCCCAGGGATGGACATGGGGACAGTCACACAGTCCCTCCTCACATCCATCCCAGCGATGGACAGGCTGCCGTGTTTCTGCCTGTAGAACATTTTTAGCTCTGTAAAGGCTATATCATGACATAATTTTAAATCCAAAAATAAAACCAAAACAGAAGGCAGATACTTTCCCCCAAAATACAAAGGATTCTAAGTCTCTGCAGAGGATGAAAGACATTTTTGCAGAGGAAGAAGTGGGATGAGATGTTTTCAACGCTCTTTGTTTAACCCAAGAGACCACCAGCTCATGAGCCCTTCACTGGCTTCAGCCACGGTCATTCCTCTGGTGCTTTTGGAGCCCACGGCTGCAGAATACATGGGTGTTTCAAGCAGGGAAGGCCACAGGACTTGGGGAGAACAAGAACCAGAGGAATCAAAGTGATGAGCTCTGCTCAAGTGACCTCACCCAAAATCTAGATGTGCAGTAGATACCTGGTTCAGGCGCACAGAATCACCTCCTTCTCTGGTAGCCAGCTCTCCAGAAACCCATGGGAAGATCAATGCCCTGATACAATGAAAATACCTCAATATTCTGGAAGGTGTTATACAAGGTAAGGAATTTCTCCCTGTGAGGGTGTGAGGCCCTGGCACAGGTGCCCAGAGCAGCTGTGGCTGCCCCTGGATCCCTGGCAGTGCCCAAGGCCAGGCTGGACACTGGGTTTGGAGCAGCCTGGGACAGTGGGAGGTGTCCCTGCCATGGCAGGGGTGGCTCTGGGTGGGCTTTCAGGTCCCTTCCAAGCCAAGCCCATCTGTCAATCTGTCATTCTGTCCTTTGATATGCCAATCACTTGCTTTCCCAGCAAAACCCCTTTCACCAGCACACAGCCATTGGCTACCTGGGGTGTGAACAGGTAAAACCAGCAGAAATTCACCCAGAAAAAAGGAAGAGAAAGTCTCTGTCCATGCTTGTGGAGAACAGGAGGGTGAACATGGATGTACAACAAAGCTCCATGCCTCTTGTATTTCCTGCTCACATTTGCTGGCTCTGTCCCGTTGCTACTTGGCCTCAGAGTGTGCACGTGGGGCTGAGGAGCAGCGAGGGATGCGGGGCTGAGGAGCAGCGAGGGAGAAAGGCCAGCTCCTGGTGGGAAGCATTTCTTTGGAGGCTGAACTCAGCCCCGTGGTGCTGAGGCCCTGGGGTTTTAGCTGCATGCCCACATAAAACCAGCCTGGACAGCATCTCTGCCTCTGGGGTGAGAGAAACGCAGATTTGTGGAATGGTCTGAGCTGGAGGATCCTTCAAAGGTCATCTAGTCCTCCCCCCTGCGATGCGCAGGGACCTCTTCAACATCAGGGTGGTCAGAGCCTCGAATGTTTTTAGGGATGGGGCAGCCACGGCTTCTCAGGGCACCCTGTTCCAAACCGCTCCTGGCTCCATGGGCTCTGTCACCCGCACAGAAGTGGCTTTGGCCTCATTCCACATGTACGTGTGCCTGGCCTGAGCCACCCGTGTGTGGCCGAGGTGATGGCCACGTGTCCGTGTGTGTCCCCACCAGAACGCGCCCTACGCTAACCATGCTTTGGCATTAATGTGCAAATTAAAGTACCACTGCAACAGCAGTCAAAAGGGAGCCCAAAAGAGAACAGAGAAGATTGATTATGTGCATATTTTAAGTGCTTTGTGACTGTGAATGTTTATCTGAAAAATAAGAGTGAATGAGAAACACTAACGCTACAAATAAAAATAATAAAGGGAAATACATCTCTTGTTTTTAAATTATAGATTAAAATAGGAAACAAGGGGGAATATGGAGACATATATCTCTTTGTGGAGGCCTTCTATAACAATCATCATAAAATAACACAGCAGTACCTGACAGCTTAAATAAAGACAGGAGCTGAGGCTCCTATCTACACATTTATCTCCTCTGATCCAGACAGGGTAAAGAGGCATAAAAGGCTGGGATAATAACATCTTCCCTGCACACCAGCTCCCAAATGAGAGGCAGATTTTATACTCGGTTACTCCACATAATGTCAACATTGTTAGAAAACAAAAGCACCATGAAGGAACATCTTTTTCCCTCCTTCTCTTTCACCCTTTTTTCCTTGATCTATCACTCTGTGGTTTCTGTATAACACACAGAGGGGCAGAGCAGCAGCTCTGCTACCCTGCATTTGTGGGCCAGCAGGACCAGGAACGAAGGGAAGGGGCAGTGAGGTTCAGATGGGAGCACACCACTCAAACACACAGGAGCAGAGAAAGCACCAGGAATTCCCCCAATCCCTGCCCCTTCCCTGTGCAAGGCCACAGGAACTGCTGGAGCTGGTTCTCCACCCCTCCTGCCCTGGCACTGCCCTCTGCCACCCACTCCCTGTGGGATGGACAGAGCTGTGTCCCCCTGAGCAGCAGCCCGGGGAGGCACACCGACCTGGGCTGGAGCTGACAAAAAGCCTTGGTGCAGCCAGGTGCTCCCTCCTCTCCAGGCTCTGTTACCAAGAGGGACTCAAACCCTGGGGGTTTCTGCCTGAGCCTATTCTTTCCCCAGTTCCCATCATCACCAGCAGTCTCCTGCTGCCCCCGAGCCACTCTCCACACCCCTGACATGTCAGGGGTGACACCACAGCAAGAAAACACAGCCTGGGGAGTTCCTGCAGCAAGCCACCCACACTCCTAAGAAAAAACACTCACCTGGTGTCGCAGCACATGCCACAGTTGAGACAGCCACGATACCCAGAGCACCACCACACCGTTTCAGAAAGCTTCACCCCACAGAGAGGAACACCACACCTCCTCAGAAGGCTTCAAGTAGCTGCCCTTCTCATTCTTTACCCAGCCTTTTATCCCCTCCCGTTCACACCCTGCCCCTGTGTGCCCTCTGTGCCCTGTGAGGTTGTTCAGCACACCTGGGCACTCCTTGTGCCATTGCTGTCAGTGCTGCTCACCTGCTCCTCACAGCTGCACCACTGGGGATGAGGCTCATCCCACTCCAAATCACCACAAACTGTGTGCCTACAACCTGGCACAAAATCAGCAGCACTAGGAAAGCAGCTGGATTCACACATCTCCTTCCACACATACCTTTTCTGCTCTGAACTAACTTTCCCCACAGTGGGGAGCATGAGGAGCTCATTCCCATTTCCAAAGCTTGTGGGATCTGCACTTCTTCTGAAACTTCTTATCAAACAAGGTTGAATGGGGCTTGGAGCAATTTGGGCTAGTGGAAGGTGTCCCTGCCTGTGGCAGGAGGTGGAAGGAGATGAGATTTTGGATCCCTTCCAACCCAAACCACTCCATGAACCTGTGATTCTGTCTGATTGGCCCAAAGACTGCTGGGGGGGACAGACTGACATACACAAGATTCATTTTCCCAGGAAAACACAGCTGGAAGAACAACACATTTAAATTGTTTACCTTGAGTTGAACCAACGTTGTTAATTCTTACCAGCCTGAAGGGTTTTCTTCAGGGACACCTATGTTTGCCCAGGTGATTTGTGATGAGAAGACAGAGTTCTTGGCCCTTACTTGAGAGGGGGAGGGCGAAAAATCTTGGCAGCAGCAAACTGTATTTTTTGGAAACCATTTACTTTTGACTCCCAGCACAATGGAAGGTGACAATAGGAGTGATTGTCCAATCTCAGCTTGGAGCCAACCCCTCGGGGAGGGGACCTCCAAGCTCCTGCCTGCCCAGCTCCATGCCAGGGAGAACAGGGCAGGAGTGGGGCAGGAGCTCTCCTGTCCTGGGAGGGGGGCACTGGGTGGGGGGTACCTGACTGCTGGAGTGCACAGGAGGAGCCAGCTCAGCCCCAGGAGCCACAGGCAGAGCTCAGGGTTTGCCCAGACCCAGCTCCAGCATCCAGTGGCACTGAGAGCAAGCAGCACCACCTTCCCACGGGACCCTCCACACGAATTTGGGATGTACTGGGGCAAAAGGAAGGAACTGTGGCCAGCCCTGGACTCCAAGTGTTGCAAGCAGCAGGGTGACCCTCTGCCTGGTGACAGTGTTGCTGACTCAAAGGCCACTCTGGCCCCTCATCTAACTCCTGGATTCACCCAGACCCTACACAACCATGCACTGCTTACTCCTCATGCCTATGACTCACAACTCCCCTGAAGAAATTCATCAAGCCTCAAGGATAACTCACACTGAGACACTGCAATTTATTTTTCCTTTATAAATGAGAAAGAAAAATAGCCTAAACATTTCACTCCTAATACTCAAAACTTTTTCCTTCACCACTTCACGCTGTTGCTGTTTCTTCTCCCCTCCCTATGTTACAGAAGTGTGACTAATCCTTTTCTTCCCCTGGCTCTGTTACCTTGAAGGTATTTATAGAGTGTGATCATGTTCTCTCTGTGTCTTTCTTCCCTCTTCAGCCGTGGATAAACCAGGCACCCCCAGGCATCTCTCCTGTCCTTCTCTTGCTCTTTGAGCCCGTGCTCTTGGCAGTGCAAGCCAAGCAAGGCTTTGCTGCTGCAGAGGGCATGGCAGGGCTGACAGAGCTCTGCAGGGAGCTCCTGGTGGCCTTGCAGGCACCCAGCCTGGCCTGGGGCTGGCCCTGGGTGCTCTGGGTTTGCTCACACACCACCCTGGGCAGATTTGTCTGGTCCCCATCCATCCATCCATCCATCCATCCATCCATCCATCCATCCATCCATCCATCCATCCGTCACCCAGGGCCACCGTCTGTGCTCTGTTACCTCTGGCACAGCCAGCGCTCTGCCTTCGGGGCTGGAAGCAGCACAGAGGGAATGAACGCGGGGCTGGAGGAGACAAAACTGAAACACGTTTGTCCAGCAGCATCTGGGAGCTGCCTGAGGAATGGGCAGGGAGGGGAGGGAGGTCTCAGTGCCCTGCCTTGCTCCTGATCCAGGCAAGTCGAGGTCCCAGTGGCCCAGAACTGCCCAGCCAGGCTGTGAACCTCCTCCCCTGAAAGCAGAGCCAGCCCTCACACACCAGCTGGGAATGGTCCTTGGCCTGGGGGCAGTGCCCAGGACAGGACTGGTTGGCCATGGCCAAAAGCTCTTCAAGGATTTAACAGGTGGGACGAGCAAACTCCCATGGCTCCAAATGCTCCTGGGCTCTGGGTGGCCTCCGTGACCACCAGAAGAGTCACCAACTCCACGTAGCTCCAGCCACCACTAGGACTGGAGCCATCAGGTCTGTGAAACAGAAATTTCTCATTGAATTTTTTCTCTCTCTTTTAACCATATAAAAATACGATCCCTGGAAAAATTTGGGCTTTGCAATTAGAAAACCGAAACACTAAATAATGTTTTGATCCAATTTTCTTTATCTTTTGTTGTTTTAGTTGCATAGATTGAAATGATGGGTCCTTGACTTCTCCCTCCAGCATCAGCTGCTCCTTGGAGGACATGAGAACTTGGTGGCTGCAGCTGGCTTTACCTCACAGATCAAGGAAAGTGCCAAAAGTGTCCCTGGGATTGGCTTCATAGTCCTTGGAGGTGAACCACTCTGCAGGGAGGAGCAGTGTCCCTCCAGGCCTGCCAGCTTCTCTCAATAGAAAGAAGAAGTTCAGAAGACCAGGTGAAAACCAGGTGGGATGAAACCCATTTCCTGCAGCCTCTGGGACCATCCCTGCCTGATGTGTGGGCAGGGGACAAGTGAGACAGATTGCATTTCTCTTCCTGTCCAAGGTCCCTTTAGGAAGACCATTTTCTAATAAAAGCAGATAAAACAGAAGAGAAACATCTGCAGCTTCATTTTAGTCCTCATTTTTCTTCCCTTGGAATTATACTTAATAAGCATTTTATTTTCCACTTGCTATCTTTTATTTCAAATTTTACTGTTCCTGATCTGTCACTGTTGTTCCAAAGCCAAACTGTACCAAAAGCCCAGTATTTTTCTGGGAAATGGGCTCCTGTTTTCCAGCTTGCTCTCCTGCCAGAGGCTGTTACGTGTCCCCTCTGTGGCTGCTCCTGCTCTGTGGGTGGGTGCAGCCCTTGGCAGAGCACAGCCCAGTCCCGTGCAAGGCAGGATCCCTGCTCCCCCTGCATCCCCGGCATGGGGAAGGTTCTCAGAGCACTTCTCTAGACTTTGGTCCTGCCTGAGCACAGAGGAAGAGCTCAGTGGCTCCTGTGCTCAGGCAGGTGCTGCTGAAAGTCACATTGCTCCTGAACCCAGCTTGGAGTTTGCTGCTGAGCACAAACACAAATATCCTGGGCCAAACACTCCTGGTTCTGCCTCAGGAGAATCCCCCTACTTTAAAAATATCCTGATTTTGCCCGTGGATGCAGTGAATTTGCATCACTATCCAAAACCTGAGAGACCCAGAGACAGATGCTGCTGTTCCTCATCCCATGGGGCAGACTCACCCTGCAGATCAAACACTTCTGGGGGAGTTCACTGGATTTCTTCTCGCTATTTGGGGTTTTTTAATTCCTGTTTGTTAGTTTATTTTTTGTTCCAGCCCTTCCATTATGATCAAAACTTCCTGGTAATGCAATAGCATCTAATGAACTCAATTAGCGATCTGGACCCCCGGAGCCAGGTACTTAATTACTCACAGGCTTTCCAGCACACACTAAGGGCTGCCCTGGCTGGTCTGTCGGGGAGGCACGGAGCAATTCCAGGAGAGGGAGAGAAGTTTCCCTGCACTCGTGCCAGGAAGGGGGTAACTCTGCCACTGCCTTTCCCGGGATGTGTCCGCACTCCACACTGACAGAGGCTCCCCGAGCTGCCCTTCACCTGCAGGGGATCACATCACCTTCTGCAGAAGGGAAATCCAGCCCAATCCAGAATGGCTCTGGGACCTTCAGAGCCCTGCACGCCTCTCCTCCCAGCCCCTGACCTCCCCGTTACCATGGGAAGCTCCATCTGCATCCCTGTCTGACACCTCAGGAGCCTCTTCTGTTCCACGTCCCTCCTCCAGAGCAGACTCTGCCCAGAGCCTTCTCCACTGCTCCGTCCCAAAGCCTCTGGCCCTGATGGAGAACTCCTGTAGTGCAGGTTCAGCAAAGTTCCCAAAACAGCAGGAGAGCCTCTAAAGCCCCGACGGAGGTTTCTCATCTCAGGACGTTTCCTTTTAACATTCCAAGTGATCGCAAAAAGGAGACAAGATTTCTGTCTGGATAGGGAAAATCAGCATATTCCCAGGGAATGGGGCACCCAAGCACTTTTGGGGAGTTCCACAGGGCAGCACTTTTGGTTTAAGGTTTGCTAAATCTCCAAAGCCTGACAAATCCTCCAGTGATCCCATCAGCCCTCTAAGGGGAAATGAGCTCTTCTCCCTTCAGGTAATTTGAAATCAAAGCTTGTATCAATTGAACCATAGAATATTTTAGGTTAGAAAATACCTCTGAGATCACAGAGTGCAACCATTTCAGCTGCTCCTGCAGCAATTCCCTGCCAAGCAGCAGACAAAAGGTGTGAGCCCACAGTCTTGCCCAAATTTGGGGCGCTCAGGGAGAGGTGTCAGAACCACAGCATCGTCTGTTCTGAAGTTATTACATTCCTCACACACAGCTCGAGCTCTTCCTCATTCCTGCTCCTCGTGGAGACACCTCTGTCACGTTACCTTGAAGGTTTTTCTGGGCTCTGAGCACCAGCACGCCCTGAGCACTTTTCCCACACTGCAGGAAAGCTCGGTGCTCTGCAGGGATGGCACGGCTGTGACAGCAGCCCAAGGTGAGCAGTTTGTCTCCCAAGCAGCCTCGCTGGGTTATGTTCTCTTACCAAGAGGAAGAAACAAGACAAATGTCTTGGAAGGGGGGAAGAATGTACCGTGAAATTGCTGTAACTCGTGTCAGATCAGCTAACCTTGCAGGGAGGAGTGAGCTGCTCGGCAGGCAGGGAACACTTCAGCACTCAGCCTTGGCCGGGGCTCACAAACACCTCAAACACCTCTGGCTCTTCCCAAGCCCTGGAGATCCAGCACGCAGGTCTGCTCTCCTCTCTGCTCACGATGTCCTCACCTGCAGCCCTCCTTGCGGAGGGTTCCAGGGCCTTCTGTCACCTGCAGCCTGTGACAGCGCTTGAAGGTGCCCGTGCTGCTCACAGCAACCTCAGAGCGCCGCAGGAGCAGCTGCTGCCTCCCTGCAGGCTGCAGGCTCCGAGGCAGCAGAGCTGAGCTCCCTGGGCAGGCTGGCACGGCAGCTCATGGCTCTGCACACGCCGGGAAGCGACAGCACCAGGGCAAACAGGTTCTGACTCCAAAGCCAGACACAGGTGGCTGAGGAGCTGTGAGCTTCCTCCTGCATTTCCGTACCGGAGCAGCTTTGCAGAAGGGCGGTGGGTTGGCCGCAAGACGAATCATTGCACCTACAGCCAGCACTTTGCAGCTGGAGTGCAGGTCCCAGCCAGCAGTGATGGGGAGCAGAGCACACAGCCACAGAACCGTGGGACGGTTTGGTCTGGAAGGGACCTTAAAGCTCATCTCCTTCCACCCCTGCCATGGGCAGGGACACCATCCCCTAGACCAAGAAAGGCACAGAAAGACATTCAAGTTGTAATCACGGTGAGGTGATGCCTTTGGGGGGTCCACTTAGAGCAGCAGGAGGAAAAAATTAAAGAGAGTGTTCAATAAAGGCTACAACAGTTAAATAAGGCGGAGGTGACACTTAGGGGGGTCCAGTTTGGGCAGCAGGAGGGGAAAAGAAAGAGCAAAGCGTTCAATAAAGACTGCAACAGTAAAAGAAGATGAATGGAGAAATTCAAACCCCTTTATGATTGATTTGACTGTTTATGTAAAATTCTCATGGATAGGGCCACATGAACTCTGCAGAGTGGTGGCCCAGACACTGTGTTTGCTCAAAACAAGAATTCACAGCCATGTTCCAAGTGAAGGCTCCCTTCCCACGAGGCTGTAGCTGCCCTGTATTTCCTTTGCTCTGATTAATCGAGGAGGATGGGATTTCCCAGGAGGCACCAGACAGCCTCATTTGATGCAAAGCTCGAAGCAAAGCCTGATTGTTTTGCAGAGATGGAGTTCAGTTCAGCCCCTCTTAAGGCACCCTGGAGCTCTCTCAGGACCTGTCCTGAGCACTTGCTGGGTCCAGTTCAGCTCTGAGGCTCCAGAGAGCTCAGGTCATGCAGGGGCTCCCAGAGCTGCTCCTTGCTGACTGTCTGGAGCTGAACTCTTCCTTGGGCACTTCCACTCCTCCTGGGCTTGCAGCCACGGGCGGCCCAGGTCCCTGGAGGCAGAGCAGAGCTGAAGCCCCTGAGCAGCATGGGCTGGGGCAGCAGCACTGCAGCTGGGGTCTAACCCAAATGATGTGCCTGGCCTTCTTTTTCACTGCACAAGTACCAGGAGGTGAGGAGGGAAAACCCAGCAGTTTCTCAGTTCTTAACTCACAGCCCGTTAGCATCTGGAGCTGTTTAAACTCCATCCCAAAGTGCACTGCCACCCCCCTGGGGGTAACAAAGAGATGCTTGAGCTTGGAGGTGTTTGAAAGATGAGCAATTTGATCCACCATTTGGAAGAAGCACCAAAAAAATCTCTTCCATTCCTCTCCCCTCAAAACCCAGTTGCCTGCTCTTGTGTGTCAAAGCAGCCCTCAAAGCCATATGTCATCAGCAGAGTGGGGAGTGCTGCAATAACTCTGCCAGAGCCCTCTTGGGGACAGGTATCACACACAGGCTTTGCCACTTGGATTCCATAAATCAGAGCCACAGCACAACTGCTCTTACTGCATCTGCATCCTTCATGCAAACTGCTTTCCAGACGGATTTGCATAGAAAGAGAAGAAGTGAGTCCCAGAATAACTTAAATTGCAAAAACCCTCTAAACTGGAAAAGACCACTGAGTCCCACCATTCCCCAGCACACCCAAGACCACCACTGCCCATGCCCCCAGTGCCACATTAACACAGCTGTGAAATCCCCCAGGGATGGGGACTCCAGCCCTGCCCTGGGCAGCTGTGCCAGGGCTGGGCAGCCCTTCCCATGAGGAATTTCCCCAATTGCCACCCTAGGGCTCCCCTGAGGCCATTCCCTCTCCTCCTGTCCCTGTTCCCTGGGAACAAAACCCAAATCCCCCCGGCTGTCCCCTCCTGGCAGGAGCTGTGCAGAGCCACAAGGTCCCCCCTGAGCTTGGAGGGGACACCTGTGGAGGACAGAGATGGATTGACATGAAGGGAAGTGACAGGACATGGCCAGAGCAGTTTTGAGCTGGAGAATCTGTCTGATACAACAGGACACAGGGAAGAACTTCTCCCATGAGGACACTGAGGCAGGGCACAGTGAGGTTTATTTTGTCTCTCTGGGGCCATCCATCCCTGCAGGCAGCTAAAGCCCAGCAGCTCCTGCCAGGTGGGGCAGAGAGCGCAGGGCACGAGCAGGCTCTGAGCACAGCACGGGTGTGTGCTGAGCCTGGATCCATCCCCAGGGGCAGGGAAAATGTGTCACTGCTGAGGGACTGAAGGGCCCCAAGGCACACCTGCAGCTGGAGCAGGACTTCTCACCACACAGTCACACAAGAGTTTGGGCTGGAAGGGACCTTTTAAAGTTCACTTTATCAAAAACCTCAGTCACAGACTGCTTTGCGTCAGAAGGAACTTTTCCAGAGCAGAGCCATCTCCTGCTAGACCAGGCTGCTCACAGCCCCATCCAGCCTCCACTTGAATGCTTCCAGAGGTAGAGCCTCCACCACCTCTCTGGGAAGATTCAGGGAGATGCCTGGCAATATCCATGAGGACCACGACCTCTCCCAACACCCACTGAGCTCAGCCAGCTCAGCCAGTCAGCTGTGGCACCACTGGTACCAGCCCCAGGTCCTGGACGACTCATGGGCGATTTAAATGTGAGGTGTCCTTCCTGCAGACTCATTTTCCTTCCCTGGGGCACTCCCAGCTTCTCCTTGCCCAGGATAAGCGGTGGCTTCACCTCTGGAAACCCTCCTTGCCCTGTGTGAGGCAGTCCTGGGCCCTTGTCCTCCACCACCACAGCCCCTCCTGGACTCCCCCGCTGTCAGCCACACAGACTTGGCTTTCCTCCCTCTCCGTCTGCAGGAGGAATCACCCATCCGTGCTTCCACTTCCCATCCAGCTCCTCAGAGTCACCTCTCAGCCAGGAGGCTCCAGTCTGCCTTGCCAGGAACGCAGCCCCACGCAGCCCCAGCTGCACCTCCCAGCCGGGATGGGGCAGAGGGATGGGGCAGAGGGATGGGGCAGAGGGATGAAGGCAGGGATGGGGCAGAGGGATGGGGCAGAGGGATGGGGCAGAGGGATGAAGGCAGGGATGGGGCAGAGGGATAAGGCTGGGATGGAGCAGAGGGATAAGGCAGGGATGGAGCAGAGGAATGAAGGCAGGGATGGAGCAGAGGGATAAGGCAGGGATGGAGCAGAGGGATAAGGCAGGGATGGGGCAGAGGGATAAGGCAGGGATGGGGCAGAGGGATAAGGCAGGGACGGAGAAGAGGGATGGAGCAGAGGGACGGAGAAGAGGGATGGGGCAGAGGGATGGAGCAGAGGGATAAGGCAGGGATGGAGCAGAGGGATGAAGGCTGGGATGGAGCAGAGGGATAAGGCAGGGATGGAGCAGAGGGATGAAGGCAGGGCTACGGAGTGTGAGGTCTGCCCTGCCCTCCTCCCCCAGCCCAGAGGCGCAGAGCTCTCTGCCAGGAGGTTTTACCACAGGGGATTCTCACAGGTGCTTTTTGAAACGAGGGAGCTGTACTGAACTGAAGATTGACAGGAACAAGCCTTTCATAGTTTTGTTGCTTTTTATTTTTTCAGTGAAATGTATTCTGAAAAAATTCTTCTAGCAGGAGAATTACCTTTCAATTTGTCCTCTCTCACTTTTGGGTTGAGAAGAAAGAGGTCATTTATATATTTTTTAAAGAAGCAAAAGGAATATAAAGTCCACTAGAGGGAAAAAGAAATCATGAATATCTTGGTAGCAAGGTATTTTTATCAAAAGGTGGCAAACTTTAGAGACATTAGAAGTCATGTTTTAAAATGACCAAGTGGAAAGCTATAAAAATGAACAAGTCTTGTGTGAAAATGATGAAGGGACTTTCAGGCACAATAGAAATCATCTGTGAAAATTGCCAGGAGAGCAGAGAAGACATTTCTGTCTCCAAAAGCAAAATAAAATGCTATTCACAGTAATTCATACTAATTATTAGCCTTAAGTAGTACTAATTTTTACCCAGCAATAATTACTATTAAAGGCTCCAGAGCTCTGGAAAAGACATTTTCTGGGTGTGGTAAGGTCCTTGCCGAGGAATCTGCACAGCATTTGCGGGCAGCCTGTTGAGGGAGAAGTTTTATTTCTCCTCTGCACCAACACGGACAAACATAATTACCACATTCCTGTTGATGCAAATAGCGGATTGCTCCTGTCAGAACTGACAAAGCCACTAATTTAAGGAGAGTTTCCCTCTCTCACACACACAGATGCATTTTAAAAGAGATTTTTTTTCCTGCTTTTCCCCTGGGATCTGAGTTCCCAAACCAGGTGAACATCCAGCAGACGATCTCGTGTTTGATTGCATCTGTGAAGAGCCTGTGGCAAACACATGTGGCAAACCCGTGCCAGGAATTCTGCAAGCGACCAGCGCAGGAAAAGCTGCAGCAGGAACTGGCCCCGGTGCCACTTGGGGGTCCTGCCCTCTACCATGGCCAGAGCTGATCCTGGTGCCAGGGGATTGCAGAGCAAACTGCTGCTTCCAGCTGTGCCCAGCTGTGCCATCCTCACCTGAACCCGGTGTTCTGTTAGTGCAGGGACCGATGTGACCTCTGGGATCTGGGCAGCTCCGTGGGAGCTCCAGGTGTAGCCCTGTGTCCTCGTCAAATTAATTAACTCTTCATATTTAACTCTTTATAATTAACTCTTTATATTTAATCAGTGCTTCCTGTGGCCCTGATTTTCCATAAAGTCTTCCTGAAAGCCTCACCAGTGCCCCGTGAGTGGGATTTCTAGCCAATGCCACGAACTCAAGTAAGTATCAGGGGACACTACAGCAGCCAGGAACTTCCCAAAGGCACATCCCTCGTCAGGGGTGGAACTGTGCTCCTGCTCTGTTCTCGCACTGCCACCAGTGTGGCTGCTGGGGACAAAGCTCTGGCAGCTCATCTGGCTGAGCAGCAGCTGGGGAAAATAAAAACATTGTTCAGTTCTGCAAGTTGCCTGCTCTGGGCCACCTTGTGTGCTTGTGCCAGCAGGAACCTGGGGTCTGCATCCAGGCTGGCTGCTGGTGACACTGCCATTAGGAGAGAGAGCCCTAAACTCACCAAGAACTGCCTCCCCCAGCCAAGATCATCCCCAAAATGCCAGAGGGGACACACCAAAAGCGAGGAGCTCACACTGCAGCCCACAGGGTGCACAGCCAGCGGGGTGGAGCTGGGAATTGCCAGGCTCGTGCCTGCCCTCTCCAGCCCTGTGCCCTGGATCCCTGCAGGGATCCCCCAGGCACATCTCTAGGTCCAGCCATAACACAAACATCCCAAAAATACCTAGGGAAAAGGCTGAGGGTGTCCAGGAGCATCTGCTGGGGTGGTGCTGTGCCTGCAGGGGTCAAATACCAGTCCAGGGGTGAAAAGGTCCCTCTTTTCTTTTCTGGACCCCAGGACCAGAGGGCAAAGGGTGAAAGCAGCTGATGGCTTTGCTCTGGCTTGGAGCAGAGGTGACAAGTGTATCCCTAACACCTGTCCCCTATTCCCAAAGGCCCTGCCGACAATGGAGCTGGCCATTTGCTCTTTTCTCTAAGTCCACTTTCTCTAGAGAAATCGATCAGGCCACCAGTCAATCAAGCAGTCAATCAATGAGCCAGCCAATCCGAGCTGCTTGGAAAACGGATCCTACAGAGAGCGGGACTCGCACCCCGAGCCCCGAGAGCCTTCGGGGAAAACTGCAGCTCTGGGGGAGGCTGAGCCCAGCCCAGCCCAGCCCGGGCACAGCCCCTGCCCCCGCAGGAGCGGCCATCCCCGCCCGGCCGTGCCCAGCTCCGGGGCACTCCAGCCCCCGGAGCAAAGCGGGCCTGGCTGAACGTGGCCGGTCCCTCCGGGGGGGTCGGATTTTCCCTCCCCCCTGCCTTTGGGACTTGAAGAGTTGCTGCTGCTGACATCTAGTGACTGGGAGAGCCGGCACGGGGAGCACCTGGAGCTCCGGCAGAGCCTCCACACCGCGGGAGAACCCGCTCGGTCCTGCCCGGAGCTCGGTCCTGATCAGGGGCTCGGTTCTCCCCAGGAGCTCGGTCCTGCCCTGAGCTTTGTCCTGCCAGGGGCTCGGTCCTGCCCGGAGCTCGGTCCTGCCCGGAGCTCGGTCCTGCCGGAGCTCGGTCCTGCCCGGAGCTCGGTCCTGCCGGGGCTCGGTTCTCCCCAGAAGCTCGGTTCTCCCCTGGAGCGGGGCTCCAGCGGGAGGAGGGCCGTGCAGGGAGCGGGTGCCGGGCGCCCCACGATGTCCCAGCCACTTGCAGTCACCCCACGACCTTTCCCTCCTGCAGTGGCACCCGAGGAGAACGGGCGCATCCTATTCCCAGCCTCCCCACAACCCTTCCCGGTCTATTTAATCGCAGGCTCAATGTTGGGTTTGTTGCCTCAACGGAGCACAGGGAGGGGACAAAATGCCCCAAGGGGAGGAGCCGGGGTGGCACTCAGGCCGTCCCCACCGCTGCCGGGGGCTGTAGCCCCTTCACCCGCGTTTCCTTCTTCCCAGGGGCGCGGGAGCCCCGGGAATCGCGCAGGAGAAGCGGCCGCTCCGAGCTGAGCGGAGGGAGGAGGCGAGCGGGATGCTCAAAGCACGGGAGTCCACATCCCCGCGGACACGGGGACAGCGGCTCCCAGCCACGCCAGGGGACGAGGGCTGACTTCAGCGCTCCACGGGGGTGGGGGGAACATCTGGGGTCCTCACTCCCTGCTCTCGGTGCCAGAACAAAGCTCTGAGGACAGCTGGGCTCGGGGGGTGTGAGGGAATCCGCAGCAGGGACCCTCGAGTGCACCCCGCCAGACGCGCGGCTCACTCGGGGCTGTGACAGAGAGGTGACAGAGCGGTGACAGAGCGGTGACAGAGCGGTGACAGAGCTGGGGCTGCCAGCCCGCACACACCTGCCCCGAACCCCGGCATCTCCCGGCCTCGGCACCGGGGCATTCCCGGCGCTGTGCAGATCTGCCTCCCCGCTCCCAGCACAGCCCGTGCGAGCCCCTCTGCCCCGAGAAGTGCCTGAATTCGCGGGGCACCTCTGGGCACCTCCGCGGCCAGCAGGACGGCCCGAAATGACAGCAGCAGAGCCCGGCGCTCAGGTGCAGAGCAGAAGAGGCAACAGAAAGCTGATCAGCACGGAGCCGTGGGATGGTTCGGGCTGGAAAGGACCTTCACGAGCATCTCGCTCCGACCACCCTGACACGGGCAGCGACGCCTTCCACGAGCCCGGGCGGCTCCAAGCCCGTCCAGCCCGGCCTCGGTGATGCCACCCGGGCTCACCGCCGCTCCCGGAGCGCTGGGGAGCGGAGACCCCCTGCCCGGGGGTGCCCGAAATACCCCCGCAAGCGAGCCCGGCAGAAAGTTGTGCCCCCCGCTCCCCCCGCGCCGCGCTACTCACCCAGGAGGATCAGGGTGCAGAAGCAGAGGACGCCCCTCATCCTCCCGCTCGGCACGGCTCGGCCCCACCGACTGGGCTCGGCTCGGACCCCCGGCCCGGCCCGGCGCGGCTCGGCGCGGCTCGGCGGTGCCGGAGGATGCGCGGAGGGCTGGGCAGGGCGGAGGGAGGGAGGCGGCCCCGCGCCCCGGCCCGGCCCCCCCGGCCCGAGCGCTGCCCCGGCCGGCCCGGCCCCGCTCCGGCCGCGGGTCATGCCCGCAGCCACGGCGGGCTGCCGGCCGCCCTCCGCCCCATCCTCCGCGGAGGGGCTCCCGGGATGCTTACACTTATTTTATGCCGATTAATTATTCAATTTTCCTTTCTTCTTATTATAATTCCCCCCCCCCCCTTTTTTTTTCTCTCCTTGTGGTGTGTTTTTATGTTTTGCTTTCTCCCTCCTCTCTCGGCAGCGAAACTTGCGGCGGGCGCAGCTCCGCCGTGCCCGAGCGCCGGGGCGGCCCCGCCGCCTTCCCCGGGCCGCCCCCGCCCGCCGCGGCCCTCGGGGAGGGGCTTGGTGGTCCGGCCCCCGCCTCCTCCCCCTCGGCCCCGCATCCCCGGCCCGGGGCCGGGGTTCTCTCTCATCCCGTGCATGCCCCTTTCACCCTGCAAGCCCCAGGCCGGCTTCTTCCTCGCCCTCCTAGAGGGTCCCGGCAGCTCTCCCCTCCTCCCCATCCCTCCCATTCGGATGGAAGCACCGGCCTCATCGCCTCGGAGATGTGTCCTACTCCCGACTGTTGTTGGCAGTGACACTGCCCTGAAGACTTGGCCCATGTCCTACCCCCGTCCCGGCCACGGCACCTTCCATAATCCCCTGCAGCATGATGACCTCCCAGTTCTCCTCCAACACCCTCTGTAAATTCGGGTGATGTGCTTCCATAACTTTCCATCCAGGTTCCCACACCACCTTCCCCAGGGTGCTCTGGTCCCTCACCACCATTCCCTGGTGCTTCCCCAGCTCTAATCCCCACAGCCCAGCAAAGGACCCTGTTTTAGGGAGCCAAGCAGCAGAGCCTGGCTCCTTAATCTTTATGATGATGAGTGAGCATCATTTTTCACTACCTCCATTTCATGCATGGAGTACCTGAGACACAATATGTGAAGTGACATCTTCAGGTTCCCCAGTAATTAACTGACCGATGGAGTAGCGACAGCCTCATTCCTGAGTCAGTGCGCTGTGCTCAGCTACCTCCTGCTCCCAACACAGCCCCCTTCCCTTCCCTTCCCTTCCCTTCCCTTCCCTTCCCTTCCCTTCCCTTCCCTTCCCTTCCCTTCCCTTCCCTTCCCTTCCCTTCCCTTCCCTTCCCTTCCCTTCCCTTCCCTTCCCTTCCCTTCCCTTCCCTTCCCTTCCCTTCCCTTCCCTTCCCTTCCCTTCCCTTCCCTTCCCTTCCCTTCCCTTCCCTTCCCTTCCCTTCCCTTCCCTTCCCTTCCCTTCCCTTCCCTTCCCTTCCCTTCCCTTCCCTTCCCTTCCCTTCCCTTCCCTTCCCTTCCCTTCCCTTCCCTTCCCTTCCCTTCCCTTCCCTTCCCTTCCCCCCTGGATGACTCAGGGGATGACCAGGACGCTTTCCCCACACCTCCCAGGCAGTGCTTTTGGATATTTGGATATTTGCAGAGAGCTGTTTCTCACTGCTGGCTCAGATCTTTTCACTGAACAGGTATTTGAGTGCTCTGGGAAGTTTTTGTTTTTTTCCGCTGGAGCTGTTCAGGGTTCTTAACTTGCATTTCCTCGTGGCATCACCTCATTAATCCTTCCTGCAGAGGAACTGCACACTTTTATTTTTCAGGAGTAAAACAGAGAAGGGAAATAATTCATACAGCCATTTGTAGGTGTTCTATATCAAACAGAAAAAGTCAAGAAAGTACTTTTTATTTTCATTTTTCCTTTTTTTTCATTCTCACTTGGCAAATCAAAGGGAAAGTGTGATCATTGGCCTTCCTCCCCAGCCTTCCTCTCCTTTTGAAAGCTTCTACCATGTTCCAGTCTGGAACTATCCATTTAACAGTCCTCTGCCAGAATTGAAAAGTTGTAAACACATGAATGTCTCTTGCAACCATATTTCACACCCAAAATGAGCCTTTCCTGAGCTACTCAGTGGGGAAAAAGAGAGTGTTAATAAAGCCTCATTTGGAGTAAAGAACATTGCTCTGGAGCTGGGCCTTTTGATTTCTTTAAAAAGAGTATGATTATGTTTAAGCAAATTTCAAGTTGAAATTGCACTGAGCTACAGTGGAAACATCAACTGGGAAACTGGGGAAATTATTGGATTTTTCTGCTTATTGTTTTTTTTAATTATTTGGCAGATTCTTTTCAGTGTTCTATTTTTGAATTGACTGTTTGTCCAGAAAAAAAAAAAAAATCACTGTAACATATGTGAGTTTTAGTGAGGTTTTTAACAAATGAAAAAGAAATTTCCTTGGAAAATGTCTTTTCCTCCCTCAGGAATGAGGAATTCTGATGCTCTTGGGCCAAAGAGGTGACCCGAGCCCCATCACATCGAGGAAGGGATGGGTTTGGCTCAGTGTCCCACCTCACAGAGAGAGCTGGCATGTGAGGATTGCTTTCCCTGGCTCTGTCTTGTCCCTCTTTGAGGTCAGAGAGGCAGGAAATCCTTCCTTTGGGGCAAACCAGGGAAGCTGTATGGAATTCCTGTGTGCTCACAGCTACAGCGTGGAGGCTGCCTTGGTGTCCCCTCCCGGGCTGAGGAGAAGCTGCAGCCTCCCCCTCTGGACAAGGGGAAGCTGCCAAGGAATCAGTGCAATGAAAGCATCATTTCTTCCTCAGTCGGAAGAGGAAAAAAGGAAATGGGAGGTTTGGGGATGTGGAAAGTCCAGGCACAGACACCCCCACGGGCCATCCCAGCAGGGAGGCATTTCCTGCCTGCTGTAATTACTCGTGGGACAGCCAGGACAGACAAGAGCTGCTCTGGGAAAAGCTGCCCAGAAAAGATCCTACAGATCCCGTGGGGAGAGAGGAACCATTGTTCCCTGCTGCCTCATTCGTCAGAGCTGCGCTCTCTCCTGCCCTGGGTGGGTGCTGGGATGAGTGCAGTGAAGTGAAGCCACCCCTTCCACCCCCGAAAATCACCTGCTCCCTTTCTGTGCAAAGGAGGCAAGGTATTGATCAGTCAGCTGGAAAAATATCCCATTGCTGCTCCTGTTACACCTAGCCCAAAAAGCTGCTCCCCAGAGCTCCAGACAACAGATTTAGCAAAGGCAGTGAAAGAAAGGATTGTTTGGGTAGGTCCGTGGAGAAATCACTGGGCAGAGAGAGAAAATAAAATATGCTGATTAAAAGAAATGCACTTGTGAGAGTGAAACTGGTCCCACTGGAAACCGAGGACAACTTTGTTGTGTGCTCTCGAGTCAGGCTGCTGTGCAGGACCCTGCCATGCACAATCCCATGGCAGGAGATGGTCTCCAACTCCCAAACCAGCTGTGGGAGCAAGGCAAGAGAGCTGCAGGGCCCGTTTCCATGGGTGGTGAGGTGACAGCTGAGAGCAGCCACCCTCTCCGGACCTGTAGGAGCTGCTGGGACCTGCATCCCCCTCCTGCTGGGACCTGCATCCCCCTCCGCTGGGATGTACATCCTCCTCTTGGGACCTGCATCCCCTCCTGGCACCTGCATCCCCTGCCAGGACCTGCATCCCCTGCCAGGACCTGCATCCCCTGCCAGGACCTGCATCCCCTTCTAGGACCTGCATCCCCTTCTAGGACCTGCATCCCCTGCTGGGACTGCATCCCCTTCTAGGACCTGCATCCCCTGCCAGGACCTGCATCCCCTTGCTGCTCGGGCCCAGCTCGCCTGATCCGCAGCAGCTCCTGGGTCAGCTGCTGTTGCTCCTGACTGAAGGAGGGGCAGGAGGAGGGTCCTGGCTCTGGCCTGGCAGCTGCTCCTGAGGGTGGAGGAGCTGTGAACTGGAACCTGGCGCGTTGTGCTCAGGAACTTTCCCTCCTGCTCCTCTTTGTTGCTTGCAGATGTGTTCTATGGGACCCTCTCATTGCTGAACTTCTGGAACACTTCAGCCCCTGAAACTGGACTGAGGGGAGAGTAGGAGAGTTGCTTGTTAGCATTTAGGATCAAATAAAGCCAAAGCAAATCCTGGTAACTGCAGCTGCTGTGAAATCTTTTCAGGAATATCTTCATCCTCCCGAGGACCCTGGAGGGTCTCAGCACCTGTAGGATGTGCAAACTCTTTGCCAAGCAGGTTGGACTTGCCAGGGCTTGCAATAATTTTGATGTTTCCAAAGGGAAAAGGGAATTTGGGTGATGTAATGACCCCAGTCTCCCTGTACTCTTTGTGTATTCATTCAGGGGATACCTCAAAAGGACAAAACGGAAGCTGGACAGACACTGGCCAGAAATGAAGGAAGAATCATGGCTCATACCCAGTTTTGTGTTTGCCTTGGTGTCCGTAAGATCCCTTAGAAAAAAATCAATGTGACAGCTTTGCTTTCTGTAATATGAGCCACTGAAGAGGGTGGAAATGCAAAGTGCACTGAGAAAGAAAATGTGCTGAGAAATGAGAATTATAGATTCATGGGATGGTTTAGGGCAGAAGGGCCCTTAAAGCCCATCCTGTTCCAGCCCCTGACACCTTCCAGTGTCCCAGAGCGCTCCAAGCCCCATCCAGCCTGGCCTTGAACAACTGATTTGTTTTAGATTTGCCATAACAATTTTGGCTCCCAAGATGGAAATTAAGTTCTAATGAAAAACCTCCATGAAATGTAGCAGGAGCTGAGTATCTCAGAAGACCTCAAGATACCGGATGACATAGTGCAGAATCTGAACCTGCAAGTAAAGGTTTCCTTGGAAAGGGCCCTCATACACCCTTTCTGTGCCGGATGGAATTCCCAGTGAGCCAGGGCAGGGTGAACTGGCCATGGGCACACGTGGACTGGGGGCAGCATTTCTGCTGCCATGGAAATGCTGGAGACACCATGCCCAGGTGCAGGATGTGCTTCAAAGCACCTGAGCCTCTGAAAAATCAAACCACCCGCTGCTGGAGGCTCCCTGCTCATCAGCCCTTGTGAAGGAGGAGGAGGAAGGACTATTTTGGGGAAGGTCCCTGGGTTAGACAGCCCCAGGAGTATGCTGTCCCTGCCAGGGTGTGACACCGTGTCTGGTCCAGCTCCCAGTCCCTGAGATGGAGCCACTTCTCCTAAATCCACTTAAGATGTGCTAACAGCCCTGTCAACAGCAGCTCGCCAAGCCGTGTGGCTTTCTCTGGGCTGCAGTAGCCTTGGTAACTCTCAGGGAAAAAAATAACCTAATTTTCTCTTTCATCCATAAGCCGAACCCTTTAATTTGCTTTCAAGTGAATTAAACATAAGCCTCCATTTTTCTAATTCCTTTGTCCTAATTTAAAAGTACTGACATTTATCAAAGGAGTTTTCTGGATTCCCCATTTGCAGCTCATTGTTTTAGTATTTTTTAAATAAACCACAGACTGATTTTTTTTATTGCTGAAATGCTTGTCTTCCCTCCTCCTTTTGTTAATAACAAGGGGATATTGTTCTCATTTCTAAACTTTCTCTAATGACCTGGAGAGCAGCCTGTGTCCTGCTGCATTACCCAGGTGCTCATAACTGGCTCATAACTGAGCTTTGCCATCATGTCCTGGGTAATGCAGGAGCATCCTCGAGGGCACAGAGCCTCATTCAGCTGTCCCCAGTGCACTTCCACCCTTCAATATTCACCACCCAGTGACCCACAGTTCATCGCACGGAGTTATGAGAGGTACCAGGTGCTGGAGAACAGCCCCAGCATTATGAAAACAATGATATAGCAGCACCAACCTGTTTGTATTTCCAGAAACAGCAGCTGCTTGAACAAATTTCACCCTGAAATGTGGGTTTGGCACCCTTGATCCTTTCTGAAAAGGAAATTTCACTTGTTCAGGGTTTGCACAACATCACCCACATTGAAACTGTCCTCTCAGAGTCAAGAGGAGCATAAGCACAGCACAAAATGCAGCACAAAATACAGCACAAGATACAGCCTGGGGCACAGAATCACCTGCCCCGTGCTGGGAGAGCCTCTGCAAAGCCTGAGCCTTTGCTTCCCACACCAGCTTTCCTTTTGGGGTGTGGGGATGGCCCCGGGGCTGAGGGACAGCCCTGGGCAGCAGAGCCCTCTGTTACCCTCTGCCTGGAGGGCTGGCACTGGGAGCATTTCCACACTGTGGCTGTGCTGGCACTCCCAGAGCTCTGCTGGAAGGACGAGGGGACGAAGTGCACCCGTCAGGAGATGACAGCTCTTCTGCAGACAGCGTTATTCATTCCAGCACTAGGCTGTTTTTCAGTGCCTCCTGACAAATCTCCATTTCCCCTCAGAATTATGGGTTGTATTTTCGTTTGCTTTCTGACCCTGATAGCCCTTCCACCATGCATTAAGTTATCTCAGAGCAGCTGATCTCCCGTCAGTGTTAATCTTGGGTCTGGGCGTTTGGGGAGGAATGATGGGAAGTGTTTAGCACAGACCCAATTGCACAGCCTTTCGTGATTTGGTCCAGTCAAGGTCAGCTCCTGAGGCTTGCACTCTGCCAGCATTCCTGTCTGCTTAGAGACCTCCCTGCCTGTGCTGAGGGCTAAGGAGATCACCATTAAAACAGACTGGATAAAACAGAATTATACTTTTAAAACCTGGGGAATGTAGGGATGCACTTGGCTCAGGAAGAGGACTAGGTGTCAGCAGAAGTTATGTTGGATTTGGGGAGGAATGAAATTGAAAGCAAGTTTAAACTATTATTTTCTCATCTTTTTGCTGGTATTTGGAATTTTTTTCCATAAAAGCTTATGCCGCTTCTGCCTGGCCCAGCGTGGGGTACAGCCTTACCCTCCTGCAGGCACTGATCCTTCTCCTTGCTGATCCTTGCCATGGTGCCTCTGCCCTGGCTGGAACGAAAAATTGAGTTAGAGCTGTCTGGAACTGGAACTGCTCTCAGGGAGGGGTTAAAACTGGGACTAAAGGCAGCAGCCCCCAGTAAGGAGCTCATCCCATAAAGTGAGGAAATGGAGCTAAAAGCAAACCTGGAATGGCAGAATCCTTCAGGATGGAAAATCTCTCTGAGCCATCCAGCCCAACCACCACCAGCACTGCTAGGGCCACCACTGCCCATGTCCCCAAGTGCCACCTCCACAGGGCTCTGAAATCCCTGCAGGGATGGGCACTCCAAACCTCCCTGGGCACTGCCAGTGCCTGAGCACCTTTCCCATGGGGAAATTCCTGCTGATGTCCACCCTGAGGCCTCCCTGAGGCTGTTCCCTCTCCTCCTGTCCCTGTTCCTGGGAACAGATCCCAAATCCACCCCGGCTGTCCCCTCCTGGCAGGAGCTGTGCAGAGCCACAAGGTCCCCCTGAGCCTCCTCTGCTCCAGGCTGAGCCCCCTCAGCTCCCTCAGGAACTCTCCAGCCCCTTCCCAGCTCCCTCAGGAACTCTCCAGCCCCTTCCCAGCTCCCTCAGGAACTCTCCAGCCCCTTCCCAGCTCCTTCAGGAACTCTCCAGCTCCTTCCCAGCTCCCTCGGGAACTCTCCAGCCCCTTCCCAGCTCCCTCAGCCCCTCCTGGGGCTCCAAACCCTTCCCCAAATTTCCTGATTTCCTCTGGCAGTAGCCTGGGTGCAGCCCCTCAGTGCAGAGGAGTGGAAGAAGAGCTGAGAATGGGACCTTTGATTTCCCTCTGACTTCCCTCTTATTTCTATTATTCCATTACTCCTGAATCCATCTCAGTTGCCTATTGCAAGGAATTGAACTTTAAAAGGAAAAATCAGCATGTTGTTTTTCAGTGAACATCTGTCCTTTATTCCCTGCTGGACATTTTCTGTTGAGATGCTTACAAATAAGAAAGTTTTCTTTATAGACTTAGAAAATATCCTTTTAAAAGTAAAGTAAGGTTTCAGTCTCTTCTGGCAGCAATTAAGAATACAGGGTATTGTGCCTTTGAAAATTGAGCCTCTTATTTAACTGTCTAAATAGAGATTTAATTTTCCTGCTTTTGGCACCTAAGCTTGAAAATTTTCTTCTCACAGATGAAAACAGAACATTATAGAAATTGAGTCTGTGGCATTTTTATTCTGCTTTGTGAGAGTGAAAAAAATGAGGAAGGTAATTTATCAGTATTTGCACCTCTATTGTAACCCCTTTGAACCAAAATCCCTCATAAATGTCAGCTCTGGATCACTCAGGATATACCAAAAAGGCTGATTTTAGTGCAGACCCAGAGGGCAGGAGCTGCACGAGCTGCCTGAGCCATTACCCAGCTCCTGTTCCCGTGAGCCCTCAGCAGAGCTGAGCAGCACATGGGGAGCAACAAACAAGGAAAGGCCTCAAAGACCAGCCAGCCCAGCTGTCCCTGACTGCCACCACTGCCCCGTGTCCCCGACTGCCACCACTGCCCCGTGTCCCTGACTGCCACCACTGCCCCATGTCCCCAGCACTGCCACCCCTGCCCTGTGTCCCTGACTGCCACCACTGCCCTGTGTCCCTGACTGCCACCACTGCCCTGTGTCCCCAGCACTGCCACCACTGCCCCGTGTCCCCAGCACTGCCACCCCTGCCCCGTGTCCCCAGCACTGCCACCACTGCCCTGTGTCCCTGACTGCCACCACTGCCCCATGTCCCTGACTGCCACCCCTGCCCCATGTCCCTGACTGCCACCCCTGCCCCGTGTCCCCAGCACTGCCACCCCTGCCCCATGTCCCTGACTGCCACCACTGCCCCGTGTCCCCGGCTGCCACAGCCACAGGCCTGGCAAATCCCTCCAGGGCTCTCAGAGCTCTTCTCCAGCCTCACAGATTCTGTGAGCTCCTCCTCCCCCTCTGGTGTCCCGGTCCTTTGGAGCAGGCTCTAGCTGATCTCCAGATGTGCCCAGCAATGTCCTGAACTCCAGATGTGCCCAACAAGGAGCTGAACTCAGGGGTGTCTTCAGACCCCCCTGGAGCTGGGTTAGGAAGGCAAGGGCAGGGAGTACCGTGCTGTGACCGCCCCTGTGCATCCCCCCAGCCTCTCACCTTCCCTCCATCTCCAGGCACCCCAGGGCGCTCCTTTCATGGCAGAGGAACGCCTGGGCTCTGCTCACATCACGGGGTGCGGGCTGGAGCAGCGGAGGCCCCTCAGGGCTCTCACTGCAGCTCCAGGGTCTCCCCGTGGTGGATCGTCCCTCCGGGCAGGGTTTGCTGCAGGGCTGGTGAAGGGGGCGGCGTGGGGGGGACTGGGGGTTACAGGAACCAGGGAGGGTGGCAGCGGCAGTGACAGCGGCAGTGACACAGTGACAGTGACACAGTGACAGGGACACAGTGACAGCGGCAGTGACACAGAGGCAGTGGCAGTGACAGTGACACAGTGACAGTGACACAGTGACAGTGACACAGTGACAGTGACACAGGGACAGCGGCAGTGGCCGCGCTCCCCAGCAGGGATGCGTTGCTGTGTCCGTGGCTGTGCTGGGTTTTACTCCTCAGGGACGCTTTCACGGAGACAAATCCAGCGGGAAAAGGAAATGCACGCCCGGAGGGAATGCCGCTGGTGCCGCAGGAGGGTGGGGCGGCCCTCGGGAGTGTTTCCGTGGCCGTGGCTGTCGGACACGCCGTGGGATGCGGGCTTGCAAAGCCCCCGGAGGCTCCCGCGGCTGGCGCCTCTCCCCAGCCGTGCTTCCCTGCTCGGGGAACACCCTTCCCTGGAGCTGCCTGAAAAACCCGCCTGTCCCCAGAGCCAAGGCTCCCAGAGCCGGCGAATCCCTGTAATTACCATAATCTGCCGTCGATTAGATCGGATAGCTCCGTTATCACTGTTAATAACAACTAATTAGTGAGGCTGTCACAGGGAGTGCCTCTGTAAGGGAAGGGTTTTGTCCTTAACTTCTCATAAAGGCTCTATTTTACATCAGAGGGAGGTTTGGCTTCAAGGGCACCGCTACTCGGTGACTTCCAGTCCCTTGCACTGCACTGGAAATGCTCCCGAAACCTGCCAGCAGGGCAGGAAAACAGGAGCTGGGGTGGAAAATGCAGCAGGGGCCAGGCAGCCCAGGGCAGGTGGAGGAGGAAGGGTTGAGAAGGTGGAATAAAAGGGCAAAGAATGATCTTTTCTTCACAAAGCTGGAACGGCTGGAGCTGGAGCAGGGCAGGTTTAGGTTGGATTTTAGGGAAAGGCTCTTCCCCAGAGGGGCTGGCACTGCCCAGGCTCCCCAGGGAATGGGCTCCGAGGCTGCCAGAGCTCCAGGAGCCTTTGGGCAGCGCTCCAGGGATGCCCAGGGTGGGATTTTGGGGGCCTGGGCAGGGTCTGGGGTTGGACTGGGTGACTCTGGTGGGTCCCTCCCAGCTCAGGATATTCCGTGGTTCTGTGCTAAATTCAAAACTCCCTTTATATGTCAAAGGATTCCTTGGAAGATGACAAAATTTGCCACTGAGGAGTGAAGGATGACTTCATTCATTTTAATGTTTTAATAGTTTTAATAAAGAGTTTAAGTTTTGATAATGGAACATGAACACATCACTCACTTTCAATTTAGGCTTTTTTTTTTTTTTTTTTTTTTCCCTGATGGAAACCTGCTCAATTAAATGGGAAAAAAACCCTCATGTTTCTCTTTCCCAATCCTATGATTTCCTCCATGGGTCAAACCCCCCATAAACCAGAGCTGCTTTGCCAGGAGAGGAGAGCATTGGAAAGGAGCTGGTTGCTCATCCCGTGTCCTGGCATGGGTGACCGCACTGGGAGAACTCAGGATCTCCCCTGAGTCTTGGTTTGGGGTTCACACTCTCAGTACTGCTGCAGCAGGGGCAGAGGTTAAGAAGTTGAAGATGCTCAGAGGAAAAGGTAGCAAATAAAGATACCTTTTCCTTTTCCTTCTGTAAAAGAACATAATTAGGGTCTGTTTCATGTCACAGCTGGATGAGATGTGGCCCTTTCTCTCACAAGCCGTTACTGAACTAGAAGCAAGGCAACCAAAATCAAACCTCTTCCATGCTCTGATCCCTGCAGAATCGTCCCCTTTACTCCTGAGAAGCAAAACCCCCGCAGGATCCCTCAGCGGTGCTTATCGACTGGAACTCCTCCTTACCAAAGGCCTCGGCGCCCCAGCAGTGAGTGCCTTTGCTTTGCGATATTTGACACAAATTCTGAATCTTTGCACTGTCTCTTAGCTCGAGCAGCAGTTTGGTGGGCAGGGGTCCGTGCGGACCCTGCTGGCTGCCCGCAGCCTCAGGGGCGGCTCGGGATCCCTCGGGGCTGCCTGCGGCCGCTCTGGGGCTTCAGCTGGGTCCTTTGGGAGACAAGAGAAGGGCTGCTCCTAAAAGCTTCCTTAATGGATGTCTGGTGCACTTCGCAAAGGGAAATGGCTGTGTTAAAGATGCCACGGGGGATGCGCTTCGGTTCTGTCCTTTAATCCTCCTCCTTTTCCCTTGCCCTTAACCCTGCTGCGGCTGTCACCTACGGGCGATATCCTGCCCCCGGGCTGGAGAGGGAGCGCTGTCACACCCAGGAAGGGGCATCTGTAACGCCCAAGGCACTGGGAATGTGCCCGGGATGTGCCTGGGGATGTGCCTGGGGTGTGCCCGGGGTGTGCCCGGGGTGTCCCTGGGGATGTGCCTGGGGATGTGCCCGGGATGTGCCCGGGATGTGCCCGGGGTGTGCCCGGGATGTGCCTGGGGTGTGCTTGGGGATGTGCCTGAGGATGTGCCCGGGATGTGCCCGGGGTGTCCCTGGGGATGTGCCCGGGATGTGCCCGGGATGTACCTCCCCTGGCAAACACGAGGCTGGGACTCCAAACCCGTGTCAGGCTCATTGCTGGGGACAGGCGCTGACATTTCCCTCCGAGTCAGAGGGGAGGAACGAGGGGTTTAGGGTTCAACTCCTCTTGTCCCAAGCTATGTCAGCATCTGCTCCCATGAGCTGGGGCTTCCCAGCTGCACTGGCCCTGAAGAGCTGAAGTGGGAACAGGGAGCTCTCTGCAGACATCCAGACCATGCGCCTGTCCTGGCTCTGCAGTGGCAGCTGATCTCTGGGCTGGACTGATCTCTGTGCTAAACTCTGATCTCTGTGTTAAACTCTGATCTCTGTGTTAAACTCTGATCTCTGTGCTCAACTCTGATCTCTGTGTTAAACTCTGATCTCTGTGCTAAACTCTGATCTCTGTGCTAAACTCTGATCTCTGTGCTAAACTCTGATCTCTGTGCTAAACTCTGATCTCTGTGCTAGATTCTGATCTTAATGCTAGACTCTGATCTCTGTGCTAGGCTCTGATCTCTGTGCTAGACTGATTTCTGTGTTAAACTCTGATCTTTGTGCTAGGCTCTGATCTCTGTGCTAGAGTCTGATCTCTGTGTTAAACTCTGATCTTTGTGCTAGGCTCTGATCTCTGTGCTAGACTGACCTCTGTGCTAGACTGATTTCTGTGTTAAACTCTGATCTCTGTGTTAAACTCTGATCTTTGTGCCAGACTCTGATCTCTGTGTTAGACTCATGCCCATCACAAGCCAGCAGCAATGTTTGGTGTGCAGGGCTGTCTGTCCTTCTCCTGCAGGGCAATGCCTCCCTACAGGAGCTGTGTCAGAGTGTTTCACTGGTTCCGGTCTCAGCCTCAAACACCAGGTCCTGCAAACATGAACAAGGCTGCTGTGGACCTGCCCACACAGGGCTAGGACGAGGCAGTGGCTTTGGCAGGAATGGAGATTTCACAGAATCACAGAACCTTGTTCCACCCCTGCCGTGGGCAGGGAACCTTCCACAGGAAAGCACAAGGCCACAGCTCCATGGGAGCTGATGTCCAGCGTGCATCTACATTTTTACAGACCCCCTCCCAGAAACCAGCAGCCCAGGCTGCTGCCTCTGCTGCTCCTGCACAAGTCAGGAGGGCTGGATGGTGCTGGCGTTTCTGCCCCGAGCAGACAGGCAGATGTTCCACTGCAGAGTCAGCAGCAGCAGCCAAAGCTGTGCCTGAGGGGCAGCGAGGGAGGGGAGATCTCCTGGCGTGAAGTGCTCCTCCATGCACACTTTCAGTCGCAGGACACAGAGACAGCTCTGAGGTTGCTGATTTGATGCTATCAGGTGTCCTATTTCCATCTGCCAGGTGTGGACAGCAGGGTGTTGTGTCTGTGGCTGCACAAGCTTTCAGGATGCTGCCAAGGACTGTGAAACTCCAGAGCTCCCCAGGGCTGCCTCCTCTCCTCTGATCCCGGGGCCAGGCACGTGCTAGAACCGCGCTCATGGCCAGCGAAGGGCTGGCCCCACTGCTGGAACTGGGATGGCATCTCCAGCTGCTTCCACAGAGTCCTGTGGGAGCAGAGCTGGGCTCACACCCCACAGGAGAGGGGTTTCAGACTGGCACAGCAGGGTAAGCTGGGATTGCAGGACAGCTTCTTCACCCCTGGGAGGGTGTGGGGCCCTGGCACAGGTACCCAGAGCAGCTGTGGCTGCCCCTGGATCTCTGGAATGCCCCAGACCAGGCTGGACACTGGGGCTGGGAGCAGCCTGGGACAGTGGGAGGTGTCCCTGCCATGGCAGGGGTGGCACTGGGGGATCTGTAAAGTCCCTTCCAACTCAAAATGTTCTATGATTCTGTGATCCCAGAAGTCCTGGAAGATGCTCAGGCGGCTCCTTTGTGGGGGACAGCTGGGAGCTGTGGGGCCTGAGGCCATGCTGACGTGGGCAGGCGCCTCAGCAGCAGGGTGAGGAGCACTGTGAGCCCAGTGAGCTCAGCTCAGTCCCGTGCTGGGAGCAGATTCATTCACTTTGGACTTGCTCAAAGGTTGGGCTGGATGATCTTGGAGGTCCTGTCCACCCTTAGAGGTTCTGTGATTCTCTTTGACCGAATCTTGGGATGGTACAAACCAGCACAGAACTGAGTTCCGTTCTCATTTGGATCATCTGCACCTGAGGTCTTGCTAGGACCGGGTCTCTGCCTGGCCCCCAGTCAACCCAGTCTGACTCTCCTGGGCTGGGAGATGCTGGAGCCAACCCACAAAACCATCCCAGAGCAGGCACCCTTCCTGTGCACGTTCCTCCTGCCCCCTTTCATTAACCAGCAGTGAAAAACCAAATTTCAAACAGAAATTCACTGCACAACTTGGATTTGTCCTGCTGGAATGTTCTGGTGCCTTTGATGCTCTTTGAAGCATCATTGCAGGAGAGGAGGGAGGTATTTCCAGCAGAATTCACATCCAAGCTTCAAATCAAGTTACATTTCAAAGTGCTCAGATCTTGTCTTGGATTAGGAGGAATTTGGATCTGCCCTCAGCAGCTGTCTCGACAATTTGGAGAATTCTGAGCCAGAAATTGGTATCGATTTCAAAGGGATTTTTCACACCTCTCCAGGGCCTTGATGTTGGTGTCATCCATTGGTTCATATTCTCAGAGGGTGTAAGAACAGCCCAGAGGAAGGTTTGAACAGAAACTTTTGAGACCACTTCCAAGTTCTCTAAGATATTCCAAGACTTTGACCTTACCAGCCTTTAAGGTGGATGTGGTTAGCAAAGGTATTGTTCTTTCCTGAAACAGACATAAAATCAAAACAGAAGAGCTTCTGTTCTTTCGAGGATAAAAAAAATCAACCTTTTACTGAACCCAGTATTTAGTGAGGTTTTGGCAAAAAAAGCTTTCCCAGGTTCAGACTTCAATGAGCAATGTGAGCATTTAAAGGAAGCACATACTTTCCACACACACCAAATAGAAAAACAACAACAACAACAAAAAAAAAAAAACCCCAAACAAAAACAAACCAAAAACAAAAAAAAAAAAACCCAGAAGTAAACTGTTACATTCCCCTCAAATCACGAACAAATTATACAGTTGTGTATATTTTAGGAGCTGTCCCCTGGATACACTGTCAATTTTTAACTTACTAAATCACATTCTAGGAGAAATACTGCCAAATTCTGCTTTTCTTAAATCCTCATTGTCCAGGCTTCTTCCTCCTGAGTCAAGGAGGAATGATGGATGGATGGATGGATGGATGGATGGATGGATGGATGGATGGATGGATGGATGGATGGATGGATGGATGGATGTCACAGCTACTTCCATTCATCCTGAGGAGCCCAGGGTGTGGCACTCCAGATCCCTCCTCTGGCAGAGAGCACTTCCCACACCTCTGCCAACCCATGCACAGCTCATCTTCCTTTGCTGACTTTTAAGCCTTAAGCTGAGGGAGCTCAGGGCTGGATGGGATCTTGGGAATAAGGAATTCCTGGCTGGGAAGGTGGGGAGGGGCTGGGCTGGAATTTCCAGAGCAGCTGGGGCTTCCCCTGGATCCCTGGCAGTGTCCCAGGCCAGGATGGACACTGGGGTGGAGCAGCTTGGGACAGTGGGAGGTGTCCCTGCCATGGCAGGGGTGGCACTGGGTGGGCTTTATGGTCCCTTCCATCCCAAACCCTTCCATAATTTGATGAGTCTCCACTCCGGACTCTCTATTATGGACTAATTGTTGTTCTCATCAGAAACTCTGGTTCCTCTGACAAGGATCTTCCTTGTGCTTAATTCTGCCTCTGGCTGGAGCCTTGTCCAGCTCCCTGCTCTGGTGGGAAAGGCAGGAGATGGAAAAGACAGGAGATGGAAAAAGCAGGAGGTGGGAAAGGCAGGAGATGGAGATGGAAAAGGCAGGAGACGGGAAAGCCAGGAGATGGGAAAGGCAGGAGGTGGGAAAGGCAGGAGATGGGAAAGGCAGGAGGTGGGAAAGGCAGGAGATGGAGGTAGAAAAGGCAGGAGATGGAAAAGGCAGGGGATGGAAAAGGCAGGGGATGGAAAAGGCAGGAGATGGGGATGGAAAAGGCAGGGGATGGAAAAGGCAGGAGGTGGGAAAGACAGGAGATGCCCCATGTGCAGCACAGGCTCCGTGGCCCGGGTGTGGGAGCCCCTTTGCCCTGCAGGGGTGTTGGAGGAAGCTTTCCTACAGCAAACAAGTTGCTTGTCCTGAGTCTGTAGTGGTGCCAGCTGGCCCCAGATGACTCACATCTCCTATTTATCTGACTTTATGCTGCCTGACCTCCATCTCCCTCCCTCATTCCTGGAAAACAATAAATCAGGATTCAGTGTTGCCTGTATAATGAGGACTGGGCCTGATTTCTCGGCTGGGGTCAATGGCTGTGCATCCCCCAGCTCTGCTGGAGCCGAGGTGAGCACCAGCCCCTTCCCTCAGCCTTCCTGCTCCTCTCTGTGAGCCTGCCAAATGAAATGTTTGTGGAAAAAGATGTCTCTCTTTTCCTCCTTCTCTGTGACAGGCAATACAGGAGAGCAATTTCCCCAAAGTGTTCTCTAGAACAGCACAGCGTATGGATTGATTAGTTTGCAATTTCTTTTCGTGGTGCAGCTGCCCAGAAATCAGGCTGAGAGCACGGGTGGGACTCTGCAGCTCACAGCCTCGGTGCAGAGAATTGCTGCCTGCTCAGCTGCTCTTTCCTCCAAAGATCCTCTCTTGCTGTGCTGTCCCTCTGGTCCTGCAGAAGAAACTGTTTCCTTAGGCTGTTGTTTTGGTTGATTTTTATCCCTTTTTTCTCTTTTTGTATCTGTATGTGGAAAGGGCAAGGTGTGCAGTGTGGATTCAATGCCAAGGTGACAGACACACAACACAGGACTCTCCAGAGAACCCAAACGTGTGAGGAAAGGAGATCCCAGGCTGTTTGAATGTCAGTGCTAACAGCCCCAACACGTGTCAGAGTCTGCAGGGGAGAGTTACTGAGAAGTTTTGCACTGGAACTCTTCTCTTTCCACCTTGCACCAGCTCTGCCGGGAGACAGCAGCTCCCTGTTGGTGTGGTGGGAAGGTGTTGGCACCACCATCCCCCAGTGGCAGCGTGCTGCCTTGGACCTGCTCCACCTCTAGGGAACTGCCAGAGAACCCCAGGGTGGTTTGGGTGGGAAGGACCTCAGAGATCCTCCAGTGCCACCCCTGCCATGGCAGGGACCCCTCCCACTGTCCCAGGTTGCTCCACCCCAGTGTCCAGCCTGGCCTTGGGCACTGCCAGGGATCCAGGGGCAGCCCCAGCTGCTCTGGGCACCCTGTGCCAGGGCCTCACACCCTGCCAGGGAACAATTCCTAATTCCCAATGTCCCATCCAGCCCTGCCCCATGGCAGTGGGAGCCATTCCCTGGGTCCTGCACTCCAGGCTCTTGTAAAAAAGTCTCTCTGCTTTGAAGGTGGCTGAAAAGAAATGGTTTCAGGAGTTGCTGGGAGAAAGAGGAAAGGGAAGAGCAGAAAGAGAAAGAGGCAGAAAGAGGCAGAAAGAGGCAGAAATAACCCCAGTTCTTTAGAAAACAGGCACGGGGGGATGTGTGGCCGTGGCAGCTGCAGTGGACAACAGGACACCCTGCAGATCACAGGAATCTGCAAGGCAGGAGCTCCACACCCACCACTGATGCGGGGCCAGAGTTCGAAGATTTTGGGGTTTTGTCTGTAGCAGTTTTTGGATGGGGCTGCCCAGCAGGTTCTGAGCCGGCCCTTGCAGGAGGAGCTGCAGATCTCAGCAGGAAACAGAAAGAAATCAACAGCTCCTGTGGGGAGTCAGAGCCTGCAGCTCTGGGATGGGCTGGGATCATGGGATGGGATGGGATGGGATGGGATGGGATGGGATGGGATGGGATGGGATGGGATGGGATGGGATGGGATGGGATGGGATGGGATGCTATTGGCAGGGATGATGCTCAGGGATGATGCTCAGGGATGATGCTCAGGGGTGATGCTCAGGGGTGATGCTCAGGGACGATGCTCAGGGAGCTGATGTGAGCTGAGATTTCCCCCTCCCCAGTGCTTCTCCTGCCCTGGAAGGGAGCAGGGTGGCCATGCCTGGAGTCCACTGATTGCAGCCAGCCCGGGGCTCTGTCCTTACCCTTCCCACAGCCAGCCCCTCGTCTCCATCCCTGTCCATCTCCAAGCACAGATGTGCTTCCAGCTACATCCCCAGTGGATCTGAGACCTGCCAGCACGCAGGAAACTGCTGAGAACTTCAGAAGGAATTTATTTTTTTCTCACAACTTCATGTTTTCAATTTCTGTCTATATGCACAGACTATTTATAATCAGGAGAAGGTGCTCAACCCACGCCCCCACGATATGCATCCTGGTTCAGAGCAAGGTTCAGAGCTTGTGAATAAATTCTTTTCAGGCCCCTGATTTTACTGGAATCAATGAAAAACAACTAAAGTAAGTCAAGCCCAACTATTTCCCCTCTTATTTTCAGAGAAATGAAAAAAAGATGGAAAAAAGATCATTTGGGGTCAACCCAAAATATTTCCCACTTCTTCCTAATTAAATTTTTGCTTGATTTTGAAGTTTTTAAAAATAACCAGGCCCACTATGAAAGAAATTCCACTTTCAGATGACAAATGGAAGCTGAAAGGTTTTGCTTTGAAAGTGCTCTGGTGTTTCTGATATGAAACATAAGACAGGTTGAAAAGGAATATTTTGACATTTCACTTCCATCATCGCCTTACTGTTATTTTCAGTTCAAACCATCAGCTACACTCAGCCCCGATTCTCCAGTAACCCACAGCCCCCATCCCTCCACTTGTAACTGAAGTCACTCCCAGTGAGAAATGCTCCACAGGTCTCTGCACAACGTCTGACCAGCTGGTCAACGACTGCTTTTAATTTCTGCCGTCTTCCCTTGGATTTTGCTGTCACCACCAATGGCAAGGACAGCCATAACTGGGGGGCTGCAGCCCAAAATGAGAGGCAGAAGACCCTCAAAGGCCATAAAGAGATCCCAAAGGCATTATTTTGTGGCACTTGGTATCTGCACACGAGCCCTTGGGTGGGCCATGCCCAGCACATCATTCCCAGGGATGTGAGGCTGGAGGACACTGCTGGGAGTACAAATTTCCCAGCAGCAGAGGAGCTGACCACTAGCACTGGGATTTCCCTGCCCATGAGGAAGCGTATCTTTGTTAGTCCTGGCCTTGCAATGCCCCAGGTTTGCTCACCTCTCACTTTAGATGAGCTGTGATCAATTAAAAGCTCTGCTCACTGCTTATCCAAAGAACATATAAATCTTCAGAGTCTGCTTTTCCCTTCTGGACTGCCTTTGGAAGGCTGAAAATAAATCCAGTGCCAATTCTAAATATTTTGTGTTTCTGTGTTCCCAAGCTCAGATGAGTCTGACGGCTCTGGAAGCTGCAAGGAAAGAACCAGAGCAGACCAGACATCGTGGGGGGAAATTTTCACCTCTTAGCACCTTTGAAGGGAAAATATTCCTTCTGGTTTTCTTCTGATTTTAGACAAATGTGGGGTTTTGGGGGACCAACAGAAGGGTTCCAGCACTGCTACTGTTGAAATCCAGCTGTAAAGACACAAGGAAACATCTCACTCACCTGACAGGGTTTGAACTCTGTACAGGAGGTCCAGAAACCTCCATGGAGCAGGTTCAAATTCACTTTAAAGGCTGGGGGATAGGATTCTCCTACCTGGGAGAGCGTCTTCCTGACCAGTGGCTTCAAACTAAAGTGTCTGGAGCTTGCCCAGCAGTTTTCCTTCCATGGCACACCCAGGACCACGCTCTCCCAGCTTCCCAGGCTGTCAGGGAGGCGCTTTGGAACACGTCCCACATGCCTTAACCCAATCAATCTGTGCTGGGCTGACTGCTGTGGTAATTGGGTCACTGGAGACGGTGGAGTCAAATGTGGGCATGGCCTGTGCTTGCAGGGAGGGAAGGACATAAGGACATCCCTGCCCCTGCCAGGGAAAGAAGGACATAAGGACATCCCTGCCCTGTCAGGGAGGGAAGGACATAAGGACATCCCTGCCCCTGCCAGGGAAAGAAGGACATAAGGACATCCCTGCCCTGCCAGGGAGGGAAGGACATAAGGACATCTCTGCCCCTGTCAGGGAGAGAAGGACATAAGGACATCCCTGCCCCTGTCAGGGAGCCCTCCCTGGCACTGCTGGGTGCTCCAGGGCTGCAAACCTGGTGATGCCAGGGCCCTTTCAAGCCTGAATGATTCCAGGACCCCTGGGTTTGGAGCAGCCCCACGGCTGCCCGGGCAGGGCTGTCCCCACCCCAGCTGTGCTTGCTGGGGGCTGGAACTCGCCTCCCCTCCAGGAGGAAATGCACCCAGGAGTTTCTGCCCTCCCCTGACCCAGGGCTCAGAGGCACCCACAGCCCCAGGGCTGCCCCTCAGGCAGGGGGTGAAATCCTTTCCTTTGCAGACAAGGATTGTCTCCTGAAGCTCAGAACAAATTGATGCTCCTCCACTTAGACCTTTGTCTTGTTGGTGCCCCTATTTTTGAGAGCTGCTGGACTCCCAGAATTATGGAAGTTTGGGATGGTTTGTGTTGGAAGGGACCTTAAAGACCATCTACTTCCAACCCCTTACACTATCCCAGGTGGATCTCAGCCCCAGAGTCCAGCCTGGCCTTGGGCACTCCAGAGATCCAGGGACAGCCACAGCAAATCTGGGAATTCCAGCCCAGCCCTCCCCACCCTCCCAGCCAGGAATTCCTTGCCGAGATCCCAGCCCAAGCTCCCCTTTCCCAGTGGGAGCCATTCCCTGGGTCCTGTCCCTCTGTCCCTTGTCCCCAGTCCCTCTCCAGCTCTCCTGGAGCCCCTCCAGGCCCTGCAAGGGGCTCTGAGCTCTGCCTGGAGCCTTTCCTTGTCCAGGGGAACGTTCCCAGCTCTCCCAGAGCAGAGGGGCTCCAGCCCCAAATCCCAGGCCATAATAAGAACAGCAGTGTCCTGTTTTCAGGGTAACTCTGCTCTTCAGGATCCCACCCCAGACCCCACCCAAGCCAGTCAAGGAGAATTCCTTGATTTACATCAGTTGATAATCCCAACTGGTATCTAAAAGCAGAGGAAAGAGGCAAAGTTCCATAAAACCAGAGCTGGATGCCTGGAAAACCCATTAAAAACCCTCCAACTACAATGGATAATGAATCCTTCATTGGCCGTAATGTCTGTGTAACCCAGTGGGCAGCTGACATCACATTTATCTTCCAAATGTTACCTCTGGTCCCTTAAAACACATTATCAGCACAGATTTGGGTTGCTGGAGAGCTGGAAACATAAACATGGCAATTAAAATCTTTATCAGTCAGACACTGGCAGGGAATGGAGGCCCTGTGCTGGGCCTGTCCATCCCCAGAGATGGCCCCGAAGATACCCTGCAGGAACAGCTCTGCGAGGCAGCTGGGAACACGGGCTTTGCTGCTGGACACTTCACTGGGGCTCACAGCGGCTTCTGTCCTTGTTGTGGTGCCGCTTTGGGCTTTTTCTCTTTCCCTCAGCACTGGAAATTCATTAGTCACAGGGGCGGGAGGTTAAACGGCACTGCGTGCAGAGCGTGGTTTATTTTAGGTTGCACAAGCTTCACAGAATTTCTGCCTAATGCTTTTGCATTCTCTGCTGCCCTCTCCTCCTCCTTTCCATTATTCTTGTCAGTCTAACAAGTAACAAGACTGATCTCAGCGCTTCCTGATCCTGCTCCCCCTCCCAGCTCTGCCTTTACAGTACTTTTCATTGTAATGCAGCTGAATAGAAAAGATTCAGAGGCACAAAGGCTCGGGGGGATTTGCTTCCAGGCAGTGTGCCCTGAGGCACAGGTGTCTTTGTGCCCTTGAAACCTCACCCACACTGAGGAAATGTGGGTTTGAACTGCCCTTCCATCCCATGCACCCACTGCCCTGCTGCCTCTGCCTGGCACTCGGGTCAGCCCCGGCGGGGCAGGGGTTAAGGGGAGCAGCAGGTCCCACCAGATGGCATCTGACCCTGGTGCCTCCTCCACTGCACAACTGTGATCTGGGCTCTGCATTTGTATTCTTGTTGCTTTTTTCGTGAGCCTCGTGGCGATGTTGGTGTGTCCTTCCTTCCTGTGCACCCTGTAATTATGTTCATTTGGATTCACAGCATTTCAAGTCTACAAAACTTAAAATCTCTGTGACTTTGAATGGGTCTTCACATGTCCATCCAAATTATCTGCCCACCCTCCATTCCCAACACAGGAGCAAAATGGATATTTGAGGAATGGCTTGTCCCATCCTGAAAAACTCCTAAACCAAACCTGGTGCCTCATGCCCGGGTGCCTCATGCCCTGTCTGACGCTGTGGAGCACCGAAGCAGCCCAGGGCACTGCCTCTGCTGGAGCTGCCACACTGCAGACCCCTCTGAATCAGAAAATCCCAGAGTGGTTTGGGTGGGAAGGGACCTCAAATCCCACCCAGAGCCACCCTGCCATGGCAGGGACACCTCCCACTGCCCCAGGCTGCTCCAGCCCCAGTGTCCAGTCTGGCCTTGGATTTCAGGCATGGGGCATCAACAAATCCCAGTTGTTGTTGTTGTCCCCTCTCTGTGGTGATTTACACCAACCAACATCCTCACCTCAGGGCACGGAAAGGACTCAGAGAAATTTGAGATTTTGTTTTACAGCAGGAATAACTATTTGGCATAAATTAACCTGGGTGACCACAAACCATGGAAATTCTCCTTGGAAAATGCTCTTGAAGAAGCAAACTGGGGAGGGAGATGGATGGGAGAACAGTTAGAGGCCAGCCACGCACTCCATCAAGCCTAAAGGAATGAGCTGTCACAGGGATATATGGGGAGAGGGACACTGCTCAGTAAATTAAGGCCCTGCCAGCCCTTGACTCCACTCCAAGTGCTAATTGGAAAGCCTTCAGCTGCTGCTGTCCCCAGAGAGCCGTGTCTCCACCATGGCCAGCCCAACTCAGCTCCAGACATCATGGCCTGCCGCTAGGGCTGTTCCTGGAGTGACCTGGGCAGGGTGAGCACAGGGAAATGTGCGTTCTTTGCTCTCCTGGAGTGACCTAGGCAGGGTGAGCACAGGGAAATGTGCGTTCTCTGCTCTCCTAGGGCAGCCTGGGCAGGGTGAGCACAGGGAAATGTGCGTTCTTTGCTCTCCTGGGGCAGCCTGGGCAGGGTGAGCACAGGGAAATGTGCGTTCTTTGCTCTCCTGGAGCAGCCTGGGCAGGGTGAGCACAGGGAAATGTGCGTTCTTTGCTCTCCTGGGGCAGCCTGGGCAGGCTGAGCACAGGGAAATGTGCGTTCTTTGCTCTCCTGGGGCAGCCTGGGCAGGGTGAGCACAGGGAAATGTGCGTTCTTTGCTCTCCTGGAGTGACCTGGGCAGGGTGAGCACAGGGAAATGTGCGTTCTTTGCTCTCCTGGAGTGACCTAGGCAGGGTGAGCACAGGGAAATGTGCGTTCTCTGCTCTCCTAGGGCAGCCTGGGCAGGGTGAGCACAGGGAAATGTGTGTTCTTTGCTCTCCTGCGGCAGCCTGGGCAGGGTGAGCACAGGGAAATGTGCGTTCTTTGCTCTCCTGGGGCAGCCTGGGCAGGGTGAGCACAGGGAAATGTGCGTTCTTTGCTTCTCCATGGCTCCTCTGGGCTCTGCTGGGCCTGAGTGGGAGTGCCTGGAGGAAAGGCTGCTCCTTGGCTGGTGCCAGGGCTGTGTCTCACCACAGAACTTGTGCCTCTGGGTCAGACTGGAGGTGTTGGGGGTGGCTGGTGGCAGAGTTACCCTGGCAGAGAGGCTCTGGCCTCATTACACCTATGGAATAAACACTGAAATTTCACTCTCTTAATTACAGCTCTAACTGATTCCACTGTTACTGATTAAGTACCAATTATGCAGATTTACTGCAGCCTGTGGCATTGTCTATATCCAGCCCAGAACTGCTCCTATTAACCATTGAGGTGATATCTGAGCTACTGCTCCCTCTTGATTACCTGGCAGGGGAAGCTTGGCTACGGGCAGGGAAGGCCTGACTTTCTAACAGTGGCTACTTTCACTCTGATAGTTGGCTCCACCTCATCCTGGTCCATAAAACCTTCTTCTTTCCTTTAGAGGACACTGAAATCTTTGACACGGGGTGGGTGCAGTCCCCAGCTTGTTTGAGTGCAGCAATCCATCAGAGCTGGGCCTGGAGAGGTCATTACTGCTCCACTCACTCTGCGCTCCCTTGGAGAGAGAGAACTCTCTTCTGCACTCTCTTCTGTGGGAGACACGAAAACCTGGCAATGTACATTTTTATATCATTTCATGATGGAAATGCACAGGTGCTCTGGAGCTATTGGAAAGGCTCTCCCTCCCCGGAGGTAAAATGTGATCACCTTGTTCAAACCTGGCCAAGAAATGAGACAAATCCTGTGCCTCTTCCAAGAGAGCCCCAAGAGCTGCAATTGCCTGAAGAAGCTAGGAGTGCAGCTCTTCTCCATGACCCAGTAGTAACAACTGAAGAACATTTTCCTCTCAGTTCAGACCAATCTCATCTGTAGCTTCGAGCAATCTAAAGTTTTCTTACCAAGTTACTGCAATTCCATAATTTTGAAACACTTTCCCTGTGGCCTCTTAGAAAATGAGCATTTTTGGTAACTCGGTGTTCATCTAAATAAGAGAGAGAGATTTTCATGCTGTACAAGAGAGGCACGGGGACAATGCCACCCCGTGGGATGGAGCACAGACAGGTTTCCTGCAGGAAGGGGAAAACATCCATTCACCTGTGAGCGTGTGCCAAAGCGCCCAGCTGCTCAAAGGGACGTGGGATTAACGGGGACTGGATTGCTTGGCTGAGGAGAGGGGCAAACACTGCTCCAGAGAGCAGAGGAGAGCACTGCTGCTGCTGCTGCTGCTGTGCAACAGCAGGGAGGGCTGGGGAGAGGAGCTGAATGCCTCTGCAGGGTGCTCGGAGCTCACAGCACCTTCCCAGGGAGGCAGTCAGCCCTGCTGCAAGGCCTGCTAGTAAGTGAAGAGAGCTGAAGCAAAGGAAGGGGGAGCTGAGCCCTTCAGGGTGTCTCAAGCACCAAACTCCAGGATTGCTGGGACCCTGGAAATGACCTCCAGGTGACAACCACCATAAAACATATACTAATCAGACTAATAAATTAGAGATAATCAAGGAAGCCTCAAAAAAACGTTCATGACATCTGTGAAGCTACTCCTGGTTTGCACCCTGGAGTAGAAGGATCAGAGCCCAACTCTGCAAAGCTGAGCTGTGCAGCTGTGCCCATCACACACATGCCAGTAGAAGGAAGGTCCCTCTGACCAGGGACAGGACCAGGGAACGCTGGAGCTGTTCCAGGCCAGCTCAGGCTGGATAAAGGAAAGGTTCTTCCCCAGAGGGTGCTGGCACTGCCCAGGCTCCTCAGGGCATGGTCCTGGCCTCAAGGCTGCCAGAGCTCCAGGAGCCTTTGGACAGTGCTCCAGGGATGCCCAGGGTGGGATTTTGGGGGTCTGGGCAGGGCAGGGGTTGGATGGATGATCCCTGTGGATCCCTCCCAGCTCAGAATATTCTGTGATTTCTCTGCAGACAAACCTACCCCGGACCATCTGTGTCTTGTCACAGTTCTCAACACAACTTCCCAAGGCCAGCAACATCTCACAACAGCATCTTTGGCTGCCTCTCGGTCCCTGAGCTGCTGCCATGCCAGCCCCCGGGGTCAGCACAGTGACAAGCTGCTGTCACCACTGGGCTGCAGGGGCAGAGCCTGGCTGGGTGTGAAGCTGGACAGCCCTCCCTGCTCAGCACGGCCTGGGGGGCTCTGCAGGGCTGGGGGGGCTGTGCAGGGCTGGGGGGGCTCAGCAGGGATGGGGCTCAGCAGGGCTGGGAGGGCTCTGCAGGATTTGGGGGGCTCTGCAGGGTTTGGGGGGCTCTGCAGGGTTTGGGGGGCTGTGCAGGGCTGGGGGGGCTGTGCAGGGCTGGGGGGCTGTGCAGGGCTGGGGGGGCTCTGCAGGGTTTTGGGGGCTCTGCAGGGCTGGGGGGCTCTGCAGGGCTGGGAGTTCAGCAGGGCTGGGGGGGCTCTGCAGGGTTTGGGGGCTCTGCAGGGTTTGGGGGCTCAGCAGGGTTTTGGGGGCTCTGCAGGGTTTGGGGGGCTCAGCAGGGTTTGGGGGGCTCTGCAGGGTTTGGGGGCTCTGCAGGGTTTGGGGGCTCAGCAGGGTTTTGGGGGCTCTGCAGAGTTTGGGGGGCTCTGCAGGGTTTGGGGGGCTCAGCAGGGTTTGGGGGGCTCTGCAGGGTTTGGGGGGCTGTGCAGGGTTTTGGGGGCTCTGCAGGGTTTGGGGGCTCTGCAGGGTTTGGGGGGCTCAGCAGGGTTTGGGGGGCTGTGCAGGGTTTGGGGGGCTCAGCAGGGCTGGAAGTTCAGCAGGGTTTGGGGGGCTCTGCAGGGTTCGGGGGGCTCTGCAGGGCTGGGAGTTCAGCAGGGTTTTGGGGGCTCTGCAGGGTTTGGGGGGCTCAGCAGGGTTTGCGGGGCTCTGCAGGGTTTGGGGGGCTCAGCAGAGTTTGGGGGGCTCAGCAGGGTTTGGGGGGCTCTGCAGGGCTGGGAGTTCAGCAGGGCTGGGGCTCAGCGTGAGGCACGCCCCACTCCTGGACAGCCACGCTGCTGCTGGCCTGGGACATCACTCGGGCTGGCCCCTGACTGAGTGCTCCACTTGGCTTTTAATTACTGCTGCAATTAGCACTGGTTTCTTGGCTCCCTTTCCTTTGCAGGGAGCAGCAGCTCTGAGCCGCTGCTGGGGCTCAGCCGTGCAGGAGGGGATGTGCCCAGAGCTCCAGGGTGGTGGGGACAAGGAGAAGAAATGAGCTGGCATGAGAACCAAGGAAAGTGCTGGAAGTGCCAAGGAGCCTGTTCAGGGAACCAAAGTGACTTGAGAGAGCTGTGCAGCCTTTGGGCAGCTGCTCACATTTCACCTGAACACAGGGACAGGAAGAAAATCACGGAATCAGACAACAGTTTGAGTTGGAAGGAACTTTTATAGGTCACCTAAGCCAACTTCTCTGCCATGCACAGGGACATTTTCAGCTAAACCAGGCTGCTCAGAGCCCTGTCCAGCCTGGCCTGGAATGTTTCCAGAGGTGGGGCAGCCACCACCTCCCCGGGCCAATGGCTGCAGTGTTTTATCACCCTCACTGTAAAAATTTCTAAAGAGCTGATCTAAACCGACCTCTTTTCGTGTAAAACCATCACCCCTTGTCCTGTCAGTGTGTGCTGGGAAGCACTGCCCATTGCTCTCACTAGCAGCTCTGTGACGATTCAGTCTCAGGAACTGCTCCCTCCCCTGGGAAGAGGAGCTCAAACCTCCCCATCTGGGGAGTTCTGATGTCCATGAAGGTCTCAGATGAGTGCTGCTGCTGCTGCTGCCACGCTCTGGGACCGTAAATGAGGCACGTAAGGAAAAGCAGCAGCTTACCAAGCCTCTTTGCAGCTCCTCTGCCCCAGCTGTGTCGCTGAGCAGAGTAAACATGGAATAGCCCTCTCACCCTGACCTTGACTGGAAGTTCACTGCTTTTGTTTCAGACCTACCAAAGTCCTGAGGAACCCAACGCCCACCCTGCTCCTCCCAAACCCTTCTAAGTCAGACACGCACAGGAGCTGCTGCCATGCCATGCCATGCCATGCCATGCCATGCCATGCCATGCCATGCCATGCCATGCCATGCCACCCCTGCCTGGGCTTTGGGACCCAGCCTGGGCTCACTCTGGGCAGCCAGGCAGTGCTGGTGCACCGAGCTGTTCCCAAGGCCCTGAGGGGACGTGGACTCAGATCCCCCAAACCATGACCCTAGGGCTCACAGGCTGTGGAGAAGGAGGATCCTTGTCTATCTTCCTCTCTTTTCATGCTGAAGACTTTCCCAGGCCTTCTGATCTCAGTTCAGATCTTCTCTGCCATAGCCCAGCTGCTCCTGGGTGGTCACTGCCCAAAACCAGTCCCAAAACTGGGGCTACAGAGGCAGGAAAACACTGCCTTGTGCAAGGGCTGTCTGCAAACACAGCCCTGCAGAAGCTTTGCCCTCAGCCCTGAGGAGGTCCAAAGCTGTGACACAAATCATTGCCACCAGGTCAGCTGTGCCAAAAATGTCATTTACACCACCAAACACGTGAGAGCCCTGAAGTGGGCAGTGCTGTGGGTGAGACACCTTTCCACTGCCAGTGATTTATCAGCTCCCAGCAGCACCTTGTTTGTCAGGATTTAGGAACTGCTGCTCCACTCAGTACTGACCACAGCCTTGTACTGTCCACAGCTTTGTACTGACCACAGCTTTGTACTGACCACAGCCTTGTAGTGACCACAGCTTTGTACTGACCACAGCCTTGTAGTGACCACAGCCCAGTCCTGAACCACAGCCTTGTACTGACCACAGCCTGGTACTGACCACAGCTTTGTACTGACCACAGCTTTGTACTGACCACAGCCTTGTACTGACCACAGCCTTGTACTGACCACAGCTTTGTACTGACCACAGCCTGGTCCTGACCACAGCCTGGTACTGACCACAGCCTTGTAGTGACCACAGCTTTGTACTGACCACAGCCTGGTACTGACCACAGCCTTGTAGTGACCACAGCTTTGTACTGACCACAGCCTTGTAGTGACCACAGCCTGGTACTGACCACAGCCTTGTAGTGACCACAGCCTTGGTCACAGGACCCAGGCTGTCCCTCAGGCCCTCTTAGTGACAGATCTGACTCTGAGGCCTTACTGCCTTTCCTGGATGTGTCCTGCAGCACATAAAGGGTTACTGTGCAGCCAAGGAGCTCCTGGAGGTGCAAGGGCAGACAGGGAAAGCATTAATCACAAGGAGAAATGTGAGGAATGTCACCCTCTGCAAAATCAAGCCCTTGTTATCAGTGTGAAAGGCAACCATTCTGGGGAGGCCAGGGGTTTGTTCCTGCCCAGTCCTCCATCAAGCCAGCGCCAGTGGCACCTCTGTCCCTGGGACGGGCACTCACACAGCCCTGGTCACCCTCCAGGACAGGCTCAGAGACCTCCCTGCGCCTCAGGTGTCCTGGGACCTGCAGGAACGTGCAGCCTCAAAAAGCAGGGTCACGAGGAGAGGAGAGGAGAGGAGAGGAGAGGAGAGGAGAGGAGAGGAGAGGAGAGGAGAGGAGAGGAGAGGAGAGGAGAGGAGAGGAGAGGAGAGGAGAGGAGAGGAGAGGAGAGGAGAGGAGAGGAGAGGAGAGGAGAGGAGAGGAGAGGAGAGGAGAGGAGAGGAGAGGAGAGGAGAGGAGAGGAGAGGAGAGGAGAGGAGAGGAGAGGAGAGGAGAGGAGAGGAGAGGAGAGGAGAGGAGAGGAGAGGAGAGGAGAGGAGAGGAGAGGAGAGGAGAGGAGAGGAGAGGAGAGGAGAGGAGAGGAGAGGAGAGGAGAGGAGAGGAGAGGAGAGGAGAGGAGAGGAGAGGAGAGGAGAGGAGAGGAGAGGAGAGGAGAGGAGAGGAGAGGAGAGGAGAGGAGAGGAGAGGAGAGGAGAGGAGAGGAGAGGAGAGGAGAGGAGAGGAGAGGAGAGGAGAGGAGAGGAGAGGAGAGGAGAGGAGAGGAGAGGAGAGGAGAGGAGAGGAGAGGAGAGGAGAGGAGAGGAGAGGAGAGGAGAGGAGAGGAGAGGAGAGGAGAGGAGAGGAGAGGAGAGGAGAGGAGAGGAGAGGAGAGGAGAGGAGAGGAGAGGAGAGGAGAGGAGAGGAGAGGAGAGGAGAGGAGAGGAGAGGAGAGGAGAGGAGAGGAGAGGAGAGAGGCAGAGTAATGGTGGGGCTCTGGGGCAGCTCCTGTGGGAAGGAACAGAGTTCCCAAGGCCCAGAGGAAGGTCACACCAGTAATGTGCTTCTGAGTCCGTTCCAAAGCCTTCTGTTCCCTGAAATACAACCAGGTCTCCCTTATTTGAGTTAATTTAGTTCATGGTTGGACAGGAGCATCCCTGCAATACAAGCAGCTACAGCAACAAGGACAATACAGGTGTCCTCACATGAAAGAAGGATAACCCTGAACAATTCCAGGGGGGCAGAGGACCTTCAAAGGGTCCAGAATCACAGAATTGTTGGGTGGGAGAGGCTTTTAAAGGCCATCCAGCTCAGCCCCCCTGTCACGGGCAGGAGGCTGGACTGGAAAAGTCGTGAGGCCCCTTCCTGCAAACCAGCCTGTGACCCTGAGTGTTGTGAGCACAAAAACCTCCCCGTTGCCTCTCTGCCCCAAGCCACAGCTCAGAGCAGAGCTGGAGAGTCTTTCCCTGCCCCAAGCCACAGCTCAGAGCAGAGCTGGAGAGCCTTTCCCTGCCCCATGTCCTCGGCTGGAGACCTGCTGGGCCAGGCTTGGGCTCTTTGAGAGCCACTGGCTGCTGGGCTGAGCGAGCCCAGGATGAGTGCTGCAGAACGTTTGGTCTGGTGGGAGAAGCTGATGTGGGCTGGTTTCCTTTTTCACCAGGAAAATCTCTATAGCTGGAAGCGTGCAAAGAAATGGGAAAGGGCTCCCCAAAGCTGATGACTTACTTTGTGGATTAATATAATTACAGATTTTTTTTCAGAGAGAATTTTGCATCCTCACTCCTTTATGAAAGAGATTTTCCATGAAAAACCAAGTGTGAAGTCAAAGGAACAAAGGCTTATCTGCTCTGATTTATCCAAGTAGAAATGGGCTTGGAGCATCGCAAAACTGGTCAGTTTTTCTTGTGTGGTATTGCAAACATTTTGATATTTATTCTGTGTGGATTGTTTGTGATATTGGACCACTTTAGTGAAATTACCATGCAAAAACATTGACTGTGTGAATTTTCAAATTGTGATGCTTTCCAACTGCACAGATCTTCTGTATTCAGTGACCCCAAATGGCCAAGAGCAGCTTTCACATCTCATTGGGAATCACAGTGATTCAGAACTGAGAAAAATTGATGAGAAAATTGATTTTAACAGATTTTCAGTGGAGAGTAATCCAAAGAAGCATTCTCATTTTGCACTGGCACTCCCCTCTGGGTCTGCCAGCTTCCCTTGGAAGTGTTTGTTCCCAGGTTTGCTTTATGTGCTACCCTTTTCACCTGCACAGACTCTCAAGAGACATCTGACATTCCCTTGTGTTGCCTGAGCTAAATCCCACCACCCTGAAGATAATTTTTTACCTTCTTCAATCCAAATGTTCTTCAATATATTGATTTTCTGAGCTTCATTCAAAAAATCAAATATTTTCTGCGCTTCATTCAAGAGAAGACCAAATGTCAACACCAGGGAAATATTTCAGAAGGTGAAACTTCCTGCTTTTGAATCCTCATTAATTAACTTTCCCTCTTGTCTCCTCCCCAAACCTGACTTAGTCACTAGGAACTAAAGGATGAAACTCCTGCCAGTCCTGTTGTGATGGGTCCCAGGCTGTGATGGGGCCATGAAGCCCATCCTAGTCCTGCGTTCCACCAGGCTGGCATCAGGGCAGGAGATTTTGAAGCCTGCAGAGAGGACTTGGGCCTGTCCATTTAATCCTGTCGTTCTGGCTCAGCCAGCCCTGGGCCGGGGGCTGGAGCAGAGGACCCAGATCTTCTTTGTGGGCTCCAGTGCTGCTCTCACCCCAGTCTGAGGGCCAGGAGCTTCCCAGAACAGGGTGGGAATTGAGCCTGGAGACATTTGTGTAAGCCTGGCTGCATTTGTGTAGGATCTGGGCTCTTGGGTTCCTCTGGCTCCCTTTGAAGGTTTCAGCCTTTAACAAATTAATTACAAAACATCATTTAAAGCAAACTACAGCCCACCCTCTGCAGAGGTCACAGGATGTCTGTCACTGCAGCAGCTAAGGATCTGACCCAAGGACAATTTGCTTTGTTTCAGGGAAAAATTGGGGAAAAAATCCTTCCTGAGCATTTCAAACAGCCGAGCACTGGGCTTTAAATCCACCCAATTACCTCCTGCACAAGCATCCCTGAGCCACAGAGCAGCATTGGAAAAGGTGTACGAAAAGTTCCCGAGCCCAAAATGAATTTTAAGAACCCAAGGCTGCAGAGCAGATTCATTAGTCTCGCTGCTGTGTTGCCTCACTCCTGCCATGGCTTTTGCACTTTCCAGCAGCTGCTTCTGTCGGGGGAGACACCTCAGTCCCCAGCAGGGCTGCAGGACAGAAATATGGGCAGCCAGCCCTGCCTGTGTGACCAGGCTGCTGGCCCTAATTGCAGTCTGCCATCCCGGGCAAACGGGCTGATTTGTTCAAATACAGACAGCCCTGAAAGCAGCTGTCCCCAGATGGAAATGGCTCTGCCTCCACAGCCCTGCGGAGGCTGCAATTTGTGCCCGTCACTGAGCTTTATTAAAAGCTCCCCCAGACTCCCTCGTGTCATTTGCAGAGCAGGCTCTGGGGCACTTCTCCTGCAGAGCCAGCAGTGCTGCCTCGGAGCTGGAACAAGCAGCGGTTTTGGGGGAGGTTCAGCAGGGTTTGGGAAAGTTAAAGGCACGCTCACAGGCTGCTGCTTTAGAACAGCTCTCACCCAGATCAGCTGCTTGCCTGGACTGCTCTTATTCCGGATTTAGGGATTAAATCCCCACCAGACGTGTCTCAGTGGACTCACCCCAGGAGAACCTGTACCTGCACAGTCAGAATAACAGAGTCATCAGGGCTGGAAAAGCCCTGTGAGCCCCAGAATTGGGATAGTCTGCCCAAAGCAGTGGTGGGGGAATCACTGCCCCTGGAAGTGTCCAAACAACTCGAGGATGAGGTGCTCAGAGACAGGGGGTACCCCTTGGCACTGAGGGTTAGGGTTGGCCTTGTTTTCCGGGGGTTTTCCAGCCTTGATGATTCTGATTCTCTGGTTCTCCCTGACAGCCTCACCCCCGACTGATCCCTGCCATCCCCCAGTGCCGTGGGATCCCAGGTCTGATCTCTGCTTCACACATCTTCTCATCCCCTCCCTACTCCTGTCTGCCTTCTTTTTCTTTCTCCCCTTGGTGGTGTTTTCTCTCATCTGCCCTTCAGTTTTCCCTTCATCTTCCTGTTCCACATCTCATAAAGCTTTTGTCAGTAAACGGTGACTGCTCAGGTAACTACTACAAAATAAAGCTTTGGAAAAACATCTGAACTCTGTCTTAGGGACAGCAAAGAAACTTCTGAGTTACTAATTCTAATTTACCCTTGAGCCAAAAATAAAGAAGCCAGCAGATGCAAGAGCCGGTATTTTGTTCATCGGGAGGCACAGACCCGGGAGGGACTGGAGGTCTGATCCTGCCCCAGATAGGAAATGTGCTCAAGTTACAGAGGCTCAGCCACGCAGCTCTCCCCAGTGATCTCACAGATGCGGGGCTGAAAAGCCTCGGAGAGGAAAGGGGTGCTGAGGTGACTGGCCAGAAACACACAATTCCAGTTCCTGCCAGCTCTTCCTGCTGAGGGATGCTGGGGTGTGCTGGAGGACGTGCCCACAGGGGAATGTGCCACATCTGCACGTTTCTGATCAGCTCCTTGGCCTCTGGCTTGCTCTTGTCACCCTCTCCACCAGCCCTGAGGGACGTTTGTCACCCCCGGAGCTCTGGCTGTAGGATCTGTGCTGGGAGCACTGGGGAGGATCCGACACGGGCACACGGATGTGACAGCTCTGCTCTGGATGTTTGGGCCTTGGCAGAATTTACAATGCCAGGGCCCAGCTGTGCCAAAGGAGCCCTGCAGGAGCAGATGGGATGAAGGGTCATTAGCAATTAATGAGCCCTGGCAGGTAATGAGCAGGATGGAGCTGTGGTGGGGCCCGGTCCCTGTCCTGACACTTCCTGTGCCCATCGATTCCCTCTCACCTCCCTGTGCCCATCCATCCCTGTGCCCACATCCATCCATCCCTGTGCCCATCCATCCCCTCTCACCTCCCTGTGCCCATCCGTCCCTGTGCCCACATCCATTCCTGTCACCTCCCTGTGCCCATCCGTCCCTGTGCCCACATCCATCCATCCCTGTGCCCATCCATCCCCTCTCACCTCCCTGTGCCCACATCCATCCCTGTCACCTCCCTGTGCTCATCCATCCCTGTGCCCACATCCATCCATCCCCGTGCCCATCCATCCCCTCTCACCTCCCTGTGCCCACATCTGTCCCTGTTCCCTCCCTCTCAGCCTGGCACCGGGAGTGCCTTTCCTTCTGCAGAGCACGCAGGGCCGGCCGTGCTGGGCTCGCACCACTGGCAGTGCCAATTAGCGCTAATTGGGCGGCACCGGGGTGCACGCTGCGGGCAGGAGGGGCAGGCACTCTGAGGCTTGGCAGGTTTCTTTCTTCTTCCACTTGAAAATGTGGAAATGCGTGCGAGAGATGCGACTTCCAGCAGGACGTTTTCTCGGGACGGGACTTCTATTCAAGCAATCAATAAATAAATTCCAACTCTCCTGATGAGCCACGGAGCAGAGAACCCGTGGTCAGAGGAGCAGAGGTGCAGACTGATGCCTCACGTTTCCCATGGAGCAACAAGGAAACCTTTGGGGTGCCAAAAATAAGTGAGAAGCTCTTAGATTAGACAACATTATTTAGTCCTCAGACTCACAGGGCTGGATTTCACCCTCCAGCATTTAGAATGGTTCTGTTTTGTCCTCTCCTCCCATCAGTGTGTGTGTCATTCCATTTCCTGGGGAAGAACGTTAGAGATCTGGGTGCAAATGTCTTGTTTTGTGCATTGTCATTACTTTTACTGCCATCACACAAGTGTTCTGACCTCTAGTGCATCTCCACTGCTCTAAGCACGTCCCAGCTTTATGTGCTGCGCATGGAAGTGTTTGTTCCGCAGCCCCTGTGGTCCAGATGGCTGCGCTGTGATGGGCTGTGAAGTTTAGGGGCGCTCGGGGAGCTCCAGCAACTTTTGTGCTGCTGCATTCAAAACTCTCCCGTGGTAACCTTCACAGGCCTGCCTGCCAGGTTTGATTGGCACGGTGCCTGCACACAGCAGACTCAAACTTCCTGGTGTTTGTTTAAGGAATAAGCTCAGGATTCACCGAGTGCTCTGGGGAGGCAGGAGCACCGCAGGGGCGGCTCTAGAGCAGGGCTGCTCATCCTGGCTTAGACAAGGTATTTCCAAGCTGCATTTCATCCTCTGGTGGTGGGATCTTGATAGGAGGGGAATGATTGCAGAGGTGAGGGGGACACCGATGGGGAAATAGCTGAGACATAAAACTCCTTGTTTGAAACCCATCTGCAATAGCAAAGACAAATTGCAAACCTGCCTGAAAAAGCAGGCTGGTTATTGATAAAGAGGTGAGAAGGGGATTCCCAGAAACTGTGAACAGACACAGCACAAATCAACCCCCCAGTGCTGTGCTGCAGGGCAGGCTAAAAAATCCACTAACAAATTTCTGAGCTGGAAATTGCAGAATTGATGAAGTAACGTGGAGTAAATGATGGGTCCCTCTCTAAAGAGAAAGGGAAAGCGCTGGGAAGGATCAGCTATGAGGGAAGGAACTCCTCTCTACTGCTGCTTTGGTCAGCTCAGGTGCTTTAAAAGATGTTTCCTGCTTTTTCAGCTGCTGTGGGAAGAATGATGGCATCCTGTATCCACGGATGTGCAATCCAGCCAAGCCCAGGTATTCAGGATGAGTGTGCGAGTGGCACCCCCTTCCAGACTGCTGGAAGTAAAGTGAAGGAAAGAAACTGTAAAGTAAGAATAAAAGAGAAAAAAAAAAAAAAAAAAAAAAAAAAAAGCAGTAGTTGAAAAAGAAGAGTGATTCTGGGAATTGTAACTGCAACTAATGGAACAAGTATTGAGCAAAATAAATTCCTACACAGTGGATAAAGAAAGGGAGACCAGCTGAAATCCACAAGCATATTCCCAAGTACATAAAGAGTAAATCTCAGCAGAGAAATTTGTTGCCTATTTTTAGCTGAAACTATTAGTGGATAAAGAGTTTCTGTTTGGATTTTATTAAAACTCTTACAGCCCTGCTCTCAGGATGAATTCCAATTCATGCTGCTCGGCCAGGCTGCAATGGAGAGAAACTGGGGTGTGAAATGAAACTGGGGTTCAGCATCCCTGGGCCTTGCAGAGGCACCGAACGGCCCTGGGGAGAAGAGGGGTGTGAGGGAGAGCAGGGACAGCAAGGAAGAGTCCTGGGGGTCAGAGGAGGGACATCCTCACAGGAATGTGCCAGGCTGCTGGGGAACAGAGAAATGGGGACCAGCTCCTGCTGAAGCCACTCCTGTTCCTTTTCCAGCCCTGAAGGGAGTTCCTGCTGTCCCTGAAGGGAATTCCTGCTGTCCCTGGTGGAAGGGAATTCCTGCTGTCCCTGAAGGGAATTCCTGCTGTTCCTGAGGGAATTCCTGCTGTCCCTGGTGGAAGGGAATTCCTGCTGTCCCTGAGGGAATTCCTGCTGTCCCTGAAGGGAATTCCTGCTGTCCCTGAAGGGAATTCCTGCTGTCCCTGGTGGAAGGGAATTCCTGCTGTCCCTGAAGGGAATTCCTGCTGTCCCTGTAGGAAGGGAATTCCTGCTGTCCCTGAGGGAAGGGAATTCCTGCTGTCCCTGAAGGAAGGGAATTCCTGCTGTCCCTGAGGGAAGGGAATTCCTGCTGTCCCTGAAGGAATTCCTGCTGTCCCTGAAGGGAATTCCTGCTGTCCCTAGGGGAAGGGAATTCCTGCTATCCCTGAAGGGAATTCCTGCTGTTCCTGAGGGAAGGGAATTCCTGCTGTTCCTGAGGGAATTCCTGCTGTCCCTGAGGGAAGGGAATTCCTGATGTCCCTGAAGGGAATTCCTGCTGTCCCTGAAGGGAATTCCTGCTGTCGCTAAGGGAATTCCTGCTGTCCCTGAAGGAATTCCTGCTGTCCCTGGGTGAAGGGAATTCCTGCTGTCCCTGAGGGAAGGGAATTCCTGCTGTCCCTGAAGGGAATTCCTGCTGTTCCTGAGGGAATTCCTGCTGTCCCTGAAGGGAATTCCTGCTGTCCCTAAGGGAATTCCTGCTGTCCCTGAGGGAAGGGAATTCCTGCTGTCCCTGAAGGAAGGGAATTCCTGCTGTCCCTGAAGGAAGGGAATTCCTGCTGTCCCCGGGGGAAGGGAATTCCTGCTGTCCCTGAAGGGAATTCCTGCTGTCGCTAAGGGAATTCCTGCTGTCCCTGAGGGAAGGGAATTCCTGCTGTGGGAGCCTCCCCTGCTGGGGACACCTCACCTCCTGCTGGTTTATCTCGTGGTCCCTCACCCTGTGAGCGGGACAGTGCTCCAGGTGATGCCATCAGTCCTGTGTCCTGGCTGTCCCAGGGTCCCTGTGCTGCCAGCCAGAATCCACAGGTGTCTCAGACACCCCAGAGCTTCTCACATGGCGCCAGACCCCTTTCCATGGGCAGCTCAACCCCAAATCTGCTGGTTTCTCTGTAAATGCTTGGTTTCCTTCAGGTTATCAATGTTCTGGATCCCCCGTAGAGAATCCCAGAATCAGTGAGGTTGTAAAACAGCCCCAGGCTCTCCCACCCTTGCAAGGAAACACCCCCACGCCCACCAAACCCTCTGACAAAGGGCCAGACCCCCTCATTTCTCAAACTCTCCCTGGGATGGGCTCCCCACTGCCCTGGGAGCCCGTTCCAGGCTGGCCACCCTTCCAGCAGAGGGGATTCCTGCTGTCCATGCTGAGCCTCCCTGTGCAGCTGGGTGATGCCGGGGTCCTGTCACCATCCCTGGCTGCTGCCAGCCCCAGCCAGCTCCAGAGGAGCCTTCCCCAGGCCCGAGGGAAGCAGCACTGCCAGCAGCTCTCCCTGTCCCCCCAGCCGCGACCCACCATGGATGCACGGGCACACCGAGAGAGTCAAAGCAGAGGCTCCGAGTCAGAGACGTTTTAAAAATGTGTGTGCTCAAGTAAAGGACTTTTTAATGTTTTAATAACAAATATTACAAGATATTTTTCTCCATGCCCGGTGCCTGCTGAGCCATCATGCTGAGCCTGTATTTATGGCACTGTAAAGCACAATGAAGGCAGCAGCACTAGGAATACTAATAGCCTCCAGTTTATTACACTAAGGCTGAGTGCTTCATTTTAATTGCATGGAAACATTTAATTTGTTAGATGAGGTGTCATGTAGTTTTCCTCAGGCACCAGTAACTCATATCCACACTGGGACAATCGAACAATCTAAGGGAGGCTTTAAAATTAAATGGATTTTACTATTTCTTACCTTGTTGGGGTGTGTGGGTGGCCAGACTCTTGGATCTTGTAGAGTTAAAATATTTTTGACTCTTTTTTGGAAGACTTGGTTGGGGTAAGCCAGCCCAAAAACACAAAGCATTTGGTGTGCCCATCCCTCCACATGGCCCGAGGATGCTCCTGCCTGTCCCTGGTGCTGAACCTGCTGGTGTGGCCAGGCAGGGGCCCTTGGCTGCAGCCAGGGAAACCCATCTGGGGAGGGAAGGGTGGAATTCAGAGCACAGCTGATCGGTGGGCTGGCTGTGGCTGGGGCGGGGGTGATTTTCTCCCCAGGGGTGGCTGTGGGGCTGTGTTTGGGTTTGCTGACACGGGGCTGGAACACAGGCTGGGTTTTGTGTCCTTGCTGAGCTCCCCCAGAGCTGAGGCCTTTCCTGCCCCTGGGGCCACTCTGGGGAGGGGACACGGCCAGGACAGGTGACCCTGACTGACCCAAGGGACATTCCAGTGACATCACTGTCAGCAGGAAAAGAGGGGGAAGGAGGAAGGGGGAGACATTTGGAGTGATGGGGTTTGTGCCCCCAGGTGACAGCTTGGTGGCAAGGGCCCTGCTCTCCTGGAGGTGCTGAACACCTAACATTGGGAGGGGGTGACTTCATTCCTTGTTTTTCTTTGCCTGTGTGTATGGTTTCTCTGCTTTCCTGTTAGACTGCCTTTATCCAGCCCACCAGCTCTCCAGCTCTTACCCTCCTGATTCTCCTGTTCCCTGGTGGGAGTGAGGGAGAGACTGGGAGGGACTGGGGCTGCTGGGTCACACCTTCCTGCCTCCCCTCAGCCCTCCCAGCACTGCTCTGAGCACTTCTCATTTGAGGAGAGAAAGGGAAAGAAAACCCAAGTGAGCAGGAATGGATTTCACAGAATCCTGGGATTCATGGAATGGGTTGGGAGGGACCTTAAATCCCATCCCATTCCACCCCTGCCATGGCAGGAACACCTCCCACTGTCCCAGGGTGCCCCAAGCCCCAGTGTCCAGCCTGGCCTGGGACACTGCCAGGGGTCCAGGGGCAGCCACAGCTGCTCTGGGCAGCAGAGGAACAGTGACAGTAAAGAACAGGGTTCAGTGAATTCTCTAAAGTGATACCAGACCAGGACATGTCAGAAAAATGGGCATTTTGTGAAAATAATTCATTCAAGAAATAAAAAGGAAGTGTGTCCCATGTGGCAAAATGGCTGAGGAAAATGAAGGTTGTTTGGAAGGAGTTTGGAGCTGGAGGTTGTTTGGAGCTGGTTCTATCAAACAAGGAGAGCAGCTGCTTTCCTCTGCTCACAGAGGGATGCTCAAACAGGGCTGATGAGCGTGGAGCAGTGCCTGAGTCAGCACAGCTTCATTTCCTCTGTGCTAGGGGCTGCAGCTCAGCCTGGGCTTCATCCTCACACGCTGATCCCACACGTTGGGACAGCGGCCTTAAAAAGCTCCCTAATGGAAGTGCAAAGTGACGGCTAAGTGCAGGGGAGGTAAGGCTGCAGAGCTTTGCAAAGCCGGTGGTAAATACCTTATCTCTGCAGGTTTGCAGGGAGATAGGAGTTATCTAAGATATGCTGCAGCTCAGCTCCCACTTTATGGGCTCAGCGCTGTCATGTCCGTGCTATGGAAGAATAATTCTCCCAGCAGGAATTACTGGGGAAGAGGAATATTATGCAGAAGAGGAGACTCTGCTGTCCTTAATATCCACATTATGGCCTTGGAGGCAGCGAGGAGCTGCCGTGGCAATGAGCAAACAGAGCAGTGACACACACGGGGGAAGCCATGTGTTAATGACAAATGTCCTGGCCAAGCCCCACCATTTCCAGTTCCTCTGGGCCTTTGGAAAGGCAGGACTGGCAGGGTGTGAGGCCCTGGCACAGGTGCCCAGAGCAGCTGGGCAGCCCCTGGATCCCTGGCAGTGCCCAAGGCCAGGCTGGACACTGGGTTTGGAGCAGCCTGGGACAGTGGGAGGGGTCCCTGCCATGGCAGGGGTGGCACTGGGTGGCTTTAAGGTCCCTTCCAGCCCAGACCATTCTGTGACTCTGTGAGGACTTGCACATGACAAAAACCATGAGGCCAGTGCTGTTAAAACTGGGGATGCACGAGAAATTCTCATCCAGTGGTCACATTGCCTCAAAAGAAGAGAGTCACTGGGAGGAGTGAGGGTTGATCTCCTGAGGATGGATTTTTGTACCACTAAAGGTGTTGCAGTAAGAGCTGAAAAAGCTGAGAAGGGCTTTTCCATCAGCAGCGACTGGAACAAGCCTCTTCCAAAGTGTCAGTGACTGGTTTTGGAGTGTGCATTTCCTGGGGATGCTCCTGGCTACAGAATCTAGAGCTGCACAAGGGGCTGCCCTGGGCAGCACCTGGGGCTGGAGTTCTGGTTGGATTTGGGAGGATAAAAGAGGCCCTGGATGTGGATGGCTGTGGGCTCCCAGTCACTGCTCCCACACCCAGAGGGACAGCTCACGTTGAGCTGTGCACAGATTCTGGGAACTTTGATCTCAATTTTGGAACTGCCCCAGAAACTCAATTTCATATTTCTCTTCTGACTCGAAGCAAGACCTTTATGATGTCCCCTCTCTGCACCACTGGCTGAGGATCTCTGCCCCTGTCCTGCAGGATGTGAGTACAGGAGCTCCTGCAGGTGCCAAAAATCCCTCTGGTGCTGCCCAAGCCACGGGAAGGAAGGAGCTGGCAGCCCAGAGGTACCAGGGATGGGCCTGAAGTCAGCTGGGGATGCATTGTCCCACTTACCCCTCCTGGAGACCACAATTCCCAATCCTCAGGTCTGTCCCTGCTTTCAGACTCCTGAAAGTAACAGAAAGGCCAAGAACATTCACAAGGTCATCACTGAATAATTGTGAATAATCAGCAACCCTGAGAAAATCACAGGTCACTGGCAGGGAACTGAGGAGCAGAAAGAGACCAAAAAAAAGTTGGAATTAATTATTTCCCAGACATTTATCACTACTTTAGTGTTGCTAAAATGAATATCAGGTGATGAATTATTGTTCATGAACAGCACAGAAAAATCTCAGTAGCCAACAATTTGTAATTTCTACACCTATAGAAAGCTGTGACTCTGAGCAATGACACACTAAATCCTTCACTGCTGCCAAGGAAACGCTGTCCCAGGAGTGTGGCAGCGGATCTCTGTTATCCCAGGAGTGTGGCAGTGGATCTCTCTGTTATCCCAGGAGTGTGGCAGTGGATCTCTGTTATCCCAGGAGTGTGGCAGTGGATCTCTGTTATCCCAGGAGTGTGGCAGCGGATCTCTGTTATCCCAGGAGTGTGGCAGCGGATCTCTGTTATCCCAGGGCTGTGGCTGTGGATCTCTGTTGTCCCAGGAGTGTGGCAGTGGATCTCTGTTATCCCAGGAGTGTGGCAGTGGATCTCTCTGTTATCCCAGGAGTGTGGCAGTGGATCTCTGTTATCCCAGGAGTGTGGCAGTGGATCTCTCTGTTATCCCAGGGCTGTGGCAGTGGATCTCTGTTATCCCAGGAGTGGGCAGTGGATCTCTGTTATCCCAGGAGTGTGGCAGTGGATCTCTCTGTTATCCCAGGAGTGTGCAGTGGATCTCTGCTATCCCAGGAGTTGTTCCCTGGGAGGGGCTGTGGCCCTGGCACAGGTGCCCAGAGCAGCTGTGGCTGCCCCTGGATCCCTGACAGTGCCCAAGGCCAGGCTGGACAGAGTTTGGAGCAGCCTGGGACAGTGGGAGGTGTCCCTGCCAGGGCAGGGGTGGCACTGGGTGGGTTCTGAGGTCCCTCCTGACTAAAACCATTCTGGGATTCTGTTTATGAATCTCACTATGGGCATCTAATTTAATAACTCTTGACCAAACTAATTTGTAGCTGTCCTCATAGCAATTAATGAATTTATAATAGAAGAACAATTTGCCTCTTTATGCCCAAATCAGCATGTTCAGACTGGGGGGGGGGGGGGGGGGGGAGGGGGGGAAGGCTCTTTTTTTCTGAGGGGAAGACAAAGGTGCTTTGTGCCTGATTTGAATTTCAGACAAACATTTAACAGATCACTTTGCTTTCCCAAACCACAGTGCAGGCTCTAAGAGCAGCTAAATTGCTATAAATTAAAGTTAAATGTCAAAAAGGCAAAGATGTGCAGGAATGCAGGAGACAATCTCGGTGCAATTGGGGTTGTTACTGAGCTGCTTTTATCCACTTTGCTTGCATAGAGTTAAGTGCTCTTCCTGGAAAGGGGGACTTTTATTTCTGTCTATTTTTAAGTAAGTCCCAACCCCCAGTTCCACTGAAATAGGGTTTCATAATTTCTCATTTTCAAATATCATCAGGGAAAGAATTGTGATTGTCCACTTGTTGTGCTTATCATTTCAGTGGAGTTTTGCAGCCTGTTCTTGGGGAAATGTTGTGCCTTGGCTGCAGCAGGCATCAACCTGCTCAGTAAAAGAGAAATGAAGGCACCATTTCTACCTGTGTTGAGTTGGCCTCTGTGGGAGGGGAGCAATGAAATCCCTGCTTCCCTTGGCACTTCAACATAGAAAATAGAAGGGGAACTGCAGTGTGAGCTCTGTGTGACAGACAAGAGCACAGGGATCAGTGTCCAACAGGCAGGCACGACTCCAGCAGGGCCAGGCTGCTCCGGGCCTGCCCACAGCTGTGCTCAGCTGTGCCCAGCGCCAGTGTCCCCAGCCAGCCCGGCAGGTGACACCGAGCTGCTGTGCCCAGTGTCAGTGTCCCCAGCCAGCCCTGCAGGTGACACCGAGCACAGCCCCGGGACGTGTCCCCAGCCAGCCCTGCAGGTGACACCGAGCTGCTGTGCCCAGCACCAGTGTCCCCAGCCAGCCCTGCAGGTGACACCGAGCTGCTGTGCCCAGTGCCAGTGTCCCCAGCCAGCCCTGCAGGTGTCCCCAGCCAGCCCTGCAGGTGACACCGAGCTGCTGTGCACAGCCCCGGGAGTGTCCCCAGCCAGCCCTGCAGGTGACACCGAGCACAGCCCCAGGGAATGTCCCCAGCCAGCCCTGCAGGTGACACCGAGCACAGCCCAGCACCAGTGTCCCCAGCCAGCCCTGCAGGTGACACCGAGCACAGCCCCGGGACATGTCCCCAGCCAGCCCTGCAGGTGACACCGAGCACAGCCCCGGGAGGGGACCAGGAGCTTCTCTGCACTTCCCACAGCCTCGCTGGAAGTGGTCAGGATCCCCATTCCAGCTCCAAATCAAACCTTTTAAAAAATCCCCATGGAAGTAAATACCTTTCCTTGCCCTATTCCCTTCCTCCTCCAGTGCCTCAGTTTCCTCCCAGCACCGTCAGTCTCTGCTCAGGATGTGCCCCAAGTCCAGTCTGGAGATCTGCTTCAGAATGCTGCCTCCAGGACTGATTTTCCTTTGGGAAAAGGTGGAGGTGGAAGTATGGGGTTACTGGTTTTCCCATTGTGTGCCTCCACGTGGCCTGGGCTGGTCTAGCTCCTTGTACCAGCTCTGCCCAAGCTCTCTGCATCCCCAGGGACCTCAGACCTCCCTGGGCAGAAGCCAAAAGGAAAACAGTGCAGGGGAAATGTGCTCCTGTGCAGCAGCAGCAGCAGCAGCAGGTTGATTTCTAACCCAGTCATCCATGACATGAAGACTCACCAAGTCCAGAAATCACTGGCCTGACAATTTGGAGGCAGGGGAGGTGGGGCCTGCATCCAGCTCAGAGAGAGACACAAACTGGGACCAGGACCCTGCTAGCTCCCTGAGCCTGGGGAGTGCCTGCAGGACTGCTCCTGGCAGCTCTTCCCTCCTGCCCTGGCAGTGCTGTGCTGCTTTCAGCACTTCAAACCTTCATGATTTTCATTGCAGAATTTCCATTTTTGCATTTAACTGCTTCTTCCAGAAACAAAAATAAATACTGTTCCCCCTATACCTACATACATACATATATATAAAAATATATGCACTCACACACACATATATGTTACACCTCATAAAATTCCTAAAGAAGCTTCAGCAGGATTGATTGAAACAGGCAATTTCGTAGCAAGCTGCAAAGTTCTTCCCTGAATCAGTGACTCATGATGCCCTATAAAGCACGCACGAAAACGTCATAATGACCTACTGCTATTATTTCTTCCTTAAATCTTGCCGGTGAGAGGAGCAGGAGTTGGCAGAGGGAGGGCAGGAGGGGCTGAGCTGGGTGCAGCACAGCCGCATGGGAGAGGGCTCTGCCTCGCTCACAGCCCGGGTTTGGGCTCAGGGACAGGCAGGAAACCTGTCTGTGGGCTCAGGAGCACCCCGGTCACTCGTTTACAGTCCTGGAACAGAACAGCTCCAGCTCAGCAGCCTCTGACCCTCAGCTCCTCGTCTCACTGGCTCAGAGAGGAGCAGGTGTCATGGGGGAGAGCAGGACTGCCCAGCCCAGAGCCCCCATTGTGGGCTGATCCCAAAGGAAAGGTGGGAATTGTGTCCCTGTGCCCCTCAGGTGAGAGCCCACCTGCAGAGCTGCCCCAGCCCTGGGGCCAACAGCAGGAGGACGTGGAGCTGCTGGAGAGAGCCCAGAGGAGGCCCCGGAGCTGCTCCAGGGCTGGAGCCCCTCTGCTCTGGAGCCAGGCTGGCAGAGCTGGGAATGTTCCCCTGGAGAAGGGAAAATTCCAGGGAATCCTCAGAGTCCCTGGAGGGGCTCCAGGAGAGCTGGAGAGGGACTGGGGACAAGGGACAGAGGGACAGGAGCCAGGGAATGGCTCCCACTGGGAAAGGGGAGCTTGGGCTGGGATCTTGGCAAGGAATTCCTGGCTGGGCTGGAATTCCCAGATTTGCTGTGGCTGCCCCTGGATCCCTGGCAGTGCCCAAGGACAGACTGGACACTGGGGCTGGAGCAGCCTGGGATGTGGAAGGTTCCCTGCCATGGCACGGGGTGGAATGAGGTGACCCTGAAATCCTGTCTGCCCCAAACCATTCCATGATTCTGTGGTTCAGACTAGGGAAGAGACAGCTGAGGGATGAGCTATTCCCACCTAAGCCTGTCCCTGTGCTGTCCTTGGGCAAAGGCAGAGCCCCTTTCCTCTGCCCACTCCCAGTTTGGCATTCAGGCTGGCACCATCGGAGCCGGGGATGCTCCCGAGGCAGCCCAGCAGGGCCCAGGGGAGCCCTGGGTGTGGTTCTCAGGGGTGCTCGGTGGGCACACCCGCTGTTCTGCACACTTCTGGATCCGTCCCTGGGCTCGGTGTGGGGTTTTATGAGCACACACGGCACATTCAGCAGGACTGACACCACAGATGTGTGGAGCCACACAGGAGCGTAAATGTCACTGAGATGAGACACAAGGACACCGGGACGATGGAAGCCCTGTGATATGGAGGATGAATAGCATCCAGGCAATTTATTTTTTAACTTAATTTTTGGTGTCCAGATCCAGTTATTGACTTCCCAGCATGAGAGAGCAGATTGAAGCCTGTGACGTGCGGGTACTCATGATGCAGCGAGTTAAACACGTTTGTGAGTCTGTGCAGGACTAAAGACTCCAGAAACACAAGAAATTTAGCAATACAGATACAATATAAAAAAATTACTTTCAAGACTTCCCCCCACCCCCAGATAAGAGGCTCTACTGGTTTGTTTGTCTTATTTTTGATCAAACTCTGGTTTTGTTGTCAGCAATGCTGAACGTCTTGAATTTCCTTTGATGGGATTTAAAAGCTGTTTCCAAAAGAAAAAGAAAAAAAAATAAAAGACAGACAAACTTTCCAATGCTGCCTTCTTTTTTTTTTTTTTCTGACTTAATTACACAGTAAACAAAGCAGATTTATTTCTGAGCACACCTGTATTATTTCTGAAGAGCTGTTGAGCATCTGTGGAATGAACAGGTTGTCTCCTCTTTCTCAATAAAAAGAGCCCGGAGCCAGAACACGCAGGGCTCGAGGCTGGTGTGTGTCATCACCCACAGGGCAGCAGCTCCTCTGTGCGGCCCCAGAGCTCTTAAACCTCTTCTGCAGGGCAGGAATGGCACAGGGGACGTGAGCGGGATGAGGCTGTGTCCCGGGGCTCTCCGTGATGGCAATCAGGAGTTCTGATTGGAACCCCGGAGCTGGGGTCGAGTCTCTGCGTTCTGCTGGGCTTGGAGATCTCAGCCACGGAATCCCAGGCTGGCTCAGTGTCATTCTTGGACACAAAATGAGCACACAGAAGCTTGGTAAGTTTAAAGGACAAAAAGAGAGTGTTTTATTTGAACATTTGGTATTTATAGAATTTTACAGGTAACCGTGGATTGGAGGATGGAATTACCACCTCTCCAACCACACTGGTCTAACGATCAATTAATCATTTTTCTCTCCTTACAGAAAAATATGCAAACTATTTTATTTTTACATGGAGTTGTGTGGGAACTCTGGCTCTCAAATATGTAAACATTATCAGAAGGCAAAAGAAGTTCTATGAGAACTTTAACATTTTCAAAAGAATTATAAAAGAAAACCTAACACTTTTAGAAGTCAGGGCAACAGCTCAGGCTGGAGGGAGCAAGCTGTCACCTGGTGCCACCTCCCTGCTCCAGCAGGGCCACTCCAGAGCTCAGAGCACTGCCAAGTGTGCTCACAGCTCTGCAATGGCCCCAGGGGGAGACCCCACAGCTCCCTGGGCTCTGTCAGGGCTGGCACTGCCCAGGGCAGGAGTTCTGCCTCCTGGGCAGGGGCAGCTCCTGGGCTCAGCCCTGCCCGGGGCTCTGGGGCCATGGCTGGGGCTGGAGCAGAGCCTGGGATGCTCTGAGTGCTGCACACAGGGACAGACTGGGACACAGGGACAGACAGACTGGGACAGACTGGGACAGACTGGGACAGACTGGGACACACAGGAACACAGGGACAGACAGACAGGGACAGACTGGGACAGACTGGGACAGACAGAGACACACAGGAACACAGGGACAGACAGACAGGGACAGACTGGGGGACACAGGGACACAGGGACAGACAGGGACAGACTGGGACAGACAGACAGGGACAGACTGGGACAGACTGGGACAGACTGGGACAGACAGGGACAGGCAGGGACACACAGGAACACAGGCACAGCCAGACAGGGACACCAGGGACAGGCAGGGACACACAGGAACAGACAGACTGGGACAGGCAGGGACAGACAGGGACAGGCAGGGACACACAGGAACACAGGGACAGACAGACAGGGGCAGACTGGGACAGACTGGGACAGACTGGGACAGACAGGGACACCAGGGACAGGCAGGCACACCCAGGGCTGAGGCCCCTCTCACTGGGGCTCCTCTCCAGGCTGAGCAGCCCCAGCTCCCCCAGCCTCTCTGTGACCATGCAGAGGATGAACCTCTGGGCCTCAGCAATAAAAAGGCTTCTGCTGCCCAGCTGTGTGTTTTCATTAAGTCCAAATGAGTTTAATGCATTCACAGTTTAATACATTGAAGATGCTCCTTTTGGTTGAGATTATCAAATTATCAGAAGCTGCAGTGCAAGAAAAAGACGCACAGACAGACCCAGGGAGGAGCAGAGGCAGCACAGCTGCCTGAGCTAAATGCCTTCAGGAAACCAGGTCCAGAGCAGGGGGATGCTGCTGCCCTTGGGCCTGAACTGCACAGTCACATCCCAAACCGCAGAACAGGGACCCGCTTCCCTGTGAGCTACATCAGCATCCACATGGAGTCACAGAACCATGGAATGGTTTGAGTGGAAGGGATCCTAAATCCCACCCAGAGCCACCCCTGCCATGGCAGGGACACCTCCCGCTGCCCCAGGCTGCTCCCAGTGTCCAACCTGGCCTTGGGCACTCCAGGGACAGGGAGAGCATCCAGGATAAATCCCTTTCCAGCCCCTCACTAGCACTCATCAAACACAATCAGCTGGACACTCTGCCCAGCTGATGATGAAGCTCATCACAACGGGGATTTACAGCACAGGAGCTCTTTAGGGCGAAGAATTTGTCCATCACTGCTTGGGTCAAGTAATTTTTAACTTCTGTACCAGCAAAAGAGTCTCCAGAGCTTTATTGCCCTTTCCTCCCATCAGAGCTGCTGATGATGTGAAGAGCACTTTACGTGGGCTGGGGCCAGGCCAGCCCCAGCAGTTTGCTCCTCCACAAAGGCAGGCTGGTGGGTGCGGGAGGACGAGGCAGAAATGCAGCAAAGAGTTAAAGGACATGAAAGCCCTTCCAGCACAGCTTAGTGCACACAGGCAGAGCAATTGGGAAGCGAGCACATTACTGCCTGAGTGAGTGACCCGGAACGTCATCATGACACATCACTATTGTTCCCTTGCAGAATATTTCCTTTGGGAGCAAAATGAGTGAGGAACGAGTTCCCAAATGATTGCTAACAAGGAAAAAAAAAAAATTGGGGAAGGGGAGAATAAAAGGGAGAAAAGAGCCCAGAAAGGCTTCATAGGCTAAGAGCAAATTACTCTGCAATTCAGCGAGCGATTTCATGGACATGCTGCAGGGATAATGCATTCTGAGTGGCTAGAATTTCATTTAATTCCACTTCATTGTTGAGCATCTTTTCCAGGGGTTTTATGACTGAACACTGTGTGCCCATTTGCCTTGTTCCTAATCTGGCTTTTTGACAGTCACACTGGATAGACGTGTTCGTGTTTGTTTGTGCGACGCCCCTTCTGTCCTGAGACACAAGCACTGAAAGGAAAATGTTCACAAATGAACCTTAATTTCTCCACAATTGCTGTTTAGGCTGGTGACTGAAGGTTTTTGTCTCTGCTGTGCTTCCAGGCTGTCAATCACTCATGGATCAATTAATTGATCCATCAATCCATTTTTCTACCTTGCAGAAATGCCTGCAGCTGCCTCCAGTGGCCGAGGGGGCACAAAGCTCTGAGAACCTCAGCTCGATGGCATTTGCACTGCTCCAGAAGGAGCTCTGGGACAGCCTGTGTGGAAATCAGGAGGATCTCTCCATTTTCTGTAGCTTCCTCATGAAGCCAGAGGAAACCTCAAGTACTCTGAGCAGATTAACAGAGTTATTGAATGGTTTGGGTTGGAAAGGATCTTAAAAACTGTCTTGTTCCCCCTGCCATGGCAGGGACACCTCCCACTGTCCCAGGTGCTCCAGCCCCAGTATCCAACCTGGCCTGGGCACTGCCAGGGATCCAGGGGCAGCCCCAGCTGCTCTGGGCACCTGTGCCAGGGCCTCACACCCTCCCAGGGAGCAATTCCCAATTCCCAATATCCCATCCATCCCCAGCCTCTGGCAGTGGGAGCCATTCCCTGTGTCCTGTCCCTCCAGGCCCTTGTAAGGAGTGTAATTTTCTGGACCAGTCCTGGACCATTTGTATCTGCCATAGTGCCACCAGCTGGAAACATCAAATTATTCCATTTTCGTAGCCTTTTTGTTTTATTCTCTTCTCTTTCTGTGGTGGCTGGATCAACCTGGTTTCCTTGGCAATAGCAGTGTGACAGCAAAATTGTCCCAAGTTATTTTCCTCTTGGATTAGTTCCATCCTTGGGAGGTCTTTTCCTTGCAGAGAAGGGCAGGGAGCTTCTTGGATCATGTTAATTCCTATTTGCTTCCCAAGAAGCCACCTTTGGGAAGGAAAGTGACCCTCTTCCCTTGGCTGTGGGCTGTCCATGCTGGGGAGTGGTGGCTGGAGAGGAGTGGTGCCATCAGGGGCTGCTGTCCCTCCGGGAGGGAGCGGCCTCAGAAACAGGACAATGCTCAGATCTGCCGGGATGAGACATTTCTCATGCAATTGGGGATAATTGAGTGTTTTCTTGTGCAGCCCCATCTGCCCGTGGCCACTGTTCTCTCCTGCTTTATAATTAGCTCTTGCGCTGTTGCGAGGACTGATTTGTCATTCTGTCTTTGTGCCATTTCCAGCTCTGATACAAAGCACATCTCCATGTAAAACCACTATTTGCAGATCAAGTAAAAGGACAGCCTGACCTAAAATCCCATCTTGGCCCCATGGTAAAACCAAGGCAACAATTACAAATAAAAGGACAATAGAGGAAGAACAGAACTGGGAAGATGGTAATTAGCACAAATGAGAAGCTGTGAAATTCAAATAGTTCGCTCAGAAAACGAAAGGCATTAAGGAAAGTCCCAGGAATAAGAATTGTAGAGCATGTTAGAACCACAAGGGATCTCAGCAATGACATTTGGCTCTTTGGTGGTGGAGGAGAAGCAAGTGATAACCTGTTCTCCAGCTCTCAATATGTGCTCACCTTCCTCTCCCAGTTTTAAAATTAAAAGATGATTTATTTGTATTTCGTGAATATGATTAGGAATAATTACCAAGGAAGATATTAAGAAAATACTGGGAATTTGTTTGTTTAAAAATTATTAGGTCATTTTAATGCACTTAAAATGTTGGCTGAGGGGGAATCTGCACAGGAATGTAGGAAGCCCCACATGGCTCAACATGAGCTTTTACTGTGAGTAAATCTATTGCTGGCCATGGCAGGGACAGGAAGGATTTTACACAGACAATTTCAAAGGTACCCGTGGAGATTTAAAGAATGCAGGCTGTGTTAGGGAAGAGGGTTAAGGGGTCTTGGCAAGCAAGCAGAGCTCCAGAAATTCCACTGAGGGGCTGCAGCAAAGACATCGACAGAGACCCCGGAGAAAATGAGGAGGGAGCTGAAGTCAGGAAAGGAAAAACATCTTCTGTTTCAATGAGAGACACCAGTGGGACTGAGATCATACTCCAGCCAGTTGGCTGCTGACAGCTTTAGAAAGGAATTTGGGGAAGGATCAGAAGAGAGTCCAAAAAAAAATGTGTAAGAAAAACTACTGGAGATCTGGAGACAGTGCCTTGCTCTGAGACTTTCACATCCAATCTGCTTATAAAAGAAAGTTTATAAAAGGGAAAAAAAAAAAAAAAAGAAGATGATGGAGAGGTGACTAATTTGATTAAGGTGTGTAAGTACTTTCCTAGGGAGAAAATTGTGGTTAGCAAAGTAGTCTTTAATCTTGTGGAGAAAGGAATATTTATGACTGGAAGTGGAATCCTGACATATTCAAATAGAAATAATTTTAACAGAGTGATGGGCCAGGTGAAGGCAGTGCCATGGAAAGTGCTGCATCTCTCTGCTGCTGAAGGATTTCAAATCAGGACTGAATTTTTTCCTCAAAGAGTCACTTTTGATTTCAGCCTTTCAGTCTGTTGCTAACCAGGTAAATGCAGTAACAAATCAGAGGTCACATGGAATGGCAGGGGTGACTTGGGGCCTGGGAGCTGCTGCACCAGCAGCACCACGCTCCAGGGCTTGGCTGCCTCCTGGAATCCCCAGGAGTCAGGAATTGGGGTGCTCCCCTCCCAGCCACCTCTCTGAGCTCTGTGTGTCATACCCAGGGCTCGGCAGAGCAGGGACATCTCAGCTGAGGGAATGGGATTGTTCTGCCTTGGGAAGAGAGGCTTGGGTGATCTTACTGCAGCCTTTCAGTGCCTGAGGAGGAACCTAAGGAGGCACCTTGGGCAAGGCCCTGCAGTGACAGGACAGGGGGAACTGCTTCGGTGACAGAGAGAAGCTTTAGATGGGATATTGGGCAGGAATTGCTCCCTGGCAGGGTGGGGAGGTGGCACAGGGTGCCAGAGGAGCTGTGGCTGCCCCTGGATCCCTGGCAGTGTCCAAGGCCAGGCTGGACACTGGGGCTGAAGCAGCCTGGGACAGTGGGAGGTGTCCCTGCCATGGCAGGGGTGGCACTGGGTGGGATTTAAGGGCCCTTCCAACGCAAACCATTCTCCGATTCACTGATAAAAACAACCTGACAAGCTGCATTAAGGAGTCTGGCCCACCTCATCCAGCCTTTGTCATTCCTGGGGCTTGGGGGACAGCCCAGAGGATTTTCCCTCGATGAGATGGCTTTGCTGGAAGGGCACCCAGTGACACCTTTCCCAGAACATAAATTGTGCATCAGTGTGAGCACAGCTCTGCCCCAGGGACTGAGACTCGAGAGCTGCCAGGGTGGGGATGTGAAGGGCAAAGGCAGGAATGGAGACCTGTTCTGCCCAGCTGGCAGAGCTCAGAGGAGATGTCCAAGCAAGTGGCGGTCAGAGGACACCGGGTGCCTCCCTGCACTCCAGGGAGAGCCCCTGGGGAGCCTCTCACAGACCTGCTCTGCCCTGTGGCCCCAGCTGGGCCCAGGAGGCTGAGCCCAGCACAGAGCTGCAGCTGGACCCGGAGCTGCCTGCATCCACGCTGCCAGTGTCATCCCACTGAAGCAGAAAATAGGAACGTGTTGAGCCATCACGTGGCCTCCTGCAAAGATTGAAGTGCTACCAGGGGTTTCTATTTGTGTGCATCTCCTCATTTCCTAATTATCATGTTTTCCCCCCGGTCTTTTCAGCAACAAATAAATAAATACCTAAATGTTCCCATGCCTGGAATAAGAGCTGGAGCGTCTCTTTAGCCCACAGCCCTTCTCTGGAATTCACAAGGCTCGGGCTGGCACCGGTGACCATGGTTTGAATTAAAAATATGTAAAAGGGAATTTAAAATCACTGGGCCAGATCATCAGCTGCTGCAAGTCAGTGAAGACCAGCTGAAGCCAACAGAACCACAATTATTTTGATTAAGCAGTGAGATCTGACTGTATGCAAAAGAAGCTATGCCCATCCTCACTCATACCTCCAAGCTCTCACTATTTGCTGTCCTCTGCAGTAAGAGAGGTTAATTATCATCATCTGGAAGCACTGGAGTGAAATTAAATAAAGGAGAATTTAGGAGGCATGTCAGGAGCTGTAGCTCTGCTAGCACAGCATATTCTCACCAGGAAAGGGAGGGATGGCTGATCACCTGGGTCAGGGAAACTTGGGGTGCTCAAAGGGCTGGGAAAGATGCTGCAAGGAGCAGCACCCCTCCACCCTGGGAAGGAGATCTGGGATCTAGATGAGCTGCTCCAGGTCTTTGATCCCCTGTTTCTGCGTGATCGCATTTCCCAGTGGGAGTGCTGAGCAGGGCACAGGCTATCTGAATTATTATCCAAGCAAACACTCTCATTCTCAAAATCTGGGAAGTTTTCCAGCTTAATTAACATTAACATTTGTTTTCAGGAAGCCGTCTGTCAGTGTGCCACCAGCAGCACTAAACACGAGCTCTGAGCACACACACGGGTAGGTAGTGACCCAGGTGAGCACGGAGCTCCATCTCCCAGCTTTGCTCCTTACAAGGTTCGTTATTCCTCGGCTGGGTAAATCATCCCCTCCTCGAGCTGCAGCAGCCTCTCCCTCCACAGGTGGTGTCACTGAAAGCTAATGAGCAAACATCCTGTGCCATCCTGGCCTCAGCTCACCCAGACACCAGCGCTGCCTGCCTCTGCTGCTGCTGCTGGTGCTGGTGCTGGTGCTGGTGCTGGTGCTGGTGCTGGCGCTGGCTAGAAAGGAAAGGCAAAAGGAAGATGGATTTCACGTGGCATTCTGTCCCAGTTCTCCTCCCAGATCTGTTCAAATGCAGATTTCTTATATATCACAGAATCCTAGAATGGTTTGTGTTAGAAGGAATTTTAAATCCCACCCAGTGCCACCCCTGCCCTGGCAGGGACCCCTCCCACTGTCCCAGGCTGCTCCAAACCCAATGTCCAACCTGGCCTGGGACACTGCCAGGGATCCAGGGCAGCCACAGCTGCTGTGGGCACCTGCGCCAGGGCCTCCCCATCCTGTGCAGTGAATGCACAGGGATTAATTCTTCATCTTCTTGGGATCTTTCTCCCTTGGCCACCTTTGGTGACAATCAGTGCTCAAAGGACGGTGAGACAGTGATTGAGTCTGCTGCAGAAGGGGGCTGAGATTGACCCGGTGGAGAAACAGGGACACAGAGTGGGACAGGTCACAGCTGTGGAAAATGACACCAGGATTTCCAGTGCTGACCCAACCACAGCCCCACCCTCAGAGCTGACACGGCTGCACATCCTTTGGGCAATTTCCTGCATCCCCCTGGAGAAGCTTTAACCTTGTCTGACTGACACACCAACACTGGCCCTACCCCCCTGGACACCCTGCAAATGTCGTGGCTGGATGGGGCTCCAGGCAGCCTGGGGCAGTGGGAGTGTCCCTGCCCATGGCAGGGGCTGGAGCTGGGTGGCTTTTAAGGTCCCTTCCAACCCAAGCCCTTCTGTGACTCGTGATTCTGTTCCTCCCTGAATGAGCTGCTCCTGGGGAAGCTGTGTGAGACAAACAGGTCCTTCCCCATCTCTGAGCTTGCTCCGTCTTCTCTTTGCTCTGTTTAAAAGGCCAATCCTTTTCTTCTGTCAAGGGGCCTTCCTCATTGCTGGCTGTGTGGCCTGAATCCTGGAGCACTCCTGGTCCCTTCCCGAGTCGCCCGAGCCCAGCACGGCTGCTGCCAGCAGAGAGAATGTCCCACAGACATTGCCAGGGCTTGGCACACGATTGCAAGGTCCGAGTTCCTCTGGCTCCTCGCAGTCAGAGCTCCTCTCCCTTCTGCCTGAGCCCCCATGAGGAAAAGCCCAGGATAACTTGGTGCCAGCTGTGGCTGTGCCAGGGCAGGGCAGGGTAAGAGCCCCAGCACAGCCAGCGGGTCCCTGGCCACGGTGCTGTCCCTCCCGGGGCAGGTGAGCACACCTGTGCAGGTGTGAGCTCTGAGCTGGGTCCCATGCACAGGAGATGCTCCTCTGCATTGCTGCAGTGCTGTCCCTCCCTGGGTGAGCACACCTGTGCAGGTGTGAGCTCTGAGCCGGGTCCCATGCACAGGAGATGCTCCTCTGCCGCGCCCGGGCTGGGAGCTGCCCCTCCATCCTCTGCTTGGCAACAGAAGGAGAGGTTGGCATGGCAACTTCTCCTGACGAGGGCCAGGTTGTTGGAAAGGGACTGAGATCAGCTGTTGTCTTGTCCACGGAGAGAGGGACAAGGAGCACAGCTTAATTTGAATTAGAAAAGCCTCTGGGGCTGTGAGTGCTCAGTGCTCAGGTGCAGGTGGCACCAGGCTGGCGGGGAGGCCACAGCGGGTGCAGAGTTTGATGTGTGGGCAGGGTAAAGCTGCCGGGGCTGCCCTAGATTCACTCAACCCCTTCAGTGCTGAGCCCTGGGTGGGCTTTGTCTGATGCTATTTCAGCTTCAAGGGCTCCTCGGGACCTTGAGCTCCTCTCTGTTTGCATCAGCACCCAAGAATCTCTTCATTTCCCAGCTGTTCCCTGGCTCTGCCACGCTGCTGTCAGTGGCCCTCAGATCTCTGCACTCACACGTCCTGCACCTGCTCTCACACCCTGCCCTGTCTTACTGCCCTACTTCTGCCTTGTTCTTCAGATCCCCACAGAGCAACTCGGCTATTCCCAGTTTTCCTAGGTGAATCCACCTCATTCCAAGGACTCACAAACCACAGAGTCACACACAGAGTCACAGAGCCAGAGAATTGTAGAATGGTTTGTGCTGGAAGGGATCTTAGGGATCATCCAGTTCCAACCCCCTCCATGTCCACTAGGTCAGGAGTTTACCAACCCCTACACCAAACCAGGAGCCATCTCTGTTGCACCCAACCCTCCTTCTTTCTCCTTCTCCTCCTGCAGGACGTCCTGCAATTACCAACCTGAACTACACTGGCTGGCTGCTCTTGGAACCTGAAATATTTCCACTTCACAGTTCCAAATTTGGGATTAGAGATGAATCTTTGGGGCAAGATAAGAGGTGACAGCTGAAGGATCCCACCCTTAGTGAATGCATACTGGTAGATGGGATTCTTAGAGAATTTTTATCTCTTATCCATCAGTTTGAAATCTCTGTGGGCTCTGAACCCACCTTGCCTCTGTCTTTCAGCTACAACATCCAGAGTGAACAGCAATTACCCAGAAAAAGAGGGATCATCTCCCTGCAGCTGCAGAGCACCCCTGGTGTTGAATGCATTCCAAATGAACACAAAGAAATGTGGAAAACAAGTCAGGGACACTCTGGCAACTGAATTCATCCCGACACAGGCCTCCCCTATGCCCTGTGCTGCAAGCTGAGCTCTGTTTGAAATGGAGCCATCCCATTAATCTGGAGAACATCCTTAAACTGGGGGTTTAGATTTGGGGTCCTTTGCAGCTGCCCTTGGACACTCCGTGTCTTTTGTTAGCCCATTGTTCCTCCTGTTCTCAGTCCACCTGGGGCTCCCTGGGTGAGGCAGGGTCTCTGTGCTGCCTCTGAAAGTTCTGAGAGATCTCAGAAGTTCTGAGAGATCTCAGCCTGCCCTCAGGGGCACTTCTGGGCCACAGGACTCAGAACAGCAGAATTTGGAATGAAATTCCTTTGGACACCTCTGTGGGGCCAGGAGGAACCTCAGACTGAAAACATCAGGCCAGAAGGAGAAGTTGGAAAAGTAACCATGAGGAATTTCCACCGGAGGTTTAGACTTTAACAAGCACAACGTTGGTAGCAGCTGTTTCCAGTAGGACCAAGAAGGAATCAGGATGGTGGTACTTTGGGGAAGGAGGACAGAATTCATGGAATCACAGAATGGTCTGGGTTGAGAGCGACCTTGGAGATCACCTAGTTCCAACCCCTGCCATTCCAATTTATTATTTAACTTCCCCTTGTTAAAAAAAGTAAAACAAAACCCACAAAACCACAAGGCGGAATCTCGATCTCCCCACAAAATAAATAATAGAAACAAGCAAACCTCAAACCTCTCTGATCCCAGCACAGAATCTCAGCCTGCTATAAACACTGCTGGATTTAAATATCAAGAATATTCAGTGCATCAACAACAAAATATAATCCATGTTATTTCATCTGACAATGCACAGAGGATGAAAATAGAAAGGCCCGCTCCATTAAGCTTTGCATCTCCAACTGCACTGAAATTATAATCAACAGCTTCTTCAGGGCAGGGGGGGAAACAAAGGAAGGCAGAAGGAAAAATATCCATGTTGGGTATTTTTTCCCCATGGCACTTAGAAGAATACATTTCTAGCCCATTAGAGGGGCTTTGCTGAATTTGGGGGTCTTGGCCAAACCCTCTCATCTTGCAGCAGTGCACAGGAGCTGCAAGCCAGGAGCAGGAGCCCACCAGCAGCACACACAGCTCCCTGTGATCCCCCCCTGCCCTGCCCTGTGCCCCCTGTGGTCCCCCCACCCTGCCTGTGCCCCCTGTGATCCCCCCCTGCCCTGTGCCCCCTGTGATCCCACCCTGTGCCCCTGTGATCCCCCCACCCTGCCGGTGCCCCCTGCCCGGGCAGAGCAGCCCCAGGGCAGCCTGGGCTCAGTTCCACACAGCCCCAGCCGTGGGGCAGGCAGGCTCAGTTCCACCCAGCCCCAGCCGTGGGGCAGCCTGGGCTCAGTTCCACCCAGCCCCAGCCGTGGGGCAGGCAGGCTCACAGTGCTCCGGAGGTGTCAGGACAGGTTTAGGGTGCAGGGCCCTGACCTCCAGCCTGATTCTGCACTGACCCTTCAGGTCTCTCTGTCCTTCTGAGGCCATGGTAAGATGTCACTGGTCCCCTCTGGTGGCTTTCCAGTGAGATTTTCCAGTGTCCACAGAGTATTTCCATCTTCTTCTATTTTTGCGGTTTTTTTTCTACTAGCCAGAAATGGTTGAGTCACCATTTTAAAAGACAAAATTTTGTGGAAAATCAGACCAATGAACCAACAAACACAGAGTTTGCAATGAAATTTTATTAGTTTTTCCTGGCATGATCTCACCCCTGGGATGTCGAAAACAGGAGCTAACTTCTCTGAGCAAAGCAAACTGGAAAAGTTTAGAGAAATCAGTTGCTCCATGCTGCTTTCTTTGGAGCGTGTCTATAATCCCCAAACTCCTTCTCCAGGTTCCCCGGGTTCCCTGCAGCTACAGAATCTGAGTCCTGTTATTACTTTTTTATTTCATCATTGATTTATGTAAATTAAATAGGAAGAAATACCAGCACTCCAGCCAAAAAGAGAAATGCCTCTTTTACAGGCTTAATATTTCACACCGAATATTCATCCTTCCCTGTGAGCAACTTCTTTCTCGGCCTCTCACATTATATTTTTACCGATAGCATTAAATGCTGAATGTAGGCAATATCTTTGATATATGGACAATTTACAACACAGAGAGAGAGCCTTGACAGGACTCTTTTTCCTTTCTTTATCATCTTGTTCATAAATCGCAGCTGCTCCAGGCAGGGGCTCAGCGAGGAGGGCTCAGGCCATGAGCTGGTCCGGGGGTGACAGGGCAGGGAGCTGCTCTCCTCCTGGACACCCTGAGGCACCTCCTGGGGTTCTCTGCAGCCTCCTGGGGCAGCTGGAATGTTTGCAGTGCCCTCCTGAGCACTTCCCCTTTTTGGGGCCGGGGATCAGAGAGGGAAAGGAATTGGGATGAATTCATGCAGGAGCAGCCACACCAGGCTGCTCTGACTCCTGGAAAAGGCTCAGCAGTGGTGGCACAGCTCCCCAGGCTGCTCCTGATGCCTGAAAAAGGCTCAGCAGTGGTGGCACAGCTCCCCAGGCTGCTCTGACACCTGGAAAATGCCCTGTCCTGTTCTGTCCTGTCCTGGACAAGGGACACACAGCTTCCATGCCTGCCCAGCTGGGTTGCAGCTTTAGGTCACAGCCTGTTCCTAGAGGATCATTTCAGAAGACAGCACTACATGTGTTGGTGGTAAATTGTTTAGTGCTGAATTAATCTCACTCTTCATGCATCTGTAGTCATTTTCTGCTGGCTGTAAGCAGCATTTCTGTGCATAATTGTGTATTACCCCCCGGGGCCCGTTACAAACAGAGCTCCTGTTTAAAACAGAGCTGTTCATCTGCTTGCCTTTTTTTGTTTTTCAAGTTACAGGTCAATGCACACCTGCTATAAAACATCTATATGAAATTCCAGCAGCCCCTCACTGCTCTCTGAAGGCCAGGTCCTGCCTGGCTCCGGGATCCCAGTTCTGGAGCTGCTATGGATTAGGATAAACACAATGTCAACACCGACATCTTTGGCACAGGCTTTCCTACAAAACAATTGCCTGATTGCTCTGTGCCTCAACCTCCTTCCACATGGCTGCTCCCAGGGATGGATAATCTGCCCCCAGCCGGGCCAGAGTCCTCCTGTGCAGGTGGAATCCTTGGGAAAAGGGAGCCTGCAGCCCTTTGCTGGGTAACAAAGAGACACTGGCGTCGAGCAGCTAAGAACGATGGTGCTCACACCGAGTGCTGGAGCTGCAGGAAAGGAGGAACTTTCTTCTCTTGTTCCCCGCCACTGCAGGGTCCTTCAGGGTCCCAGGGTCCCTTATTTCCAACCTGAGCCTGGGCCAGGACCATCCTCTCTGAGAAATTTGTGCTTTTCCACCAGAAATGAATGCTTGGTAGCCAAAAATCAGGGGCATGCAGCACTCAACAGCGTGATGGAAAAAACTCCCCCGCTGTGTATCAAACCCCAGGGTGAATCTGTAACCCTGGGATTCCTTCTCTGGGACCACAACTGGCCCAGCTGCTTCGTCACCTGCCACGCACACAGGGCCTTCTCTGAGCTCCAGATCCCTGCCAGAGCAGGCAGTGGACAAACACAGTCACGAAATCACAGGAGGTTTGGGCTGGAAGGGGCCTGAGAGGTAACCATGGGCAGGGACCCCTCCCACTGCCCCAGGTGCTCCACGTGTCCCACCTGGCCCTGGGCACTGCCCGGGATCCAGGCTGCCACAGCTGCTCTGGAAAAAGCACAAAGTGGCCCTTGAATTTGTAACTTGTCCATCTGGTGCTTTCCATGATGAAGACACTTTTTAATGTTTCTCCCACAGGAAAGGGATCCCTCAGCACAGAGCTCCCCTGGGCTGTAGGCTGCACTTGATGGTCAGAGTCTCCTGGAGTTCACAGATTTAACTCCAAAAGGGCAAATACAGAGCCTGTTACCAGGGACAATGTTGCCTCTAATTCCTTGACCCTTCTCACAGCCCCATGGGTGCTTCTGCTTCCCCTCTCCCCTGCAGGCCCCGTGTTCTGGCATGAGCCAGAGACAGGAATTCATTCAGAAGCAGAAGACTTTAATTCCATTAGTGCTAAATCCCTCGTAGAGGCAAGCCCAGTAGACAAAAGAGGAGCTGAGGATTGGGACGTGGAGATCAGCCTTTGTGGGACTCACGGGACTCATGACAGCACATCAGCACACAATAGAATGTCACACCATGAAAAATCCTCCTTGTCTGGCCATAAATCCTTCTCCCAGCTGGGCTGTCTCCCATCTCCTGCCCTGCTAAAGGCCAGGAGCTGCTCAGGCTCGCTTGGACAGGTCCCTGGACGATGTGCACTTCAGGAAGAGAGCTGATGGCCTCCGTGCTGGGGAGGGTAAAACCCTCCGTGCTGGGGAGGGTAAAACCCTCCGTGCTGGGGCCCACGGGGCCATCCTGAGCCTGGTGGGCACCTTCCTCCTGCAGAGACGTGTGCTGGGACTGGCCAGGTGTCCCCATGTGGCAAGCACATTTCCCTCCCTCTCAGGGTTTTTCATAGAGGTGCACAGAGAGAAGAAAGAGAAAACAATTTCTATTTCTGCTCCTTGTTTTTCCCATGTGGAATGTGTTTGGAGAATTGCTTCCCTGGGGTGATTGCTTGGTTGGATTCTGGTGAGGATTGTTTGAGCTGATGGCCAATCCAACCCACCTGGGGCTGGGCTGTCAGAGAGGGTCACGAGGTGTATTAGAGTTAGAGATAGAATTAGAGAAAGTAGTATGTAGTTTTAGTCTCCTCCTTTTTATATAGTATATTAATGTATTTTAGCATATTTATAGTAAAGAAATAATTTAACCTTCTGAACTGAGTCAGACATGGTCACTCCTTCCCGCTGGGTTCGCCTGCATTTCCAATGTCCCAGGCAGGCCCCACACTGGACAGAGGGACGGCTGCTTGCAGCCACAGCAGAAGCTGCTCTCGGCTCTGCTGGCACCGCGGTGAGGAGGCAGCACCAGGCTGGCAGCAAAGCCCTTCTCTCTGCGGTCCTGGACCCTGCCAGGGAGTTTGCCATGATCAAAGGAGGCTGTGTGCAGGAAATCCTCTGGGATTGCTGCCTCAGGCACTTGCAGGCAGCGAGATTCTTCTTGTCCCACTGAAATCACCCAAAGCTTTTTCACTGCCATGGTAGAAGCCAGGATCAGGCCATGAAAAACAAGTTTTTCCTTTGGATGATTTGAGCCTAAGTAAAAACTGCTTTATTCCATCCCTGTGGGGTGAACAGCCCCAGCTCCAGCTGGGGTGCTGGAAGAGATTGCATTTCCATTTCATGGAGAAACCATCCTAAAATAGTCCAGGAACAACTGGAGCACGGGGAATTCCCATCTCAGCCCAGATGTTTCCCATAATCAGTCCTTGCTTTGGCTGCCTGGTGGCATTCAGCTGCCCAGGAGCTTTCCATCTTGTGTTTGGATGAACATCTCATTGCCCATCTGAATGCCTGGTAGCCAAAAACTTGGGACATGCAGTGCTGAACAGTGGGATGGAACAACCTTCACCTGCTGCAAGCTCCTGGTCACGCCTCGAGTGAGGACAGATGTGACCTGCACAGCTGCTTTCAGACAGGGCTCCCCAAAACACCCACCCACAGCCCCAAAGGTCAGAGCTAAGCAGAGCTGCTGCTTTTCTATTATCCACCAAATAAACCCAATGCTTTACAACTGCTTCCCACCATTCCCACAGTGAAAAAATCACTTGGTCTGTGTTGAATGGATCATTCTTGAAACCAGCCTTGGACCTTTCAGTCCCACAGGGGCTCAGGAGGGCATTTTCACCCCATTAATGTGGTGCAGAAAACCTTTAGATTTATGTGGCACAAGAATGAAATGGCTCATTCTGTGCCTGGTCTTCATTACATTTGTGCAATGAAGAAGTGACTTCATGGTGATTTCTGCCTCAAGTGACATTTTTCTTTCCTGTGCACATGGCAGGAGCCAAGTGGGATCTCCAGACTTTAAGGTGCATTGGGAGCTGACTTTGCTGAAGGATTTTGTCTCTCAAAATGCAAAAGACTTTTCTTTCCTGCCTGAGCTAAGTGATGCTCTGTGAGAATCAAGGGCTGATTGTGCTATGGTGCAGTTCAGCCAAGGAGCAAGGTCAAGGGCACAGAGAGGGCAGTGGGCAAAATAGCATCCTAAGGAATGTGTCCAATGACCAAAGAGAGATTATCAAAGGACGTGGCTTCCAGCAGAAGGCTGGGCAATGAGCTCAAGATAAAGCATCTTCGTTCGGGGATTGAAGTGGGCTGAAATCCCCAAAGCCAAACACTGGCATATCTGGGTTTCTGGGAATTATTAGGATGAATAAAAATTTGGAGTGGCAATATTTTTGACCCAGCTTGCAAGAGAAAGCCAATGTTGGTATTTTCCTGGAGAGCGGAAGGAATTCTCAGTTCTTTTTAGCTGAAAGCAGCCTTGACATTTCAGAATGGGTGCAGGATCCCTCAGACTCCTCCCTTTTCCTTGGCCCAAACCAGCACAGGAGTGAGCTCCAGCCCAGCCTCACAGGTGCTCCTCTGCCCCTGCTCCTCCTGTCCTGCTGCCAGGGCCGGGCAGCCCCTGGGACCTGATCTGTCGTGTCCCAGGGACCATGGAACGCTGCAGGCACACACTTTGCAGGCACAGGGTTTGGCAGGACACACTTTGCAGGCACACAGTTTGCAGACACACAGTTTGCAGGCACACACTTTGCAGGCACACAGTTTGACAGGCACACACTTTGGCAGACACACACTTTGCAGGCACACAGTTTGTCAGGCACACACTTTGACAGGCACACAGTTTTGCAGCCCCATCCCCAGTGGTGCAGCTGTGAGGAGCAGGTGAGCAGCACTGACAGCAATGGCACAAGGAGTGCCCAGGCGTGCTGAACAACCCCACAGGGCACAGAGGGCACACAGGGGCAGGGTATAAAAGGCTGGGTAAAGAATGAGAAGGGCAGCTACTTCACAGAACCACCGGGCTGGAAGAGACCTTCAGGACCATCGAGTCCAGCCCAGCCCCAGCACCTCACCTCAGCCCTGGCACCCAGTGCCACATCCAGGCTTTGTTAAACACACCAGGGATGGGGACTCCCCCACCTCCCCGGGCAGCCACTCCAGAACTTTATCACCTTTCTGGAAATAACTTTTTCCTGATTTCCAGCCTGAGTTTCCCTCGGTGCAGCTCCAGGCTGTGACCTCTGGCTCTGTCAGTGCCTGGAGAAAGAGCCCAAGCCCAGCCGGGCACAGGCACCTTTCAGGAGCTGTGGGGAGTGCTGGGGTCACCCTGAGTCTCCTTTTCTCCAGGCTGAGCACCCCCAGCTCCCTCAGCCGTTCCTCACAGGGTTTGTGCTCCCAGCCCCTCTCCAGCCTTGCTGCCCCTCTGGATGAGCTCAAACATCTCCAAGTCCTCCTCAAACTGAGGGGCCAGCACTGGCACAGCACTCGAGGTGTGCCCTCAGCAGTGCAGGTGCAGAATGACCTCCCTGCTCATTCCTGAAGTGGAATGATGTTACTCTGCATGGGCTGAAGCTTTCTGGTATTGTCTGGTGATACTCTGGGTGTCATGGCTGTCTCAGCTGGGACAGGACGTGATGAGAGATGGGACCAGAGGCTGCCAGAGAGCAAAGTGCTCTTGTGGGAGATGAAGCTGTTCCACTCCCCACGCAGCTGACAGCTGGAGCAGAGCCAGGACAGCGGTTTGGTGGTGTGGCTCTGCATTCCAGGCGGGCTCTGACACACTCCATCAGTGTTAGCTCTGCCCATGGAGCTCCCAGGGAGAAGAAAGGTCCCTTTCAGTCTGAGGGAGGATTGATCCAGGGGCACGGGACTTGGTGGGAATGAACGAAGGGCAAAAGTGGTGTTTGGGAAAGGGAAAAGGTTGCTTTGTGTCTGGGGCTGGGAGAAGCAGCAAAGGCAGCCTGTCAGCTTCAATGAGCAACTTCATACGTAGGGAACTGTTTATGGCTCCTTCTAATTGCTGTAATATTCCTGCCACTGCCACAATGCTTTTTGAGCTGCTTCACTTGCTCTGACAAATCAGCTGCCAGGAGGAGAGAAAACAGTGGAGTAAATAATGCAGGCAATGAAGGGAAGGGTGACCCATCCTGCTGATCTCCCTGCACTGCTCTCTGCTGCCAGCAAGGTCCAAATGCCACACAGGGACTGGCCCATGCCACCAAGAACTGGCCTGGTGGCCTCCAGCTGTGGCACTCTGCTGGCTCCCTGCCGTGCAGTGCATCTCTAGGTTAATCACAGAATCACAGAATCACTGGGGTTGGAAAAGACCTCCAAGGTCATTGAGTCCAACCTGTGACTGATCCCCACCTTGTGAAACAGCCCAGAGCACCGAGTGCCAATCCAGGTGTTCCTGGGACACCACCAGGGGTGGGGACTCCAAACTCCCTGGGCAGACCCTTCCAGTGCCCATTCCACCCCTTTCCATAGAAAATTCCTGCTGATGCCCACCCTGAACCTTCCCAGGCCCAGCCTGAGGCCGTTCCCTCTCCTCCTGTCCCTGTCCCTGGGAACAGATCCCAAATCCCCCCGGCTGTCCCCTCCTGGCAGGAGCTGTGCAGAGCCACAAGGTCCCCCTGAGCCTCCTTTGCTCCAGGCTGAGCCCCCTCAGCTCCCTCAGGAACTCTCCAGCCCCTTCCCATCTCCCTCAGGAACTCTCCAGCCCCTTCCCAGCTCCCTCAGGAACTCTCCAGCCCCTTCCCAGCTCCCTCAGGAACTCTCCAGCCCCTTCCCAGCTCCCTCGGGAACTCTCCAGCCCCTTCCCAGCTCCCTCGGGAACTCTCCAGCCCCTTCCCAGCTCCCTCAGCCCCTCCTGGGGCTCCAAACCTTTTCCAGCTCTGTTGTCACACTGAGCTCTCCCAGCTGTGCACTGTCCCTGGGATTCCCACATTCCCACAGGATGTGTCCTGGGGAAAATAAACTCCTGTTCACTGCCAAAATCTCCTTCGTAATTTATCAATGTTCAAAAGAGAGTTTCTGAAAATCTAGGGGATTGTTTTAGGTGTCTAAAGCTATTTTTCCTCAGTTTGGAAATCCAAATTCCATAAACTTGTAGTTGGTGGGGCTCAGTGTCTTGGATTAGTAATCTCTGAGGCATGGATGGATGTCTCCATGAACTATCTGTGGACTGGGGGGACTGATGTGTGTGAACCCTTTTTTGGGACTGCAGTTAGCCAGCAGATCACAGCAGGAGTGGGCCAGCTGCCCCATCAGCTTGGCTACTGCTTTAACACCACAAAATATTTCCAGTCCATGGCTGGATAGGTGGGAGACAAAAAAGAACACCTTCCTTCTTCCCAACACCTGGAGATTGTAGGATGCCCGAGAGTATCACCCCTTCATCCTCAGAAAGAAACTTTTCAGTCCCCAAACCTTTGAAGAAAATTGCAAATCCATTTCTCATTATTCAAGACTGCAGAAAAGATTTGTTCTGCTGAGATTTGATGGGAAGAGCTCTCAGGAAGCACACGGGGCTCTCATCACTCCGACCACACTGACTGGAGAGTGAGCTGGGGGTAAAAAGCCTTTGAACTCCCCGCTGCTAATTAGACTTGCCTGGCCTATTGTGCTTAACGAGGGTATTGTCTGCAAATTGCTGCCGGTGGCCTTTTATCTCGCAGCAGGATTAAGTGCCTTTCCGAGGCACAGGTGGAAGTGTTGGCACCGTCTGGTGCCTCTGCAGAAGGAATCCCGAGGGTTCAGCCTTGGAGCACAGCACGGAGCAGAGGGGATGTCAGGAACCCCAGCACCGTGGAATTCCTACAGGATTCATCCCCTTTTCCCTCCTCCCTTTCTGGAACAGCATGGGAGCTGTGAGAAGGGATGTCAGGAACCCCAGCACCGTGGAATTCCTACAGGATTCATTCCCTTTTCCCTCCTCCCTTTCTGGAACAGCATGGGAGAGGGCTGAGCCTGGCAGGGACAGCCCCTGGTAGGGACAGCAGTGACCGTACCTGGCAGGGACAGCCCCTGGTAGGGACAGCCCCTGCAGGGACAGCAGTGACAGTCCCTGGCAGGACAGCCCCTGCAGGGACAGCCCATTACAAAGGGATGGTGGAACACCCCAGAGGCCCCTGTCCCCTGCCCAGAGGGCTGAGCCTGGCAGGGACAGCAGGGACAGCCTCTTCAGTGACAGCCCCTGGCACTGAGGGGATGGTGAACACCCCAGAGGCCCCTGACCCCTGCCCAGAGGGCTGAGCCTGGCAGGGACAGCCCCTGGTAGGGACAGCAGTGACCGTCCCTGGCAGGACAGCCCCTGCAGGGACAGCCCATCACAAAGGGATGGTGGAACACCCCAGAGCCCCTGGCCACAGGCCAGCTCTGTGGTGAGCTGCTCCTTCCAGGCACACAAACAGCTCGTGGCTCTGGGTCACTCCTGTGCCCGCTGCTGCCACTCCTGGAGTGGGACAGGAGCTCCTGGGAGGTCCCAGCACCCCAGGACGAGGAAAGGCAAAGCCTGAGGTGTCTGGGGTCTCTGCTGGTGGTACAGGAAAAGGACCTGAGGATTCTGTTGTCTCTGCAATGCAGTTCTTGATCTGGAAGTGAATCCCACCTTTCAGCTGAGCAAGCAGAGGGTGTGTAAAAGTTTTTAAAAAGAGGGGAAAAGTCAGATGGAGGAAGTTAATGCTGCTTGTCTTTCTGAAAATGTGGCTCAGCCTGAAAATGAAGGGAAGGACTGTTTGGGTGCCTGGGAAGGCACTGCATGGAGCGTGGCACAAACACTCCTTTTAGTCCCAGACATGACCCAGCCTCTCACCCCTGTGTCCCACAGCAGCGGTGACATTTCAGGCCAGTGTGTGTGACATGAGATCCCTCTGTGACTCAGAGTGCTCGGTCACAGGAGCACAACACAGAGCACAGAACACAGAAAAAAAGGAATACAGAACACAGGAACACAGAACACAAAGCACAGGAACAAAGGAACGCAACACAGAAACACAGGAGCACAGAGCATAGAACACAGAAACAAAGGAGTGCAGAGCACAGGAACACAGAACACAAACACAGAACACAGGAATAGAGGAACACAGAGCACAGAAAACAGAAATACAGGAATACAGAACACAGGAACACAGAACACAAACACAGAGCACAGGAACACAGGAACACAGAACACAGAGCACAGAAAACAGAAATACAGGAATACAGAACACAGGAACACAGAACACAAACACAGAGCACAGGAACACAGGAACACAGAGCACAGGAGCACAGAACGCAAACACAGGAACTCAACACGGAGCACAGGAATAGAGAAGATAAACACAGGAACAAAACACACAACACAGGAACACAGAACACGGAACACTGGACACAAACACAGAACACGGAACACAGAACACAGAACACAGGAACACAGAACACGGAACACTGGACACAAACACAGAACACAGAACACAGAACACAGAACACAGAACACAGAACACAGAACACTGGACACAAACACAGAACACAGAACACAGAACACAGAACACAGAACACAGACATCCATGCAGCAGCACCCAGCGCTTCCTGTGAGGCCCCAGCTGCACAGGGACTGTGATCACTGCCACACATCATCAATGTGATCACTGCCACACATCCTTTTTACTCTCTCCCTGAGAGCTGCTGAGAGCAGGAGCAGCATTCAGGTGCTATTTCCTCCCCAAAGCCAGCGGGGATCAGGCTGGGCCAGGCCAGGCCCTGCAGCCCTCAGCTGGAGCTGCTGGAGGCTCTGCAGCACCAGGGACACCAGCAGTGACCTCCCTGTCCCCAATTGTCCCCAATTGTCCCTGTGGGACCCTTCCTGCAGCCCTCAGCTGGAGCTGCTGGAGGCTCTGCAGCACCAGGGACACCAGCAGTGACCTCCCTGTCCCCAATTGTCCCCAATTGTCCCTGTGGGACCCTTCCTGCACCCTCCTCGCAGCCACGGTCAGGGCTGGGAGCTGCTGGACACCAGCTGGGCCACAGGGAATGGGGCACAGGGAACAGGGATGCCTTGTGAGGTTGCCCTAGAGCAGGGGCTGGGCAGAGCTGAAGGATAAAGCAGGGAATTCGATAGCTGGAAGTGTTTCCAGAACGGGAGTGGTTTGCTCCCCTGTCCTTCCCAGCTGCCCTGGCTGACCCTGGGGTGCTGCCAGCCCTGGCTGAGGCACAGCATCCCCCTGGAAGATGCAGACACCCAGAGCTGCTCAGGGTTCCAGGCACTGTGTGTCCTTCCCAGGGGTGCAAGCACAGGAGGAGGAGGCGGGCAGTGAGCGGAGGGAAAGCCTTTGGAGGGTGGATGAGGCTCCTGGCTGGGCCCTGCCTCTGGGCACTTGCTGGACTGTTCATGGCTGTTCTTTCTCCCTCGGGGATTTACTCACTAAAAGGAATTGCTGGCAGTTCTCTCACCACATTTATTTGTTAAATTAGGCTGAGCTATAAATATTTACCTTCCTTTTTATTGTGTCTGAGGAAGCTCCAGCTCTGTGTAAATGTGGATGTTTATCCACGAGAGCACAGTACATGCAGGCTGCTCTCAGCTTGTCCGGTCCAGTCCCTGGCTGGCCCAGGTGACCCTGGAATCCGGGCCTTTATGGCTCAGCTCTCACTGAGGACTCAGCAGATGGGCAGGGGGTGACTGCGGCTGTAGGTGCCCAGAGCAGGGCTGGAGATGTCCCAAACCCAGGGGACAAGAGGCACCAAACTTCAGCTCACTGCTGAACGCTGCAGGAGCTGAGCTGCTGCTGCAGGAGCAGGGGCTGAGGGCACATGGGTCTGAGCCTGGCTGGGCACAGCATCTCTGAGTGCCATGGGGCCCCCACAGCCCGTGGGGCTCGTGGGCAGGGACTCACACAGCCACGGGATGCTTTGGCTTGGGAGGACCTCAAATCCCACCCAGAGCCACCAATCCATGGCAGGGACAGCTCCCACTGTGCCAGGCTGCTCCAGCCTGGCCTTGGGCACCGCCAGGGATACAGGGGCAGCCACAGCAAATCTGGGAATTCCAGCCCAGCCAGGAATTCCTTGCCAAGATCCCAGCCCAATCTCCCCTTTCCCAGTGGGAGCCATTCCCTGGCTCCTGTCCCTCTGTCCCTTGTCCCCAATCCCTCTCCAGCTCTCCTGGAGCCCCTCCAGGGACTCTGAGGATTCCCTGGAATTTTCCCTTCTCCAGGGGAACATTCCCAGCTCTCCCAGCCTGGCTCCAGAGCAGAGGGGCTCCAGCCCTGGAGCAGCTCCGGGGCCTCCTCTGGGCTCTCTCCAGCAGCTCCACATCAGGATGAACCCAGCTGTGCATTTCCAAACCGACACTTTCCTTAATCCCAGCCCTGAAGGCACCGCTGTGGTGCTGCAGGAATGGGCTGTTATGTGGGATTGTTGTAGGGGGGCAGGAGAACAAGAGGAGGGTGCTTTTTTGGAAAAGCTCACTGATGTTGGAACAAATCAGTGTCTTGATGCTCCTTCTCTGCTTTGCAAAGTGATTACTCTGCTTTAGAAGCATTTGTTCTCCTTTGATTTGTCTTCAGCCTTGCTTTGGGGGGGAATTTTATGGAATTTTACTGCCTCATATAACACTTATCGCTGGCAATCAATATTGATTTTAACATAATGTTTTGTTTTAAGACTCCTTTTGTTGTTTTGCATTCATTCTGCATGTTAATAAGGTTTATAAAATCCATGATATTTTCTCCTTTCGTGAAATCTTATTGGGATAATTACCCTGCTCTGCTGACAGATCGTTGTGCCTGAATTATATAAAGAACAGCACTGTTATCTGCTTTCCTTTCATCTCGTGAGGGATGCTTTCCCACCTTGATGTGCGGTGTGTGTGTGAATACAGAGTAAATACTGACAAACTGTTCCTGTGTAACCTTATTTACTTCTAGTCCTCCTGGAAAAGAAGCTCCCAAATGCCACCCCGTGGCTCCAGCAGTGGGACTTTGCTGGAAACAGGAAATCCAGCAGTGAGAGGGGATGATGGCCAAGCCCTGGGGCCAGGGAGGAGCCCCAGGGATGTGTGATCCTCACCAGCAGAGCGCAGGAACTCTGCCCAGTGCCAGGGAAAAGCCCTGGGAAAGCCTTTCCTGCAGAAGGCTCTGCCATGGGATCGTGTCCAGGAGCCCTTGACCCTTTCTGGCCGTGCCTGGCACACCGAGCACTTTGGTCCTCTCCTGCCTTGCTCATGCACGACTTTGGCCCAAGTCCAGTGGGGTCTCCTCACCTTGAGGATCACTGAATCAGCCACAGCTGCAGGAGTCCCAGCCCTGCACTGTGCCCCCCTCTCCTCTGTGGGACCCCAGGCTGCTCCCCAGGCTCCCTGCCAGGAGCTGGACGTGAGGAGTCCCCTCACATGCCCTGGAGGGATGCTGAAGCAGCAGCCCAACACCTTGAGCTGTTTGGGAGCTGCACTCGAGGTCTCAAACCCATGGGAGGGAAAGGGAAGGCTGGGAGACCCAGATTTCTGGGGTGATCCCAGAAAGTGCACAGTTACAGGATGAGGGGGCAAAGCAAGAGGAGGACTGTGTCTGACAGCCTAAAGGCTGACCCTAATTAACATCATGGAAAGAGAACTCCCTGGGCTGGGAGCTGGCTGCTCACTGTGACAGGATGGATTTGTTAAACTCTGAATTATTTCTTCTTTCTCTCCTTTCTCGGGGTGGATGCCTCCAGACAATCATCTCCCTATGAATCAGACTACCAAAGTCATTGCTCCTGGGAATTTCTCCTGCAAATGCAGAGCACAGAAAAGATTTCGCTTTCTTCTCATCTTCCTCAGACCCTGCACCCCCTACAAATTCTCCCTGTGCTCTGTCACAGAGTGCACCGAGCCCACAGACAGCTGTGATTCCTGAGCTCCCAGAGACACAGCGAGGTAGAAATGTAATAGATAAAACTGTCCAGCTTTTGGCTAATCCCCAGCAAACAGCCCTTTCCTTAATCCCTCACAGGATGCTTTATTGTGTATCTGGGCTTTAGCTGCTGTTCCCAGGCATTTGCTCCTCAGTTATTAAGCACAGATCACTGGTAAGTGGCTGGTCCTGCACAGAACGGCCCCACGAGAGCAGCACAGGCAGCGCTCAGCCCAGACGTGGCAGGGCAGAGCTGAGCACCTCTCTGGGACAGCCTGGCAGCCTGGACTCCCTTGCCAAGGCTCCAGTTTGCCTCTGCATTGCTGGCAGCACCAGCTGCAAGCAGCAATGAAGCAAATGGGGTGCAAGTTAAACCCAGCTGGGAATGGGTCACCAGTGGTGCCCAGCAGGGCTCAGAGCTGGGCCCAGCTGTTTAACATCTGCCAGGGGAGCCGAGGGCACCCTCGGTGGTGCTGAGCCACAGTGCTGAAGGCACAGGGTGCCCGGGCTGGGACACAGAGCAGGGCCAGCAGGTCGGGGAGGGCACCCTGCCCCTCTGCACAGCTCTGGGGGGCCTCACCTGCTGCACTGGGACCAGTTCAGCTCCTCACACCAGACTGGCACACTCCACACAGACCCAGACCTCGGTGTCTTGAAGAACAGAGAGGATTTGGAAAATTCCCCAGGTGTGAGGAGAGCTGGAGGCCAGGCAGTGCTTCTCCAGACTTCTCCCGGGACAATGCAGACAGTTTTTCAGCTATGGTGAAGGGGATGGCTGCTGGGAGGGAGCCCACAACGTGTGATCACTTGAGGCACTTCTCTGGAGCTGGAGGGAGGTGGGATTGTGGAAAGCACAGGAACCACAGTGATCCAAGAGCAGGAGCCAGAAAATCCCATTCTCAGCCCAACACGAGCCCACATCCCAGTGCAAGTCTGTCCCTCAGCCAGGAACTGGAACTGTCCCCTCTAGCCTTAGGAACATAACAAAACAAAATTTTAAAAAGCCCTCCCTCTTCCTGGGACTGAAAATTTGTGCGTGCCAGCCACGATTTCAACTTTTCTCCTGAAAGTGCTAACATTTCTGGCTCTGTCCCAGCTGACCTGGCCTTGCTGACATCCTACATCCCATGAAAACCCTCCTGCAGATCTACACTGCTGATAGTGCCAGAAAAAAGCATGGAAGGGGAAGGAGGAGAGCGGCTGAGGAGGGAAGAGAAAGGAATGATTAAACAAAGCAATAGCCAGGCACCCACATAAAAATCTATCTGGGTGATGAAGCTGCAATAAATGTGGCACATCAGAGCTTCCGTATAAATGGTCAGGGTAAAATATATTTTTATAGATATGAAAGAGTAGTTTAAAAATTACTCTGAGCACACCTCCCTCCCCAACAAAAGAAGAAAAAATTGTCCGAAGTGTAGCAGGTTATTGATTTTTTATAAGTCAGGGACAAATTTATTGGAGAGAAAAGTTCATTATTTAGTAATCCCACAGCTCAATCTGCTCTGCTGGCCATTAACCCTCAGCAGTTCCCATGATAAACTCCCCGTGAACTCTCCGTGTGCTGCCTCAATGAGCTGCAGATGGATTTTGCTGCGGGCTGTGCGCCTCGCTGGATGTTCATGGTGCTTTTGCTGACACGGGGCTCAGCTCCCCGGGGCGCAGAGCAGTGTCCTGCCCACCCTGGCTGCCCCCAGCCCCTGCCAGGCCCCCTGGCTCCTCCATCCCCCGTGCCTCCCCTCCGTGCTGGATGAGAAACAAAGGCTGAGGGCCACTTGCAGATGCATTCATTGCACCCCTCAATTCATTGCACTGACTCCCTTAATTTCCCCCAGTTCTTAACTGGATTGGCATCAGCAATTCCTGAAGTACAAATATGTGGGGAAAGGAGCTTTCCCCTCATTATCTTGGCATCACTGGTGCTTGGTGGCCGTGTGAATGCCATTGCACAAATAAATCCCAGTGCGTGCAGCTGCACACTGTTCAGTCACTCCGAACTTACACAGCGGTGCAAGGCCCTGTAGCAGGGTGATGCTGCAGCTCAGTGCAATATTTTTCTGACCCTGTTCTATATTTCAAATAGCATGGGAAATGCTGTGCCACAAGAGTCAGGGCAAAATAACATTAAACACTACTTTTCTTATCCAATGACATTTTCTATCCACCTTGCACAGATGGAAAGCTCTGCTGTGGGGAAAGGTTTGCTGGGAGTAAGGCACAGGAAGCAGAATTATAAAAAATCGTGCTGTGAAATCATGAGGGGAGGTAAAATCTATTTGCCTTGTATGTGAAATCTATCTTGGTAAGTCATTGGATAGAGTAGATGAATTGCTCATTGGAGGCAGCTGGAAATACGGAGTGTGAAGGAAAGAAATAATTGAAACCAGCCCTCGTCAGCAGTGAGGGGGAGGGAAATGATGTGCTGGGGAAAGGTCCTGGCCACGTGGTGACCGCAGGCAGGTCTCAAAGCACAGGGCAGCCGGTGGGACAGGAGCTGTCGCTGCATTTCCGTGGCTGTGGCTCCGTAAATCGGGGCTCCCTCAGCATCCCCACTCCCAGGGATCCAGGCGCTGCTCCCGCCCGGGGCTGCTGGGGCTGCCTGTGCCCAGAGCCGGGTGCAGCACCTGCAGCAGAGCAGACACAGGTGGGCAGATAAACGGCCATTAATTAATTGAGTCACAACTAATGACTGAGTGCAGCTTGTGACGGAGCAGAGCTCGCAGCAGGCTCTCACCGTGTGGCTGGTGCTCGGCGGTGTAATTCATTAATTAGCGCTGATAGATTTTGGGGGTGCACAGGAACAGCACTCAGCCGTCCCCGAGGGGCAGGACGCTGCCAGCTGCACAAAAGCCACCTGAACCCGGGTGGGATGAGCAGAGTTCAGTCCAGGGTGCTCCTGGCTTTGGCAGGCACCAGCAGCCCACCCAAAGACTCTCTGGGTGAGGTTATTCCCGTTATCCCACCCATGCACCCAGAGGATGAGCCACGGGGAAGAAGTTACAGCCTGAGTCGATCACACTGCTTCCAGGAATAAAAATTTACAGCCAGAAGGGACACCTTACCCTTCAGGGGGCCAACCATAGGACCAGAAAGAGGTGAGGAATTTATTTTGTCACTAATATGGAGTGACACGGCCCCAGAATGGTTTGGAAGGAACCCTAAAACCCATCTGGTTCATCCCTGCCATGGGCAGGCGCGCCTGGCTCCAAGCCCTGTCCAGCCTGGCCTTGAATGTGTCTTCAAAATGCATAATCTCCACCACCTCTGGAGAGCCAGAGTTTAAAAGTCACATTTCTGAGGAGGCGCAGACTTTTCCTCCCTGCACTAAGGAAGCAGGGATTTGGGGCAGGAAAGGGAAGAAATTCCCACTGATGGGGAATTTTCCAGTCTGGGAACATGCATGTCACAACACGCAGAAGACTTGCAGGTCTGTCAGGTGAGTAGATCAAGAGGGTGTAAAAGCTTCCTGTCCCTCTCACCTTGCCTGGCTCATGACTGGCGTGGAGGGCAAGGGAACCCAAGAGGAGCAGAGGGAAACTCTGCCACCAAATAAAACACCACCACCAAATGGCCTCTGTGCTTTAATAAAGCATCTTGTCATGTGTGCAAACAAATCACTCCCCGGGGCGATGAACTCACCTCCTAAACACCTGCCCAGAGGTCTCGGGTGTAACAACTAGAAGGGCTCGGTGTTTGGAGGGCGTTTATTTATGTGCTGGTGAATTCTGAGCCGTGTTCAACAAAAGCCTGGAGGAAAGTGAGTCTGAGCAGGTCTCTGAGCTCGCTCTGTGCCAGAATTCCGTGGTTCTGCTGAGGGCAGGGCTTCACACAGCCAACACCCCCAGGGAGACAAAAACCGCTGAAAGGGGCTGGGAAACGGCACAGCCCAGCCAGCCTGAGCCCCTCGGGGGCTGCAGGGAGGGCAGGAGTGCGGGGGGACACGGGGACAGGGACCCGAGTGTCCTGGGGGGACACAGGGACAGGGACCTGGGTGTCCTGGGGGGACACAGGGACCTGAGTGTCCTGGGGACACGGGGACAGGGACCTGGGTGTCCTGGGGTGAGTGTCCTGGGCCATCCCAGCAGCCCCTTACAGCCTTGGGATGGGATGGGATGGGATGGGATGGGATGGGATGGGATGGGATGGGATGGGATGGGATGGGATGGGGGACCTGATGCCTGCCTGAGAGCTGGTAAAAAACAAAGAGGTCTGGGCTGTAGCTGCTGTTTCAGCTAACTCCAAGGCAGAAACAAGAAAAACAAGGGGAGGAATTCGGTCTGGCTGCAAAAGTGAGGAGCACTGGGATGGGATTTTCCTAAAAGCAGTGGTTTTTTTCCTGGCAAAGCTCTTGGTTATGCCTCAGCCTCATCACGGACAGCTGTTCTTTCCTCTGCACCCACAGCACCAACAAAGGCTTGGATGCAGCCTCGGATCCGGGAGGCTGCGCAGCATCCCAGGGTGCAGGGGCAGCCTTTGACATCAGCGAGGTGACCCCGGGGCTGTGCCCTGGCTGACAAGTTGACAGAGCTTTGCCAGTCTGCAGAGACATCCCCGGCTCCAGGCCTGAGCAGAGTTTATCCAGGTCATCTCCTCTGTTGGCAGTGCTGCAGGAGTGAGGCAACAACTTCCAAACCCTCCCTGCGCTTCCAGAGTCAGGGAGGTGAAAAGGACTCCTGAAAAGTGCCCAGCAATGAGGAAAGGCAACACAAAGCTGGTCTGGGGAGGACTCGAGCTGCAGAGGCTTCAAAAGGAAAAACCTCTTTACCTTTAGGGCTTTTGGAAATAAAAAGAGTACACAAAACTCTTTTATGGGGAGACTTTGGTTGCTGAGTTTTTCAAATAAGAATCTGTTTTTTTGGGCAGATTTTTGGATTTGTTTCACTTTTGAACTGTATCATCCAATAGTTGGAGTGGGTCTTGGGCATGTTTTAGAGAGGAATAAGGCACATCATCTCTTTACTTAAAGGAGACACTTGATCATCAACCAAATTAATGTAACAATATCTCAACATTTGCACAGCAAGATGTGTCTTGGCTAAGCTAGGCTGAGAGCAGATGTGAGGCCAGGGGACCTTTTCCCTCCTTGCAGGTTCATTCCCAGGGCCTGGGAGATGTTCAGCTTGGCTGGGAACACATTCCCCCTGTCCAGGACACAATTCTGTGCTGGTGGAAGCCTTTACCAGCCCCAGCTTGTTTCGGTTTAAGGAATAAACAAATCAGCACAGCTGTGTCTCGCAGGAGCTGACTGGCAGCCTTTAAATCTCCTTCAACGGCGGCGAGGGAGCTGAGCTTAAATGGCACAAAAAGCCAAGATTTGTGGTCCTTGCAAGACTTGTGATTTATTGCCCAGGGACACAGAAAAGACTTTTTTTCATCCCACTCCTTATTAAGCTACTCCATTGACTGCTCGTTAAATTTTGCCTGGGAATTGCCCAGAATAAACATTTAAATCTCCAACAGAATATTGAATAACATCTTTCCAAGAAGCATAAATAAAGCAGACCCAGGTCTGCAGCCATCTGCGTGCAGTCACAAAGTGTTTGTGCTTGCAGCCCTGGTCCCGTCAACTTCACAATGTCATTTTTCTGAGAAGCATCAGGCACCAAAGTTCCTCCTGAAGCCACCAGCGCTGGTTCAAAGTGCAGGTGACAGTGATGGTTTGTGACTGATGGCCCTGCAGGGCAGGACAGGCTGGAAGGAAGGAGTTTATTGTTACTTGTGTCTGTCCACTGACAGAGAGACAAAGGGCCAGACAGCACTGATCATCAGGGCTGATGGATTGTGAGAGATGGAATTCGGTGTTTTACTGCAGCTCCCGCCCAGACATCCCCCAGCTCTGCTCTTCAGCCTCCATCAGAGAGCTCCATTTCCATAAAAGAGCTCCCATTCCCACCCAGGAGCTCCCATTCCCACCAAACAGATCCAATTCCCACCAAGAGCTCCCATTCCCACCAAACAGATCCCATTCCCCACCAAGAGCTCCCATTCCCACCAAGAGCTCCCATTCCCACCAAACAGATCCATTCCCCACCAAGAGCTCCCATTCCCACCAAGAGCTCCCATTCCCACCAAGAGCTCCCATTCCCACCAAGAGCTCCCATTCCTACCAAACAGATCCCATTCCCACCAAACTGATCCCATTCCCACCAAGAGCTCCCATTCCCACCAAACAGATCCCATTCCCACCAAGAGCTCCCATTCCTACCAAACAGATCCCATTCCCACCAAACAGATCCAATTCCCACCAGGAGCTCCCATTCCCACCAAACAGATCCCATTCCCACCAGGAGCTCCCATTCCCAAGGCTCACTCCCAAGCCTCTGCACAGCTTCCAGCAGGACACACGGACAGGGCACAGACATCCCCCAGGCCCGGGGGCAGGAAGGGCTCAGAGCCACGTGCAGAGAGCCTCCAAAAGCACAGCAAGGCTGAACAGAGAAGGCTTGGGAAGAAATCAAGAGATGCAATATCTTGTGTTAGAATGAAGAGACTTTGATTCCCAGAAAACCCTGGTCCAGCTGCCCAGGGCAGGGCTGGAGTGCCCATCCCCGAGGGATTTCCCATCCCTGTGGATGTGGCATGAGGGGACACGGTCAGTGGTGGCAGTGCTGGGGATGGTGGGACTCTGCGATCTCAGAGAACTTTTCCAGCCTCAGTTGTTCTGTGTTTCTGTGACTGCAGAGACCTCCTGGAGAAGGAGGTAGGAATGGGATGGTGAAGGACATCCCCCAGTAGTGTCCCTTGTTCCTGGGGGAGGGTTCCCCTGTGCAGGGAGCAGCGAGCTGAGCATCTCTGCCTTTCCTGGGCCACTGGGAGCTGTCCCTGCCCGTGGCAGGGCTGGCACTGGATGGGCTTTCAGGTCCCTTCCATTCCAAACAATCCTGGAATTCCATGATGATTCTCCAGACTAGCCCGGTACTGCTGCAAAACAAAGAGTTAAACAAGGAAGGAACAACTTGGCAGCAGAGATGCATCATATTGACTGCATTTGTATGGAAATGCAGAGATGTGCATTGTGGGCACTGCTTTGCACCCACAACCTTTGAACAGATTTTAGCTCATGAAGTGTCTCAGAAATCCCTTAAAGTGTCTTAAAATCCTGTGTCATGGCTGTCAGGGAAATGGAGAGACTTTTCCTCCTCCTCCTCCTCCTCCTCCCAGCAGGGCTGTGCTGGGCAGCAAGCAGCGCTGGGGTCTGGCTGCTGCAGCCTGGGGCTCGTGCCAGCCTGGCAGCGCTGCTGCTCACGGATAGGGAATGCCAGGGGCACGGCAGCACCTGGCTGTGGGGCAGGCTGGGCAGAACTCAGCTCTGGGGCAGTTCTAGTGGGCAATCTAGAACGTTCCATGGCAAAACCTCGACTATTTTTGCTCATCATTTGCTGCTGTCAGCGGGCTGGCTCCGTGTGGGTGGGTGTTACAGAAAGGACAAAAACCACTCTGCTCTCCCCATGGTTTTTCCCAGTTTGTGATTTTCCCTGGTTTATTTTAGTTTCCTTTTGACATATCAATCCTAGTTTATGGGATAAAAAACTGCAGAAAAATAAACATTTTCACCTTTCCATGATGGTTTTTGGCTGACTGCAGTGCGGGAGGTGGTGTGGACTGGGACTCACAGCTTTGCACGGAGGGTGCAGAGGGAAAACTTCATCCTCCCCATCCCACTGCAAGTGTCCCAAAGTGTGAACAAGGGACAGTCGCCTCTGCCAAGCCCCACCACCATTCACAGAGGTCTCCTGTTCTTATCTGGTTGGCTGAAGGTGAGTTGCAGGAAATTTCCTGCATTTGATAACGCTTCTGCACTTTGATCCTCATGAGCACCCTGCCTGGGGAGGGATTTATAGGATCACACCAAGGCAACCCTAAGTAAATCCTTCAGGAACCTGTTCCAGGTTTCTGGGGCACTTTCAAATGAGGATTTCCATGTCAGTACCTTTAAATTCCAGGAAGGCTGTTGAGGGAGTAATTTGAATTTTTACTTATGGCTAATTACAGATGGAGTGAGCTGAGCAGAAGATGTTCAGTGAAGATCATGGAATGGTTTGGGTTGGAAGGGAGCTTAAAGCCCATGCAGTGTCCCCCTGCCATGGCAGGAGCACCTCCCACTGCCCCAGCTGCTCCAGTTCTGTCCAGCCTGGCCTGGACACTGCCAGGGGCAGCCACAGCTGCTCTGGATCCCTGTGCCAGAGCCTCCCACCCTCCCAGCCAGGAATTCCTTCCAATATCCCACCCATCCCTGGCCTCTGGCAGTGGGAAACCATCCCCCGTGTCCTGGCACTACAGAGATGAGAGAGGGTGGTCTGGAAAAGACTGAAGATGAGGAGGGATTTCTCAGACTCATGGAAAATGGGTGTAAGATAATCCATACCCATCTCATTTTGGGGGAAGGTGCTCTGCTCTCCAGCTCCCAGAGATGGATTTCCCAGCCGTTCTCCAAGACTTTTGCTCTGCCCACAACTTTGTCTACTCCAAAGGCACGAAAGAAGTGTTTTCCTACACACTTGCCCAGGAAGACTTCGTGCTTCTGCAAGCTCTGGCTCCAGCTCAGCCCAAAGATGGTGTGAGCAGCTCCCCTGGCGCTGGGCTGTTCCAGCCTCTGCTCCTCCTGCGGCATCGAGAGCAGCAAGGGGGAAACGCAAACTGGGCAAGGGAAGGGAAGGGAAGCTGTGCAGTACCTCCAAATCTCAAAGCTGATTTTAAAAGCACTTGGGTTTGAGTCCTGGGCACCCATTCGGGCTGGCTCTGCTCTTGTCTGGATGGGGTGGCCCCTCTGTGTTTGTTGGGATCAGTGCACTAATGAAGGCTTGAAGGGAAACAAATGCAAGAACAAATGCTGGGAAAGCCTTTTATGCATCTAATGACACTTAATTTCCATAGTAAATGCCTAATGCTTAACGAGTGTTTTATTCTCCTGCAATTTACATATTTATCGTTAACTTTGGTGGCTGCTCCTGAGTAATTAGCCGTCTGTTTAAAAGGAGCCTGTGAACTCTCCAACCGCATGCTCATCCCAGTGGAGACGAGGAAAAAACCCAAACAAACCTTGGGCACTTCTTTTAGAGAAACATTTGATTACAGGTTGTTGAGGGGGAAAAAAAGAGAAGGGGTTTGCATAATGAATAAAACACAAGGGAGAAAAAACTGGGACAAAATTACATTGGGACTCAATGTGAAGGGAATTTCCCAGTCAGGAGAGTATTTGCCAGTCCCTCTGGGGAAAGGTCCCAAACTGCTCAGCCACTGCACCACACCCGCTGTGGGACGTGCTGGTGTCATGTTCATGCAGCTGTGTCCAAAACTAGAGTGGGCAGAAACCCTGGAATTCAAGATCTTTGCTCATCAACAAGCAGGGAAATATCTGAGAGCAGGATGATGGCCCAGAGAAATCACCAGAGCAGGATGATGGCCCACCCAGGGGGTGTCACTGGCCATAAAGCCTGGCAGAAAATCGTAACATCAAACCCTTTTATTTTTCTGTGAATAAATAAGAATGAAAATTAAGAGTTAAAACCAAGTGTAGAGAAAGTCCTTTGGAGAGATATTTGCTGAAGCACAACCTGAACATTCTTGCTGATAACAGCATTCAGGAAAGGCCAGCTCTGTGCCTCAGAGTGAGCTTGAGCTCCAGGCAGATATTAACCAAGTCATTCATTGTACTGGCCCATAACCTCGGTACCAAACATGGTAATTGGCTCTTTAACCTTTATCTTGATCACATAAACTGCTCGTGTCTTCTTTTTCCTGAGATTTGCCTGTGGCTGAAGTCTGCAGAAAATGGCAAATTCAATTTGTATGCGTGTGTGTAATGTTTGCATGCCAGGGGCCGTCACCCAGCATCAGATCAATGAACCAGAGTCCTCTGACCTCCTGTTATCAGCACTGCTATCAGCACTGTTATCAGCAGAGGCAGTGATGGATCAGGACCCCCTGAACTCCTGTTATCAGCACTGCTATCAGCACTGTTATCAGCAGAGGCAGTGATGGATCAGGACCCCCTGAACTCCTGTTATCAGCACTGTTATCAGCACTGCTATCAGCACTGCTATCAGCACTGCTATCAGCACTGGATCAGCACTGTTATCAGCAGAGGCAGTGATGGATCAGGACCCTCTGAACTCCTGTTATCAGCACTGCTATCAGCACTGGATCAGCACTGCTATCAGCAGAGGCAGTGATGGCAGCCAGGTTCCCTGGGTCCGTGCCTGTCCCCGGCGCTGGTCCCTGGCTGAGGCTGGTCTGGGTGTTGAGGTCCTGCCTGGATTCCTGTCCTGGACCAAAGGGCTCTGAGAGATGGGACAGAAGTGTCCCTGGAGACATCCCGTTCCCAGGAGAAGGGCAGGGGCTGCTGTGGCCTCTGTCACAGAGGTGAGGCATGCCCTTGTGACGAAAGGTACAGGTTTGTTCCCAATTCCATTGTACAGAGCTCTGTAAATATATCGTGCCTCTCTAATTGCTCAGTAATGAGTGATGATTAATCCTGTAATGATTGGCCAGTTCACCGGGGATGCCTACATGCTGGCAAGTGTCTGGGTTTAGATTTTGTTTGCATTTTTTCTCTTTGATGGTTTAGGGTAGTTTATATAGGTGCAACTAACAGTCTCAGCCCTAGAATTCTTTCCCAGGGAAACAAGTTGTTATTCACTGTTATGGATTCTGTTTTCAGGAAAGGTTGACAGGTTTATCACAGGTACAGTTGAACCAAGTCAGATTCAGTCTGGGAGGCTTTAACAGGCCTTCTGTTTAGCCACTGCAGGCAAGGAGCCCCTGCTAAGGGTCAGGAGATCCTCCCAGGTGGATTTTGGCTTCTTGAGACTCCCCCTTGGCCAGCCATGGCCCCTGGGGTGGGTGTGACCCTGAGCAGGCTCAGACACTGCTGGTTCCAGCCCCTCCACAGCTCCAGTGCTTGGAAAAATCCTGAACCTCCCCCAGGGCTCCTGGCAATATTCACCAGGAGAACTGGCACCCCTGGCTCTGCCCGGGGCAGAATGACACCAGCAGGAGCTGCTGTACCCACTCCAGAACTCCAGAAACATGGAACCAGACAGCCCCAGAGGGGGCTGGGTCACAGTGGACCTTCAAGACCATCTCACCCCACAGCCCAGAGCAGCTGTGGCTGCCCTGGATCCCTGGCAGTGCCCGGCCAGGCTGGACACTGGGGCTGGAGCACCTGGGACAGTGGGAGGGGTCCCTACCATGGCTGGGGTGGCACTGGATGTATTTTAGGGTCCCTCCCAGCCCAGCCCAAGCCATCCCATGGCTCTGTGATGCGAGCACAGCCCAGAGAGGAAACAGGAGCCTTTGTCTCAGCGAAGCAGAGGAGCTCCTGCAGTGACAGCACCACTCACATTTCCCAGATTTTCAGTTTCCTGCATTCTGGGTCTTTACTGGAGGCATTAAGTTGGCAACTTCACAAAAAAAGGAGAAGTTGAGGAAAGTACAAATGCATTTTACCTCAATTTTAATGACTATAATTTTCTCTTGTAACAGTAATTTCAGTAATTAATGGCTGCATTCTTCTATTGTTGCAGTATTTGGAGATGACACAAAATGAGCAAGTGTTTTTGTGTCAGTGACAAAAAGAGAAGATTAGCTGGTGAATGCTGATAGGAAATGTTTGGTGGGAGGAATAAGCAAGGAAGGACTGATAACAAGTTTGGTGGCATTGTTTCTTTGCTGTATTATCTCTATTTTACTGTGAGGGAACTGCAGCAAGAACAATGATCTGATGGGAGCCTGCAAATCCCCTCCTCCTGCAAGGAGCTGGGTGGATCCAGTGCCTGGATGGACACTGGGACAGTTACACCCAAAAAGTGCTGTCACAGCTGAGCCTGTGCTGATTTAAAAGGTCTCTGTTCAAGCCTTGGCCCTTCCCAGGGCTTACAGCAAATCAATCAAACTCTGGTCCTGTGTTTAGTGAAGAGCCCAGTCCCTTCTTTCCTGGTTCCACGGGAGGTCCCCAGAAAGGCTGTGCCCCCCTGTGCTTTGACAAATCCTGGTCAATGGGAACCTCACCACAGGTGAGTGTTCTCTGGTTTGTGGGGTTGGTTTTTTAAATTTCAAATGAAATCTGCAACATATTTCGGTAGTAGGAATACGAATAGCAGTTAGTAACAGTACTCACGTGTGTCAGCTCCTGGGATTCCTGCCCAGAGATGCAGGAATGACGTGTCCCGAGGCAGGCTGCATTTCCCAAGGGATTTATCTGGAATAAGTGGTGCTGTGAGGGCAGGGCTGAGCAGGGAGCTGTCCCCTGGCCACTCTGCTGACACAGAACCGACTGCCCCAAGGCTCTGCCCTTCAGTCTCCCTGAGCACCCTCTGCACCCCGGGCTGGGCTCTGCTGGAGCTCCCAGCGACGTTAACTCATCTCCAGGGAGCATCTCCTGACTCGGGATCTGAGGGCAGGGGTGCAATGAACCCCAGGCTTCAGCCATTATTTCATTATTTCATACATTATTTCATACATTATTTCATACATTATTTCATACATCCCTGGGCCCAGGATGGAGCCATCAACTCACAGCCCCTTTGGAAGCACCGTGAGGTTTATTTTGTGATTAACGTATTCACCTCTGCATTTCACTGGGGGAGGCTGAGTTTCATCTCGTGACAGTTGGGATTTTCCCCCTCTTTTTCTTGCCAGCTGATGTCTCTTTTTTCAGCACCCTCCACTTGTGCTTTGCCAGTGAGGGAGGATGCTCATGACTTAATGACTGTGTCATTTCTGTCCCTTTTCTTGGACCAGGGACTTGACTCAAGGCTTTTTGTCCCTGCCCTCGATGCTGCTTAGTCCCAGCTGCAGTGTCTGCCCCTGCCAAGCTGACCTGTCCCAAGGGTCACAAAGATGTGCTGGGCACACAGAGGGGCCAGGGTCTGGCTTCTTCTTTGGCTGCAGAAATGGCAACGAGAAGATTTGAGCACTGCTTTAGCACCAGAGCTTTTTCCAGGGCTCAGGGACCAGCCTCAGTTGGTGACTTAGAAATTACCCATGGGGTTACCTCAAAAATAAGTCCTTTGTTTTGGTTTGAGAGGTGTGAATCCCTAAAACCCCCGGTGTTTCCTAGCTGAGAAGGCTGATCTGTGCTTTGCCTTTTCTATAGTGCTTTTTGTGTGGCTGTGCCCACCCTGCAGCTGCTGGGATGGAAATGTCCCTGCAACCCCATCCTTCGGACGGCAGCTGAGGAGGTGGCATGGCTGAGGTGGCACTGAGGCAGGCAGAGCCTGGCAAAGCCCTCCTCTGACATCACAGAACCTGAGTGAGCCTCACAGAACCTGTGTGAGCCTCACAGAACCCCTGTGTGAACCTCACAGAATGTCTGTGAGCCTCACAGAACCTGTGTGAGCCTCACAGAACCTGTGTGAGCCTCACAGAACCTGAGTTAACCTCACAGAACCTGCGTGAACCTCACAGAACCCCTGTGAGCCTCACAGAACCCGTGTGAGCCTCACAGAACCTGTGTGAGTCTCACAGAACCTGTGTGAGCATCACAGAATCTGCGTGAACCTCACAGAACCTGTGAGAACCTCACAGAACCTGCATGAACCTCACAGAACGTCTGTGAGCATCACAGAACCTGTGTGAGCCTCACAGAACCTGTGTGAGCCTCACAGAACCTGTGTGACCATCACAGAACCTGTGTGAACCTCACAGAACCTGCGTGAACCTCACAGAACCTGTTTGAACCTCAGAAAAGCTCTGCCAGAGAAGAAGCAGGCCAGGGCAGGTTTAAACAAACGCTTCCCTCCCTTCTCCTGTGCGAGGCCGCTGTGATGAAGTGTAAACTCCCCCTGCACCCGGTGTGGGGCACAGAGCCCCGGGCTCAGCCCAGAACCCAGGCTGGGCCCTGGGGAGGGCAGGACGTGCTGGGAGCCTGTGGAAGGAGAGGACAGACCCAGAGCCATTTCCATCCCACACTGCCTCTGCAACTGCAGCTCCCCGTGGCAGCCAAGGGAGAAAATGTGGGGGTGCAGTTCCAGCTTTTAAAACTGTTCTCCCAGAAACAAAATATGGAAAAAACCCTAAAGAATGCGCTTGATTGTGAGTTGAGCCAAACCTGTAATAAGCCCTTCGTTGTTTCAACTTTTTCTAAAAATACAAGCTAATAGAGGTCAAATTTGAAATATCACTTCAAACCTACAAACAGGAAGGATTTTGTGCTGAAATTAGAAATCAAAATCCATTTCACATCCTTCCCAAAAAAATTCCCATCTTCTCTGTGTGCTTTTAACCAAAATGTTTTGCTAAACCCAGCCAGAATGAACAAGCATTTCTGGTCAGGCTGAATAGATTTTATTCCTTTTCATCCAGGAAGATGAAATATTCTACCAAATGTATTCATTTATTTATTATGCATTTTGGCTGTAAATACACATGCTGCTTTATGCCCACCAAAATGCACAAGCTATCATTTAAAAAAAAAATGTTTATATTAACACTGGAAGTTGGGCGTAGTGCCTAGCAGAGAAAAGAATGTCAATTACCCACACAAATAGCTTTCCAAATCTCCCAGTGCTGCTTTCTGCATGAGCAGTTCGATTCAGAGAAATTAGAGATGGGAAAAGATCTTATTAGAGCGTCTCATCTCCCTCTCTGCTCGCAAAGCTTTGTCCCCCACTGGGTGTTCTCCAGTTAGGTTTGCCCAGCCTGGATTTAAAATGATGAGGGTCTCTGGAGGAGCCTGGATTTTTCTTTTTTTTTTTTTTTTTTTCCCTTACAAATATATCTTCATTAGCAAGCAGAAATAGTGAAATTGTGCTGTGAAAAACCCTGACTTGGAGCCAGGCGTCAGTAAAAAGTCTCTCACTTGCAGTCAAGGTGCAGAAACTGGGAGCCAGCAGAGCCTGGCCTTGGCTTTGCAGCCCCAAAGGCCTGAAGATGATGTTCCCACCACCCCTGGGTGGGCTGGCAGGGCTGGGATGGACAGGGATGGACAGGGATGATGGCCCCACCACCCCTGGGTGGGTCGGCAGGGCTGGGATGGACAGGGATGGACATGGATGATGTCCCCACCACCCCTGGGTGGGCTGGAAGGGCTGGGATGGACAGGGATAGACAGGGATAGACAGGTATGGACAGGGATGGACAGGGATGGACAGGGATGATGTCCCCACCACCCCTGCGTGGGCCGACAGGGCTGGGATGGGCATCCCTGTGATGGACAGGTTTGGGTTGCTGCTCTTCCTCCAAACTCTTTTCCCTTTTCTGCACTTCGTTAGCCTGGTGGGATGGGGTTCCATCCAGGGCTCCCCGAGAAGGATGAGGAGCTGGTGAGCATCGCAGGCAGAGGGATCAAGAACCAGTAGGAAAACTGATACCAAGGGCTGTGTAACCTGGGAGCAGTGAGCACTGAAGGCATGGACTTCCCTGGGTTTGGCTGTATAAATGTGGACCTTATCTGTGTGATCAGAGTGAGCTCCTGGGGCAGGACCTTATCTGTGTGGTCACAGGGATCTCCCGAGCCTTTCCCCAGTGAGTGTGACAGCTCTGTCACAGCAAATATCTGCCCCTGCAGCTCCGGTCACCCAGCGAGCTGTGACAGCAACTGGCAGAGCTGGAGCCCTGCCCCGGCCCGCCAGGCACCTCAGAGCCTCCCACCTGCCCTGGCACCTCTGGGGCAGGGCTGCTGGGGGGCACTGCGAGCCCTGGGGCTGTTTGGGGTCACTGCAGAGCCCTGGGGCTGTTTGGGGTCAGTGGGGCTGTTCGGGGTCACTGCAGAGCCCTGGAGCTGTTTGGGGTCAGTGAGGCTGTTTGGGGTCAGTGGGGCTGTTTGGGGTCAGTCAGGCTGTTTGGGGTCAGTGGGGCTGTTCGGGGTCACTGCAGAGCCCTGCTGCACTCAGAGCCATGAGTTTTGGGTGGCTCCATCCCAGGCTGTGGGGTCACGGGGCCCCACTGGGCAGAGCTCACAATGGGGACACTGAAAGAAACGCCAGCAGCTGCCCTGAGCTCCAGAGTGGCTCCTTCTCTGTGGGGTCATTGCTGTGCTCCTGAGTGTCCCTGAGTGTCCCTGGGTGTCCCATGGCCCTGTGACACCTGGCCAGGTGGAAAAGCAAATGTGTCATTTCCCACTCTCTGATCATCTTTCCCTGACGTCTCATTTATTTACCATTGTTTTATTCCTCTCCAATTAATTCCTATCCCTCACTTGATTTCACTTTTTAATTCTCTTATTCCTTTTTTAATAACTTACAGTCTTGCTAAATGACCGAGGAACTCAGGGAGAGGAGTATTTTTTTTTAATAATCCATTTTATTGCTGCTCCTCATTTCACATTCTCCTGCTGTACTGTCTCTCTGATGTAATCCAGGAGTGGATTTTCCCATTTCCAACCCCTGCTCACAGCCAAGACTCATAAATCTGAGAAGGAAAATGAAAATAGCAATAATAATAATGATAATAATAGTAATAACAACCACAAGAGTAGATAAAGCTGGAGCAGCCTGGAGGCAGGGAAGTGTCTGTAAACACCAGCACTGAGAGCTGAGGTTGGCCATGGATTGATCCGGGGGTTTGTACGTGTGAACATCCTCCATTGCACTCTGGAGCAGACTTTATTCATCAAATCCAGGCACTTGAGCTCTTCTGCATGTGGAGTCCTGCAGGAGCTGCTGGCAGAGACCTGGGGCAGTGTCCAGGGCTCTGTCAGGATGTGGAGATTGGGGATTTGGCCTGTGGCACCACATGGGGCAGAGGATGTGGGGACTTCAACTACCCAGCCTCATCCAAGCCTTCATCCTCCTCCAACACAGCAGCCAGGGCCAGCCAGGGCAGCTGGAGAGCCTGGAGGGGCTGGAGCACGGCCAGGGCATGGAACAGAGCTGGGAAGGGGCTGGAGAGTTCCTGAGGGAGCTGGGAAGGGGCTGGAGAGTTCCTGAGGGAGCTGGGATGTCACCGACCCACAAACCATGAGACCACACCTGGGAGATTTCTCCCTCCCTCCCAGCACAGCTCAGCACAGCATAGAACAGCACGGAACAGCACAGCACAGCACGGCACAGCTCAGCACAGAACAGCACAGATAGCACAGAACAGCATGGCACAGCACGGCACAGCACGGCACAGCGCAGAACAGCACAGAACAGCACAGAACAGCACAGATAGCACAGAACAGCACAGCACAGCACGGCACAGCACAGAACAGCACAGCACAGAACAGCACAGATAGCACAGCACAGCACGGCACAGCACGGCACAGCACGGCACAGAGCCGCGCTCGCTCCTGCCAGCCCCGCTGCCCTGGCACGCCTTTCGCAGCTGCTCTGGGCCCTGCGGGACATCCCTTCCCTCTCCCGGCAGGTCACACCTGGGTGGGAACGTTCCTGAGGGCACTGCAGCTTTTATGGCTTCTATTATTATGGCCATTACTCTACTCCAACGTGGTTATGGGCTCGTTAGTATTTAAATCGGCCGATAACACAGGCAGAGACACTCCTCCTGCCGGGCCGGCTCCGCAGGCCGCAGGCCGCAGGCCGGGGCAGTAATGGCCCAGCCGATGCCGTTTGTGGCCACCAGCCGGGATTTGGGACCAGTGGCGGGGCAGGGCCGTGCCGGGGGAGGTGTGCATTTTGCCGGCACGAAGGGAGGCTCGGAGCTGGGATGAGCTGGGAGGGGCAGCACCGCCGGTTCTGTGGCCGGGCAGCCCTGGGGCAGCGCCGGCAGCACGGGGGAAGGGCTCCGGGCCGCAGTTCCAGCGCGGATAATGAGCGATGCTGAAAGCCAGGCGGAGGAGAAGGGGGTGTTTAGGGCCGGGCAGATGGAGAAGGGGCTCTTCTCTCCCTCCCTGCACTTCCACACCCTTTATTTAGACACTTGATTTGGCCCTTTGTGAGGTGGAAAGAGAACAGCAGAATTACAGGCTCCCACTGGAGAGCTGCCTTGTGAATTTGCCACCTTTTGTGCGGGCTCATGGGCTTTCAGGTCTTTACCTTAGAATGAGAATTGAGCCTCGTTTTTGTGCCTGCAGGCAGCTGCAGCCCCGGCAGGGTCTCCTGGCAGCCGTGGGTACCTCAGGTCGGGCAGAGCTGCTTCCACGTGCAGGTGGGATGGGGGCTCTGACAGGATGTCCGTCCGTGGTTTGTGGTGAGACCTTTGGGAAGGGGGACCCTGCAGGGCCTCTTCCCATCCCTTCCCATCCCTTCCCATCCCTTCCCTGAGCCCCTCTGGCAGCACAGCAGGACCTCCCACCCTTGTTCTGTCGGGCAGATGTGGCCTCACGGGCTCCCCGTCTCCAGGGCTGGAGATCCTGACAGAATTTAGGGTCTGAGGGAGTTCTGGGATTAGACCCAGTAAAGCTGCTCAGCTCGCTGCTCCCTGCACAGGGGAACCCTCCCCCAGGGACAAAGGACACTGCTGGGGGATGTCCTTCACCATCCCATTCCTACCTCCTTCTCCAGGAGGTCTCTGGAGTCACAGAAATACAGAAGTACAGAAATAAACACAGAAGTACAGAAATACAGAACCATTGGAAAGGTCGCCGAGTCTGACCATCCCCCAGCAGTGCCCAGGCCAGCACTGCCCCATGTCCCCAGTGCCACATCTGCACATTCTGGGTGCCCGCAGGGATGGGCACTCCAGCCCTGCCCTGGGCAGCCGGGCCAAGCCGTGCTGGTGTGATGAGCAGTACCGAGTGTGATAGCAGGGATTGGGATGAGCAGGATGAATGCTGGGGGTGGTTTTGCTCTCCCCAGGAGCCTGGCTGTGCCTGTGGCACCAGCAGAGCTCTCCCTGTGCCCAGCTGGGGCACACGGGGGGAGAGGCCCCGGCCACAGCCCCGGAGCAGCCCGAAGGAGCCAGAGGTGAGTCTCACTGCCCTGCTCAGGAGACAGCTCTGCACCAGTCGAGAGGAACATAAACCCCATCCCAAGGCACAGCAGCCGTCAGTTCCCAGGCTGGAAACCTCTGCGTTTTCATAAGAAAGGCTCCTGCTCCTCCTGATTCCTCGGATTCTATTTGCAGCCTTTTCTCTGCTCTGGGAAATAAGCTGTTCCATTTTAACTGGCAGAATTGCAGAAATAACTTGTTTAAATGCATTTTGGGCTCAGAATAAAACCCAAAGAATAGAACAAAATTAAAAATGCAGCATTACCCCTGTCCCCCCTTTTCAACTCAGAAAAAATATATTTCCGGATGCACAGTGATAGGATATTATTCTTTTCTTATCTCAGAGGAAAGGTTTCAGCATGTTGCTTCCCTCCCCTCGTTTTAACTGTACAGTAATCATTGCATTTTTGCTAAATTTTGAAACGGAGCAGCACTGGAAAATGAAAATGAAAAATCAAAATATTCCACGCGACAAAATTATTACAATTGAACTGCTGTGCCTGTTCAGAATAATTTTTTTAATCAGCCCCAAAGAATGGGGAGAAAAATATCCTCTAAATGGCTTTTGATCAAATGGCTGGAGAAGTAGTTGCTGAGAGCTTTGCTCAGGCCAAATCTCCATTTTCGATATAATCAGCTGTTTGACCCAGCGCTATTCCACGTGCTGCAGTGGGCCTCGTGCCCCGGATCCCCGGGAAGGCTCAGGAAGGAGCGTGCCCAGCGGGATGTGCTGTTCCTGGGCCCGTTCGGGAAGGAGCGTGCCCAGCGGGATGTGCTGTTCCTGGGCCCGTTCTGTGCTCTTCTCACATTGTCTGGGAGAGAAGCGTCTCCTGTCACGGGACCCCTGGGGGACAGCAGGGACAGTGGGGACAGCGAGAACCTTGTGGGGACAGTGGGAACCCTGTGGGAACAGCAGGGACAGTGAGAACCTTGCAGGAACAGCGAGGACAGCGGGGACAGTGGGAACCCTGGGTTCACTTCCCAGGTTCGCTTCCCGAGTTCGGTTCCCCAGGTTCAGTTCCCTGAGTTTGATTCCGTGTTTGATTCCAGGGTTCAGTTCCCAGGTTGGATTCCCGGGTTCAGTTCCTGGGCTCAGTTCCCAGGTTCGATTCCTGGGTTCGGTTCCCCAGGTTCGATTCCCAGGTTTGATACCAGGGTTTGATTCCCAGGTTCGGTTCCTCCTCCCAGCCCTGAACTCAGCCTTTCCCCCGCTGTTCCAGGAGTTCTTTCTGATCTCCCGTGAGCCGAGCTGCTGCTCTCAGCATGTGGAGGGAGGGCTGGGACACCCAGGACACCCAGGACACTCAGGACACCCAGGATACCCAGGATACCCAGGACACCCTGGACACCCAGGACATCCAGGACACCCGGGACACCCGGGACACCCCGGCCGGAGCTGACCAGCCCCGCAGACCCTCCCGGCCAGCCCCAGGACAGGGGCACAGCGGGGCTGCGGGTGGGTCACGGGAGGGGCGCTCCGGGGATGTGGGGACAGGTGGGGACAGGCGGGGACAGGCGGGGACAGGCGGGGACAGCCCGGGGGGACGGGATAAAGCGTGGGGGCCCAGAGCCCCCGGAGCCCCGCAGGGAAGGAGATGGTTTGTCAACAGCAGCCTGCGATTGCCCCATTCCTGCGGAAGATAAAATGGGTAAAGTAATGGGTATTTACTCTTCTCCGCTCGTGTACACAACAAAATCGTGTTTCTTTTAATGGGAGCTCCGTGCTAATTGCCGTCATTAACAGAGCGAGGCTTTAACTGCACAGTGTCTCTCTCCCCCCTGCGTGTGATGCGCCGCCTCTCTGCTCTCAGAGCTCTCCCAGATTCCCCTCCTTGGACAGGATCCGAGCCTGTCACCCCCAAAAGCCTTTCTGGGGTCCCCCCGCAGCTCCCAGCGCCGGCCGTGCCCGCAGCTCGGCGGGGAGCGGAGGATTTACCCGACGGAGCCGCCCCGATGCGCTCGGCGCTGTCAGCGGCGGGCGCGGCCTGCGAGCCCCGAGTGCCGCAGCCGATGGCAGCGGGACAGCCAGCACGGCCAGGGGGCTCTGCAGGGCTGCCCTGCCCCACAGAGCCGGGATGTGCTGGGGAACCGGCGGGGATGGAGGGGCAGAAGGGGCAACAGCGGAAAATGGCTCAGCTCTGAGTGCCTCCATCGTCCAGAGCCTGCCAGGGCAGCTGGAGCGAGGCCAGGGCAGGGAACGGAGCTGGGAAAGGCCTGGAGAGTTCCTGAGGGAGCCGGGAAGGGGCTGGAGAGTTCCTGAGGGAGCTGGGAAGGGGCTGGAGAGTTCCTGAGGGAGCTGGGAAGGGGCTGGAGAGTTCCTGAGGGAGCTGGGAAGGGGCTGGAGAGTTCCCGAGGGAGCTGGGAAGGGGTTGGAGAGTTCCTGAGGGAGCTGGGAAGGGGCTGGAGGGTTCCTGAGGGAGCTGGGAAGGGGCTGGAGAGTTCCTGAGGGAGCTGGGAAGGGGCTGGAGGGTTCCTGAGGGAGCTGGGAAGGGGCTGGAGAGTTCCCGAGGGAGCTGAGGGGGCTCAGCCTGGAGCAGAGGAGGCTCAGGGGGACCTTGTGGCTCTGCACAGCTCCTGCCAGGAGGGGACAGCCGGGGGGATTTGGGCTCTGCTCCAGGGAACAGGGGCAGGAGCAGAGGGAATGGCCTCAGGGGAGCCTCAGGGTGGACACCAGGAAGGGCTGGAGCCCAACTCCCCTCTGGCTGCAGTGTGGAGAGGGATCATTAACATTCTCCACCATCCGGGCAGAGGCCTGGACGCTGATCTCACAATAGTTCAGTGCATCCAATTTACAATGCAATTACATTTTAATAAGCTGTGACCCCTGGGGTGGGACCTGCCACCTGCCAGCCGAGATCCAGCACTGACCCAGCCTCGCCCACGGAGGATGTGCTGCAGCACAGGGGGGACAGTGCCTGGGTTTATGTTTATATAAAATATAACCTGTGCTGACATCCAGCCTGGCAATGAGGTGACTCAACTTCCCTCGGCTCTAATACTGGTCTCAGTCTTGGCCTTGGGAAGATGCTGCAGAGCCTTGGAAAGTCCTTTGGCTCCTCTGCCTCCAGCCTGGCAGGAAATGAGCCTCCTTGGGATAAGGGGAAAGTGAGAAAAACCAGAATGTTACACACCCTCATCTGTCCCTGCGCTGAGCTGGGCTGAGAGCAGCTTCAAGGCCTTCACCCTTCACAGCTCTGACTGCTGCAAGCATTAAAAAAGAAATAAAAAAATCATCCATAATCCCCAATGACAAATTCCAGAGAGGGTCAGATTCCTTTGTAAGGATGAACCGGGGGGTTTTATGATCACACTGCCTTATTACACACGGCTCCCTGTAGTGTCACATGCATCCTAAGAACCAATTTGCTCTGTAACTCGCTCTCTCCAGCAACATTAGGAGCAAAATAACTTCTAAATATCCTTTCACAGCCAGAACTGCTGCTTTTGTGGTAACCCTTTGCCTGATGGTGTTCAGGAAACTCATCCTTGCAGAAGGGCCAAAGCATCCAAGCAGTGCTGAGGAGGGAACTGGGGTTTTGTGGTCTTTTCCTGGGAATAAGGGCTGAATGCCTCATTTATTTTGTGATGGGGAAGTGCACGGAGCCTCTGAGCCTGCTGGCTGCAGCAAAGGTGGCATGAGGCTCCTGCTTTAGTTTTGACAAGTGACTTCCATCTGCAGAACTGAAGAGTCTCTGGCTTAAAGGCAGAGCCAGTTGGTCCCCTTCCCTTTTCCCATCCTCCTCTCCCTTTCTTCTTTCCTCTTTCCCCTCCCGCTTTTTCTTTCCCTTTTCCTATTCCCTTTCCCTTTTCCCATCCCCCTCTCCTCTTTCCCTTTTTCCATTTTCCCTGCCCCTTTTCCCTGTTTGGAGGTTTTCTCCCAAATTTGCCCCAAACCAGGACACTTCTCCTTCCCCAAGCAGTTCAGTGGAGCAAATTCACTTCCTCTGGGAGCAAGCCACGAAGTCCACTCTGGTGAGGTGATGGGAGCAGCAGGAAAGGCAAGAGCAGGCGGGAGGCACCGGGCACCTCATCCCAGTGACCTTTTTTCCACGGTGCAGCCCCACACGCGGAGCTTGGCTGCTGATTTTCCTTCAAAGGGGACACTTGGTGTGTGGGGAAATGGGATTTTTTTCCTGGGGTCTCCTGTGCCAGGAGGGAGCTGTGGAGCAGTGACTCCGAGCCCGTAAGGATCCGTTTCACCTCCCTCTGTATTCTCTCCCTTTGGCTTTATTTATTTGCTTTATCTCCGGTTTCCTTTCTTGTAGAGCTCTCAGCCTCCTCTTTCTTCCTTTTCTTCCTCCTTTTCTAATTCATGCCTTGAAAGACACCTTTGGCAGAGAGAGGAGACAATCCCATGGAAATTTCCTTCTTCTTTATTTCCAGGCTTGTTCAGAAAAGAAGAAGGCGTGGGGAGAGAGAAACCACCCAGCATGAAAACCCCTGGAAAGCTGCTCCTGCTGCTTCTGGGAATGGCAGGGGAGCCTTATCTGGCCTTGCACACAAGGCAGGAGAGCCCGAGCCTTGTGGAGTGCAATAAGGAACACAGAGCCTAATGGAAAAATCAGTTGCTTGTAGCATTTAATTAAACATGTAAATTTATGAACGGCCCTGAAATCACCAAACTGAAAGGCAGAGTTGTCATGAATTTTGATTCTGTTTCCTCCACGGGCTTTCCCTCCATCATCGCCCACTGCTGTGCCTTTATCAGATGTGGCACCTGGGAGGGCCAGCGTGTCCTGGGGTGTGCCCAGGTGGGACACACAGGCTGCTCCGTGCCCTGTACTCCCACTCCCGGGGAATCACTCCCTGCTGCTGCTCCAAGGAGCGGCTTGGTGCTCTTTCCCTGCAGGGCAAGCAGGAGCAGGGACACACAGGCTGGCACCGTCTCACGCAGCCTGGCTGGGGGCAGCAGGTCCCTGGAGATCAGCTGCAGCTCTCCCTGGCAGTTCCAGTGTCCCAGCCACGGGGCCATCCTGCACCTGGGGGCACTGGGACATTGGCCTGTGGCACACGGAGCCCTTCCCCAGGCTGCCACTGCTCCATGGATATCTCTGGCCACCCCCAAGTGCCACCGCCCCCTCAGGGTGGGTGCCAGGGGGTGACCTTGTCACAGCCAGCTGATGAGTTTGGCCCCTTTGCTTTGCAGCTGAGCAGGCAGAGCCTGGAGCTGCCTCCCCTGTCCCATGCCCGGCTCAGCTTTTGGTGTGATGCCTGGCCTTGGGGTGAACAATCCCCACTGATCCTTTCAGCTTTGCACAGTCCCAGCTGGTGCAGAGCAGCCAAGGCTCTTTCCCAGCCAAACTTCACTCTTCTCTGTCCTCACCTCTGTCTGGTCCCTGCCAGGCCTGCGATGGGTGCTCAGAGGGCAGAGCAGAATTGGTTTTCCCAGCTCAGTGTGGTGAGTTCACCCTGCCCCTGTGCAGGGACAGCAGAGCCCCGTGGCAGCAGAAATGAGTACTGAGCTCCAGGGGAGAGAATAACAGGGAGAAGGAGCAAACTGGTAACAAAAGGTGGATTTAGTGAGGAAAGGGCCGATGTGCTGGGGTTTGTCCAAGCCAGCAGTGAGATGGAAGCTGCAGCCATCAACCCACAGCTGTGGCTTTGTCCATCACAGCCAGTCTTGCAGAGCACACAGGGCTGTGACCATTTTAATGCCTTTTTTCTGCAGTCCAGTCTCAGCTGGGGTGGCACCTGTGCCTGCAAGATGGCCTCATCCCCCCAGACATCCTCAGCCCCCACAGCAGGGCCACCTCTGCCTGTGCATTGTGAGCTAGCAGTGAGGAGCATCTGGAGATTTGGGCAGGTTCCTTTAAAAGTCCTCAGTGTTTCCTTAAAACCCCACAGTGAGTGACTGCAGGACATCCCTGCAACAGGTGCCTCAGCACTGGCAGCTCTGGGATGCAAAGCCAAGCCCAGACCAGGGGGTCTCAGCTCTCTCAGCTCAAAGCTGAGCCCACGGTTCACCTGCACTCAGAAAAAGCTGGATTGTTTCTCCCGCCTGGCCAGGCTGGGTGGGATCCGCAGCGAGCAGGGCAGGAGGTGCACGGTCCATGCCGGTGTGGCACTGGCAGCTGGGACACGGAGGGAGCACAGCCCCGGAGGGAGGGAGGGACACCCTCATCCCTCGCTCCCAGCGGGAGCCGGAGATGCTCCGGAGATGCTCCAAGCGGATTCCCGGCTCCAGGGGAGCCTCGGTTCCCCCTCAGCTTGTTTGCACACCTGGCTGAGGCAGGGAGCAGGAAAGTGTCCTGGGAAGCACAGGGACACATTTATCCTGCCGAGATGCTGCCCTCAGCTTGTTTGCACACCTGGCTGAGGCAGGGAGGAGGAGAGTGTCCCGGGAAGGACAGGGACACATTTATCTGCAAGATGCTGCCCTGACGCTCTGGAGAGGGAAGGGGCAGCCTGTCCTCCCATCACTGCTCTCCCTGTCCCTCCAGAGACCAGGACAGCTCCAGCTGTGCAAATGAAAGCCAAGAGACTTAATAACGTTTTAATGCACGCTCTTAGCACCGAGGGTTGAGTTTTCCCCTCTTGCTTTCCCTTTGATGGTGATAAATGAAGGGGATGTCATTTGCTTGTACAGCTGCAAGGCCAGGCCTTTGGAGAGGGACAGGATGAGGGAGATTATTTTATCAGGGACTTGAAAAGGGCACAGAGCAGCACCAGGGGTGTGCTGGTTCCTGGGGAGTCCAATCAGTCACTGCCCAACCTGGCAGCCCTCTCAGCAGCGAGGGGTGTCCAAGGGATGAAGAGCCCTGTGGGATGAACGCTCACTGCCCTGATGCCAGCCTGGCCCGTGCTGCCTGGGGCAGTGTGGAGAGCACAAAGCTGCTCAGGAGCCTCTCCCAGGTGGGCAACCGTGCCCCCGGGGCCAGGGGCCTTGGCCTCCACATGGCCCTGAGCTCTGGGAGAGGGGAAGCCCTCCTGGAGCAGTTCTGTGTCAGGAAAAGCAGATGCACGAGACTTTTTCTGGCCTCAGGTTTCTGTTTTATTGTTATCTTATCATGACTTCAGCACACTGTCTGCACACAGACCTTGCATGCATGAAAACAGCACAAAAGTGGCCAATGGCCTCATGTTGTAAGGCCTTTTTAATCTAATTAAAAACTAAACTACTCAATTAAGAAGTGACACTTAGATTATTTCTCTTTCTAACCCAATTAACTGACCCCTAAAGGCCACAATGTGGATTTTTCTGCCCAATTACAAGATACTACCTAAACCCAAGAAAAAGGAAGAAAAAAAAAAAAAGAAAGGAACTTGAGACAACACCCCATGTCCTCCATTTTGTACTCATCTCCAATATGTTAAAAATCCTAAAACCAAAATTTCTCACCCATGTGACATACTAAACTACTCTCTATAATCTCCACAACCCACGGACATGCTGGAGGTGTGCAAAGGCTCCCAGGAATGACAGGAAGGGAATTTTCCTGAGGCAGGGGATCACAGGAGTGCCCCAGACCGTGGGCATGAGCCTCGGTGCCCTTGGCAGCCTGCGAACTGGCTGCGAGGGCAGAGCAGGACAGCTCCCACTGTCCCAGGGTCTCAGGAGAGGCAGCAGAGTCCCAGGGAGAACTCCTGAGCATCTCTGCAGGAAATGTCTGCATCTCCAGCAGCAGATCTCCATCTCCAAGTGTTTCCAGGGCTGGAAACCCTTCCTGTGCCCTTCGTACACCGAGCCCTGCAAGCGCTCGCTGCCCGTGTGGGCAGAGTCTGTGTGATGTGTTACTGCATCCCCTCCTCCAAATAAAGCACCCTCACTCCCTCAGCCAGCGCTGTCCTTCCCCCTGCACAGCTCGTTTTCTCTGCGAGCCCTCGCTGGGTCTGTTTGTTTGGAGAGTTCCGGGCTCGGTGTTCCAGCACACGCAGGCTCAGCAACCCTGCCAGGACGGGCTTTGTTAGGCCTTGCAGGGGGATGTCCACAGGCTCAGCAACCCTGCCAGGACAGGCTTTGTTAGGCCTTACAGCCAGATCTCTGCAGGCTCAACAACCCTGCCAGGACAGGCTTTGTTAGGCCTTACAGGGGGATCTCTGCAGGCTCAGTCCTGGAGCTGGGACTCAGCATTCCCTGTTGTACCTGTCACATTCCCTGTTGTACCTGTACATTCCCTGTTGTACCTGTCACATTCCCTGTGCTGTACCTGTCACATTCCCTGTGCTGTACCTGTCACATTCCCTGTTGTACCTGTACATTCCCTGTTGTACCTGTCACATTCCCTGTTCTGTACCTGTCACATTCCCTGTGCTGTACCTGTCACATTCCTGTGCTGTACCTGTCACATTCCCTGTTGTACCTGTACATTCCCTGTTGTACCTGTCACATTCCCTGTTCTGTACCTGTCACATTCCCTGTGCTGTACCTGTCACATTCCTGTGCTGTACCTGTCACATTCCCTGTTGTACCTGTACATTCCCTGTTGTACCTGTCACATTCCCTGTGCTGTACCTGTCACATTCCCTGTTGTACCCGCACATTCCCTGTGCTGTACCTGTCACATTCCCTGTTGTACCTGTCACATTCCCTGTTGTACCTGTCACATTCCCTGTGCTGTACCTGTCACATTCCCTGTGCTGTACCTGTCACATTCCCTGTTGTACCTGTCACATTCCCTGTGCTGTACCTGTCACATTCCCTGTGCTGTACCTGTCACATTCCTGTGCTGTACCTGTCACATTCCCTGTGCTGTACCTGTCACATTCCTGTGCTGTACCTGTCACATTCCCTGTGTTGTACCTGTCACATTCCTGTGCTGTACCTGTCACATTCCCTGTTGTACCTGTCACATTCCCTGTTGTACCTGTCACATTCCCTGTTGTACCTGTCACATTCCTGTGCTGTACCTGTCACATTCCCTGTTGTACCTGTCACATTCCCTGTTGTACCTGTCACATTCCCTGTGCTGTACCTGTCACATTCCCTGTTGTACCTGTCACATTCCCTGTGCTGTACCTGTCACATTCCCTGTTGTACCTGTCACATTCCCTGTGCTGTACCTGTCACATTCCCTGTGCTGTACCTGTCATATTCCCTGTGCTGTACCTGTCACATTCCCAGGCTCTGCAGGAGATACTGGGAACAGAAGAGACCAGAGGTTCAGGATGAGCAGGAGAGACCAGATTAGGAGAGACCAGGACCAGCCTGAAGAGCTGCAGGATGAGCAGGAGAATCAGGAGAGACCAGGATCAGGAAAGACCAGGACCAGCCCGAGGGGCTGCAGGATGAGCAGGAAAGACTGGGATCAGGAGAGACCAGGACCAGCCTGAGAGGCTGCATGCTTACCCCGGGTCAGATCAGCTGAGGATGTAACAGCCCAGCTGTTAGTCTGGGCTTGGTGCAGGGCAAACAGCTCTGTGCACCTCATGGCCAGGGGCCAGATCAGCAGGGACCTGCCAGGCCATGCCCTGGGGAGCCACCCAGCGCCTCTGCACCAAATTAATTCTTTCATTTGGAGCCTGTTCTTCTCTTTTGTTCCGTTCCATGAAGTGCCCTCAGCTCCTGCTTTGGTGGCCAGAGCAGAATGGCTAAAGCCAGGCCTGGGGGAGCAGGGAGGGGGAGGATGGGGTGAAGGGCAGGGTCTGGGGACACCTCAGGGTGGCACAGGGGTGTGGGGGAAGTCTCAGAGTGGTCACAGCCCCAGAGGGGCACACAGGGGAGCTGAGGAGGGGGATGAAGGTGGGACTGAGGAAACTCTTGGTTCAGCCAGACCTCCTCTCCAAACCTCTGCCAGCCTTCATCAGCTTCCCTCAGCCTTCAGAACAGCTCTGTGTGAAAACAACAAAGCTGGGACAAATATTCTCTCTTTCTACTGCTTGTGCAGAGCTGCCAAGGCTGCTTGGAGCCTTGCTTCCCAAAATGAGAGGAAGTGTGATGTGTGCTGAAAACAAGTCCTTCCTCAATGGCTTTGTCCTAGCTAAGCTAAGCTTAACAGCTATTAAATGTTAGAAGTGCTCCCCTGCAAGTTTTAGGAGACGAAGCACAGCTTCTCCTCGGAGCTGAGGTAATAAAGGTCAGAACCCTCCACAGTTCCCTAACTGCTGAAGGGATTTGCTGCCACACTCCTCCACCCTGCTTCTAGACCCACTTCTGAAGCCACCTGTTTTCAAGGTGGTCTCCTAATTCTGGAACCTGAGCTACACTGCCTTACAAAAAAAAATCACCTTTCTTTTACATATTTTTCTCAAAAAAAAAAAAAAAAAAAAAAAAAAAAAAGCTTTCACTGCTTCCAGCAAAGAGAAGGTGGCAGAGAGTTTCAGAGAATTTCTAATTCTGAAGCTGTCAGCTCCTTTGTTTCTGTGGCAGCTGGAGCAAGGCAGAGTGACAAGGATCTGGGAGTCGGTGTGGCTGAAAGCTGTGTCTGAGCTGGCACTTTCTACCTGGCTAATAATATTTACAATTGGTTGGCTGTTATTAGAGGAAGGCAGAAAGAAAATCAGAAGGTTGAAAATCTTGTCTGGAGGTTTTAACAGTGTTGAGTGCCAAGAAACATCACGAGGAGAGGAGAGGAGAGGAGAGGAGAGGAGAGGAGAGGAGAGGAGAGGAGAGGAGAGGAGAGGAGAGGAGAGGAGAGGAGAGGAGAGGAGAGGAGAGGAGAGGAGAGGAGAGGAGAGGAGAGGAGAGGAGAGGAGAGGAGAGGAGAGGAGAGGAGAGGAGAGGAGAGGAGAGGAGAGGAGAGGAGAGGAGAGGAGAGGAGAGGAGAGGAGAGGAGAGGAGAGGAGAGGAGAGGAGAGGAGAGGAGAGGAGAGGAGAGGAGAGGAGAGGAGAGGAGAGGAGAGGAGAGGAGAGGAGAGGAGAGGAGAGGAGAGGAGAGGAGAGGAGAGGAGAGGAGAGGAGAGGAGAGGAGAGGAGAGGAGAGGAGAGGAGAGGAGAGGAGAGGAGAGGAGAGGAGAGGAGAGGAGAGGAGAGGAGAGGAGAGGAGAGGAGAGGAGAGGAGAGGAGAGGAGAGGAGAGGAGAGGAGAGGAGAGGAGAGGAGAGGAGAGAGCTGCTGGGTGAGAATGGAACGGGTTCACTGTTTGGCTCCTTGCCCTCCTTTTCAGCATCCTGCTCCATCCAGGCCAGGTTCAAAGCCCAGAGCATCACTCTGAACTGAGCAGGAGTCCCTGGTCCCTGCCCCAGAATCATGTTGTCACACAGAGGAACAGGGCCAGGGCTCCCAGGTGGGTCAGGAAGGAAGGGAATCAAAGGGAGCTGTGCCAGTGGGGAGCCTGGCAGGCACAGAAGGGTCTCTTTGAAGGTATTTTGGGAGATCAAGGGCACCCAGGGTGCTGCTGTCCTCAGCAGCAGAGCATCCTTTGTGTGCCCAGCTCTGCCCCACGTGCCTCGCAGTGCTGCACACGAGCTGGGACAGTGACCTTGTCCCTGCCAGCCCTGTGACATTCACTGAGGTGTCTCCTGTTCCAGACCCCACACTGCATCTGATACTGAAACAACAGAACGGCCACAGGGAAGAACTGGGCATGGGTAAAGGTTTTGTGGAGCCAGACCTCTGGAAAGGGAAGAGGAGGGCTCACAGCCAAGGCAGGAGGATCTCCAGGCCAGTTCTGGGGGTGCAGCAGCACAGGGGGCAGGCTGGGCCCAATGCCCTCAGCCAGGGCACTCTGCTGCTCCAAGGCTTTGCCCTCTGGCTCTGGAGCTGCTGGGGATGGAGGAGATGGATGGTCACACATGGAGAACAATCAGCAACACTCATTTCCCATGGAAAGCTGGCTGGGAATTGACCCTGAGCTGGCTCTGCTTGAGTTTCCCTGGCACAGGAACACAGCCACATCTCTGCCCTCGCCTTGGCATCCTGGAATCCTTCCACTGCCAGAGCAGCCTCTCCCTCTAGGACAGGAGCTGCCCCCGTGGCTTTGTGCAGCAGGAGGTGCCTGCCCAGGGCACTGCCCAAACACTGTTAAAAGCACCTGTGAGTTCCCAGGGAGGTCAGGAAGGGCTCTGTGCAGGGCAGAGCTCTCGCTGTCCAGGTGTGTGAGCCTGGCCATGAAAGTGCAGCATTCCCACAGACAGCTGCTGGGATTGGCCTTCAGGCTTCCTCCTGCTGCCTCCCTGTGTCCTCACAGCCCCAGTGGTGCAGGGACATCCTTCTTTCTTTCAGGATTTTTCTTCATAGAGGAAAGAAAGAGAAAACAATTTCTATTTCTGCTCCTTGTTTTCCCATGTGGAATGTGTTTGGAGAATTGTTTCCCTGGGGTGATTGCTTGGCTGGGTTCTGGTGAGGATTGTTTGAGCCTGGTGGCCAGTCCAACCCACCTGGGGCTGGGCTGTCAGAGAGGGTCACCAGTTGTGAGTTAGATACTGCAGTTAGAAAAAGTAGGTTTGTAGTTTTAGTATCTCCTTTAAATAGTATATTAATGTGTTATGGTATAGTTATAATAAATAATCATTCAGCCTCCTGAACTAGAGTCAGACATCAGCATTTCCTCCCACCGAGTTCACCTGCATTTCCAATACCCCAATGGCTCCCTGGTGCCTCTGCCTGCTTCCCCAGCCCTGCTGAGGACCTGCATGAGGGCCTGAGCGGGCTCCAGGCTGTCACAGCACCCTCCCCTCCTGGCCCTGGGGGAACGGGGACCATGTCTCACCTTTCTGTCTCCAGAATACTCCTGCTTGTTTGCTTCCAGCTCCTGCCTCAAGATCCCGGGTTATTGCCCACCCGTGCCATGTGGAGCCAGCAGCTGCAGGAGGAAGCTGTGCCCTGCACGGGGCAGAGCCAGAGCAGGGTCCCTGTGCTGTCCCCACTGAGCTGCCATGTCCTTTGGGAGGGCCCAGAGACCACCACGAGGAACAAGAACCACAACTGACCCAGAGACCACCACGAGAAATGAAAACCACGGCTGGCCCAGAGACCACCACGAGGAACGAGAACCACAACTGACCCAGAGATCACAGCAAGAAATTAGAACTGTGATTGACCCAGAGATCACCACGAGGAATGAGAACCACAGGGAATGAGAACCACAACTGACCCAGAGATCACCACGAGGAATGAGAACCACGAGGAATGAGAACCACGACTGACCCAGAGATCACAACAAGAAATTAAAACCGTGATTGACCCAGAGATCACAGGTGCTCAGAGCAACTGTGGCTGCCCCTGGATCCCTGGCAGTGCCCAGGCCAGGCTGGACACTGGGGATGGAGCTGCCTGGGGCAGTGGGAGGTGTCCCTGCCACAGCAGGGGTGGGGCTGGAGGAGCTTTATGGTCTCTTCCCACCCAGCCCATTCTGAGATACTAAATAAAGCCATAAAATGCCACTCACAGCCCTACAGAGAGGAGCAGCACCTTCCAGAACAAATGGCAGGACACTGGGGATGTCCTGTGGGAACTGGAAACCCTCCCTCCCGTCCCGCCTGTCTCTGCCTCCCACAGGGGAGTCTGTGCTGGAGCTGGACACGAGTCCAGGATCCAGGGAGCCTGTGGGGGATGATCTCCAGGGCAGCACAGGCTCTTTGATGGGCGCAGCCACCCCCAGAGCACCTCTGGGTCAGCTCCCCACAGGCAGAGGGAAAGGTCCCTTCCCAAAGCCTGAGGCAAAGCAATTGAAGGATTCAAGCATTTAAGAGATTTTCTGCAAAGATTTTCACTTTGATTGACCTTTAAAAGGCCAATTCCGAGGCCTTTGTAGTTAAAGCTGATCAGTGGGGGACACTGTTAGCAATTATTTATTTTTCTTTTCTTTTCTTTTTTTTATCCCATGGTTTCCCAAAATGACTCTTCAAACTCCCGAATCACACATGAACCACCTGGACAAGAGCAGTCAGCGACTCAGGAGCTGATGTTTTCATTCCGTGTGCTCCCAGGGTATCCCCCTCCATGCCCTCGGCCTGAGACACAAAGATTCCTGCCCCGTGTCCCCTTCCCAGCCCAACTCTCACCCATCATCCATCCATCCATCCATCCATCCATCCATCCATCCATCCATCCATCCATCATCCATCCATCCAACCATGCATCCATCATCCATCATCCATCCATCCATCCATCATCCATGCATCCATCCATCATCCATCATCCATCCATCCATCCATCATCCATCATTCATCCATCCATCATCCATCATCCATCCATCCATCCATCCATCCATCATCCATCCATCCATCCATCCATCATCCATCCATCCATCCATCCATCCATCCCTCCATCCATCCATCCATCCATCATCCATCCATCCATCCATCCATCCATCCATCCATCCATCCATCATCCATCCATCCATCCATCCATCATCCATCCATCCATCCATCCATCCATCCCTCCATCCATCCATCCATCCATCATCCATCCATCCATCCATCCATCCATCCATCCATCCATCCATCCATCCATCATCCATCCATCCATCCATCCATCCATCCATCATCCACCCATCCACAAGAAGTTTTCATTCCATGATAAACACCAAGGCCAGCCTGAGACCGGACCCTTCACCCTTCCAGGAGGAGTTGCTGGTTGTCCCCGCTGTCTGAGCAGGATGGCTGCCCCAGCTGGTGCAGCAGAGCCACAGCTCCGTCCTGTGCTCCGTGTGGGCCCGAACAGCCACCTGCACATCCCTGCCAGCCCTGGCACAGGCTGGGCAGGAACCAGCTGGTTCCCCAGGGAAGATTGCCGCTGGCACTGCCCATGCCGGCTCTCTAGGGCCGGGAATTCCATGCCAGCAGCTCTCTGGTCCTTCTCCCCATCCATCTCCACGAGCATCATGGCCTTGTAGATCACCCTCACACTGGTCAGCACGGTCAGCGTGTGTATTTGTACCTAAATTAAAATTACATCAAAATATATACAATACAGACATAGAAATATACATATTTTATATAAAACTGAGGGAAAGATTCCTTCCTTTGAGCCTAAAACGCTCCCTAAAGAGCTACTCCCATCCTGCTGGTCTGCTGGCGTTGTACCTCTGCTAATGAATTAAGGATTTTGTAAGCTGAAAGGGCAGAAGTGTTGGCACCAAGTAAATCACCTTATCTTCCCCAGCTGAGAGCACAGACAACAGGTGAGCTGTGGAAAATCATACAAAAGATGTATTGATTTCTCTTTTTATAATTCCTTTTCCCACTTTCCCACCTCCCAGCTGGTGCCAAAGAGGAGATAAGAGCTGCCAGGACTTCTGAAGGGATGAGTCACCTTCTTTCAAGCCTCTGGGGCTTGACTTAAAAAAACCAGCAAAAGAAAAGCTTCAGCCAGGAGAAAACAAGAGGCAACGGGAGGAAAGGCTCCCCAAAGTGTCAGCTGGAGCTGCGGCAGTGAGGGCTCCGAGGGAGACGTGCTGAGGGGAGCAGAGGGAACGGAGCAGTTCCGTGTGCAGGGGGATAAAGCCTAGCTCTGTCCCAGGCTCCTGCTCCATCCCGGGCTGACACATCCCCTGCACACCCCTGATCCTGAATTTTGGCAGCCTGAAGGGTCAGGGCAGGAAGCACAGCCAGCCCTGGCTCAGTGCCCGGGGAACAGCAGCTGGGTGTTTCCTGCCCTGGTCAGGTGGAAAATGCCCCTTGGGGAACAGAGCTGTCCCAGCTGGAGCATCCCTGGACAGGGGACACGGCCAGGGTCCCTGGGACAGCCTGGCCATGGGGTCAGGGTCCAGGAGAGGTGACTGAGGAGCGTGGAGCTCGTGTGGAGAGGGACAGGCAGTGGTGGCAGGGCTGCTGGCAGAGGGCAGAGAAGGACGTTTGTTCCCTGGGTTCCCTGGGTTCCCTGGGTTCCCTGCATTCCCTGAGTTCCCTTTGTTCCCTGGGTTCCCTGGGTTCCCTGAGTTCCCTTTGTTCCCTGGGTTCCCTTTGTTCCCTGGGTTCCCTTAGTTCCCTGGGTTCCCTGGGTTCCACTTGTTCCCTAAGTTCCCTTTGTTCCCTGGGTTCCCTGGGTTCCCTCTGTTCCCTTTGTTCCCTTTGTTCCCTGGGTTCCCTTGGTTTCCTGGGTTCCCTGGGTTCCCTGGGTTCCCTGGGTTCCCCGGGTTCCCTTCATTCCCTTTGTTCCCTGTATTCCCTTCATTCCCCGGGTTCCCTTTGCCTGCACCGCGGTCGCTCCGCAGCCCCGGGCCCGGCTCGGCGGCAGGCCCTGACTCCAGGGGCTCTGAGGAAGCCTTGTCCCCGTAGGACCTGTCCCAGGGCCCCGGCGACTCGGGCCGTGGCCAGCCCGGCTCCTGCCCTGCTTGCCCCTCGGGAAGAGAAGGGAAGGGGAGGGGAGGACGCTGCCTTGGCCCGTGTCCTCCAGCCCAGCACCACGGATCTGCGCTCGCTGGCCTTTCCCTGCAGCCTCAGCCCTCCCTGCTGCTTCAGACCATCCTGCTGCCACTTCCTCACGAGTCTCCTCTCATTTCCCTCAACCGCTGCCCAAAGCAAGTGCTGGATGTGATCAGTCCTTGCTCCAAATCACCCGACACTGCTGGAAGCCCGGAGGTCCAGCTCGGCTCCCGCTGTCTGTCCTTGACGTTCCCAGCCCCGCAGCCTCCGGGGTCAGGGCACCCGGCACGGCTTTGCTCGGGGATTTTGCTGTGTGTGTAAGTGTGGATGTCCCAATGTGGCTCTGAGGTGTGACATTTTACCCTTCCCAAGAGCTGTGCAGCACTGGATGGGATCAGATGGGATCAGCCTGGATGGGATCAGCCTCCCAGGTGATCCCCAACAAACTCAGTCCTTCATCTCTCCTTGTGCAGGACGTGGCAGCAGGAGTTCTCTACCTAACTCGTGGCATCCCCTGAGCTGGGAGGGCTCCACGAGGCTGATCAGTGCAGCCCCTGCCCTGCACAGACACCCATCAAGCCCAGGCTGCCCTGCCCAAGCCCTGATGGGAACACCGAGCCCCAGAGCCACTGTCCTTTAGGACAGCCATTGTAAGCTGGGAATCCTCTCCCCACAGACGTGCCAACATTTCAGGCTATGGTTTCATGGGAGAATCCAAAACACCGAATGGAAATCCCTGGACAGAGGGACAGTCAGAGGGAAAGCTCTGCAGCTTCAGGGGCTGCTCCCGTCCCCAGGTTTGGATCTAAATAAAATACACTGAGGCAGAGCCTCAATCACACATTTCCTAGCAGTGCTCATTATCACAGCATCAGAGTATGTCACAACCCATTAATTAACTAATCTTCCTGTCCTTTGAGTACATTATCCCTACTTACAAATGGAGATTTGAGGTTCAGAGAGATTAAAACCCGAGGTTTCCAGGAATGCTGATTGCTCTGTACTGCACATGATGGGAGTGCTAAGCAAAGCACATCAGGGGTGCTGCCTCCTTCCCCCTCTGTGCTACCAATTATTCTATTTCCCATTTCTCCCCTTTTCTACTTTTCTTTCTGACACGTTTTTTTCCCATTCACCTCTTTGCCTGCATTAGATCTCTCAGACAAACCTCCCCAACATCCCACATCCTCCTGGCACTTGTGGCCCTTAGGCTTGAGCTGGAACATGGGATGTGGCAGGTCCGGGTGGACCCAGGGACACCAGTGGTCACAGCTGTGACCTGCTGAGCTCTCAGTGCTGCTGAGGCGCTTCTCTCTCTTCATACTGGCATCCCTCAGTCCTGCATCAGACACCTCTGCTGGTTGTTAAAAATCCTTGGCATTGAAAGCACCCCAGGGTGCAGCAGAGAGAAGGGAAGAGGAGAAGCTGGCAGCTCTGGCTCCGAGCACAGTGAGCAGCACAGCTCAGCCCAGTGCAGCCCTGCTGGGATGGCTCTGAGCCCCCTGCCCCATCCCAGGCTCCCCACAGCTGGCCCTGGTGCATCTCCTCACAGGCTGGGTGCTGGAAGCCAAAATCTTCCTCCCTGCAGAGCTGTCCCCACCTTAGGAACAGCAGAGATGGCAATGCCATGTCCCAGAAAATGCCCGGAGCGCAGGAGTGACCCTCTCCATGTGTGCCTGTTTGTAGGACCCCCTGCCCCAGCAAGGACAAGGGAAATCCCCCAAAGCAGTCTGTCCCTGGGCTGGGAAATGAGCCCCCCGGTGCTGTGCGACAGCAGAGCTGCCCCAGGTACCAACACCACTCCCCAGGTGATTTTACATCCAGGGAGGCGGTGTTATCCAACAGCAATCATCAGCTAAACGGCTTCAATTGCCTATGAAATGGAGAAATTCCCAAATGGGAGTGCAATCTGGGAAGCACTTTCTGATGGATGTTTAATGGGAATATTGACTATCTGGGCTTTTCTGCCTAATCAATGCAGTGGATTTATGTGAATGTTCATTGTTCAGCCCTCGGTGTCATCAGGCAGCTCTGCTTTGATTATGGTGATTGATTCTGCTCTGCTGCTGTCTGTAACAGCTTTGAGCTGATTCAATTCCCTCTCAGCTCCCTCCCCAAAAAATCACCTGCGTTTGGGACTTCATAGATTTTTCAGAAGAGCGTGAAAAAAATCCATCAGGATCATTTTCTCCGACCTGCTCGTCAGCCTGGCCCTGGAGCTTTGTGCACTAATTCCCACCTCGGCTGCAGTAAGGGGATCAAAGAGAACCCCTGGAACCCACCCGGCTCAGTGCTGGGAGCCTGGCTGCTGCCCCACGGCAATCCCCTCCCTCCCAAAGCAGCACCTTGTCCTGCTCCCATCTGCCTGCTCCAGCCCCCAGCGCTCTCTTGTCACACTGGTGTCTGCAGGGCCAGAAATCCTCTGCCATCGATTCCTGCTCGCCTAAGTCTCTCCTTAATCCTCTCTTTGTTAAGCTAAACACACAGATCCCGGAGCTTCTCCCAATAAGCAGGTTTCCAATCCTTTAATCGTTTGCTGGGCTCTTCCCTCCACCCTGCCCAGTCACCTGTTGATCCCAGCCTGGACACAGCCTTCCTGCAGCTCTGCCAGGGGCAGGGATGGTCCAGCCTCCCTTTTCCACTAAAGCAGCCCCTGTCTGTAAGGCCAAGGATGCCCCCAGCCCCTTTAGCCCCAGGGCCTCCTGTTCAGCTGCTGGGACTCCTGCAGCTTCTGCTCCTTGGGAAAGGCGTTGTAAGCACTGCCAGAGCCCAGGGGGTGAGCACAGGAGCTGAGCACAGGAGCTGAGCACAGACACTGCGCCCAGGGGCTGCCCTGCCTCTGCTCCCTCCCCACACTCTGGGTGGGCTGAGGCCGGAGGAAATGGCCTTAAGGCTGTGCCAGAGATGGGTTAGGTTAGGTATTGCAAAACTCCTTCATGCAAAGGGTGGCAGTGATTGGAACAGAGGGTCCCATGCTGGAGTCACCATCCCTGGAGGTGCCCCAAAGCCTCTGGATGTGGCACCTGGGGACGTGGTCAGTGGTGGACACGGTGGGTTCAGGGCTGACTTGGGGATCTCAAAGGTGATTTCCAACCTTTAGGATTCGTGGAGTGACAGGGCAAGGAGGGACGGTTTTAAACTGGAAAAGAGTAGGGAGGGGAAAAAAAAATCTTTATTGTGAGGGTATGAGGTCCTGGCACAGGCTGGAATTCCCAGATTTGCTGTGGCTGCCCCTGGATCCCTGGAATGTCCAAGGCTAGGTTGGACACGTGTTTTGAGCAGCCGGGGACAGTGGGAGGTGTCCCTGCCGTGGTACAGGTAACACTGGATGGGCTTTGAGGTCACTTCCAACCCAAATTGTTTCATGATTCCATGATTCTCCATCTGCTGGGCCATCTCACTGCCTCTGCAGACCCAGAAATGTTTTAAGCTGGGTAAGTGCCTCTGAACTGGATTCCCACCTTTGTCTTCTCCCTCCCACGAGGACCAGCCCAGCGGTGAGCTCCAGTCCCGAAGCAGCTCCCGGTGCTGTGCAGATCCACACGTGTCCACACTGGGTCCCACAGAAAGTTCTCCTCATGAAGCTGCAGAGCACAGTCAGGTGAGGAGCAGCCTCTGCTGAATTTGCAGCGAGTTCATGTGGCTACACAGGATCCTTCTCCCCAGCTGCCCCTTGTCCCTGTCACCCCAGGCTGGCACAGCCTTCGGGGAGTTAAACCTCTTGCAAAAGCACATTTCCCTGCCAAGCCTGGCTCTGGCAGCAGTGCCAGTGCTCCCATGGAGCTGTCACACAGCAGATGAGACCCTGTCCTGCAGCGCTGCCAGCGTCCTGCTCTCCTGAGTGTTCAGAGCTCTCAGTGCTCGGCACGCGTTTGGCACCTTCCTCTTTCCAAAGGAATGCGGGCCAGAGCCTCGCCAGGGATGGGGAGGAGAGGGGGAGTTTCTGGTGCAGAAATACCCCTGGATGGATGGCCCAGCTGAACTGGAAACCTGGGCACCAGGGAAGGGTTCAAGCACAGCTCTCAGCCCGGGTTTGAGCACAGCTACACACAGGGATGGCCCCCAGGCTTCCAGCCAGTGATCCTTCATGGAATCCTGGAATCATGCAATAGGTTGGGTGGGAAGGGATCTCAGAGCCCATCAGTGCCACCCCTGCCATGGCAGGGACACCTCCCAATGTCCCAGGCTGCTCCAAGCCCTGTCCAACCTGGCCTGGACACTGCCAGGGCTGGGAAATGCTCTTTACTTCCCCAGAATCCACAGCAATCCAGCAGAATACAATGACCAGAATCCATCTTTTTACCACCTGAAACATTGGTGCTCTTGTTTTCTTCTTGATTTCAAGAAGCTCCAAGATGTAAAGGAAAATCAGCTCCAAACTGAGGGGTGACAGATCAAATTTTGGCACCTGAAACTGAGAAATGCCCTTTAAACTGCTGCAAACTCCTCTCAGGCACTGGGGGGACATCAGCACCCTCAGGAGAGATGGGCATGGCTGGGGAGGTGAGCTCAGGCTGGGAGCATTCAGCCTGGCTCCTCTCAGTCTCCTCCAGGCGGACGTGTCCCTGCCCGTGGGATTGGTGATGGTGTCTGAGGTCCCTTCAGCCCAGCCCGTTCCACGGTTCTGTGAAATGTCCCTCAGCAGCTGGGGATGGAACCTTTTCCACATTCCCCTTCCCTGTTTGGACAGGACTAATTTTCCTGCCTGTGGCTGGTGAGGAGTCAGGCAAATCTTCCCAGAGAATTTTCCTCTCCTCAGTGGCTGGATTTGGGAAAGAGTTAAAAAACATGGCTCTGTCTCAGGCTGCCCATGTGACTTTTTAACAAGTTTTATCAGGCCAGAGATTTCAAAGAGCTCAGTTCCTGTTAGAAACACCAAAAAAAAGGGGGAAAAAAAGAGCCAGATTTGTTCCTGACCACGAGGCATCTGGCAAGTCCTGCTGTGACATGAAGAGACAGACCTTCAAAGCAGCTGGTGGAGATCCAGCCCTTCCTCACCCCAGGGCTTCTCTCCCTTCATCCGAACGGAGAAAGCAGCTTCAGATCACCGAGGTGTTCTGAGGCCAGATTCACAAACATCCCCTGCAATCCTTGTCAGCAGAAGAAGGAAAGGCAGATGAGAGATTTGGCTGGACAGATGGAGAGATTTTCCACTTCTCTGTTACAATCCTTGTAGCCATAGCAAAAGGATTTTGCTCTGAGCAGAAAATATGGAAAGAGATATCCCCCCCAGCATTTTCCTTTAGGTTCTGGGAGAAGTTGGCAGCAGCAGGACGAAGCCTGTCCTGAGCACAGTGCCAGCATGTGGTGTCCCAGCCCAGCAGCGAGCCAGCACTCCCAGCCTCAGAACGCTTCTTCCCAGGGAATGTTCCCCGTCCCTTCGCTCCCTGTGCCTCCACCCTGCTGACTCCCAGCTCAGGAGGTCTCGGGGTTGGGAGACTGTCCTCTTGTTGTGGTCTGACATGGTCAGGTCACCTCCAGGGCACGGCAAAGCAGCCCTTGGGCAGCAGGAGGTGATCCCACGGCGTGCCAGGCCTGCTGCTCTCACCGAGTGCTGTGGCAGGAGCAAAGGACCTGTCTCACCAAGAAAAAATTGCCTTGCAAGGCCCCTGCTGAGCTGAGCTTGGGGCTGATGAAGTGTGGAAGAGTGACCAAAACCCACCCTGTGTCTGAGATGTGCTGAGGAGCTGGGATTTCACAAGTGAAAAACTGCTTTAGTCCATTTTTAAAGAATTGCTGAGAAGCCCGAGGAGCTGATCTGTGCTGTGGAAAAATGGGTTTTACACCCAGGGCAGGCACAGATGCCTGCAGTTCAGACCTCCCAACGCTGCCCACTACAAGAGCTTACCTGCAGCAGCTTCTAACTCTGCAAAGCTCAAATCAGATGATCCCAAAATTCCCACACAGGGTGCTTTGCCTTGGCTTGACCTCATCCTCAGCACCTGCCCCGCTGTCTGCAGAGCAAGGTCAGAGGAGAATCTCTGGGATTGCCTGGCTCATCCATCTGTGGGAAGGCTTTAATCCTGGGAATTCTCTCTCTGGTGCTCTGCAGTGGGCAGTAAATGGGAGAAGCAGTGTGGGATCTGGGAATTGTCTCTCTGGTGCTCTGCAACGGGCAGTAAATGGGAGAAGCAGTGTGGGGTCTGGGAATTCTCCCTCTGGTGCTCTGCAGTGGGCAGTAAATGGGAGAAGCAGTGTGGGGTCTGGGAATTCTCTCTCTGGTGCTCTGCAATGGGCAGTAAATGGGAGAAGCAGTGTGGGATCTGGGAATTCTCCCTCTGGTGCTCTGCAATGGGCAGTAAATGGGAGAAGCAGTGTGGGGACTGGGAATTCTCCCTCTGGTGCTCTGCAATGGGCAGTAAATGGGAGAAGCAGTGTGGGGACTGGGAATTCTCCCTCTGGTGCTCTGCAATGGGCAGTAAATGGGAGAAGCAGTGTGGGGTCAGCTGCCAGAGCCTGCTGGGAATGTGCAGTGGGGATGCAGAGTGCCCAGCCAGCCTGTCCCAGTTTGTGCTCTCAGCCTGAGCTCTGCTGCTGCTGCTGCTCCTTGTGGCAGCTTTTGTTCCAGCTGAGGCGGACGTGGAGGGCCAAGCAGAGTGCTGTGGTGTTTGTAACTGGCACAGCACTGCTCCTGCCCTGCCCCTGGAGGCTTCACCCTTTAATGCCAAACCCCAGCACTAGGTCTGGCAAACCTAAAATGGTTTCATCTTCTCTGAGCTGGCTGGGGGTCAGGAACTGGGGAGCCAGGCGTGCCCCGTGCTGGGATGGGGCTTGTGGCAAGGCGGGAGGTGCACTGGGACCCTGGGCACAGGAGGCTGTGGGTTCCCTGCTCTGCCAGCCCTGCCAGCAGCTGCTCTGGGAGCTGGATTTGTCCCAGTGCCCGTCACCTTCTGTCCTTGTGTCACACTGGCACACAGCTCTTCTGAGGGTGTTCTGCCATCCCTGGCTGCCAGGTTCTAAACCCTGCCTGCTTTGGCTTCTTCCACACACTCTGCATCCAAAAGCCTGGATCTCAACACTGCTGCTGCTGCTCTTCTGCCCCCGTTCCCTGTTTCCCCTCATTCCAGCTCCCTGCAGCGTTTCACTGCTCTGTTACCCACAGCAGCTGGGGCTGCCCTGGATCCCTGGCAGTGCCCAGGCCAGGCTGGACAGGGCTCGGAGCAGCCTGGGACAGTGGAAGGTGTCCCTGCCAGGGCAGGGGTGGCACTGGGTAGTCTTTAACCCTTCCAACCCAAACCATCCTGGGATTCTGGGATTCAACTTCCAGTTCTGCACATCAGAGCGGCTGCCTGCTCTGCTAAACAGGGATAAGAGTTTTGCCAAAGCCTAGTGAATATTTCTCCTAAGCCTTCAGCATCCTGACACTCACACCACCATTATTTATGCTGCAGAGTGGAAAGGCAGGCAGGATTTTAATGGAAACATCCTCTAATCCATCTGCATGAGCATTTCCAGCTCTATTTTTCGGCAGCCCAGCTCTCCCTACCACGGGCAGCCCAACACTCAGCACCTCCCACGCCGAGGCTGAGCGCCAGAATAACTCTCCCAGGTGGCCAAATGCCAGGGAAGAAGGTATTTGTAATGGAATAGAGAGGACAAACCGCTGCTGTCAGAAGCAATCCGGCAGCCCTGCCCTCCCCAGCGCAGCCACGCTCGCTCAGGTGAGCCCGGAGCCAAGGGGCTGTGCTGCCTTGCCGGGAGGATTCCTGCCCGCCTCAGGGTTCAGCTCCGGGGAAGGACAGCAGGACACGGCCCAGCACTGCCAGGACACCCGTGCCAGCTCTGGGGCAGCTGGGGCACCGTGTCCCTGCCAGGGCCGGAGCTGCTCGGGCTGCAGGGGCTGCACTCCCAGCTGCGAGCCCGGGATCACGAGGGGTTTGCTCCAGAAGGGTCCAGAGGTTTTCCAGCCTGGGAGCAGATCCTCGGGTGGTGTAAGCACCGTCCCTTCAGGGAATCCAGTGACTGCCACTGAGCTTTGGCTGAGCAAAGCCCTTCAGAACCCGGCAGAGAGGAGCGCCCTGCCCCAGATCAGATCCCTGCCCAGCACCGGGGGAATCTCTGCTGCCTCGGCTGCCAGGGAGCAGAGCCTGCTGAGAGAAACAGCAATTTAATAAGTGTTGAAACACACTGTCCCCTGAAAGGAAATGGGATAACCACGAGAGTGTGGAGAAGCAGGACGGGATTCCTTCAGGGGGGAGCTTTCTTTGTGAGAAGAGATTTCTGTCAGCAGCCAGTCAGGAGCTCAGCGGTTCCACTCCGGACCAGCAGCCCTTGTCCTTCAGAGGTCTCCCTGAAATGGAGAAGGAGTCACTTAAAATAACATCAGGGCAGCGACAACAGCACCAATTTGCCTGATAAAGCCTTTATCCTAATCTTGATAGGAGCTGACAGTTGGTGTCATCCCGAGTTAGCAGCTCTGAGCTGCAGCCCAAGTCCTGCTGGAAGCTCCGAGCTGCAGCTCCTGGAGGGATTTACTGCGTTGGAAGCTTGAGCCAAACACAAAAACTGTTTTCCAGCCTTGCTTTTCCAGAGTCCCTGGCAGAAGAATGGATATTGGGCAGGGATTGTTCCCTGGGAGGGTGTGAGGCCCTGGCACAGGGTGGAATTCCCAGAGCAGCTGTGGCTGCCCCTGGATCCCTGGCAGTGCCCAAGACCGGGTTGGACAGGTCTTGGAGCACCTGGGGCAGTGGGAGGTGTCCCTGCCATGGCAGGGGTGAATTAAATTGTCTTTGGGGTCCTTTGCAATCCAAACCTCCCTGAGATTCTGTGGAAAAGCCGGGTGGGTGTGCATGCACAGGGCACAGAGACAACTCGGGGACCCAGGAGGGACCTGCTGTGCCAAGGAGCCTCTGCAGGTTCCTGTGATGTGAAACACGACCCTGCTTGTGATCTCACCCACCTCTGTCTGTCTCACAGCTCTGGTAACTGCAGGGACTTACAGGGCCCCGTGCCTCTGGCTGAGCTCCCTGCCAGCTGCCATCCATCCTCTGCAGACAGACAGCTGAAAGTGGGTCAGATTCATCTGAGTGTGGACAAATGAGTCCTGCTCGGAGAGCCAGCTCCTGTCATCTGCAATTCCCCTCGTCCCTGCTCTGCTCTGCCTCGCACGGAGCTGGTGTGCAGCCTGCAGACCCCATGGTTCTGCAGGGTTCTCAGGAGCTGCTGCAGCCTGCAAACACCACTGTTCTCAGGAACTGCTGCAGCCTGCAAACCCCATGGTTCTGCAGGGTTCTCAGGAACTGCTGCAGCCTGCAGACCCCTCTATTCTCAGGAACTGCTGCAGCCTGCAGACCCCTCTATTCTCAGGAACTGCTGCAGCCTGCAGACCCCTCTATTCTCAGGAACTGCTGCAGCCTGCAGACCCCATGGTTCTCAGGAACTGCTGCAGCCTACAGACCCATGGTTCTCCATGGTTCTCAGGAACTGCTGCAGCCTGCAAACACCTCTGTTCTCAGGAACTGCCTGTTTTTATTTGCCGTTTCTGGCTGTCACTGGAGATGTGGCAGACAGGCAGGGAAGGGCCTGTCTGGCGTGCACAGGCTGCAGCAGCTGAGGCACGAGAGGGTCCCACTTCTGCAGGGTTTGCAGCCAAAGGGCAGCTGGGTGACGCTGAGCCCCAGGGCGGCTCCAGAGGCTCCTCTCAGCTCCACGGGCCAGCTGTGGCACTGCTCCTGCCTGCCAGGAGCCCAGAGGTGCCAGGGCAGCTGGCACTTACAGTCACAGGAGTTTGGGCTGGAAGGGCTGCGGGATGTGTCCCTGTCCCTGCAGGGCTGGAACTGGTTGGGTTTAAGGTCCCTTCTGACCCAAACCCGTGTGGGGTTTTCTGGTTCTGTGACCTTCAAAGACCAGCGCCACACTGGCAGGGGGAGGGCAGGAATTTGGGAGGCTGAGGCAGAGCCAGCCATCAGGAGCTTGTGCCAACTGCCCCCTCAAGGCAGGTGCTGATCCCAGTGCCACACCCCTCTCCGAGGGACAGGGGACACCCTGCAGGGCTCCCCTCACACCTCTGCATCACCTTGGGGCACCAAAAGAAGCAGCATTGCTCCCATCAGCTCTCAGAGCCTCCTGTGCTGCTGAATGTCCCCCTTGCCTTGTCCCTGCTGAATGTCCCCCTGCCTTGTCCATGCTGAATGTCCCCCTTGCCCTGTCCCTGCTGAATGTCCCCCTTGCCCTGTCCCTGCCGAATGTCCCCCTTGCCTTGTCCCCTGCTGAATGTCCCCCCTGCCTTGTCCATGCCAAATGTCCCCCTTGCCTTGTCCCTGCTGCAATTCCCAGTCCTGCAGCTCAGCCACCCCCTGCCCAGCCCGCCCCCTTCTCAGGCCAACAAAACAACACCACGGGCTCATTTTTGCTGTGACATTTTCAGGCATTTTCCTGCCGGTGGAGGCTGAAAAGTGACCAGCACAGATTTAATTGTGCTGGTGGGCTGCTCTTACACAAAGGCCTGAGTTCTCTTCACAATGAGCCTCCAATGGCTCTGTGGGAGGCACAGCGGCTCAGCAAAGGGCATTTAAAAGCTCAGCGCTCACTCCCCACTTATGGTAAGGAGGGGCAGCATCGCTGCTGCTCCTCCCGGCTGGATTTTCTGGAATTGGCCCTGGAGCCCTGCAGGTGGGTGCTGTGCAGGACAAGGGTTCTTGCTCTCCAGGGTTTTATGGCAGCTGCTTTCTGCCTCTGCCCTGAGCTCTCTCCTGCTGTCATTAAGGCTTTGCTCTAATTGCAGGAACAAGTTATCCTCACGTGTCCTCTCCAGAGTGCACAAATGGGACGTGATGCTGCTCCATCTCCCTCGTCTCCAAACTGGCACTTAGGGAGTAAAGCAGGGGTGCATTCGAGTCTGAAGAGGACTTTTCAGTCAACAAGGCCCAAGCAGATCCTGTGCTGGGGAAATCAGTGCCACCAGCAATAACAAAACCTCTCCCAAATCACCAGCTTAAGGTTAAAGTCTTTGTACAAAGGCCCAGAGTGTGCGTTGCTCATCAGTCTGCTCATATTTAAGTTGCTTGAGGGATCACTTTTCAGCTTTCCTCCATAATTACAAGAGTTTTCACAAATTAATTACAGAGAGGGGAGGAAAAAGAAAAGGCATAATCATGTTAAGTGCTGGCAGTGGGTGCACCCACTGCTGAAATATTCCTGATAAACTCGGCTGCCAGCTGAGGGCTCCTGTAAGGCTTTGGGCAGAAGGGACTTATGCCCAAACATAAATTCATGTCCAGCACAGCTTTTGGATCCCCCTTTTCCTATGGGTGATCTCTGTCTTGCGGCAGAGACATTTGCACATGTCCCATGTGCAGACACGAGCCCTGAATTTGGAAAACTGTTGTCCTGGAGCCTTCCCTGTTTCCATGAGCCCAGGGGTCCATCCCTGCCCTTTGGTGGTGCCTGGCCCAGGGACACACAGCCACCCCCTGGGGTCCCCCCACAGCTCAGAGTCCTCAGACACCCGTGGGGTTGTGGCACTGCAGTGAGAATTCACTTCCCAAATGTAATGTCAAGTGTAATGATCCTTCCCAATGAAATTCAGAGCCTGGGGAGGGCCTGGCAGTGCTTGGGCAGGACTGCTCCTTCAGCAGCCCGGGCTGCAGGGCTGGGGAGCCCCAGGATCCTCCTGGAAATCACTGGGGATACAGAGGGGACACGGCTGGGAGTGCCTTCATCCCTGGGCCAGAGCACACTGACCCCACAGCTTCCCATCCCATCCCATCGCATCCCATCCCATCCCATCGCATCCCATCCCATCCCATCCCATCCCATCCCATCCCATCCCATCCCATCCCATCCCATCCCATCCCATCCCATCAAACCTTTGTGGATGGAGCTGGGCTGGCACCCGGGGAGCAGGAGAGGATGGAGGGTGGGAGCAGAGTCACCCCTGGCCCTGGGAAACGCTCAGCTCGTGTTCTGTTTGGGTCACTGCGTGCCGAGGTCTGAGCTTGAGGCACAGCAGCCAAATGAAGGGCACAGGACGGAGTCACAGCTTCTCCTCGGTGTGAGAGGCCCCGAGCAGCCCTGCCCAGCCCGGGGCTGCTCACAGCACAGCTCTGTTCCAGGCTGGCACATTTTCCCCTGCCAGCGCTCTGACGGACAGCCGGGATGATCGGAAGGAACACAGCCCCAGGAAAGGGACTCCAAGCCCTTGGCTGACCTCAGCTCGTGCCAACAGCCTGGAAACATCGCCAAGGGAGGGCTGGTGCCCGAGGGAGCCATGAGCTCCCACTGGGACCCTCAGTGACCCCCAGGGAAACACCAAGGTGGAGGCACAGGAGAGCCAGGGCCTGGCAGAACATCCTGCAGACACAGGGCAGCCCAGGGAGACGGGCAGGAGCAGTCCCTGGGTGAGCAGGGATATTTAAATGAGATATGGGGGTTAAATTCTTTATCCAGAGGGTGTGAGGCCCTGGCACAGGTGCCCAGAGCAGCTGTGGCAGTGCCCAGGCCAGGCTGGACACTGGGCTGGAGCACGTGGGACAGTGGGAGGGTGACACTGGGTGGGATTTGGGGTCCCTTCCAGCCCAAACCATCCCCTGATCCTGCAGCACTGCCCAAGGTATGCCAGGCTCCCAGTGTGATGATGATGTGAGGATGGTGGTGGTGATGAAGATGGTGTGAGGTTTGCAGGCCAAGGCAGGGGTTTTGCAGGGAGAGGCCCAGCCACTGCAGGGAATGCAGCAGCAGGGTCACAGTGCCTGCGCCATGCCCCCTGTGCTGGACAGACGGGATTCCCGGAGAATTCTGTCACTGAGAGCTGGACAGACGGGATTCCCAGGGAATTCTGTCACCGAGAGCTGGACAGACGGGATTCCCAGGGAATTCTGTCACCGAGAGCTGGACAAAGGAGATTCCCGGGGAATTCTGTCACAAAGAGCTGGACAGACAGGATTCCCAGGGAATTCTGTCACTGAGAACTGGACAGACGAGATTCCCAGGGAATTCTGTCACTGAGAACTGGACAGATGAGATTCCCAGGGAATTCTGTCACCGAGAGCTGGACAGATGAGATTCCCAGGGAATTCTGTCACTGAGAGCTGGACAAAGGAGATTCCCAGGGAATTCTGTCACAAAGAGCTGGACAAAGGAGATTCCCAGGGAATTCTGTCACTGAGAGCTGGACAAAGGAGATTCCCAGGGAATTCTGTCACTGAGAGTTGGACAAAGGAGATTCCCAGGGAATTCTGTCAACAGAGACAGGGCAGTGGTGGGACGTGGGAATGAGCCCAGGGCCTGGCAGCTCGGGCTGGGCTGCTGTCAGAGGAAGGCTGAGGGTGGCAGGGGCACGCAGTGAGAGCCTCACTCAGGGCAGAAATGGGCACCACTTGTCAGCTGTCACACAGAGAGAATGAGACCCCGAGGGCAGAGGCTGGAGCAGGACAAAAATCAAACCAGAAATCACAGCCAGCTGCTCTTTCCCTGGCAAGGGCATACATCCATGGATCAGATTCCACAGAATCCCTGGGCTGGAAGAGACCTTCAAATCAACCCAGCCCCAGCACCTCACCTCAGCCCTGGCACCCAGTGCCACATCCAGGCTTTGTTAAACACACCAGGGATGGGGACTCCCCCACCTCCCCGGGCAGCCACTCCAGAACTTTATCACCTTTCTGGAAATAACTTTTTCCTGATTTCCAGCCTGAGTTTCCCTCGGTGCAGCTCGAGGCTGTGACCTCTGGCTCTGTCAGTGCCTGGAGAAAGAGCCCAAGCCCAGCCGGGCACAGGCACCTTTCAGGAGCTGTGGGGAGTGCTGGGGTCACCCTGAGTCTCCTTTTCTCCAGGCTGAGCACCCCCAGCTCCCTCAGCCGTTCCTCACAGGGTTTGTGCTCCCAGCCCCTCTCCAGCCTCGCTGCCCCTCTGGATGAGCTCAAACATCTCCAAGTCCTCCCCAGACTGAGGGGCCAGCACTGGCACAGCACTGGAGGTGCTGAGTGCAGGGCAGGATGTCCTGGTGCAGGCCAGGAGCCTCCTGGCCAGCAGGGCAGGGCGCTGGCTCTGGTCAGAGGCTGGCTGGATGTGCCAGGACAGAAATCACCCGGCACGGGGGGCAGTCACTCCGCTGCCCGGCCCTGGGGTCTCACAGGCCGTGCCCGTCATTCCCCCATTCCCGGGGGGGCTGAAGGGATCAGGAAACGGAACGGAGCCCCGGGGTTGGGAATGGCCAAGGAGAAGCAAACCCCAGGTGTCCCTGCCCAGGGCAGGGGGAATGGGATGATCTCTGGGGTCTCTTCCAACCCAGGCTGCTCTGGGATTCTGTGATTTTTGGAAGACCATTCCCAGTCCCCCCAGCTCTCAGTGCTCTCATGAACAGTTTGGACACCTCTGGAGAATTTTTAAATTCAATTTATTTTCCCTTCAGATGGAGTCAGGATTGAATATTGGAAGGAGAGGAGAAGGTTGGGAAGGAGCAAGGGGTGCATCCCGAACAAATCCCCGCTGGCTCTGGTTGTTATGTGGAATTGGGCTGCATCTGTCACATCTGATTAGATTGTGTTGTCCTTTTTTATCTCCCTGATCTATGCTATGATTCTTCTGGCTTTATGTGACATTTCCTTGGCAATAGAACTGCTTGGATTAGATATTCAGAGTGTTTCCCTCACCATAAAATATCCAAATTGCAAAGGGTTATTTATTTGCACAGTTATGTCTTGCTTTGTCTTTTTGTTTATTTTTAATGTTGCTTTTTTTATGATATTTTTTGTATGCTGGTGCTGCTTGTAAAGAGGATCCGTGTGGCTTTTTGCATTAAAAAATATCACCGAGTTAAACTTAGAGCAGGGCTACCAGGTTTGTACTTGGGCAAGGACACATTTGGGTTTTGATGTTCCAGGAACTGTGTCTCCCTTTTCTTGGCCTGGTGTCAGTAAATCCAGTAAATCCACTGAGTCCTTTTAGAGAACTATGGAATGTTTGTCTTTGAAGGGACCTTAAAAATCACCATGGGCAGGGACACCTTCCAGCAGAACAGTGTCCAGCCTGGCCTGGGACACTTCCAGGGATGGGCAGCCCCAGCTGCTCTGGGCACCCTGTGCCAGGCCCTTTTGGGTCAAATCGTTCAGGGGAGGAAGAATCCCACCCAAAATGAGCGTTACCCACCCTGGCTCTGCTGCAAAGTCCCTGGGCTCTGTCGTGACTTGTGAGAAACAGCTGGGGATAGTGACAGAAACAGGGACCAGGGACTGGTGTGCTCCAAATTGTGACACCTCCAGGGGCTGCTGCTCTCCAGGGGCTGGTCTCCTGGGTGACAGCCATTCCCTGTCCTGTGGCCCACGGCAGGCCAGCCATGGGCTGTGGGGATCAGGAAGGGCAGGGTGTCAGCAGAATGGTGGGACAAGTGTCCCCTGTCCCTGTCCCTCACCCCCAGCACCAAACACTGCCCTGTGGGTGACACCTGGCAGTCCCCTCCTCGGGACCCCAGCCCACCAGACCTGTCACAGCTCGGTGCCAGCAGAACCTTTCCCATTTTCATCCAGGATCAGCAGGGCTGAAAGAGCCCTGAAACACCAACTTTGTGCCTGCGTGTGCATGTGCTCAGGAGATAAATCTAATCCCTGGGACTGAGTGGCTAATGAACTCCTCTCTGGAGTCTGCTGATTATCCCCACGGAGGTGAATCCGTGCTGATGAATTAGCAATGGATTGCTGGAGTATCTGGGCCCTGTCTGCTGAGGCAATTTTCCTGCTGAGGAAACGAGTGTTTGCCAAGCCAAACACCCAACAGCCTCATCTTTGTCTCCATGTGTGCAAGAGAACCATTCCCAGCTCCCTCACCGAACCCTGGCCACGGAGAGGGGATGGCTGAAGGGCTGAGCTGCTTTGAGAGCCTGGGAAGAAGGGCTGGGAAAAGATTTGCAGCTCAGCTCAAGCACAAGACGTGAAATAAACCCCAGCAGTGATGGGCAGAGCCCTCGGGGCCAGCCCTGTCCCTTCTCTTGTCCAAGCACAGCTTGGGCTGAGCTCAGAGCTGTCCCCTGGCTCTGCACACCTTGGGCTGAGCTCAGAGGTGTCACTGGGCTCTGCACACCCTGGGCTGAGCTCAGAGGTGTCACTGGGCTCTGCACACCCTGGGCTGAGCTCAGAGGTGTCACTGGGCTCTGGACACCTTGGGCTGAGCTCAGAGGTGTCACTGGGCTCTGGACACCCTGGGCTGAGCTCAGAGCTGTCCCCTGGCAGGGACATAGTGACATTCCCCCTTGGACTTCCCCCAGCCCAGCTCCCTGCACTGGAGCCACAGAAGCTCCCCAAAACAGGAGGCCACATGAGGAGACAAGGGATGGAGCACAGGGCGTGGGGCAGAGCTGTGGGAGTGCTCCACAATCCTTTTTCCACTCTGGATGTCCCCAGGCTGGCTGTGGAAGGACAGTGACCCAGGATGTGCCAGCCTGAGCCAGGGCATGCAGCATTCCCTGCCAGCCCGGGGCTGTGGCAGCATTTGCATTTAGATGGGAGCAGTTATGAGCTCAGACAGCCTTTTGACACCACAGCTGCTGCTCACAGCTGCTCCTTGATGGAAACAGGTCCCTTCTGGTGGTCACACCTCAGTTCTTGGGTGTCTTCCCCCCTTGTCCGAATAAAAGCGTGGGCTGGAGGTGCCAGACAGCAGAAAATTCCCCTGTGGAATTCCCCTTTCCTCACTGCAGCCTCAGCTCTGACAGATGGAGGGGAGGGGAGACTGCCCCCAGCCCCTGCCCAGGAGCATTTCTGTGTCAGGGGGCTCCAGGCAGGGGCTGAAGGAGACCCAGGGCAGGGCAGGGCAGGTGCTGTTCATCATCCACAGGGGCTACAGAGGGGCACAGCTTCCCTGGGCTGCAGGCAGAGAATGCTTTGGCACCCTAAAGACAATTTAATCCCACCCCTGCCATGGGGACACCTCCCACTGCCCCAGGTGCTCCATCCCCAGTGTCCAGCCTGGCCTGGGCACTGCCAGGGATCCAGGGGCTGCCATAGCAAAATTGGGCACCTGTGCCAGGGCCTCACACCCTCCCAGCCAGGAATTCCTTCCCAAGGACCATCCAAGCCTGCAGTGGAGGCCACTCCTGTCTCTCCAGGCCCTGTCCAAAGTCCCTCTCCAGATTTCTGGTGCCAGTCCTGGTGCAATGGCCCCTGGCACTCTCTCCATGCCGGGACCCTTCAGTTCAGACAGCCCTGGACATCCCAACTGCCAGCACACATCTGCCTGCCAGGACAGGAGGTGACCCTTAGAGCATCCCCGGAGCCTGGGGGGGATGCAGTGAGCCTGGGCGTGCTCCCCAGGGAGCAGAACTCCCCAAATTCCCTGGGCTGCAGCAAACCCCAGCACCAGCCCGTGCCCTGCCCCAGAGATGGACACCTCTGCAGGGACAGGGCTGCCTGGTGTGACTCGGGGGCTCCATCTCCCTGGAGTGCTTCTGACATGGAGGAAAATGAAATTATCAGCTTAAACACGCTCTGTATGACCACAGAATTGTTTAGGCTGGAAAAGACTGAGTCCAGCCATTCCCTGCCAGGAGCCAGCAGCACCAGCAGCCTTTGTGCAGCCCCTGGGGTGGCCTTGGTGGCATTGTGACAGGGGTGGCACAGAGACAGCCCCAGGAAGGGCAGCTCAGACCCCCCAGTCACCCATCCCTCCCCTGGTGCCGCTGCTGTGACATCCCACTGATCCCGGCAGCTCTGGGGCTCCACAGGACCCCGGGGTCCCTGTCCTCACCCCAAAAATGCCAGCCCCGTGCAGCTGAAGGGTTTTCTGCTGAATCCCAGGATGGGCGCAGCCCCACTGTCACTGCCCTCACCCCAAAAATGCCAGACCCCTGCAGCTGAAGGGTTTTCTGCTGAATCCCAGGATGGGGGAGCCCCCACTGCCCACTCCTGGAGTTGGGGGACATAGAAGCCAAGCATCCCACACAAGACCTGGCCAGGGACATGGATCCTGCACTTCCCTCTGCAGGAGGTGCCCCCTGCCCCTTGGAGATCCACTGCTGATTTGTTTACCAAGCCAATTTAAAAACTAATATTAACCAGCATTAGAGTCTTGACAGGGATGGGTTTTTCCCCTTCAGTGGTGAAATTGGATGTGAATTTTGAATTTTCCAGTCAATTGAGCAAGCTAAGCACTGGTGATGCAACAGGCCCTGTAACGTGTGCATGTTTTATTCCATTTTTCCTTGAGGGATCTGTATCAGAAAGGCACAAGGAAAAGATGAAAAGAATGGGAGATGCTATAAATTACAGGATCAGCCCTTAGGGGACTCTGAAATCCTTTCCAGGTTATTTTCCTTTGCGTCCTGGGTTCTCCCAGGGTCCCCCTAAGCAGTGGTATTCCTGTCACTTCAAACTTGTCAGGATTGAGAGCTGGAAGAAAAAGGGCTCAGACAGAACTGGGAGGAACAGAGTTAGTTGGAAACTCAGTGGGACCCTTGCTCAGCAGCAAACACCAGGAAATGGCCATTCTGGGGTGGAAATCTCAGTCTTTCCCATGAAACCAGGAGTGCTGGGTCAGGCTGAGGAGCTCAGGAGCAGTTCTGGAAATCCTGGATTTAGGAGGGGTCATGGCACACCCGGAGCTCAGGCCTGAACTGGGGTAACCCAGAAACACCCTCTCCAGAAACGAACCCCACTTTCCGTGGGGCCGGCCCCGTGCCGAGGAGCCCTCCAGCAGCAGTGGGTGCTCCGTGACAAACGCCTGAGCAGGCTTTGCAGGAGCTCTGCTTTGGGATGTCCTCACAGCAGACAGGGACTCATCTCCAGTTTTTAACCAGACTTTTGACACCCAACAACAGTTGTGACTGAAGTGCTGCCCTCAGGTTTCGCATTTCTTTCTGTCCTTGTGACAGAACAGGGATTTTAGGATTTCCAGTCTCCCCGGTTCCCTCCTGCCTCATTCCGGCCATGCAGGATACGCTCCCAGCTGGGACATTTTCCCTCTTGCCTTGCAGGGGTTAACAATAAATCACCTGTGGGTTGCAGGCTCACTCCCAGCCCCTGTTCCGAGGGGCTCGCTGCCAGTTTGTGTGCCAGGCTCCCAGGCATGCCCAGGGATCCTGAGTCAGGGTGAATTTGCTGCGCTCCTGCCGGGCTGTCAGCGCTCACCCCACCGTGCAGCCCAGACCCTGCTCCGAGCCGGGCTGCAGCAGGGACACGCTCATTTCCCAGCTCACACGGTGTCATCACTTTATTCAACCCCAGACAAGCCTGACACCTCGGTGACAGAATGTTATTTCCCTAACCAAGTGTCTTGACACCAAAAATTAGGCTAAATTGCATTATTTTAAAGGAGCAGATGGGAATGCTAAAGCTCAGACTGCCACAGTCCACGGTGGGCCCTCGGCCAGGGCAGGAGCTGCAGGCAAAGCCCAGCTCCTGTTCCTTCCCGAGGAGAGCCCGTCTCCCTCCCGAGCTCCCCAGCCTGGGGCGCAGGGACAGGGCCGGTTTGCAGGACCCCGGGATCAGGGGGGCTGGACAGTCCCTCCAAAGCCATCCAGACCCGGCTGTGCCCGATCCCCCTTGTCCCCAGCCCAGGAGTCACAGCCAGGCTGCCCTGGCACCTCCAGGGACGGGCACTCCAACCTGGGAAGGGAAGGGAAGGGAAGGGAAGGGAAGGGAAGGGAAGGGAAGGGAAGGGAAGGGAAGGGAAGGGAAGGGAAGGGAAGGGAAGGGAAGGGAAGGGAAGGGAAGGGAAGGGAAGGGAAGGGAAGGGAAGGGAAGGGAAGGGAAGGGAAGGGAAGGGAAGGGAAGGGAAGGGAAGGGAAGGGAAGGGAAGGGAAGGGAAGGGAAGGGAAGGGAAGGGAAGGGAAGGGAAGGGAAGGGAAGGGAAGGGAAGGGAAGGGAAGGGAAGGGAAGGGAAGGGAAGGGAAGGGAAGGGAAGGGAAGGGAAGGGAAGGGAAGGGAAGGGAAGGGAAGGGAAGGGAAGGGAAGGGAGAGTGACAAATCTCTGTCACCCCTGCAGGTCCCACAGAGGCACAGCCAGGAGAAGGACACCAGGCCAGCAGTGGAATCCCTGCCCAGGGCTCTCTGCCACCCCTGGCTCTGAGGCTCCTTTGCCAGGGCACAGCTGGGCTCCCCACAGGCAGAGCTGCCCCGGCCAGCCCTGAGCCCAGCCAGGCTGCCCTGGAGCACTGCTGGGCTCCAGCACCTGGGGAAGCCTTTGCCAGCCCTGCCTCACGTCTGCCCTGGAGCTGTTTGGAGCTGGCTCCAGCGAGGAGCAGGGACGGTGACATCCCTGCTGACACTCCCGGACTTCCCCTGGACAGCGAGGCTGTCACAGCTGGGGTTTTACAGTGGCACTTTTTGGGATGCTTTCCAAGTGGTCAATGTGCTTTAATGGGCACATTCATTCACATTTTTGCAATGGGCTCCATATCCAACTGTCACATCCACACTTTGGAGAAGGATGACATGTTTGGTCCTCTGAACACTCTCTTGTTCCATGTCCAAGGTTCCTCATCCCTGATCTGAAACTCCACCAACTGGAAGTCTCTGCACAAATAAAACCACCCAAAAACTCCGGGTAATTTCTATAAATACAAACCCAAGTGCAAATTGGAGCAGATTGGGCAATTTCTGCACACTCAGGAAGCAGAAATGCAAGGAGTTTTTAAGAAACAGTTGGGGAGAAAGCAATCAAAAAGACAACATCAACAACAACAACAACAAAAAGATATGTAGATGTGGGGAACAAATCGGTGTGCTGGAAATGGCAGCGTTTAGCTGGAAAGGAACCCCCCAGGAGAGCAAACAGATAATGCTGAGGGAGGAGGAGATGGGCAGGCAGCAACCGAGAGGGAGACAGCAAAGGGGCTGAGCTGGGGGAACAGTGAGAGCCATGGAAGCAGCAGAGAGAGCACAACCATCGTTAGTGTGGGGAGCAAAGAGAAATAATGAGCAGCAAATTGCAGGCAGCTTTGGCAATTAGCAGCAAGGGATGCTCCTGCACTGCTGCTGCACTGCTGCTGCACCGCTGCTGCACCACTGCTGCACTGCTGCTGCACCGCTGCTGCACCACTGCTGCACTGCTGCTGCACCGCTGCTGCACCGCTGCTGCACGGGCAGGCTCCAGCACGTCCTCCCCGTCAGGGAGCCCGGCTCGGGTGCTCTGAGGACACCAGGGCAGGGTGGGCACAGCTGGCACAGCTGGCACAGGTGTGCCACGAGAGGGAACAGCTGGGGAACACCACGAGGCTGAAAAGTGTGGGTGCCAAGGGATCTCAGGGAAGCATTCCAGTTTGATAATGCTCTGAGTAGGGTACATGTGTGTGCATCTGATGGGTTGGGAAGGAATTCCTGGCTGGGAGGGTGGGGAGGGGCTGGGCTGGAATTCCCAGATTTGCTGTGGCTGCCCCTGGATCCCTGGCAGTGCCCAGGCCAGGTTGGACACTGGGGTTGGAGCAGCCTGGGACAGTGGGAGCTGTCCCTGCCATGGACTGGTGGCACTGGGTGGCATTTGAGGTCCCCTCCAACCCAAGCCAAGCCATCCCGGGATTCTGGAATTCCCAGCACCCCAGTGCCAGGTCAGTCAGCTCTGGGTGCTGGGTGCTCACCGCCAGCTCAGCTGTGTGTGAGGATGCTGCAGGGTCTGTCCCAGCTGCCTGGGGGATCCCAGCCCTGAGTGTGGGGATGGGGCAGAGGGGCTGTTCCTTCCCTTCCTGCCCCCAGAGGGAATTCCCAGCAGAGGGAATCCCTGGGGGGGTAAGAGTGGCCGAGCACAGCTCCTCAGGGGGGTTTAGCCCACTGACCTCCGTGCCCAGCCTTGGACATCCCCAGGGTCATCCAAGGCTCTGATTCCCACTGCAGGTTTTGGAATCAGAGGAGTGATCAGCTTGGAAAAGCCCTCTAAGCTCACCAAGTCCAACCATCCCAGCACTGCCCAGGCCACCACTGCCCCTGTCCCCAAGGGCCACATCCACAGGGCTTTGGAATCCCCAGGGATGGGACTCCAGCCCTGCCCTGGGCAGCTGGGCCAGGGCTGGGCAGCAATTTTGGCAAAGAAAAGTTTCCCAGTATGTATTCCAAACCTTCCCTGGTGCAACTGGAGGTCATTTCCTCACGGAGAGGGAAGCCAGGCCCCTGATCCCAGAGTGCCTGGCAGTCCTGGAGCCAACAGGAATCCAAATCCTTCCTGTCCTCCTGCCAGCCCTTGAGCAGAATAACCACCTCAGCCTCTCCCTTGCAGCTGACGCCTCCCTGGTGTGTCCAGCCGGTCCTTGGTGTGGGAGCCCAGCACACCCCTCTGGCTGCCCTGGCTGGCTCCAGACCTGGCAGGGGCTTGGAGACCTTGGCACGGAGTAAAAACACCTGTGGCTTCCATTTTAGCCCGTGGAAAAAGCTGCCAGCTCTGTGTGAGGAATTACAAGCCACAAGGGTTTGAGTAGTGTGGTAGTTGAGTTAACACAGGGTGAAAAAGTAGAATTTTGGGGTTTTTGAAATGGGATTCAGGGGGTACAAGATGGAGGGATTTGGGTGTGTCCTGACCTTCTTCTCCTTCTCCTTGCCCTCCATGCCTTGCTGTGCTGGTGACACTTTTCTGTTGGTTTAAGGACAGACACACTGTCCAACATAAATGACAGATATTGGCACGTTATTGCAAACATGGCACAGGCAGTTTTTGGTATAAAATGCAAACACCGCCCTGAGGGCAGACAGAATGCCATGGCCGAGCTGCTGGCCAGAGCTCAGCAGGGCAGAGAGAGAATGTTCTAGAGAAGGGAAAATAAATACCCTTGAGAAGCCGACCCTGCACATTCAGACTGCTCCTTCGGCTGCACGGGCTGGGAAACGAGGACTTTACAATCTTGGGGTCACCTCGATCACCATGGACCCTGAGACTTGGCAAAGCCAGGTGAGATCCTGCCCTGGATGCAGGGAGCAGTGCAGGGAGCAGTGCAGGGAGCAGTGCAGGGATCCTGTCCTGGCTGCAGGGATCCTGCCCTGGCTGCAGGGATCTTGTCCTGGCTCCAGGGTTCCTGTCCTGGCTCCAGGGTTCCTGTCCTGGCTCCAGGGAGCAGCACAGGGAGCAGAGCCTGCTCAGGTCCATTCCTGTGGTGGAGATGGCTCTGGGCAGGAGATTAAATCTCTGGGCAAGAGATTCTCCTCCCAGGGCAGCTCCAGGGGTCCCACCTGGGAGGTAAATGAGGGAACAGAAGGGCTGGGGGTGAAAGGGAGGGGGAAAAACAGAGCCTGGAGCATGAACAGAGCAGGGAACGGGCAGGGGCAGTGCCAGGGGTGGGACCTGCTGAGCCCGGACACGGAGATGGACACGGGGATGGACACGGGGATGGACACAGAGATGGACATGGAGATGGACACAGCTGGACACGGGGCTGGACACAGACCTGGACACAGCACGGGACCAGCTGGGATTTACAGGGGGAAGGCAGCAAATGGCAGACGGTTTTTAGCAGGCCTGGGCACAGAAATGACCTAAGGAGCCTAAATCTGTTCTGGAGTACATCTGGGCACCTGCACTGGTTTTTCCTTCCCATTTCCAAGCTCTTTTTCCCAGCTGTCAGCAGCGCAGGCACAGACCATGGAACAACCTTTAGCTCCTGCAGAGCTGAAGGAAAATAAACCAAACAAATCAAAGAGTCCTCTTGAAACCCATTGGGCTGGGACACAGCTGAATGAAATATTTATGACAGAGTTCCTCCTTCTAAAGGGCAAGAGGGAAACATGAGCTGAAGCAATGGGTAAGGAGCAGAGGCAGGATCTGTCAGTCTGGTGGAGCCAAATAGAATTTCAGATGCAAACACACTAGTGTTTGAAAAGAAACTTCTTGGTGTGATTTTGTTTGCTTGGGAGAACTCTGCTATTTCATCTTTTCTTGTTCTTGTCCTTGGAATTATTGAAGTGTCCAGGACAGCTCTTGCAAGTCAAATATGAGTCCTATGCCTTTCACTTCCCCCCTCAAAGAAACCTTTCCACCAATTAAAAATGAGGGGAATTCAACTCAGGCCCAGCTGAAAGCACATCTTATTGTCTGTAAATCTTGGCAAAACACAAAGCTTTCCATTTGAAGCTTAATTCTATTTTTTATTGGTATTATTCTGGGGGAACAGTGGAAACCCCACTTCTGCCTGTTAGCCCATGGATCTGGGAAATAATTCCTCCTGCAGAACCAGAGTATCCCATGACAGTGAGAACCCTCCCATGCTGGAGAGCAGAACCTGAACCTCACGCCTGTGCCAGGTATTTATTGGTTACCATCCTTTGTTTTACCTCCTTAGCTGACTTTTCTCCTCTCTCAGATGTGCCATTCATTTCTCAGCTAAACATTTCATTCAGGAGCAATGGATTATTTTTTGGGATAAATGGCTGTCACTGTCTCCTCTCAGCAGCAATTAAAGCTCTCAGCATCCCAGGTGATGAGCAGTTCGTGCCTCTTGTCACAGGTAACAAGTTCTTCTGGGGAAGGAGCTGACAGAAATTCCTCTGCCAGGAGCCAGAACCAGCTCCTGGATCCTCCCAGGGGACGGCACTGGGAACCCCCAGCCCGCTGTTCCTGGGATGCAGAGACTGGTGCCTTAGGATTTGAGCTTTTATATTTTCATAGGTTGCAATCCTGCAGTTCATTTGTACATAACTCCAAACTCCATATTCAGTGTGAGCCGCTGCTTTTCCATTTTGGGCAGACACAGCAGTTCCTCTCCAGGCCTGGGAACCAAGGACTCCTCACTGCCTCCGGCCAGAGAGGTGGAAACGAAAGTGAGCTGGGGGCAGCAAACCTGGGGTAAATTACTTCATCAGCTGTAATTGGAAGATGAACCTCAATATGCAAATGGACCACAGTTATAAAAGTGTGAAAACCCGTGACCTGTTGTCCATTTTTTGGGTGTAGTGCCTGGGCCTGGGAATGGACTGGCCACATTCCCTGCAGGATCACCCATCCATGCAGCACACAGCCCCAGCCTGGCACAAACCCCTCGTGCTCTCTGTCCCTGGCTCTGCCTGTGGGGGAGCATCCCCCGGAGCTTGGGGTGCAGGGACCCCGCTCCTCGTTCCCATTCCCGTTCAGTTCCTTACTCTCATTCCTGTTCAGTTCCTTGTTCCCATTCCCATTCAGCTGCTTGTTCCCATTCCCGTTCAGTTCCTCACTCTCATTCCTGTTCAGCTCCTCATTCCCATTCCCATTCAGCTCCTTGTTCTCATTCCCATTCCATTCCTTGTTCCCATTCCCATTCAGCTCCTCATTCCCATTCCCATTCAGCTGCTTGTTCCCATTCCTGTTCAGTTCCTCACTCTCGTTCCCGTTCAGCTCCTCGTTCCCATTCCCATTCAGTTCCTCACTCTCATTCCCATCCAATTCCTCTTTCTCATTCCTGTTCCCATTCCCGTTCAGTTCCTCACTCTAATTCCTGTTCAGCTCCTCATTCTCATTCCCATTCCCATTCCCATTCCCATTCCCATTCCCATTCCCATTCCCATTCCCATTCCCATTCATTAGCTCCCCATCCTGAAGAGGCAGAGCCCGTGTGGCCTGGCACTGGATCAGGTGGATCAGGTGGATCAGGTGGATTCTTTCCGAAGCAATCAGAGCAAAATAAATGATTGTTTTGCATTCTTCTTTGTGGGAGGAGAGAATTGATGGACTGTTGGTGTGACCAGTGTGGCTGGAGAGGTGGCAATTCCGTCCTCCAATCCACAGCCACCTCTGGAATTCCATAAATATCAGATGCTTGAATAAAACGCTCTCTTTTTTGGCCTTTGAACTTCCCAAGCGTTTGTGTTCTTACTTCATGTCCAACAGCGACAGGGGTGTGGATGGATGAGGGATGCATGGCTGGCTCTCACAATTAAAGGATGGACATTGTGCATGTTAAGAGGAGTTTTGCAGATGTACGGTTATGTTTCTCCTGGCGCTGTTGTCACGGGATGCCCTCAGCAGTCACACATTTGGGGGGGTCGGCTCGTTCCTGTGGCACACCCGACCTCCAACCAAGCTGTAAGGAGGTGACCTCCACCCAGGGCAGCGGAGAAAACGACTGACAAGACTTTGGGAGGGTTAGAGGTACAACAGGCAGAAAAGCCATTGTGTGGATGAGCACATGGTGACTGAATCCTCTGCTCCTGGTGCTGTATTATTTTCTTTATTCAGTCTTCTGTTGTATTTTTGATAAGGATTTAATAACCCCTCTCGGTGTTTTGGAGGTGAGTGCCATGTCTCACAGGTGGAGCTGATGGAAGTTCACCCGGCCCACGAGGGCTGGTCCCATTCCCAGGGCCATGTCCCCAAGGGAGCATCCAGCCCCACACCCCGGCCTTCCAGCCCTGCAGGGACAAACCCAGCACGTTCCCTCCTGAAAGCAGCCGGGAGCTGTGCAGATCACAGCCCGTCCCTCCTTCCCTCCCTGCTGGCCGTGCCTGGCCTCAGCCAGCCCAGACTGAGCGGTTCCCTTGCCAGGGACACAATTCCTGTGCCCCTGGGACTGGCTGGAGTCTGGGCTGGCATCGGCAAAGGGCCGGAGGAAGAGGAGGAGGAGGAAGGGTCAGGAAGGGAGGGAAAAGGGGAAGAAGAGAGAAGTGAGCAGAGCTTTGTGCACTAAAGCTGTGGGCAGCAGCTGCTGCTGCGAAATATGGGTGGAAAGGAGCCAGCACGAAGGACGGATTTCGCTCTCTGGCCTTCCCACATGGAGGGAAGAAGGAAGCATTGGTGGAGGGTCTGGAAAAGAAAATTAAAGTCCAGGTGGTGAGGCTGGGTGAGGGCAGCCTGCAGCAACCTGGCAAAGACAGCATCTGGTCTTGCTGAGCTTCCTAAGGAAAACAAACACCCTCTGCCCTCCTGAAATGCTCTTTTGGGGTGCTGGGAAGGGGCTGGAGAGTTCCTGAGGGAGCTGGGAAGGGGCTGGAGAGTTCCTGAGGGAGCTGGGAAGGGGCTGGAGAGTTCCCGAGGGAGCTGAGGGGGCTCAGCCTGGAGCAAAGGAGGCTCAGGGGGACCTTGTGGCTCTGCACAGCTCCTGCCAGGAGGGGACAGCCAGGGGGATTTGGGATCTGTTCCCAGGAACAGGGACAGGAGAAGAGGGAACGGCCTCAGGGGAGCCTCAGGGTGGATATTGGGAATATTCCTCATGGGAAGGGTGTTCAGGCCATGGCAGTGCCCAGGGAGGTTTGGGGTGCCCATCCCGGGGGGATTTCAGAGCCCTGTGTCTGTGACACTGGGGGACACGGGGCAGTGCTGGGGAAACACTGGGCTCGATGTTTGGCTCAGGGATTTCCAACCAAACCAATTCCATGTTTCTCTTTACTCTTCTCCTTCCACGATTTGCCCCACAAGTTTCTCTCTGTGCTTCTCTCTGCATTCTCCAGAGGTTACTCACCTACATATTCCTGGGACTCGTGTTTTTTTACGGATCTGATTTTTAAAGCCCAGGTTTTCCAAAATCCATCCCGTGGTCCAGCTGCACCCACTTGTCACAGACAGGTTCACCTCCCCCTCCTCCCCCAGGTACCAGCTTGGCCTCTGTCCCTTCTTCTGCCACCGTGGCACCCCAGGGAGGTAGGAAATAAAATGGAATCCAGGCATATTCCCCATTTTTCCTCCTCAATTTGATCCTGTCTGGGTTGCCACTTTCCAAACATCCTGCAGCACCAGAAGGAAATCAATTTTCCAGGGGTGAGACCTGGATTTCTCTGCTGTGCCCGCTCTTTGTTCCACCCTGTCAGGAGAAGCCAAGGAGATTTCAGGGCTCTTTGTGGCTCCTTTCCAGCCCCATGCTGCCAGGGTTACTTCACTTTTCACTCTGCAGCCCGGGGAAACCGAGCTGTCACCAATTAACACCCTGTTCTCACACTTCCCCTGACTGCAGGGAGAGCAGGAACAGACACTTGGGTTTGTTTTTCCTGTTCAAACAGGGCAACTCTCCCAGCTCAGCCCCACCAGGGCTGGGCAAATGGATCTGTTTTCCACTATGGCCACAGAAAAACTGGAAGTGCAATCAGAAACTCCCTCAGTGAGGAGGCCCAGAGGCAAGGGTTCCACACCAAATCAGCTTCCTCGTCCTAAAAAATAACAGTAGGGTGACACTTATGGGGTGCTGTGAGTGTTCCATCCTCCATCGAGGAAAATATTCCCAACAGGGAGGAACAGCACCAGCCATGGAGGGGTCTGGGGGTGCAGAGGGAAGTGCTGGGTGCCCCAGGCTGAGATGGGAGCACGGGAACCCTCCCGTGGAAGAGGCAAGAGAACAGCCTGGAGGAGGAGGGAAGGCTTTGGAGACGGGATGGGGATGAGGAATCCGTGGCTTCAAGGAGGAGCAAACAGCTGTGCCCGGCGTGGCCTGGCTGGGGGTGAACATCTGGGGGCTAACGGGACCTGGAGAGCTCCCAGGGCTCGAACCCCCAGCCAGACAATGCCCACCAGGCACTGCTGCACCTCTCCCACCCGGAAACCGTGGAAAATCCTGAGCTGGGAGGGACCCACGGGGACCATCAGCCCAGCTCCTGCCCCTGCCCCTGCCCCTGCCCCTGCTCCTGCTCCTGCTCCTGCCCCTGCCCCTGCCTGTGCCCAGCACAGCTCAGTGGGAACCAGCAGGCTCTGGATGCAGCAGGAAAACCTCCTTTTCCTTCTGAGCAGAGCTGGGGGCTTGCACAGGATTCCCTGGGGTCCTGTCCTGCAGCATCCCCAGCCCTGGGAACAGGAGCCTGGCTGAGCTCCAGCCCGGGCACCCCTGCCCCTGTCCCTGCCCAGGTGTGCACACCTGGCTCAGAACCACAGACAGGAGCAGGAAATCACAGCAGGGCTCACGGGGCAGCATTTCTGCACCTCGGCGTGGCAGCTGCCATGAGGATCCTGGCCCAGGGGAGCTGCTGAGAAAAGCTCTGTGATTAACTGATTGAACTGAAAAAAAACCTCCTTTGGGCTGTACTTTTCCATTTTTCACTGGCAAATCATTGCAACAAAATAAACACGTTTTGTTTATGTGGGAACCTCTTCCCATTTAAAATAAATACTTTTGTGTTTTAAGCTGAAGTGAAACAAGGGAAATATTGTTTCAAACAGAGACATCAAATGGTTTTTTTGGAGGGGAAAAAGGTAAATTGAAGCATTTGTCTTTCAAAATTGTCTGGTTTGGTTATTTCAACACAAACAAGGGACTGAGATTGATATAAAACCACAGCATGTTGCAGGTGACCTGAAAGTGGATCTGCCAGTGCAAAAAGTTCCAGGTAAAAATGTTTTCCTGGTTCCACAACAATTGATTCCTGAGCAGAATTAGGATTTAAAGCCTGGGCCACACAGTTTAATCCACTCCCCCCCAGACCCAGTGCAATCCTTTGGAACACGACGGGGGAGGAGAAGAAGGGGGCAGGGAAATCTGCAGGGGGAAGAAAGGAGCAGATACAGACGGCTCTGCTATGCACTTAACTTGAAAATGAGGAAGAAAGCAGGTTGGAACAGGACAATTAGAGCCTGAGCATCACAGACCTTTCCAAAATGGAGAGACAGCAGGGGGAATTAATGGACAGAAATGCAACCCAGTAATTAATTGATAAATGGCATTAGAGAGTTTTCTAAAGAAGGAGAGACCAACGTGACTTATCTTCCCCAAGGCAGGAGACAATTTCTCCCTCCTTTCACCTTGCAGATAAGGACAGAGAGGGGGAAGCTTCCCTTTGGAGGCTCAGGAGGAATCTGGAAGGTGAAGACAAAAGCAAAGGCCCCAGCTGCAGCACAGGGCAGTGGTGGAGGAGCAGCTGCAGCACAGGGCAGCAGCCCCTGGAGCAATTCCTCCTGCAGGGATGGGGCAGAGGGGAAATGGGAGCAAACCTGCAGCAGAGGCAGCGGGATCACTGTAGGAATGAGGGAGCAGGCTGGGCTCCCCTCTGTAGGAATGAGGGAGCAGGCTGGGCTCCCCTCGTGGGCACTGGGGCAGCTGTGGAGCAGGGAGAGCACAGCCTGTCCTGTGAGCAGCTCCCCGGGCAGGGCAAAGGCAGCTCTGGGCTCTCCAGCTGCCCCAGGCAGCTGCCAGGCGTCCCTGTGCCCAGCCACGGAGCTGCTGCCACTCCTGACATGTCCCACCAGTGCCTCAGGTGCCCAGCGGTGCAGAAATTGTTTTTTCAAGGCTGAATAAGCCCAATAATAGAGACACTTCCCTCGTGCCCTGCCAGACCCTGGGTGCTAGCAGCCACGCTGGAGCCCTAAGGCAGGATCCCCTGGGATGGAGCACAGAAATCCCAGAGGTGCAGAGTCAGCCTCCTGTCACAGCCAGGGCACACCCAGGGCTCAGCTCAGCACCTGGGTCAGTGCTCTGTGTCGTCCCAAAGGTGAGCAGGGCTCCTCCAGCTGACCAGGCTGGCCTTGGACACTCCAGGGATCCAGGGGCAGCCACAGCTGCTCTGGGCACCTGTGCCAGGGCCTCACACCCTCCCAGGGAACAATTCCTGCCCAGTTTCCAACCTAAACCTCCCTTCTTTTCCTTGAGGCCATTTTCCCTTGATTTTCCCTCCCTGCCCTTGCCAAAGGCCTCTCTCCAGGTCTCTTGCAGCCCCTCTAGGTCCTGGAAGGTGCTGGCAGGGGTCCCCAAAGCCTTCTCTCCTGCAGGTGAAGAAGGGACCCTGGCTGCTCCGCTCCCAGCCCCGCAGCTCTGCGTTCCTCTCAGGAGCACAGCAGCAGTTCCCAGGCAGGCAGTCTGAGGGGGGCACAGCACCCCTGGAGCAGGTCACCCCCTCAGGGACAGCTGAAATCATGCACAGGGTTTGGAGGCAGCTCTGCTGGCCCTGCCATGGCTCCTGAGCCTTCTCCGAAGCACAGCCCTGTCATTTAGACTCCATTAGAGCCAAAGCTCCTGTCCGTGCCAGGGAGGGGCGGGGGGAAGGAGAGGAGGGGGAGTCGGTGTCCTTGAGGCTGTGCAATCTCAGGGAGTGAGAACAACAGGAGGCAGAGAGAGGCAGAGCTGCCTCCAAACCCATCCTGTGCTGTGAGACCTCAGCTGTGCTGCCCTGTCCCCCCAAACCCATCCCATGGTGTGAAACCTCAGCTCCAGGAGCCCAGCCCTGTCCCCCAAACCCATCCTGTGGTGTGAAATCTCAGCTGTGCTCCAGGAGCCCAGCCCTGTCCCCCCAAACCCATCCCATGGTGTGAAATCTCAGCTCCAGGAGCCCAGCCCTGTCCCCCAAACCCATCCCGTGGTGTGAAATCTCAGCTGTGCTCCAGGAGCCCAGCCCTGTCCCCCCAAAATCCATAACGTGGTGTGAAATCGCAGCTGTGCTCCAGGAGCCCAGCCCTGCTCCCCCAAACCCATCCCGTGCTGTGAAACCTCAGCTCCAGGAACCCAGCCCTGTCCCCCCAAAATCCATAACGTGGTGTGAAATCTCAGCTGTGCTCCAGGAGCCCAGCCCTGTCCCCCCAAACTGATCCCATGGTGTGAAATTTCCGCTCCAGTAGCCCAGCCCTGTCCCCCAGCCTGGCTCTGCCCCACTGCAGACTGGGGACAAGGGATAGGACCCAGGGAATGGCTCCCACTGGGAAAGGGGGGACTGGGCTGGGATCTTGGCAAGGAATTCCTGGCTGGGCTGGAATTCCCAGATTTGCTGTGGCTGCCCCTGGATCCCTGGCAGTGCCCAAGGCCAGGTTGGACACTGGGGTTGGAGCCACCTGGGGCAGTGGGAGGTGTCCCTGCCATGGATTGGTGGCACTGGGTGGGATTTGAGGTGCTTTCCCACCCAAACATTCCCTGATCCCATGGAAGGGGCAGGAGCAGCTGGATGTTTGGGGCTGCCCAGGCTCAGCTGTGCAGGTCCTGCAGCAGATCCCAGCTGGATCCAACCACCCCTCCACGCTCCAGGGCCTGTCCCCATGGCAGACAGCGCCGTGGGGCTCGGGGCAGGAGGTCCTGCAGCACCGTGGGGCTGTCACTCAGCCCTGTGCTGGCACTGGTGCCAGGGCTGTCACAGATCCGTGGCTGCTTTGCTTTTATCATCAGCTGCCACGGCCGGGGCTGGCTGCGAGCCGAGCCGCGGGGAGATCGCAGGCACGGCTGCCTTGATTAGCGCCGGGCTTGGAAACCTTGCTGCATCTTCTGCAAACTGATTTCCTCTGCTTCTGCTCAGAGAGGGGAAGGGAAGAAAAGCACACAACAAAATAAAACCCAAAAAGAGCTCCAGCCAAGGGAACATCAAAGGACTGAGCTGTTTTCGGTGCTGCTGTAAAAAGGAAAAACATGCAAAGACAAACTGCACGAGTGATGATAATAAAGTGCCCGGGAACAGAGCCCTGCAGAGGGCTTGACTCAGGCCTGAGATGTTTGCAGCACAAAAGCTTCACATGTGCTCAAGCCTCCGGGGAAAGGCTCTGCTGAGGAGCCAGGAATGGTTTGGAGCTCAAAGAATGACTAAGCTTTGTCTTACAGCCACGGCTTTTCTTCCTGCAAAGGGCAGCCAGGGGCACAAGCCCCAGCAGAACAGAGCAGAAGGGAAAACAGCGGAAAAAACTCACCTGGATTTGTGTGAAGGGGAGAAAATGAGGCTGCTCACCCGTGGCTGGGGCTGGCCTCACTCAGCCAAGTCAGCAGAGTGGCCCTTGGTCACCTCTGGCACAGCTGGGAGCAGGTCCCTCCTGTCACACAGGGGTCCCTGGTGACAGCAGACCCTGTCCTGTGTGTGTGAGCTGCTGGATTCACCCAGCTCTGGATTCACCCAGCCTGACCCAGCACAGGCCCCGAGGGACGCTCTGGATACCCTCACTGCCACTGTCCCACGTCCTGTCCTGCGCTGCCACCTCTGCCCCTCCTGCTGCCAGCACCGCCTGCTGAGAGTGCAGACAGCTGAATCCCCGGCTGCTGGCAAACCAGCCCAGCCTGGATCGAGCTCACACACCGCGACAAACCTTTTGGGAGCCGCTGGGGAAGGACAAAGGGTGCTGGTTTCAACAAGCCCCAGTCCCTGGCTACTCACAGCTGTCCCCTGCAAGCCCCTCGCAGTTTGGAGCAGCAGCTGCTGGGGAGAGGGGCCAGGGAAGAGCTCTGAGATGTTTCTGGGGACAGTAATTTGGTTTGTCTTTGCTAATTAGGCCAGAAGTGCTTCCCCTTCAATGATAGACCTCATCTTCTGGCAGGATCTGGACACCTGGTCTGGAGCCACATTGTGAGATTTCCACCCCACTTCTACATTCCCAAACTTCCTCATTTTCTTCTTGGGAATGGTTTGGTTTGATTCTCTCTGGATGAGATTCTGAGCAGCCTGGTCCAGTGGAAGGTGTTGAGATGAGCCCCACGGTGCCTTCCAAGCCAAAGCATGCCATGATTCCATGGTTCTGTGATCTCAGCGGAGCATCTGGATCCACACCAGGCATGTTGCACATGCTCCTGGCTCTGCTCGGGCTCTGGCACCTCAGGCACAGCTCTGGCACAGCTCTGCCCATCTCCTCAGGCTGTGACACCTCAGGCACAGCTCTGCCCATCTCCTGGGGCTCTGGCACCTCAGGCACAGCTCTGCCCATCTCCTCGGGCTGTGACACCTCAGGCACAGCTCTGCCCATCTCCTCAGTCACAGCTCTCTCCCCCAGCTCCTCAGGCACACCTTTCTGTCTCTCTCTGCCCATCTCCTCGGGCTCTGACATGTGCTCTGTGCCATCACAAAGGGATTTTTCTCCTGCTCTCCGTGCCCATGGAAGAGCTGATGCAGAGAACTCCAGCCCAGCTGTGCCCTGTAATTCCGTTTTTGATGGGCCTGTCCATGGCTCCGGGAGGGAGCTGCCAGCCCAGGATGGCAGGGATGGCTGGAGAGAGCAATCCCCTCCTGCCAAAGCCAAACACAGCAGAAACAGAGAACAGAAACAGAGGATGATGAATGGCCCAACTTCTGCGGCTGCAGGAGCCTCTTCATTAACCGCTCCACTGCTTTTTCCCTTTCCTCTTTGATTTTTCCTGTGCCTCTGAGCATGAGTCTGGCTGCCTGCGGCTCCATGTGCCCAGGATGTGCTGCCTGCCTGGGGCTGGGTGTCCCTGTTCCAGGTGCCTGTCCTCCTCATCTCCTCCAGCCCAGGGTGCTGCAAGAAGGGAGAAAAATAAAAGGGAAGAGGAAACTAAAAAAAAAAAAAGAGAAAATAAAAGGAATTGTTCAAAAATCATTTGGAAGCACGCTCAGGCACAGGGTGGGGGGTTGTTGGAGTGTCCTGTACAGGGCAGCACTGGGCTGGAGGATCCTGATGATCCAACTGGGATATTCCATGGCTTTACAGCTCACATCAGCCATGTCACCTTGTCCTGCACCCGGAGGACAGAGCCTGCCTTGGCCACAGCAAACTGGGCAAGCTGGGGCAGCTCCCAGCTGGGGCTCCAGGGAGCTGAGGGGGGAACTCCTTATCCCCAGGCGGCTTCCCCAGAGTGCCCAGGAGAGGGAAGCAAGGCAGGGACACAGAGACAGCATCTGCCTGAGATGGAGGAGATCCTAAACAGCTTCAGTGGTGGGGGAGAGACCCTGGAATGGCCAGGCAGGTGCACGCACAGAATCCTGGAATGGTTTGGGTGGGAAGGGACCTCAAATCCTACCCAGTCCCACCCCATCCATGGGCAGGGACACCTCCCACTGTCCCAGGCTGCTCCCAGATCCAGTGTCCAATCTTGGGCACTGCCAGGGATCCAGGGGCAGCCACAGCAAATCTGGGAATTCCAGCCCAGCCAGGAATTCCTTGCCAAGATCCCAGCCCAAGCTCCCCTTTCCCAGTGGGAGCCATTCCCTGGCTCCTGTCCCTCTGTCCCTTGTCCCCAGTCCCTCTCCAGCTCTCCTGGAGCCCCTGCAGGGACTCTGAGCATTCCCTGGAATTTTCCCTTCTCCAGGGGAACATTCCCAGCCGCTCACATGTTGCACTGGATGGAAGGCAAGGCCCGCAGAGCCCAGCCGGCAGCCCAGCGAGCCGTCAGGAGCGCTCGGCAGCTTCCATGGCCCCCGATGATTTTAATGGTTTGTGAATGACGGGGCAGGGGAGAAAAGCCGCGCTCGAGGAGCCGGTCCCGGCAGGCCCAGCAGGCCCGAGGAGGCTGACAGAGCATCCGTGGCCATCTGCTGCCATCTAGAGCCACCCGGCACCCGGGCTGCTCCCGGAGCACGGCCCGAGTCCCCGGGCCCCTCACGGGCTGCGGCGGAGGGAGCCCGCGGCACACCCGGGGCTAGCTGCGAGGCAGGGACCGGGAGGGTGAGCCTGAGAGAGCCCACAGACCTGAGTGAGCCCCACAGTCCTGAGAAACCCCACAGTCCTGAGTGAGCCCCACAGCCCTGAGTGAGCCCCACAGTCCTGAGAGAGCCCCACAGCCCCTAAACCCCACAGCCCCTAAACCCCACAGCCCCTGAGCCCCACAGTCCTGAGTGAGCCCCACAGTCCTGAGACAGCCCCACAGCCCTGAGAGAGCCCACAGCCCCTAAACCCCACAGCCCTGAGAGACCCCACAGCCCCTAAACCCCACAGCCCTGAGTGAGCTCCACATCCCTGAGACAGCCCCACAGCCCTGAGTGAGCCCCACAGCCCCTGAGAGACTCCACAGCCCCTGAGTGAGCCCCACAGCCTCTGAGCCCCACAGCCCTGAGAGAGGCCACAGTCCTGAGAGACCCCACAGTCCTGGGAGAGCCCCACAGTCCTGAGAGATCCCACAGCCCCTAAACCCTACAGCACTGAGTGAGCCCCACAGTCCTGAGTGAGTCCCACACCCTGAGACAGCCCCACAGCCCCTAAACCCCACAGCCCTGATAGAGCCCACAGTCCTGAGTGAGCCCCACAGTCCTGAGTGAGCCCCACAGTCCTGAGTGAGTCCCACAGCCCCTAAACCCTACAGCCCTGATAGAGCCCACAGTCCTGAGTGAGCCCCACAGCCTCTGAGCCCCACAGCCCTGAGTGAGCCCCACAGTCCTGAGTGAGCCCCACAGCCCTGAGACAGCCCCACAGCCCCTAAACCCCACAGCCCTGAGAGAGCCCACAGCCCCTAAACCCCACAGCTCTGAGACAGCCCCACAGCCCTGAGTTAGCCCACAGCCCTGAGAGACCCCACAGCCCCTAAACCCCACAGCCCTGAGACAGCCCCACAGCCCTGAGTTAGCCCACAGCCCTGAGAGACCCCACAGCCCCTAAACCCCACAGCTCTGAGACAGCCCCACAGCCCTGAGAGAGCCCCACAGCCCCTAAACCCCACAGCCCTGAGAGAGCCCACAGCCCCTAAACCCCACAGCTCTGAGACAGCCCCACAGCCCTGAGTTAGCCCACAGCCCTGAGAGACCCCACAGCCCCTAAACCCCACAGATCTGAGACAGCCCCACAGCCCTGAGAGACCCCACAGCCCCTAAACCCCACAGCTCTGAGACAGCCCCACAGCCCTGAGAGAGCCCCACAGCCCCTAAACCCCACAGCCCTGAGAGAGCCCCACAGCCCTGAGAGACCCCACAGCCCTGAGACAGCCCCACAGCCCCTGAGAGCTGAACCTACAGCATGGCTGGACACATCCCAAGAGGGTTTTTCCCAGGTCAGGTGGGATCTGACAGGTCACACCCAGCTGGATGCCAGGGTGTGGGCAGAGCCTGGAGATCCCCTGGTGTCTGAAGGCTCAGGGGACAGGGAGCAAGGAAAGAGCCAGAGGAGCCAGGGGACTTTTCAAAGTCTTTGTTGTCATCTCAGACCCTGATCGAGCCGCAGGTCAAGTCACAGGAAAGTGGCACAAACTGTGCAGGTCAACAGCACCTTGGACGGAGGGTTGGGAGGCCCTGCCAAGAATCCCTTTGTCAAACCTCACAACAGCCCTGTGAGGTAGGAAACACCCCCGATGGGGGACTGAGGCACAGAGAAATGCAGCGGCTTGGCCAAGGCTTGGGACAAGCCAGTGGCACGGGCAGGAGTTTTCCTGCTCTTGCTCCCGGCTCCCCTTGGAGCGAGAGCGGCTCCCGGAGCCGCTGCTGGGCTTGGCCCAGGAGCAGGGAACAGGCAACGTTGTGAGGGCTCCTGAGCCCCTCAAAAGCACCCTGGGAAGCAGCTGCCACTGGCACCTGGGGCATTCAAACATTCCCAGACAGCTTCTCCTTCCAGGTGACCCCAGGATCGTCACCGCTTTTCCTTGTGCAGTCGGACAGGAGGTCAGGAGGAGCCTGAGAACTTGGATCCTTCATGGAAATGTCCCAGCACTGCATGGCCCAGTCCAGACTGGGCACTGGGTTTCTGTCTGGCAGACGTGCCCCCGGGACGATGCCCAGCGTGGAGCGGCTGGGGCTCGCAGGCCTGGAGGAGGAGGAGGAGGAGGAGGAGGAGGAGGAGGTAGCTGCAAGGACATCACGCTGTCACCAGATCTTCCGTGGGTGGGGATGGTCACCCCCCAGTCACCCATCCCAGCCCGTGTGCAATGTCTCAAGAACTGAAGCTGGGAGGGAAACTGGCCAGGAAGCAGTGCCAAGAGCTGTGGTGGGATCTCCGTCATGGAAGCCCCACCTCCAACCAACCCCTGGTCCAGCCGTGGTACCGATGTCCCCTGTCCACCCCACCACTACAGTTTGTGTGCTGAGCACAAATTCTGTCTTACAAAAATAGTCCTCTGGTATCAAAAGGGTTACTAAAACAAGAGGAACAGGAGAGCCCTGTGGCCACAGCAGTGCAAATCAGGAGAGCCAGCTCAGGAAGGGTGGGTGGCGTCCTGGGACTGTCACTTCTTTGAGGAGAAGGAGGTGGACTGGACTTTGATGGCTGGGACTGGCCTGGAGCAAGAGGAAAGAGAAAGGAGACAGTGGTTTGAGGGCAGCCCCCACCCACCCCACCAGCACCCGGCAGCTCAGGAGCTCCTCCAGGGACAGGCCCCAGTCTGGCTGTGGGGAGTGGATGCCCTGAGGCCCCGCTGCCCCACAGCCAGAGCCTTCAGCAGTGCAGGGAGCTGGGAGCAGGAGTGGCGCTCTAAAGGACTTTACCTGCCAACTCCAAACTGCACAACCCACACCCTCCATTCCCCGGGGCACAGGTGCCCGTGGCTGGGACACCTGAGGGACCATGTCCTGCTGATCCAGGAGCCCCTGGGAAGGTGGATTGATCCCCATAGCCCAGCCCAGGGCTTGCCCAAAGCCACCCCACCACAGGGCTCTACAGATGTCCTCTACTCACCTCTGAGGTGGCATCGGTCTGCAGGAGGAAAGATGATAGAGCATCAGCATCCCTCCCTTCTGTCCTCATCCCCAGCAGCCCCAACAGTCCCTCCAGGCGCTGGGCTGGGAGGCCAGGGCACTCCCAGAGGCTGGCATCTCCCTCCATGGCACCTTCCACCACCACCTGGGCCCCCTCTGCCACTCCTGGTGGCTGCAGCCCTTTGGGGGTCCCTCCCGTGGGACCCCCAGTGCCCCCCAGCTGGACCCAGCTCAGGGGGACACCCAGCTCCTCCCTCCCTGCTCACTTGGATGGCCTCGTGGGGTGGCTGGAGCCACTCGTCCCCGCTGCGCTGAAGTTGGTAGGAGGGACCATGACCAGCAGGGTCTGTCCGTGGGCAGGGGGCAGCTCCTTGGCCAGGAGGGGACCCCCCGGCAGCGGCCGGCGCGGGGGCTGCTGCTTCGGGACCACCTGGGATCACAAAGGGCACAGGCAGAACCCTTAGAGGAACATCGGGGAGCCCTCAAACCTCCCTCCCCGTGCACAGCTGGGATGTTTCAAAGCACAGAACACCCAAAAAACCTCGAAACACCTCAGATGTGATGGGCTTCCTGCAATTAGCACAGGTCCAGCCTCAGGGGCTGAGACAGCTCCTCAGCAGAGCGCAGCCCGAGCCCAGGCAGCAGCCGGGAGCCCCCCTGGTCTGGGGGCACAGAGCAGAGCTCACCTGTGGGCAGCTCACCTGGGGGCTCCTCACCTGGGGGCTCCTCACCTGTGGGCAGCTCACCTGGGGGCTCCTCACCTGTGGGCTCCTCACCTGGGGGCTCCTCACCTGGGGGCTCCTCACGGGGCTGCAGGGAAGAGGCTTCTTCGGAGCAGGGAGCTTGGCCTGGGAGGCGCCGGCTTTGGCGGGGACCAGGGGGGATCTGCTGGCCGGGGGAGGGGGCCTGGCGGGTCTGGGGTCCCTGGGGCGGGGCGGGATGGAGTGGGGAGCCGGGCGAAGTGGGTGCACGACGTTGACGGGCTGAGAGCCGGGCGGGGCAGCGCCGGGTTTGGGGAGGAACGCGGTCCTTGGGCCCTGCTGCCAGGAGAGAAGGAGAAAAGCACAGCTGGGGGAGCATCCTGGGGCTGCTTCTCCTGGAGAAAAGCACAGCTGGGGGAGCATCTGGGGCTGCTTCTCCTGGAGAAAAGCACAGCTGGGAACATTCTGGGGGACATCCTTGGGCTGCCGTCTCCTGGGTATGAACAGCAGATGTCCCCTCCAGGCCTGGGTTCTCGGGAGCTGCAGGAGGACCACTGAGACCACTTTCTGGGGCCACCACTCTCACCATCCCACCCAAAAGCTGCACAGGGTCAGTGGTGAACCTGGCAGTGTTGATGGCTGGATTGGATGCTCTTAGATACGGCATCAGAGGGCATTTCCAACCTTCCTGGTTCTGTGGTTCTGTGTTTGCTCCTCACTGACCTCATGGGAACACACAGGCATGAGAAGGGTGCTGGAGATCCAGAGCAGGGTCAGCTCTGCTGGATCCACACCAGATTTCCAGCAGATGGGAGACATCAAAAAACCTGAATTCTTCCTAAATTCAGCCCTAGTGCCCAAAAAGCACCAATGCAGACTAGAAGTTAAAAATTCACCGAGGGGTGGTACAGGATAAATAAAAGAACTGGAAAACGAGGGAATAACCAAATGAAGGAATAATCCAAACCTGCAGGAGCCAAGAGCAATGACCCAAAAAGGAAGAACAGGACACCATAAATCAAACTACAAAGCCAAGTATCAACTTTGTTTGAATTTTGGGCTCATTAACATCAGAAAATACCACCCCACCCCCCCCCCCCAGGGCTGTGATCATCCCTCACTCCCATCTATCCCTTTTCCATATGGGAAATTTCCCACTGGGGGCTCCTGGCCATCACCAGGGGAGTCTGAGCTCAACAAACTCAGTTTTAGGAGGGATGAGCTCAGTGCAGACATGAGGCAGGACCAGCACAGGACACCAGGGCTTGCCCAGTTGCTGGGAGCAGGTGTGAAATCCACAGGGTTCACATCCCAGCAGGGAATCAAACCTGGCAGCTGAGTTATCCCAGCCTTAGTGAGTTATCCTGACCTTAGTGAATGATCACTGACCTTAGTGGGGTGGCTGGAGGCTGAAATGTTCCTCAGGGTGAAAGCAGCTTTGGGATGGGCACTGCTCGACTTCCGACCTGTGGACTTGTTCCTGCTGGGAATTTGGGAAATGGCAAAATAAAGCAACCAGGGGAGCACCAGCTGCCTCAAAAACACTGCCCTGCCTCAATTAACTCCTCATTAACAGCCAGCCCTCACTGCTGGGCAGCAGGGATGGTCAGTAGGGACGGTCAGTCTGTGACAGGGATGGTCAGTGTGGAGCAGGGACAGTCAGTCTGTGACAGGGATGGTCAGTGTGGAGCAGGGACAGTCAGTCTGGGACAGGGATGGTCTGTCTGTGATGGGCAGCAGGGATGGTCAATGTATAGAGCAGGGACAGTCAGTCTGGGACAGGGATGGTCAGTTTGGAGCAGGGACAGTCAGTCTGGGACAGGGATGGCCACTGTGGGACAGGGATGGTCAGTCTGACAGGGATGGTCATTGTGGAGCAGGGAGGGTCAGTCTGTGACAGGGATGGTCCGTCTGTGATGGGCAGCCTGCAAGGAATGAGAATTGTCCTTGACACCAGGCCACCTCAACCCTCCCTGGGATTGTCCTGTCCAGAGGACCATCCATGTCCCGGGCTCAGGGAATTGCTGGGAGCCTTGGATTTCCCAGGAAAAGCTGCTGAGACCCCGGAGCAGGTCTCAGAGCGGAGCAGGGTCCGTGCAGCTCCCGCAGCCCCGCCAGGCTGGGTGCAGCAGGACCCAGACGGCACTGGGAGCTGGGCAGAGAAGGTTTGGGGTGCCCCACACACCTGCAGGCCCCCCGGAGCCGGGTCTCCTTGATCCACCTGCTGAGCAGGGAGTTCTCCTGGCGGTACCAGTAGGAGAGGCTCAGCGCCAGGGCGGGCAGCAGGAACAGGGAGATGACGGCGAGGGCGATCAGGATGGACTCGTGGTCTGCCAGGGGAAGCACAGGACAAGTGAGGGGCTGGGACAGCCACCGGCCTCTGGCCTGGCTCGGTGGACGTGGTGACCCCATCTGCCCATTCCTGGTGGGCCGAGCTGGAGACATCCCTGCTGGTCCCAGCTCCAGGAAGGGAGCGGGCCCTCGGTGGCCTCTGGTGGCAATGGGTGGCCACCAAGTAGCCAGAGCTGGGCACAGATGGTGGGGCTGCCCGGACAGGCCCCAGGCAGCCCCTCTGGAAGCAGCCAACCCTCCCCTGGCACCTCGGGGCACGGGGACAAGCTGGACTCACTGTGGCTCTGCACGGGGCCACTGTCCACGCTGCCACCCAGGCCCGGCTTCTCGCAGAACGGGGGCGCCCAGCCGGGGTCACAGTGACAGTTCTTGTTGCTGTTGCACACCTGGGGACACAGGAGAGGCTTGGACACCAGCAGGGGTGTGTGGCAGTGATGGTCTGTAGGGCAGGAATGAACAGATGGTGACACGAGTCTGGGCTGAAGAAGCTTCACCCCTGACAATGCTCCCTTGGACATCACGGGATCCTGGAATGGTTTGGGTGGGAAGGACCTTAAAGGTTCTCCAGGGCCACCCCTGCCATGGTAGGGACACCTCCCACTGTCCCAGGTCACTCCAAGCCCTATCCAGCCTGGCCTGGGACACTGCCAGGGATCCAGGGGCAGCCACGGCTGCTCTGGGCACCCTGTGCCAGGGCTGCCCACCCTGCCAGGGAACAATTCCTGCCCAAGATCCCATCTACATCTCTTCTTTCAGTTTGAAGCCATTCCCCCAGGCCCTGTCACTATCTGCCCATGGAAAAATCACCCTCTCTCTTTTTTATAAGCCCCTTTCAGTGCTGGGAGGTGCCAGAAGGTCTCTCCAGAACCTTCTCGTCTCCAGGCTGAGCAGCTCCAGCTCTGAGAGCCTTAACCTTGCTGGGCAGAACAAAAGGGTAGGTGTGGGTGTTTTACCTGTCCTGAAAGGGTGAAGCAGATGTTTTATCTGTCACATCCATAACCCAGCAGGAGTTCCCACAGCAGTTCCTGTTGCCTCATCTGACAGAGCCCTGCCCTCCACAGAGCTCAAACCACTGTAACCTTTCAGCTTTGGAGAACTGAGCTGAGACCTTTGGTGTCTCCTCCCACTCCTGAACCATTTCCCTGCCTTTCTGCTGTCCCAGTTCTCCTTCCAACTCTTGTTTTGCTCTCGAGGGGACCAGGCACCTGCTCTGAGCTCCAAACACTCTCCAGCTCAAATCAGACCCTGATCCAAGTTTTGCAGATGGTCCTTGCAGCACAAACCATCTCCTTCCTCTCACTTGGGCTCGGGTGAGCCAAGGTCCCGGCCCAGCCCCAGCTGGGGCTGAGGCACAGACGGGTCTGAGAGGCACAAATGCTCTGGGTGGCAGGGCCCGTCCCCGTGGGACACGTCTGGTTTGGCTCCAGCCCTGCCCTGGTCCCGCAGTGCCAGCAGTGCCAGCAGTGCCAGCAGTGCCAGCAGTGCCAGCAGGGCTCACCCCGTGGCCGTGGCAGCGGGACACGCACTTCTCCAGCTCAAACAGGGACGCGTTCTGGCACCGCCGGTCCTTGCACACCTGCGAGGGAACGAGGGCTGCGGTCAGAGAGGGACACGGGACAGGGCACTGGTGGCACTGGTGGGGGTTCTCCAAAGGATCTGACTGTTGGAAAATGCGGGGTGGTGAAATCACACAGCTCCAGCCAAGGGATTCCACTCCCATTCTCTATCCAGAGCCCAGCCACCACCACTCTCAGCCCACCTCCTGGAGAAACCATTTCCCATTTGGCCCTAAAACCCAGGCACTGGCCAAAATAAACAATGCTGGATTTCAAAACTGGCCATATTTCCTCATGAAAATGTCACCGTTTTGGCCTACCCAAAGAAAATTTCACTGTTAAAAAGCCAAACTGTGTCTCCACAGCCAGCTTTCCCTGGAACACATCCCTCCTTCCCTGTCCTCCACCAGCCTCTGCCCTCTCTCAGCTCAACTGGCCCCCTCCAAAGTCCTTGAGATGCAGGGGCTGCAGAAACCAATGCCCAATTAGCACTGGGTTTGTCATGCTGATTCCTGGCAGACATCTCCTGTTTCCTCTGGGAAACAATCTTCTCATAGGAGGGAACCTCATCCATCAAGTCCTGGGGCAATTCCCAGTGGGGTTGCTCCATTCTGACCAGATTTGGTGAAGAAGTTTGGAGGGCACGGAGAACAATCTGGTGGCCTAAACACGACTGCACATCTGGTGATGCCCACAAATGCCCTGGCTGAGAAGAACCTGGTGGCCTACAAAGACCTGGTGGCAGCAGTTGCGGTGTCACCGAGACACCGTCTGCAGGTGGGGAAGGAGCCACTCCCAGGGCTGGCTGTGAGCAGGGAAGAGCCACGTGCACCCTGGGGCTGGGTCAGAGCCCGGAGAAGGTGCAGGAAGGGGCACTCACCATCCCATCGCCGCACTTGGTGCCCGTCAGGACCAGCCCGGGGTCGGACAGGTCCTCCTGGTCGTCCTTGGCGCTGTAGACGAAGGTGCCCCGGCACTTGACCTCACGGCCCTTGAAGCGGATGGTGGTGTCGATGGACACCGTGTTGGTGCCCTGCGGCTTCTTGGCAGAGCTCTGGCACTGGATCTTCCCACACATGGCATCCCTGCAGTGGGCATGGCCGGGGGCAGCTGGGACGGGGGGCAGCGGCCCCAGCCCCACCGTCCCCACCTGGGGGCTCATTCCCACTGGGCTCAGGGCCAGGCTGGAGAGGCTCAGCAGGTTAAATCACAGACAGCACAGAAACGATGGAGGGAACTGAACTGAGAACTTTGGTGTCTCCTCCCACTCCCTGAACCATCTCCCTGCCTTTCTGCTGTCCCAGTTCTCCTCCCAACTCTTGTTTTGCCCAGGGGGACCAGCCAAGGGGAGGGGAGGCTCCAGCATCCCTGGAATCACTGGGAACACCGGAGAGCACACCCTCCCTGGACAGCATCTCCCCTGGCACTGGCTTTGATTTCCCATCAGGCTGGGCTGGGAGCTGCTCGTGGTGGCACACCAGGATCACAGGATGGCTTAGGCTGCGATCACCCAGTCCCAGCTCCCAGCAGCGATGGGGACAGAGCCCAGGAGGACCTGGTGGCTTCCTGGGGTACAAAACAGGGCTGGCCCAAGGGCCGATGCCTGAGGCTGAGGCAGGGCCCTCCCAGTGGCGTGGCAGGGGTGGAGGGGCAGCTGTGGGTGCGGGAGGGGACACGGGGACACCGCCAGCGCTGCGCCCACCTCTTGTCACACTTGACGTAGCGGCCCTGGCTGTCCTTGCCGCAGTTGCCGTAGGTGTTCCCTGCCATGTTCACGTCCTGGAAACAGGCGTCGGGCGCTGGCCACGCTCCTGCACACAGGGACAGGTCAGGGCACGGCGGGCAGCAGGCAAGGACCCGACACAGGAGCAGCAGGGGATGCTCAGGCAGGAACCCCCCAAGAGCAGGAGCAGCAGGGGATGCTCAGACAGGAACCTGACACAGGAGCAGCAGGGGATGCTCAGGCAGGAACCCTAACGCAGGAGCAGCAGGGGATGCTCATGCAGGGACCCGACACAGGAGCAGCAGGGGATGCTCAGGCAGGAATCCCGACAGAGCAGCAGCAGATAATGTTCATGCAGGAACCCCCAGAGCAGGAGCAGCAGGGGATGCTCATGCAGGAACCCCCAGAGCAGGAGCAGCAGGTGATGCTCATGCAGGAACCCTAACACAGGAGCAGCAGGGGATGCTCATGCAGGGACACGACACAGGAGCAGCGGGGGATGCTCAGGCAGGATCCCCAGGCAGGAGCAGCAGGGGATGCTCATGCAGGAATCCCGACACAGGAGCAGCAGGGGATACTCATGCAGAAAACACCATGGAAACATCCCCAAAGAGCTGCTGCTGCGCGTGCCAGGACAGGGACAGGAGGGATGAAATTCCCTGTTTTCTGGAGTCTTTGTGGAGCATTTTGGTCAGAGAATGGTTTGGGTTAGGAGACCTTAAGCCCACCCAGTGCCACCCTGCCATGGCAGGGACCCCTCCCACTGTCCCAGGTGCTCCAAGCCCAGTGCCCAGCCTGGCCTGGGACACCCCAGGGCTCCGGGGCAGCCCCAGCTGTTCTGGGCACCATGCCAGGGCTCCGTGCAGCAGCGCAGCCCCACGGGGACCCCCAGGCTGGTGCTGGGAGGGGAAGGTTCAGGGGGCGGCACTGACCTGGCCCCCAGAGCTGCACGCACTGCTGCTGGTGCGTCATGCACATGCCGTTGCTGCAGTAGGCCTGGCCGCGGGCGCAGGAGGAGCCGTCCAGCAGGTACACGTTGGCCGGGCAGTACGGGGAGGCGCCCGTGCAGAACTCGGGCAGGTCGCAGGAGCCCGCGGCTTCCCGGCACACCGTCCCGGCCACCTTCAGCTGCGGGGACACGGCACAGGGCCCTCAGCGGGCACAGCGGCACTGGGGTGTGCGGCACAGTGCGGGCACTGTCACATCTGACAGGTCCCTGTGGGGCTCTGCGGCTGCCAGGGCACAGGGACACGTTCCTCAGCACCAAGCTGCCAGAGGGAATTCTCCTGAGAGGCAGTTTGGAAAAGGGCCTGGAGGGACAGGACACAGGAATGGCTCCCACTGCCAGAGGGCAGGCATGGATGGGATATTGGGAATTAGGAATTGTTCCCTGGGAGGGTTGGAGGGGCTGGCACAGGTGCCCAGAGCAGCTGTGGCAGCCCCTGGATCCCTGGCAGTGCCCAGGCCAGGCTGGACACTGGGGTTGGAGCACTTGGGACAGTGGGAGGGGTCCCTGCCATGGCAGGGGTGGCCCTGGGTGGCTCTGAGGTCCCTTCCAGCCCAGCCCATTCCATGATTCTCCCGCAGACACAAGGTTACACACGAGCCCTGCTCACTGGGTTCAGGCAGCCTGGACAAATGGACAAACAGCACAGGAGTCCCCAGGGGACGGCAGGGCCGGGTCTGCACCTCATCCCGTGGGCAGGGGTGGGCAGGGCTGGGCAGGCTGGGGTCTCACCTTGCAGCTGTGGCAGCAGTCGCCGTGGGCACACTGGGCCCCCTCCTTGAGCGTGCAGTTGTGAGCGTTGCAGCAGGGGTTGGTGCATTCCTGCGTGGAGAGGACAGCTCTGGGGGCAGGGGCTCCATCCCCCCCAGCACTGCCCCAGCCCCTTCTCCACCCATCCCAGCATCACCCTTCTCATCCTGCAAGTGGGGAAACTGAGGCACAGAGGGCAGGGGCACACCAAGGTGAAAGTCAGGACTGGGATAAATGGGCTCAAGAAGGTGGGACTGGGAAAAGCCCTTGGGATGGAGTTCCTTTGGTGACAGCAAACCCTTCCCTTGGAAATGCCCTGTGCAGGAATTCCCTCAGCTGAGGTGGGCTGCAGGAGGGTCACTCTGTCCCTTCAGTCCCAGGAGGGGTTCATTTTGTCCCTCCAGGTCCCAGGAGACACCCCTGTACCTCCAGATCCCAGGAGGGGTTCATTTTGTCCCTCCAGATCCCAGGAGGAGTTCATTTTGTCCCTCCAGGTCCCAGGAGAACCCCTGTACCTCCACCTCCCCGCAGTCGCAGTCCTCGCCCTCCTCGCGGAAGCCGTTGCCGCATTTCCGTGCCACCACCAGGTCCTTGGTGTCGGGCAGGTTGAAGAGGCACATTCCCCCTCCCTTCTGGAAGTAGTTCTCCAGCTGCCTCCTGCTGCAGGAGCTGAACACGCGAGGGAAGGGGTGCCTGCGGGGACAGGGCGGGAGCAGGGCCAGGAGAGGGTGGGAAACCAGTGAGAACTGGGAACTGGGACATGGCCAAACTGGCACAAACCCTGCCCAGAGCAGATTCCCCGTTGCTCACTGAGCCCAGGAACATCTGCCACCCCAGCTGGCACAGCCAGACCAACAGCAGGGGACACCTGTGAGCCCCAAATCCTCAGGAACGGGATGGGGCAGGCAGAGCCTCTGTCCATCACCCCTGGGGCATCAACCCCCTGCACCCCTCGTGAGACTGGCACCCCAAGTGTGAGCCCAGCCCGCCCAGCACTGCTGCAGAGGTCACCTCTGCCCTGGGACACCGCAGACCCCCCAGCCCCCCAGGGCAGGTCCCCACGCCTGCAGGGCCCTCTGCTCCCCAAAGCAAACCCCTTCCTGTTCTCACTGAGCACAGCAGGAAACTCCACCTGTGCCACCGAAACACCCCGCAGCTGAGATGGGGGAAATCACTTAAAGAAATACGGAAAAAAACACCAAAAAGGACCCAGAGAGCAGCAAAAAATAAATAGTCAGAGCCTACAATGTGTAGGAACTCAGTAAGGAACTGAGTGAGGAACAGGAGAAACACTCATTTTCCACAGAACCTCTGAGCAAGATTCTTCTCTGATTTCACCATTTGTGGGGTTTCAGTGGTTTATGAAGAAGAAGGAAGCATTTCCCCCTTCTTTGAAACAGTTTCATTTCCTCTAAAAGCTGAAAAATATGTTCATATCAGGACATCTCATTCTCGAGATGACTCAGAGGATATTTTTTAAAAGTGGTTTTGAAATCTCTTGAGCTCGAGGGAAACTTGTAAGTGCCTGCAGGTTATGGAGGCTGAGCAAGCCAAGGTACCCTATATGGATTTATATATATTCACATACATGGCTGAGCAAACAGGGGCAGGCTGAACACAGCCAGAAATGTGCTTTTCCCCACCACAACCTGCCCAGGCAGAGGGTAAATCCTGTGGGATCAACGCCAGGGTCTGGCAGCCCTGCAACCACAAGTGGGGTCCCACTGCTCCTTCCTACTTGTAAGAGCAGGTGGGTTCCAGCAACAGGGAACAAACAGCTGCTTCTGCTCAGGGCAGGCAGAGCTGGGATGGGTGTAAGCTCAGGAGGTGGAAAACCCAAAGGGAGAAGGACTCTGGAAAGGAACTGGCACCAACCACGTGGATTATAAAACCCACCCAGTGCCACCCCTGCCATGGGGACACCTCCCACTGTCCCAGGCTGCTCCCAGACCCAGTGTCCAACCTGGCCTGGGGCACTCCAGGGATCCAGGGGCAGCCACAGCAAATCTGGGAATTACAGCCCAGCCCCTCCCCACTCTTCCAGCCAGGAATTCCTTGCCAAGATCCCAGCCCAAGCCCCCCTTTCCCAGTGGGAGCCATTCCCTGGCTCCTGTCCCTCTGTCCCTTGTCCCCAGTCCCTCTCCAGATCTCCTGGAGCCCCCTCAGGCCCTGCAAGGGGCTCTGAGCTCTGCCTGGAGCCTTCCCTTCTCCAGGGGAACATTCCCAGCTCTGCCAGCCCGGCTCCAGAGCAGAGGTGACAACATTCCCTGCCCGCTCCCACCTGCACAGCCCCACAGCCCCACAGCCTGCTGGGGCACTGGGGACACAGCCAGGGCACTGGGGACACAACCCAGGGCACTGGGGACACAACCCAGGGCACTGGGGACACAGCCAGAGCTTTGGGGACACAGCCAGGGCACTGGGGACACAACCCAGGGCACTGGGGACACAGCCAGGGCTTTGGGGACACAACCCAGGGCTTTGGGGACACAGCCAGGGCTCTGGGGACACAACCAGGGCACTGGGGACACAGCCAGGGCACTGGGGACACAGCCAGGGCTTTGGGGACACAGCCAGGGCTCTGGGGACACCCCCAGGGCCAGCAGCACTCACCCCGTGGCTGCTGCCATGACACAGCCGCCCTGCTCCGGGGTGGCCTCCACGCAGCAGCCCGTGGTGTCGTGGACCATGCCGAAGTTGTGGCCGATCTCGTGGGCCATGGTGGCGGCGGCTCCGATGGGCTGCTCCGCGTGGTCCTGCCCAGGGAGGGGACGTGTCAGCACAGCCAGCAGCGAGGGACAGGGCTGACCCAGAGCAGGGAGTGGGGCTGGGCACGGGAGGGACCCCACGGCCCCGGGATGCAGCTGGGTGCCATGGCAGGAGGGGCTGGAGGAAGGTTCGTGGCAGGAGTGGGGTTTGGTCTCCTGATATTCCCGTGTGGGACTCTGGGAAGCTCTTGGCTGGAGCCAACTGCTTAAAACCCGGGGCACATCCCAAACCCCAGAAACCTGAGTGCCCCCCACCACCCTGCCCAGAGATCAAGGGTCACCAAGGCCACCGTGACCACCCCATCATGCCCAGGGCCACCATCAGGAGGAGGAGAAGTTATCTGGGCAGAAATCCAGAGAGCAGAAGCAGGGAACAGGCAGAGGCTCCTCAGCACAAGGGACAGGAGCAGCACAGGAGATCCCAGCGCTGCTGCCAGCTCAGAGCTGGGGGTGGGAGACCTTCAGCAGCCCCTTCTCCTCCCCTGTGCACCTGGCCAGCACATCAGGGGTCAGGAGCTGCAACATCATCCCTCACCTTCAGGCTGCACCCCAACCCCACGCCCAGCCTCAGGGGCTGCTGGCCCAACCCCAAGGAGGAGCCCACCAGGCCAGGGTGGCGCAGGGACCCCCAGCCCCCTTACCACGCTGACCCCTCCGGAGTTATCGGCGCTGCACATCCCCTCCAGCGGGGCCATTCCAATGGTGGTGCCCCCGAAGGTCTTCCCTCTGCCGGGCAGGAGAAGGGCCCGCTCAGCACGGGGGTCAGGAGCGCCCAGCCCAGCGGGGACCCCCGCCCACCGCCCACTGCCCCCAGCCCAGCACCCACGTCAGCAGCTGGGCGTTGTCGTGCTTCTTGCGCGCCCGCAGCGACCTCCTCCACTGCAGGAAGGCCCAGAGCGTGGCGTTGGCGTCGCTGCTCACCGCGCACTGGTCCCGCTCCGTCCACACCTCCAGCCCGATCAGGGCCACCTTGATGTTCAGCAGCCTGTAGAACTGCAGGGCCACAGCTCAGGGCGTGGGCACTGGGGTTCCCTGGGCACCCTCCTCCCTGGTGTGGCCTTACCGCTGGTGGGCTGTCCCCCTGTTCTTCTGGAAGTTTTAAAGCTCTTCTAAAGGTGTTCTATACCTTTTACTGTTTACATATTTCTACTAGAATTCTCACGCACTATCGTGTAAATAATAATTGTTTTACACTCTTCTTTGTGAGAAAATTGATAAACTGTTAGTTTAACCAGAGTAGTTAGAGAAGTGGCAATTTCATCTTCCAAACCACTGTCACTTTTGGAATTCTATATATTACAAGATCAAAAATAAAGTTCCCTCCTTTTACTCTTTTCCCCTCATTTACATCTAGCGTACGTGTGTGAGTTATTTCGTGCTGTAGTGCGACAGTGGCTCATGTTTCCCTCCAGCTGTGTGACTCCAGACACACCTGAGCCAAATCCACCTGCAAGCAGGGCTCCACAGCAAGCTGTGGGCACAGGAGCCAGTCTGGGTGGCACGAGGACATTCAGTGACAACACCTCAGCGTGTCCCTTCCTTGCCAGAGATGCCGCCCCAATCCCAGGCAGGGCCAGCGAACGTTTCCCTGCTGAGCTCAGCCCAGGGTGACAAAGCCCTTCCCACCACGTGCTCAGAGAGCTCCTGAGCTCCTTCATGGGTGGCCAAGCCCTGGCCCAGCTGCCCAGGACAGGGGTGGAGTCCCCATCCCTGACGGGATTTAGTGACGTGCATGTGGCACTTGGGGACATGCTCAGTGGTGGCCTTGGCAGTGCTGGGGAATGACTGGACTCCAAGGCCTTGGGGACCCTTTCTGACCTTAACGATGCCATAATTCAGTGATTCCTTGCCCTGGTGACCCGGGGACAGTCCCTGAGGGCCACACAAGGATCTGGCAGGTCCCTCACCTTGTCCACGTAGTTTGCGATCTCCACGATGCGCTGCTTGGTGTGGCCCAGGTTGAAGTTCTGATTCCTGTACTGCAGAGGGAGGAGGATGAGGAAGGGCCACGGGGTAAATCCAGGGCAGGGACAGACAGGGACCCAGGTTTTCTGCCCCCAGCACTCACCAGGGTGTGATCAGCAACGATGAAGAGCTCCATGTACTTCATGGTCCTCCAGGCGTCCCTCCTGGCCTGCAGGCAGACACAGGGCTCAGCAAAGAGGGGCAGCCCTTGGCTCTGGGCACCCTCCAGACACCACAGAGCTGCTCAGGAGGGACAGCTGAGGGGGGAAACTGAGGCACAAGGTGACAGGGAACATTTGGGTGGCTCCAAATGACCTCACGTCACATCCCACACCACAAGATGCAGCACCGAGACCCAAGCCAGGCATCCTCTGGGGTCTCCTGCCCGAAGTCAAGGCACGCAAGCCACCCACAGACCCTCCCACCCCACCTGCCTGCACAGCCTGCCCGGCTGCCGGGGACATGGGAGCTGTCAGCAGTGCAAGAGCCCCTGCCAGCCCTCTGCCTGTCCCCAGACAGATCCTGTGTGATTTACCCATGAGAATTTACCTCTGAGGATTCACCTGTGAGAATGTACCCGTGAGGATTTAACCATGAGGATTTACCTGAGTGGATTTACCCAAGTGGATTTGCCCATGAGGATTTACCCAAGTGGATTTACCCCTGAGGATTTACCCATGAGGATTCACCCATGAGAATTTACCTGTGAGGATTTACCTGTGAGGATTCACCTGAGTGGATTTACCCCTGAGGATTTACTCATGAGGATTTACCCGTGAGGATTCACCCCCGAAGATTCACCCTGAGGATTTACCCGTGAGGATTTACCCCTGAGGATTCACCCTAAGGATTTACCCTGAGGATATACCCCTGAGTATTCACCCTGAGGATTTACCCCTGAGGATTCACCCTGAGGATTTACCCCTGAGTATTCACCCTGAGGATTTACCCCTGAGGATTCACCCTGAGTATTCACCCTGAGGATTTACCCATGAGGATTTACCCCTGAGGATTCACCCTGAGGATTTACCCCTGAGGATTTACCCCTGAGGATTCACCCTGAGGATTTACCCGTGGGTGCTGCGGCTGGAAGAGCTGGGCAATGCCAGCGATGGTGCTGCCCAGGTCCTGGCCGTGCCCACAGGTGCCCCCCGGCATGGGCAGGTGCTCTGCTCGCTGGATGAGGTGGAGGCCTGGCTCAGGGGTCCCCAGGGGGCTCAGGTAGTAGCTGGTGTTGCTGCTCAGCACTATGAGGCCCCTGGGAATGGGAACAGCCCTGATGGCTCCCGTGGTGCTTCCGCCCAGGCTCCCCCAGCCCTGAGCCCCACAAACTCGTGGCACATCAGCCTGGTCCTTACATGACCTGGGGATTTCTGCCCAAACAGCCCCAGGGACAAATAAACCCTGGGTACCAAAACCTCCCCCTTCAGAGCATGGAGCAAAGCTTGGTCTCTGGGGTGCAGGGACTTGCCCCTCCAGGGATAAAATTCCTGGGAATTTTATTTTTTCTCCCATTCCCTATTCCTTCCCCCATTCCCTATTCCATCCCCCATTTCCTGTTCCCAAATTCCCTGTTCCTCCATTCCCTATTCCCCCATTCCCTGTTCTCCATTCCCCATTCCCCGTTCCCTATCCCCCAATTCCCCGTTCCCCATTCCCCGTACCCCATTCCCCATCCCCCTATTCCCCATTCCCCGTTCCCCATTCCCTATCCCCCTATTCCCCATTCCCCGTTCCCCATTCCCCGTTCCCCATACCGTATTCCCGAGCAGGTGCTGAGCACGACCCAGGAGCGGCGGTGGCCGCGGACGTGGCCGTGGTAGTGGCAGTGCTCCTGGAGAGAGACAGGGGAGGGACCTTCCTGAGCGGGCTGGGAGCAGCAGCCGCGCCTGCTGCTCCTGGAAAAGCACCCCCATCCATCTCCCATTCCATATCCCATCCATCTCCCATTCCATCTCCCCATCCATCTCCCATTGCATCTCCCCATTCCATCTCCCATTCCATCTCCCCCATTCCATCTCCCCATCCATCTCCCATTCCATCTCCCCATTGCATCTCCTCATTGCATCTCCCCCATTCCATCTCCCCATTCCATATCCACATTCCATATCCCCATTCCCTCTCCCATTCCATCTCCCATTCCATCTCCCATTCCATCTCCCATTCCATCTCCCCATTCCATATCCCCATTCTATCCCCCATCTCCCATCTCCCCATTCCATCTCCCCCATTCCATCTCCCCATTCCATCTCCCCATTCCATCTCCCATTCCATCTCCCCCTTCCATCTCCCCGTTCCATCTCCTCATTCCATCTCCCGTTCCCTCTCCCCATTCCATCTCCCCATTCCATCTCCCCATTCCATCTCCCCATTCCATCCCCCATCTCCCATCTCCCGTTCCCTCTCCCCGTTCCCTCTCCCCATTCCCTCTCCCGTTCCCCCTCCCGGTTCCCGGTGTGGCTGGGCAGCAGCACCGTGTGGTTGGGTGTGACGGTGACGGGCTGTCCCTGCTCTCCGTAGTGTGTCTCGGTGTATCCCGGAGCCAGCAGCCTGCGGGGGTAGAGCAGGAGGAGGCGGCGGCTGCCCCGGGGCTGCGGCACGGCAGCGCAGGAGCCCCGAGCCTGGGCCCGCCGGGGCCGGGGGGTTTGGGGTCTCTGACACTGCCCCGGGCACATCAGCGCACTCCCAGCACAGTGAGGGGGGCACCCAACAAACAGGGCACGGGCACCCCAAAAACATTGAGATGTCTGTGAGAAAGCTCAGGCTGCTCTTAGGAAGCTGCACCCCTGCCTCTACCCCCTGCCTCAGTTTCCCCCAGCTATGGCCACCTCCTCCTCCCGGGGCTGGCCCACGCATGACCCGAGCCATGTCATGCCATGCCACCACATTCCAGCCCATCCCTTCCTGCTGCAGGAAGAAGAGGCAGGAGACAGAGAAGGAAAAAAGAAAAAGAAAAAGGAAAAGGAAAAGGAAAAGGAAAAGGAAAAGGAAAAGGAAAAGGAAAAGGAAAAGGAAAAAAAGGAAAAGGAAAAGGAAAAGGAAAAGGAAAAGGAAAAGGAAAAGGAAAAGGAAAAGGAAAAGGAAAAGGAAAAGGAAAAGGAAAAGGAAAAGGAAAAGGAAAAGGAAAAGGAAAAGGAAAAAGAAAAAGAAAAAGAAGAAAAAGAAAGACAGGTGTTCCTGCATTGCCCAGATCTGTGTGACCTTGCCCAGATCCCAGGGTGATGGGTATCTGCTGGAAGCCTACAGTCAGTCCCCTGGGGATGGCAGATCCCAGGGGATGGCAGATCCCAGGGGATGGCAGGTCCCAGGGATGGCAGATCCCAGGGGATGGCAGATCCCTGTGGGGATGGCAGGTCCCTGTGGGGATGGCAGATCCCTGTGGGGATGGCAGATCCCTGTGGGGATGGCAGATCCCAGGGGATGGCAGATCCCAGGGATGGCAGGTCCCTGTGGGGATGGCAGATCCCAGGGGATGGCAGATCCCTGTGGGGATAGCAGGTCCCTGTGGGGATGGCAGATCCCAGGGGATGGCAGGTCCCGGGGATGGCAGGTCCCAGGGATGGCAGGTCCCTGCCATGGGTGTCCCTGCCCATGACAGGGGTGGCAGAGCACCTTCAAGGTCCCTTCCAGCCCAAACCACTCTGGGGTTCTGTAAAATGCCACGAGGTCTGAGGCAGAGGGACAAGGAGGGCAGGGCAGATGGACACAAGTTCTGTCCTTGTCCCAGGGGAGGCCAGGCTGGGTGAGTGGCACAGGGGACAGGGGACAGGTGCTGCTGCTGCCATCTGCATCCAAACTGCAGGGATGGAGTCTAGGAGGAGGCGACCAAGGTGGCAAAAGGAGCATTTCAGCCCAAATGGAGCCACACCGGGCTGTCCCTTCCCCTGCTGGACAGGGTGGCCAGGACACTGCCAGTCCTGGCAGGGGTCCCCAGTGTCCCCTCCCCAGTGCCAGCCCCGACACTCACTGGTTCCTCTCCAGCACCAGCACCAGCTCTTTGCCCTCGGCCGTCACAGCCACCTCTGCCCGGGCAGGCGCCGGCACCTGCAAGGGAAGGAGGGAACGGGGTCAGCAAAGGTCCCTGTGCCAGAACCTTCCTCTGCTCCAGCCCCGGGGGCATCCCCCTCTCCTCCCCGGGTCTGCTCCCCCTCTGCCCCCTGCCACGGGGAAGGTGGGATCCCCGAATTCCCGGCCAGCCGGGATAACCGAGCATTCAGAGCATTCACGAGCATTCACGGAGGTCAGGGATGGGGGAGCAAGTCCCAGCTCTGCTGGCAGCTTCCCCAGGGAAAGGCAGCACGGGGAGCAGGACAGGAGACAGGAGCAGCACCGGAGCATCCCGGGCAGGGGCTGGGTGTGCCCATCCGGGTCCGTGCCCACGGGCACTGGGGGATGGAAATCAGCACCCACGCCCCGGGCACCAGCTGAGGGCCGTTAAAAATACCTCAGAACCGCGGGCAGAGAAAGGAAACTCTGACTCAGCTTCCCCAGGATGCCGGTGGTTTTACTCATTCCCTCTCTTCCGAGGGTGTTCAATGGAACCTGCCTTCGGATGCAGCCCAGCTCGGCCCAGCTGTGCGTGCCAGGAAGGGCCAGAGCCCAAAGTGCTGCTGTTCCCTGTGTCCCCACACCCCTTCCCTGTGTCCCCACACCCCTTCCCTGTGTCCTCACACCCCTTCCCCGTGTCCCCACACCCGTCCCCAGCGTGGGGACACCGAGAGCGTGGCCCTGCCTGCTGAGCGTGGCCCTGCCTGCTGCCATGCCTGGACTGTCCCCGGGGCCTGAGGTCCCCTCAGTCCATCCCCACCCTTGAAGCACACCGGGAGCTCAGGGGCTGCCAGCCCTCGGGATGGCCACGGGCCCCATCACCTGGCCATGGCCGTGGGCCCGGTGTGCTTTTCCTGGCTCTGGAGGGACAGGGGACAGGGGAAGGAGCTGTCCCCACACGGCCCCGGCTCTGGCTGCTCTTGGCATCACAACTTTGCAGCTGGAACACAAGGAACGCAGCAGGGAGGGGGCAGAGCTGGGTGATTCACGGCTTGGGACGGACCAGAGGTGAAATCCTCCTTCCCTAATTCCTACGGAGTTGCTGTGCTGCTGCTCCTTCTGCAGCCCAGCCCTCCCACGTACTGGGTATGGGGGGGACCGGGGAGCCCCGGCTGGGCAGCCCCAGGGGACCCTCACCCTGAGCTCGGGACAAAGCATTTCGGGGTGCAGAACAGCATTTCGGGATGCAGAACAGCATTTCGGGGTGCGGAGCAGCATTTCGGGGTGCCAGCCCTGCTGCCCCAGCTGTGGGGTTTGCGCTCCAGGGTGGAGCTCCTGCACATCCCCGCAGGCAGCTCCAGGGCTGGGCCATCCCAGAAAGCTGCTCAGGCTGCCCGTGGGGTGGCTGATGGTCCGAGGAGCCCCGCGGGGCTGCGCTCAGGGCTGGAGGACAGCGAGGTGCCGCTCTGCCGGGCGGGATGAGGGATGGAGCCGGGATGGAGCCGGGAACGGGGATGGAGCCGGGAATGGGGATGGAGCCGGGATGGAGCAGGGAATGGGGATGGAGCAGGGAACGGGGATGGAGCCGGGAATGGGGATGGAGCCGGGAATGGGGATGGAGCAGGGATGTGGGGATGGAGCCAGGGACGGGGATGGAGCTGCAGCCGGGCTGGCTGAGCCCCCCTGCGCCTCCATCTGCGTCTGCAGCTCCAAAAAAGGCGAGCAGCCCCAGCGCTCCTAGAAAACAGCCCCTCCAAGAAAACAGCCCCGGAGCCAGGGAGGCGAGGCCCGGCTCCCACACCTCCGGGGGTCCCCGGGCTGGCAGCAGCCACAGGGCCCCGGTGCCCCGGCAGCCAGGCAGGGGCTCTGTCCCTCCTCCGGCGGCGCTGGGAACGGGCGGTATTTTTGGAACATGATCTTGTACAAACATCTCTGGCCAAACATGGTCTGTACATTTTTCTTGCCGTTTCCCTCCTTTCCCCCGCCTCTCGCCCTCCCTTTTTTTTCTCCCCGTCTCCGATCTCCCCTGCAGCCCTCTCCTCCTCCTCCTCCTCCTCCCCAAGTCCCGGCCGGCTCCTTCCCGGTTTAGAATTCCCCAGCAATTACTCCCTGCCTCCACTCCAGAGCCGTTCCTGCCAAAATGTTCTTTCCCAGCTGCCGTCTTAAAGGGACACGGGGTAATCCCGGCACTGGCAGCTCCTGTCCCATCTCCCGGGCTGCCGGAGGCTGCAGAACAACGGGCTGCTGCTGGCGTGTGAGGGGATGCACCACAAGCTCTCCCCCGTGCCTCAGTTTCCCCCGAGAGCTCCTGGAGGGGCAGCGGGGAGCAGGGGCTGGATCCTGGTTCCAGCTGGGACGGGCCCAGCTCAGCTCCTGGAGGGACCAGCAGCAGTAAAAGCAGGGAAGGAGGAATGCGGGCAGCCCTTGTGCCAGGCAGGAGTCCCGTGCCCGCTCTGGGGCCAGGCAGGGTGGCTGCAGTGGTTAAACACTGCTCCTCGTGCCTCGGGCCTGCCAGGGAGCTGGGGGCCAGTGCTCCTTGGGGTCTGCACTGGGAATGATCCAGGATCAGCTGCTCCTGGCACTCCAGCATCCTCCTGCTCCAGCATCCTCCAGTTCCAGCACCCTCCTGCTCCAGCATCCTCCTGCTCCAGCATCCTCCTGCTCCAGCATCCTCCAGTTCCAGCATCCTCCTGCTCCAGCATCCTCCTGCTCCAGCATCCTCCAGTTCCAATATCATCCCTGGCTCCAGCATCGTTCCAAGGTCCTGCATCATCCTGGATTCCAGAACATTCCCAGCACCATCCCAGGCTCCAATATCATCCACGGCTCCAGCATCATTCCAAGGTCCAGCATCCTCCAGGGCTCCAGGATCACCCCAAGTTCCAATATCAGCCTGGGCTGCAGCAATTTATCAGATCAGCATTATCCCAAGGTCCAGCATCATCCTGGATTCCAGAACATTCCCAGCATCATGCCAGGTTCCAATACCATCCCAGGCTCCAGCAGCTTCCTGGGCTCTGCCATTGTCTCAGGCTCCAGCAACATCTCAAACATCAGCATCATCCCAGGCTCCAATATCCTGGCCTCCTGCATCATCCCAGGCTCCAGTATAATCCCACGCTTCAGCATCACCCCAGGCTCCAGCACATTCCAAGTTCCAGCATCATTCGAGGCTCCAGCACATCCCAAACTCCAGCATCACCATCCTGGGCTCCAGCATCCTCCTGGGTCCCAGCAGCCCTCACAGGTCCCAGCACCATCCTGGGCTCCAGCCCCTTGCCAGGCTCCTCTTGCTCCCCCAGCTCCTTGCTGCAGCCCCCATGCCCAGAACAGCATTCCAGTCCTTGCTGAGGCTGCAGGAGCCCCTTCTCTCAGCCCTGGCTGCGGGTGCAGATGGTGGCTCCTCTCCAGCACATCCCAGCACCGCCAGTCCCACAGAGGCTGGAATGATGGAATTGCAGCTGGGATGACTCTGGCCTGGCCAGGCCCCAGCCCGTGGCTGGCCCAGGGACCCTCCAGCTCCAGCTCGAGTCTGCTTTTGCTTTTCACTCCCTCGATGAGAAAAACCCCAGGGCTCTTTGCAGAGGGCCAAGGGGGTCGAGTGCTCTTCCCCAGTTCCCTGCAGCTCCTGGCCACCCTCCTGATGCAGGCTGCCTCCCTCCCTGCTGGGAAGCTCCCGCTGCAGGAGGGAGCTCAGGGAGCACCGAGCTCGCTGGGCAATCACCCAGAGCCCCAGAGCTCAGCTTCCAGCCCGGCCACCTGCTCGGGCAGCCCCACACGCCCCCAGCCCCTGCGGAAGCTCCAGAGCCCGGACGTGGCGGGGAGGACATGTGAGGGATGGAGGCTACAGGAGATGCTCTGTGGAGGATTTGCTGATGGGATCTGCAGCTGCTGGAGCAGCTGGGCCACAGCAGGGCTGCCCAGGCAGGCGGGTGCCAGCGCTGAGCCGGGAGGAGCACGGCTCGGGGATTCAGCGCTCGGCCAACACTGCAGGAACACCCATGGACAGCAGCACCCAGGGACAGCAGCACCCATGGACAGCAGCACCCATGGACAGCAACACCCATGGACAGCAGCACCCATGGACAGCAGCACCCATGGATGGCAGCACCCATGGACAGAAGCACCCAGGGACAGCAGCACCCATGGATGGCAGCAGCACCCATGGACAGCAGCACCCATGGACAGCAGCACCCACGGATGGCAGCACCCATACATGGCAGCACCCATACATGGCAGCACCCCCTGGGCACCGGGGCGGTGGCAGGAGCAGAAATAAACCTGCCTGCCACGCGTGCCCTTCTCAAGTGGCTTCCAGCTTAAATATAGACGGAGCCGGGGCTGCCCGCCAGGGAGGGACATTTCACCAGGGAGGGGACATTTCTCCAGGGAGGGGACATTTCTCCAGGGAGGGGACTTTTCTCCAGGCAGGGGACATTTCTTCAGGAAGGGGACTTTTCTCCAGGCAGGGGACTTTTCTCCAGGCCGACCACAGCACCCACACGGGTCCTTCCAGCTCCTGCAGGAGCAGCCAGCCCAGGTTCCCCTGGAGAAGGCACTGCCCGACCCCTGCAAGAGCCAGGGGACCACAGACCCCCTTCCCAAGCCCAGCTGGCTCCGCTTGGGCACCTCCTGGAGCAAGGAGGGCTGGCTTGGACCATCTCAGGTGTGATGCCAGCAGAGGCCCCTCCCAGCAGAGCAAGCAGCCCCTCGGAGCTGTCTGAATCAGAGCTGGAAGGGCTGGACCTGCCCAAAGGAGCCCCCAGCCCCTCCCGAAGGGCAAGGGGCCAAGCCCCAGCCAGGCTGGCCACAGGCATCTCCTCCAGGGATGTGGGGGCAGCAGGGGTGGCAGGGAGGGGGGCACAGCCCTGGGAGGGGGGCACTGCTCCCAGGTCTGGCAGCACTTTCCCTCGGCTGCTCCTCCTATCCCAGCCACAGCAGGAGCTGACAGATCACTCCAGCTCCTCTCCCCAAGCTCTCCATCCGCCTTCCACTCACCCTGCAGCTCCTGGCCATCCTCCTCCTGCCCAGCACTCATTAACACCATGTTTAATTAACTCACTGCTGCACCCTCTGCTTTCCCTGATTGTCAGCTGAGGGTGGTGATGGATCCTGAAACTCCCCAGTCTGCTCATGGATCTGAAATCCACACCCTGCCCATGGATCCCAAAATCCACCCCCTGCTCATGGATCTGAAATCCACCCCCTGCCCATGGATCTGAAATCCACACCTGCCCACGGATCTGCAATCCCACCCCCTCTCCCCATGGATCTGCAATCCCACCCCCTCTCCCCAGCTCCTCCCGGTGCCCGCAGGAGGCTCTGGCCGAGGGCTGCCCAGCCTCCCTTACCTGCTCCTGCAGGCTGACGGCTCTCCGGGCGCGGCCCCCCAGCAGCCAGTGTGGGGTGACCCGCTCTCCGTGGGACAGCGGCCCTGGGGAGGACAAGAGCTGCTGAGCAGAGCTGGGGGGCTCTGGAGCTGGAGTTCCTGCCCAGCCACGGCACACGGGGCTCGGGAAGGGACCGAGCACAAAGGCAGTGCCACCCCCTCCCCAGCCAGCCCCTCCCGCCGGCCCAGCCCTAATCCTGGAAGCTCCCGGGAGCATTGCTCCCACCCAGGTCCCGCAGCAGGGGCCTAAATCCCCTGAATCTCCAGCCCGGAGAAGCAGCTGGCACGGGGGAGATGCAGCTGCCCTGGATCCTTGGAATGTCCCAGGCCAGGCTGGACACTGGGTTTGGAGCAGCCTGGGACAGTGGGAGGTGTCCCTGCCATGGCAGGGGTGGCACTGGGTGGGATCTAAGGTCCCTTCAACCCAAACCACCCCATGGCTCTGTGATTTGTGGGAAGTGGTTCCAGCACCCCAAACCAGCCACGCTCTTTGCAGCCAGGGCTGGGCAGGAGCAGGAGCAGGAACAGGAGAAGGAGCAGCAGAAGGAGCAGGAACAGGAGCAGGATCAGGAACAGGGACAGGGACAGGGGCAGGAGCAGGAACATGAACAGGAGAAGGAGCAGGGACAGGAGCAGGAGAGGAGCAGGAACAGGAACACGGACAGGGACAGGGATAGGGACAGGGGCAGGAGCAGGAGAAGGAGCAGAAGGAGCAGGAGAAGGAGCAGGAACAGGAGCAGGGACAGGGACAGAAACAGGAACAGGAGAGGAGCAGGAACAGGGACAGGGGCAGAAGCAGGGGCAGAGGAGCTGGGAGGGCTGTGGCCCGTCAGGGTTTGTCTGAGCTATCCCAGCCCCCCCGGGCAGGCAGCACAAGCCATTCCTTGGCTCCAGCCAAGGCAGACAGACTTTCTAAGATTATTTCTTTCCTAAACAATGCGGCTGGATTTGACTGCAGCGCAGGGAGCAGCCACTGATGACTTAAGCCTGGATGACAACAGAAGAAAAATTTAAAATCTGAAGCTGCTGCAGAGAGGGGACGAGGCTGAACAAAAATGTCAAGGGTTGGGCCACCTTGCCAAGCCAAATGTTGTCAGGGAGAGCTTGGATGGAGTTATCTTCCCCAGCAAAGTTATTTACTCAGAGAGTGGAATAACAGGGCTCAGGGCTCTGTGATTTTACAAGCTTGTTTTGGTTCCTCTTGCCGAGACCCGGGGCTTTGGCTCGAGGGAAGATGAAGTTATTGAAAGACAAAAGGAAAACAAAGGTGGAGTTACGGGCTGGGAATTGTTGCTGGAGCTTTTTGGGATCAGGTCACCCCGCCCGGCCACCTTTGTCCCCCGGGAGCGCCCGGCGCTATCGCCCGAGGTATTTAATCGGTTCCATTAAATATAGCACGGAATCAGATTCCAGGAATAGCTGCAGATAAGGGGTGGCACCATCCCAGCTTCCTTCTCCTCACCTCCTCCCAAAGCAGGACCAGGCCCTCCACCCCAGCCACACGCGAGTTCCTTTTCCGCGGGGAAACTGAGGCACGGAGTCAGCCGCGCCGGGGCAGCCGCTCCGGTGGGGTTTGGTGCCCTCCCATTCCAGAGCAGAGGAATAAATCCCAGTTTTTAATTCCCACAGGAGGAGGGCAGGGAGCTGCTGCCGGCCCCGGCCCGGCTCTCTCCCACGCCGGCCGGGAGAGGATGGGACACGAGGGGCGGCTCTGCTGGGCTGGGCTTCGGGCCACGTCCCAAAAACCCCTCCGTTAGGAGATTTAAGAGACGATTTAAGTTACGATATTTTAAATTTCCCACTGTTTTGTTTGTAGTTTTTGCTGGGAATCTGAGAGACTCGGAGCACGAGACGGGGCCTCCAAAATGTAACTCAAATAAACCCAAATGTAGCACAGAAAGGGTTTCCCACACCCCCCTTCCCTGATTTCCTGGAAACCGCTCATTCCCAGCCCTTTTTGGGAGCGCTGTGGGGAGCAGCGCTGCTCTGGCGTTCGGGATGTTGGCAGCCCGAGCTGTGGGGCCGGGGGAGCCCCGAAGGAGCCCGCAGAGCCCGGGATCCACTGGAGCTTCCCCTTCTCCTCGTTATCCAAGCCGGGCTCTGGCCCCAGCGCCCTCCCTGCTCCTCTCCCAGCTCCGGCTCTCTCCGAGCAGCTGGGAAACTTCTCCGAGCGGCAGCCCAGAGCCCGGCAAAGCTCGGAAGTGAAAGAAATAATAGCAAAAATGTGCTCTGGGTAGAGGAACATCAGCCCCGACTTGTTGGAATGGCTGGGGAAGGAAATAGGGATGAGGGAGAGGCTGCAGGCGGCCGAAGGGAAACTGGCACCCCCCTCTCCCCCTCCGGCTCCCATTTAAAACGCGAGAGGAGCCTCGGGGGAAAATCCCTATTTCCTCACCAACGGAACGAGCCACGTTTCACGGCGAAACCCGCAGGGCAGCCCAAAGCCCGAGCTCCTTCCCAGAGCCGCGGAACGGGGGCTGCGAGCCGCGGAACGGGGGCTGTGAGCCGGGGTTCGGGGCTGTGAGCCGGGGTTCAGGGGCTGTGAGCCGGGGTTCCCGGGCTGTGAGCCGCGGAACGGGGGCTGTGAGCCGGGGTTCCGGGGGTGCCCGATCCCGGCCCATCCCAGCCCATCCCATCCCTCCGGCCAGCGGGGCCCGGCGGGGGCAGCGCCGAGCGCCGGGACGGCCGCGGAGCCGCCGAGCGGGGTCTGGGGGCTCCCGGGGGCACGGGGGAGCGAGCGCAGCCCGGAGCCCCATCCCATCCCATCCCCATCCCCATCCCATCCCCACCGCTCTCCCATCCCATCCCCTCCGCCCCATCCCCGCCCCGCGCCCCCAGCCCCCCTTACCTGCCGGCCCCGCCCGGCCCCGCGGGGGGAGCCCCAGCAGGACCCCCAGGAGGGCGAGGCGGAGCCCCCAGCCCTTGGCCGAGCCCCGGCGGGGCCCGGGGGGGCCCGGCCCGGCCATGCCGCCGCTCCCGGGCTGTCACCGCCCCGACTCGGCGCCTCCGGCCCGACCTCCTCCTCTTTATGCCGCCGGTCCCTCCCCCGCCGCGGAGCCCCGAGCGCGGCCGGCCCGGCCGGGGGGCGGCGGGGAGGGGGCGGCTTTGTTCGCCCTTATTTATTGCTGTGTTTCTTGGCCCGGCCCGGCCGCTTAATGAGAACCAGACCCGCAACTCGGCGGCTGCCAGGCTTCCCCTGCCTGCCGCGGCTCCATCCATCATCCATCCGTTATCCATCATCCATCAATCCATCACCCATCCATCCATCCATCCATCCATCCATCCATCATCCATCCGTTATCCATCATCCATCATCCATCATCCATCCATCCATCCATCCATCCATCATCCATCCATCCATCCATCATCCATCCATCCATCCATCTATCCCTCATCCATCCATCCATCCATCCATCATCCATCCATCCATCATCCATCCATCCATCCATCATCCATCATCCATCCATCCATCCATCCATCATCCATCCATCCATCCATCATCCATCCATCCATCCATCCATCCATCCATCCATCCATCCATCCCTCCATCCATCATCCATCATCCATCCATCCATCCATCCATCATCCATCCATCATCCATCCATCACCCACCCATCCATCCATCCATCCATCCATCCATCCATCCATCATCCATCCATCCATCATCCATCATCCATCCATCATCCATCATCCATCCATCCATCATCCATCCATCCATCCATCATCCATCCATCCATCCATCCATCCATCCATCCATCCATCCATCATCCATCCATCATCCATCATCCATCATCCATCCATCCATGATCCATCCATCCATCCATCCATCCATCATCCATCCATCCATCCATCATCCATCCATCATCCATCCATCCATCCATCATCCATCCATCATCCATCCATCCATCCGTTATCCATCATCCATCCATCATCCATCCATCCATCCATCCATCATCCATCATCCATCCATCATCCATCCATCCATCATCCATCATCCATCATCCATCCATCATCCATCCATCCATCCATCCATCCATCCATCCATCCATCCATCCCTCCATCCATCCATCCATCCATACATCATCCATCCATCCATCATCCATCCATCAATCCATCATCCATCCATCATCCATCCATCCATCCATCCATCCATCATCCATCCATCCATCCATCATCCATCCATCCATCATCCATCCATCCATCCATCCATCCATCCATCCATCCATCCATCATCCATCCATCCATCCATCCATCCATCATCCATCCATCCATCATCCATCCATCCATCCATCATCCATCCATCATCCATCCATCATCCATCCATCCATCCATCCATCATCCATCCATCCATCATCCATCCATCCATCCATCCATCCATCCATCCATCCATCCATCCATCCATCCATCATCCATCCATCCATCATCCATCCATCATCCATCCATCATCCATCCATCCATCCATCCATCCATCATCCATCCATCCATCATCCATCCGGGCCAGCTGGATGGGGCTTGGAGCAGCCTGGGACAGTGGGAGGTGTCCCTGCCACGGCAGGGGTGGCACTGGGTGGGATTCCAGGGACTTCTGCCTTTCCTGGGCCCCTCTGGTCCCCCTGAAGCTTCAACCCACCCTGCAGGTCCTGCCAGCTCCAGGAGAGGACACAGGAGAGGACAAATGCTCCAAAATGCACAAAGGGGACAGATCCCAGGGCACAGACAGGACAGATCCCAGGGCACAAAGGGGACAGATCCCAGGGCACAAAGGGGACAGATCCCAGGGCACAAACAGGACAGATCCCAGGGCACAGACAGGGCAGATCCCAGGGCACAAAGGGGACAGATCCCAGGGCACAGACAGGACAGATCCCAGGGCACAGACAGGGCAGATCCCAGGGCACAAAGGGGACAGATCCCAGGGCACAAAGGGGACAGATCCCAGGGCACAGACAGGACAGATCCCAGGGCACAGACAGGACAGATCCCAGGGCACAGACAGGACTGATCCCAGGGCACAAACGGGACAGATTCCAGGGCACAGACAGGACAGATCCCAGGGCACAAAGGGGACAGATCCCAGGGCACAAAGGGGACAGATCCCAGGGCACAAAGGGGACAGATCCCAGGGCACAGACACGGCAGATCCCAGGGCACAGACAGGGCAGATCCCAGGGCACAGACGGGACCGTGTCCCCGTGGCCTCGCTGCTCCTCCCCAGAGTGGGACATTTCTCCTCCCGGCCCTCCCTTCGGCCGGGCAGGAGTGCCCCTGCCTGCCCCGGGAATGCCAGCCGGCCGTGGGACGTGGGACGGGCAGAAGTGGCTGGCAGCAGCAGCTGGGGCTGTGCAGAGTTACAAAAGGACTTTTTGTGGGCAGCAGCAGGCGCTGGCCCCTGTCACCAGCACAGGCGGCAGCTGCAGCCAGCCCAGCACAGGGGAGTGAGCCCAGGGCAGAGGGGAGAGCTGGGGTCACCCAGAGCTGGGGTCACCCAGAGCTGGGGTCACCCAGAGCCGGGGTCACCCAGACCCTGGGTCACCCAGAGCTGGGGTCACCCAGAGCTGGGATCACCCCGAGCTGGGGTCACCCAGAGCTGGGGTCACCCAGAGAGTTCCAGCTCCCCAAGGAACTCTCCAGCCCCTTCCCAGCTCCCTCAGGAACTCTCCAGCCCCTTCCCAGCTCCCTCAGGAACTCTCCAGCCCCTTCCCAGCTCCCTCAGGAACTCTCCAGCCCCTTCCCATCTCCCTCAGGAACTCTCCAGCCCCTTCCCAGCTCCCTCAGGAACTCTCCATTCCCTTCCCAGCTCCCTCAGGAACTCTCCAGCCCCTTCCCAGCTCCCTCAGGAACTCTCCAGCCCCTTCCCAGCTCCCTCGGGAACTCTCCAACCCCTTCCCAGCTCCGTTCCCTGCCCTGGACACATTCCCTTCTCCAGTCAGACGTCTCCCCCCCGCCTGTGCCCCGGCAGACCCAGCTGGAGCCCATCAGAGCAATGTCCCACCTCTGCCATCCCAGGGACAGCTCACACTGGTGTCACACATCTCCTCAGCCGTGTCCCCTCCTCCCGGGCAGTCCCAGGGGCTCTCCCTGTCCGAGGAAGGTCAGGGCTGGCTCCGTGGATGAGTCAGGGGCCAGGCAGGAGCCAGGAGCCAGCCAGGACAATTCATGGGATGTTCTGAACCCATCTCAGGTGGGGGAGCAGCAAACCTGGGGAGAACAACCTGGAATCTCTCTGGCCTCGTGAACCTTGAAGGAGCCTCTCGGGAGGGAAGCAGCAGGGCAGCAGCACGTGGGCACATGGCTAAAATGAGATTGGATTTGAGAAGCCCCTTCTCCCTAGGAGTGTCCTCATGCCCCTGGAATCTGAGCTTCTTCCAGCAGCATTAATCAGCGTGGCTTCCATTTGTCACGCCGAGGTCGCTCACCCTCTGCAGGGTCCCGCAGGGCCGGGAGAATTCACTTTATCTGCTGATGTAGGGAGAAAAATATTACTAAAAGCTTGACTTGTGAGCCTTGCTCGTGTGAAAGAGCCGGGCCTTTCCCTTTCCAGCCACATTCCTGCCCCAGGCTGAATTCCTGCCCCGGCCCAGCGCTGGCTCCAGCTGGCCCCAAGAGCAGTCACGGCCTCATAAAGGCAGCACAGAGGAAACAATATATTAAAATCTGCTTTGCTGGATTGAAGTGGGATCTGCACTAATGAACAGCCACTCAGGAAGTCATGTCTTCCTCAGGGAATCGTTTCAGGAAAAGTGAATTATAATCCAGGACGCACTCATGGAAAAAACGAGATGGACTTTGGGAGGGCTGACACACAGCCCACAGTCCATCCCATCTGAGGTGCCAGTGCAGGGGGTGGGCCCTTGCAATCCAAACCATCCTGGAGTTCTGGAAGTGCTTTCCTCACCTGCTTTGGCACAAATCCTTCATCTTCTCCTCTCCAAAGCCTTCCCGTGGTGCTCTCAGAAGAGTCCCCAGCAGGCAGCCAGGCTGGGCAGGCCATGTCCAGGCAGAGGGACAGTGACCACAGCCATGGGGAACGCCCTTTTCCAAGGAAATCGGGCACCTGAGCCGTGTTTGACATCTTCCCTGCACTGCATTTCCATGGAAGCCCTTCCAGACCCCAGCAGTGACACAACGTGCCCCAGACACCCACCTGAGCCCCAGCAGCTCCTGATGGGAGAGGGGTTCCAAAAACCCCAAACCAGCTGGAGAGGGATTCCAAAAACCGCAAACCAGCTGGAGAGGAGTTCTCCATGGGAGGGGTTCCAAAATCCCCAGACCAGCTGGAGAGGGGTTCCAAAAACCCCAAACCAGCTAGAGAGGGGTTCCTATGATCCCCAAACCAGCTGAGAGGGGTTCTCCATAGGAAGGACTCCAAAAACCCCCACAGGGCTGCCCCCACAGAGCAGGATCAGGGCTGATTCCCTTGGGATGGAATTTACAGTGCAAAGGAAGAACAAAGTGCCATGGTCATAAAGGAAGAAAAGGAAGGTGCTTCTGAAGGGGAAAAAACACCTCTAATTTTAAAATAAAGCACATTTCAAAGCAAAAGGTGGATTTTTACACCACTTTTCCATCTCACCCAGGTGGTTTTCCAGCTGCAGGTCAGGCTGTGGACACACATCTGTCCTAGACAGCAATCCCTGGGGGGTGCTGCTGATCAAAGGACAATTCTGAATAACAGAACACAAATCTGCTCAACAGTGTTGAAAAAACCAGTCCTGCCGTAATTCCACTTCCAGAGCTCTGCAGAATTTACCCTAGAAGTCTCTGTGTCCGGTTGGAGGGGATGACTCCACTCTGGAATCAGCACAAGACAAGCACGATTTCCTGAGGTTTTGGAAAGCAGCTTGGTGTGCTGGAAGCTGTGACTGCAAATGTCCAGAGCCCCCCAGCAAACGCTGGGAGCTCCGCACCCACAGGAGCCCCAGCCCACCCGGGGCAGGGAACAGCCCTGGGCAGGCAGGGCCAGCTGGGGAGCAGCCCCAGGGAGAGAGACAGCAGGGAAGGCTGGATGGGAACACCCCCACCAGCTCTGGGGGGAAATCGCATCAGCCAAAGGTTTGTGCAGCCTGGCACAGCCCTGGAGTCCCATCCTCGGAGGGGCTTCACAGCCCTGGGGTTGTGGCACTTGGGGACACGGCTCAGGGGTGGCCCTGGCAGGGCTGGGGGAGCACTGGGATTGATCTCAGAGGGGTTTGGAGCAGCAAGGCCCTCAAGCTCCCCTCATGTCTCCTCACTGAAAACTTAAAGGCACAAATAAGCAGCTGAGTGGCCTTGGAGGAGCTCCAAGTGAGGCAGGATCTCCTTAGGGCTCCAGCATCCTCCGTCTCTTCTCCCAGGGAACAAATCTGTCCCTGTGTGTTCAGGAATCCACCTGAGGGCTCAGCCCCTGCAGCCCCAGCACCTTTTGCTTCACACAAAGCTCATTTCCAGCCCCAGTAAAATTCCAAAGGCAAGGGAGCAATCCCATCCCACCTGATCCCAATTCCAGCTCAAGGCCAGGCTGGACAGGGCAGGGGGTGGCACTGGATCCCTTCAACCCAAACCAGGCTGACGCTGTGATAAACAGGTAAAATTGGGTTTTGGGAGGTGGGAAGGTCTGGGAAGATGAGCCACAGTCTGAGCTGATTTATCCCAGACATGGGATGGTGTTACTTGTCATCTGCACTTCAGCTTCCATTTCTGAGACCAGACCAGATCAGGGAATCCTGCAATGGTTTGGGTGCAAAGGGACGCTAAATCCCATCCATTCCCACTCTATCCGTGGCAGGGACAGCTCCCTCTGCCCCAGGTGGATCCAACCCCAGTGTCCAGCCTGGCCTTGAGCACTGCCAGGGATCCAGGGGCAGCCACAGCAAATCTGGGAATTCCAGCCCAGCCAGGAATTCCCTGCCAAGATCCCAGCCCAAGCTCCCCTTTCCCAGTGGGAGCCATTCCCTGGCTCCTGTCCCTCTGTCCCTTGTCCCCAGTGCCTCCCCAGCTCTCCTGGAGCCCCTCCAGGCCCTGGAGGGTCTCTCCAGAACCTTCCACCTCCAAGGTGCCCAGCCCTCCCAGCACTGGGTGTTCCCCCCCAGCTGTTCTGAGCTGCCACAAACATGTGAGGCAGAGAACAGAGGAAGCCACAGCTCACACCCTCTCTGCCTTCCTCAGATGTCTTTTCCTGTTTATCCATCCCATGAGCTGCTCAGGGAGGATCAGTTGAAACTGAGACTTGAACACTTCATAAACCTCGTCTCTCCCCTGCATCTTCTCAGTGCTGCTGGCCCAGGGCACAGCCAGGGACCCTGGCAGGACAAACCATCCAAAAAAGGGGATTCTCCCAGAAAAGGCCTGAAAGCTCCCACCACCATCACAAGTGTCTGTGCTCACCCCTCCTGGTCCCTACACAAACACAGCTGCAGCAGTTATTACAACTCAGCTGTTTTATTGAAGTACAAAACATAACAAGTGAATTTCCTACATTGAGACAGGAATTTAAAAAATTAAAAATAATCCTCGTTAAAACCCACTGAAAATAAATATATAAAACTGCTATTCCAATCAGGGAGTTATAAATATATTATGAACCAAGTTTTTCCAGACTCTGTTTCCTCTGCAAGTGCCTAAGACCACTATAAAACCCCAGCTATATATTTCAAACCCTGACACTCCCCCAGCTCACAGGTTCTTACGCAGGGCAGGATCAGGCAGTACAGAGGGGAGCCAGGAGCACAACGTGGGGCTGCAGGAGCCCCCAGTGCCCTGTCCCTGTCCCAGCACTGCTCTGTGTGGGCTCAGCTCCAGGACACCTTCTTCCCCAGGACACGGCTGGCGATTTCCTGAGGGAGAGACAGAGGGGCACAGGTGAGTATTAGAGCTCTGAAAGCTGAAAACGCTGAGCAGAGCTTCTCTGCACAGATTGCCAGGGAATCCCAGAGGGGTTTGCCTGGGAGGGCCCTTCAAGCCCACCCAGTGCCACCCTGCAGGGACAGGGACACCTCCCCCTGTCCCAGGTGGCTCCCAGCCCCAGGGTCCAGCAAGGGGCAATAAACACCCCAAAAGGGGAATTTAAACTGTAATATGTCATATATGTTATGAAATAATTCGCGCTAAATTAAATTAAAACCACAGCATCTTGTGTACTGAAACCAGTGTCGAGCAACAAACAAGCGAAGGGATAGAAATCCAAAATGCCAGGAAGACACTGTCCCCAGAGGTGCATATTCCAAAGGTGTCTATTCCAAAGGTGTATATTCCAAAGGTGTCTATTCCAAGGGGTTTCTTGGCTGACAAGACCCCAGCTGGAGGCATTTCTGATAGGCAGCAGCAGCAGCAACAGACTAAGTGATAAAGATTCAAACCCCAAGAAGACACTGTCCCCAGAAATGTGTATTCCAAGGGATTTCTCTGCTCTGACTAGGCCCCAGCAGGAGGCATTCTGATGGGCATCAGCAGAAGATTATCCCAGAGATTTTCACCTGACAGGATTCCAGCAGTTTTCCACCGGGAAAAGCACCATTATATGCTAAAGAAGATAATATGCTAAAGAAGATAATTTGCTAAAGAAGATATTTTGCTAAAGAAGAGCCATTCCAAAGCCCAGAGACTGTATAAAAATGGACCCCTTAGACCTGACCCTCAGAGACCCACGGGGACTTTGGTGCCAGAGAGGCCAAGCCCTAAATCTCCCTGACACTGATGGCCTGGCTCAGAGTCGAATCACTTGTGGCTTTGTTTAAATTTATGCTTTGATCATGTAATAAATTTCTTTAATTATGCCATCAGAGCATTCATTTATAACATCAGCCAGGAGAACTGAGGCAGCCAGAGCTGCTCCCTGGGAACACCAGGCTGTCCCTGTGGAGGCTGCAGCGGGAATGGCAGGACCAGGCTGGAGAGTGTCCCTGGACTGGCTGAGACATCCTCAGCAGGAGGAAGAGCTCCTGGAGCTGGTGTGGCTCAGGAGAGGCCTGGGGAGAGCAGCAGAGCCCCGGGCTGCAGGAGCAGAGTGCTTCCCACAGCAGCAGGGTGTGAAATCCAGAGCTCTGCTTCGTGTCAGGCAAAGAAAGGCAACCTGTGCAGCTTGGTTAGGAAATGTGTGGAACACGGCCACGGGACAGCTATAAAGATGAGTGCTTTTGAACCAATCTTTTGTGTGTAAATAACAATTATAAGTCTTAAGCTGGTTTGTAATCAGAACTTTTGAATTATTACTTTAGAATGTTGCTTAATATTAAGGATTTTAAAGTGTAGCTTTAGAATGCACAAAGGATTTAAGCAGAAAGGGAAGTGACCCTGTCTCAAGTTCCTGGAGAAGGAAGATGGACATCAAGATTGCTGATTAGTGACTTCGAAAGGGGAAGCTGGACATCACTACCATAGATTAATGATCCAGAAAATAGAAGTTGGACCCCAGCATCTGGACACACATCCTGGGATATACACAATAGGGTATAGAAATTGGAAAATAACCAGACAGCACCATCATAGATTTACTGTCCTGGAGTACAGAATTGTGATGTTAAAGGTAGAAATGGAAACTGTCAAAAGCTCACATAGAAACTGGGAAAAGCTTATGAATATGCATGAATATGATCAATAAATACCAGCAGGCCACCAACCGGTGTGCAGTCAGAGGGGAAACCCCCAGCACTGTACCCAGCGCTGTCTTTGCTCACACATTATGATATTCATTAATAAATTAATACATTAATAGATGAATAAATTAATAAATGGAATTGCTGCCTGGTATATTGGCCGAGTCAAGCGTGTGGCTCCTGTGGAAGGGAAATGTCAGCACTGGGGAGCCCTGGCTGCACCCACGGGGTGTGCCAGCTCCCTGCCAGCCCCAGGCAGGGAGAGATTCCAGAAGGTTCCCCGGGGCTGCTGCTTCACCTGTGGCGTGCCAGCCTCGGGCAACACATTCCCAAACCTGCAGAAACCCAGCTTTATTCCTCAGGGATGCAGGGCAGCCATCCATCAGCTGCTGCTCTACAGATTTGTTTAAGTTTGTTGTTAGTTTTTGTAATAACCAATTTTATTATTGTTGGTTTTTTATCATGTCTTATTATTATCATTTTTATTATTTTTATTATTTTTTTTATTATTTTTGTGGTAACCAACATACTTAAACAACAAATAAACAAACCTAGCAACAAATTTACTGGAATCACAAACTCACTCCACCTTGTGGAAAGCCTCGGTAATGGAACCAAACTGCATCTGATAAACTCAGAAAATCCATTTCTGCTTCACTGTGGCTGAAAGTTCTGATTGCTGCTGCCATCAGACCAGAATCTGTTCCCACTACAGAGTGCAAAATTCCAGGGCACTCCCCGTCCCCTGATCTGATTGGGATGATTTTATGCTCCATTTGAAATTAAAAGCACAAAAGCAAAGGGCTGCTGGGACAGAACATCAGCCCAGATCCACGCGCACCCTGTGACAAAAATAACTTTGCTATCTTAATAAATAGAAGCATTGAACAAAATCAGAGATTAAGAATGTCTGTGCACTCCAGCCCAGGGATTTTTATGGCTCCAGTTCTAGGTGGGCCCACGTTGTTTCCCCCTCAGGATCATCCTCACTCAGTGCTAAGAAAACTTATTCTTTTTCTCTTTTTCCCCCAGTGAGCTGCCCCAAAATGAAATACCTTGAGAGCAGCCCTGACAGCCCCTCAGTTCCCAGAGCCCTGCAGGGATATTTGCACTCTGCTTCACAAAACGGAACCAGATTTGTTCATATATATTCACTAACTTGGGGTCTTATTTTCAGTCAAATAAACCCAGCTACATCTCATCCCTCAGCCTGGCCACTGAGACTGTCCCTCACTGGCAGTGTCCCAGGCCAGGCTGGACACCGGGGCTTGGGGCAGCCTGGGGCAGTGCGAGGTGTCCCTGCCATGGGATGGGGTTTATTCACTCATTCATTCCTTTCCCAAATTTTAATCATGCTCTGTGAGCCCTCAAAGCCTTGGGGAAGGGGCTGGAGAATTCCTGAGGGAGCTGGGAAGGGGCTGGAGAGTTCCTGAGGGAGCTGGGAAGGGCTGGAGAGTTCCTGAGGGAGCTGGGAAGGGGCTGGAGAGTTCCTGAGGGAGATGGGAAGGGGCTGGAGAGTTCCTGAGGGAGCTGGGAAGGGGCTGGAGAGTTCCTGAGGGAGCTGGGAAGGGCTGGAGAATTCCTGAGGGAGCTGGGAAGGGGCTGGAGAGTTCCTGAGGGAGATGGGAAGGGAATGGAGAGTTCCTGAGGGAGCTGGGAAGGGGCTGGAGAGTTCCTGAGGGAGCTGGGAAGGGGCTGGAGAGTTCCTGAGGGAGCTGGGAAGGGGCTGGAGAGTTCCTGAGGGAGCTGGGAAGGGGCTGGAGAGTTCCTGAGGGAGCTGAGGGGGCTCAGCCTGGAGCAGAGGAGGCTCAGGGGGACCTTGTGGCTCTGCACAGCTCCTGCCAGGAGGGGACAGCTGGGGGGATTTGGGATCTGTTCCCAGGGAACAGGGACAGGAGGAGAGGGAACAGCCTCAGGGGAGCCTCAGGGTGGATATTGGGAATATTCCTACATGGGAAGGGTGCTCAGGCACTGGCAGTGCCCATCCCTGTGGCCCTTGGGGACACGAGCAGTGGTGGCCCTGGCAGTGCTGGGGATGGTTGGACTGGATGTGCTCAGAGGGATTTTCCACCCTGAGTGACTCCATGGCTCTGGATTTTGGGACAGGGCACCCAGGGGCTGTGCCCAGCCCCACACGGAGCTGTGCCTCCCTGTGCCATGTTTTCCCTGGAAAAATGCCGAAGGAGCTGCTCCCTGCAGGGTCACTGGGGCTCCTCGGGGACAGCAGCAGAGCAGGAGCAGCTCAGCCCTCCCTGCAGCAGCCTGGGCCATGGGCATCCTTGAATCCACAGCCCTGTCCCACACTTCATGGAGCTCCTGGAGCAGCTCCTTCCTTCCCCCAAAGCTCTGTCTCATTTTTGGAGTCATTCCACAAAATCTGTGGCTGATTTTTCAGGCACACTCAAACTGGTGCTCTCAGCCCATCCTCACCAACCATTCCCTGATTTACAGCAGCTTTTCTGCACCAGCAGGGAGAACTAAAGCACTGGAATTGTTCACTGCCATGAATCATCACCTCCCTTCCAATCAAACCCATATTTATGCACAAAAGTTCTGATCCTATTTCCTCCCTGCTTCCAGCCCACTCTGCCACTCCAAGTCAGTGACTGCCAAAACTCATTAATTCCTCAAATTTTACTGTACCAGCATCTGGAATTCTCAGACTAGGGAAAGATGTCCTGAAAATACCCTGCCCAAGTATAGCAACAAATTAAAGTCTTTCTAGTGGTAAACTCCCCAAATTAAAGTAGGAAGATGCTGTGCAGAATACATTACAAGTGCTGACTTCCAAAATCCAATGACTGCTGTTCCAAACAAATACCCAGCCTATTATTCCAGCTCTGGAATCCTCCAGGAAAGGAGTTGTTCCAGGCAGGAGTTTAACACTTAAACTGAGGTGCAAGTTTAGGATCCAGAGTTTGAAGAAAAGACCAGATTTAGTTTCAGTGCCTGTCCATGCTCTGGTTTATCCCTCAGCTACCCAGACAGGGGTCCTGGCTGAGCAGGGCCAGTGCTGGACAAACAGAAACTGCTGGAATCCTCAGATTCCACCAGGACTGCAAGGTTTAGACTGGATAAATTAAGGATGACCCCAGGCTTTGTTAGGCACGGCTGGGAATTTGGCTGGGAATTCCCAAATCCATGCCCAGCCAGGGCACAGGAGAGCAAACCCAGCAGCCTCAAGGACACTTGTCCTTGCTGGGATGTGCTCCAAGACCCCTCTGTTCCTCCCCAGGCCCTGCACAAGCCCTTGTTTGTATCATGTCACCAGCATCACGTTCCATTTTCCCATGGGATGGGAGGATTTCAGGAAAGGAAGGGGGAACTGGGTAGCAAAACTGGGCTGATGAGATGGACCTGGATTCCCAGTGTCCTGGGCTGTGAGATGTGGCTGGGGTGTGTATCCCACCTGCCAGGGGTGTGTATTCCAGCTGTCAGAGATGGGGCAGGTATCTTCTGTTCACTGGGCAGTTTTATCTCTGCCACAGCCCATCCTCCCACCAGGAGATCTCTTCTGTTCATGGGCCATTAATTATTAATTATCTTCTGTTCATGGCCAGTGAGTGTCCCTGCATGGCTGAGAAAATTCCATCATCCCATGGGGAGATGCTGTGCCCAGGGGAGGAGCCAAACATTCCTACCTGGATACAAACTGAGATTTTGGGATACCACAGCAGCCTTTGCCCCCTGCATTCCCAGAGGAGCAGCTTTCTTCCCACTGCATTCCCAGAGGAGCAGCTTTCTTCCACTGCATTCCCAGAGGAGCAGCTTTCTTCCCCACTGCATTCCCAGAGGAGCAGCTTTCTTCCCCACTGCATTCCCAGAGGAGCAGCTTTCTTCCCCACTGCATTCCCAGAGGAGCAGCTTTCTTCCCACTGCATTCCCAGAGGAGCCCAGGCCCATCTCCCCCAGCCCTGGAGCTCCAGAGGAAAACTCCCCCCTTGTGCAGGATCCTGCTCCAGCAGAAGCACAGCTGGCACTGCAGGAGGGCTGAGCCACCCTGGGATGGGGCTGCTGCCACCTCCCTGACCCACAGGGGACAGGGCTGCTCTGACTCTGGCAGGGGTTTGTTTGTACTATTGCATTGGTATTTTTCAGTTTCCTAGTTAAGAACTGTTATTCCTGCTCCCACACCTTTGCCTGACAGCCCCCTAATTCCAAAATTATAATAATTCAGAGGGAGGGGACTTACATTTCCCATTTCAGGGGAGGCTCCTGGCTTCTCACACCAAGACACCTCCTCAGCAGATCCCTGTGTCAGGGACTCCCTGAGGGAACGTGGTGCTCCAGAGGGGAGAGGGTGTCACACATAGGTAAAACCTTATTTAAAAAAAGCCTTCTAAAATCAGGCTTAAGCTAACAGCCAGCCTGATAAGTTCCAGTGAGATAAGAATTATCACAGTGAGAATCAGTTAGCATAACACTCTGTTCTTGTGAGAAGACAGGTCACACTTGGGGAGGAAAGTTTACCTGTGTGAAACACTCACTCCCCAGGAGACAAGACTGTGAACACACCCAGAAAGACAAAGGTTTGATGGACACCTACACTAGCCACTGGCAGCCAGTGAGCTGAGTTTCAATGGATTGCTGACCAGTTAGATTCAGACATGGTGCCTTCTGATAACCACAGAAATATAATAAAATATATAGTAATATAATATATAATACATAATATCAGTATATAATATGTATTATATATAATTATATAAATATACAATGTTTATATAATATATTATACATTATATTAATATATAATATTATATATTAATATAATATATTATATTAATATATAATAACTATATTCGTTATATATAATTAAATATCATATATAATTTTATAAATTATATTATATAATATATATTTTATCATGTATATAAATATATATTTTATGATTTTATATTTTATAATTTTGTAAATTATATATAATTATATATTACTATATATTTAATTATATAATTATATTAATTATATTAATTAATATATTAATAATTATATAAACTTTAATATGTAAGATATATATTTATAATATATATAAATATAAGGTATATAATATAAATATATGGAAATATGTAATACATATATATTAATACAAAAAAATATGAGCTATGTGAACAAAGATTTGGCTATTCTGCATGAAGAACAGGTGTCTTTGTCCATCTCCATTGTGACAAGGAGGCACTCCCAGTTTTGTAGAGCTCAGTTCAAAGGGGAGGCACTCAGGGTTTTGTAAAGCTGAGCCCAGAGAGGCACTCAGGTTTTGTAAAACTCAGCTCAGAGGGGAAGCACTCAGGGTTTTGTAAAGCTGAGCCCAGAGAGGCACTCAGGTTTTGTAAAGCTGAGCCCAGGGAAGCACTCACGGTTTTGTAGAGCTGAGCCCTCAGGCGGTAGGAGCTGTACTCCTGCCTCCTCTGCTCCTCCTCCCTCTTCCTCCTCACCTCGGGGAGCTGCTCGTAAATCCTGACGGGAGAGGAAAGGCAAAACCAGCGATTTAAAACTGGCTGACACCAAAAACCACCCAAGGAGAAATATTATGAAAGAAATGCCCTATAAAATATGGTTTAGGCCCTGCTACTTTAGCTAAACTAGTAGCTAGGCTTGTAAGTTCTTATGTGAAAAAAATTATAATGAGAATCAAGTTTGCGTAACAACTTGTAAAAATAAAGTAATAACAAAAGATCTGTCCTATGAGAATCTACAAAGACAAAATGTAAGCACCTGAAGAAAAACAGACTTAACACATACACACACAAGCACCTTCTAACCAATAAACTGAGTGTTGATAAGGTTACTAACCAATTAGAGTCAAACACAGCTTTAAAAACTGTAAAAATATGGGCTTTGTTTATGTATATTTATTTCTATGTTTATATTAGTTATATATTTATATTTACATAGTTTTGCTTAATTTATTTATATTCTATTTATTTATTTATTTAAATATGAATTTTATTCTTCCTGCATGAAGAAACTGGGTCCTGTCTGCTTTACTGCAACACACCCTTGGCTTTATCCCCACATCCCTAAGGGTTGCTGGCCAAGCACATCCCTGACAAAACACAAAACCCACAAAATTTTCCCTCCCCACGCCCCCTCTGCAGCAGAGCTGTTCCAGAGGGTAAATCCGTGTGAGTGTGCTGGGCATTGCAGAGATGAATTACTGCAGTCAGAAATAAGACAAACCCGATCCTAAGGAGGTTTTTCCAAGGGTAAAACTCCCTGTATTCCTCGGGGTGTTTATTTCGATAGAAAGCCTCTTCCCTGGGGGAAATGCCGCCTCACTGCTGCCCCAGTTACCCACTTGGTTAATCTGTGAGCTTCCTCAGATGCTGCAGTGTCCCCCAGCCCATTCCCTCTCCACCTGGCACCCAGTTTGCTGTGGATGGCTGACATTGCAGCACAATCCTCAGCTTTAGCTACAGAAATTATTTTCAAAAAGGAATTTGTTTCTTGGAGCTTCTAAGTAGGACATTTCTCCCTCTGACAAGGCACCTGCATTTTTCACTGGAAAAGCTGAATTATTTGCACACCCAGTTCTTTGACTGCAGACAGGATTGAAAGCTCTTCCCTGCCCAGGGTACTGATCCACCTGAAATAAAATTCCCTGAACTTTACCTTTTAGATCTTTGAAGCATTTCGCTCTTGGGAATTGCTCTTCTTTTTTCTTTCATCAGGAAACCTGAAAGGAAAATTTTGAGATAAGGGAACGATGAACAAGTTTGTTACACCAAAAATGTGAGTCCTTTGTGAGTTTTATAGAAGTTTTTACAAAAAACTCTTTATAAGATCTTACAGACAACAGGGTTAAATAACTGTAATGCCTTTAGGAGAAATAAATAATAAAAAAATAGATGTTTTTGGAGTTTTTCATGAACGGGATGGGACTACTGGGGTATGTTCCTTGAGCTTTACTGCAACATCAGCCTCAGGACATGGCTGAGACAATAGGAAGATGGCAACAGCTCATGTCCTGCCAGCAGCAGCCAAAGACTTCTTTGTTACAGAGCATTTAAAAAACATTCTAGCCAATAACATATTGCTAAAGCTTACAGACAATTGTTCCAGCCAATCACTACAAGCACACCTGCTGCACACAATGCTTGCTTGCATGCTTTCTATTACAACACATAACACTCCATTATTAATTTAAAACCTTCTACTGTCTTGCTAAGCATATTTTCCTGCAGTCTTAAGGTCTATCTTAGCCAAGCCTAAAACTCAAGCTATTGTTTCATGTCCTTGCTTGCTGTACTATTCTAACTTTTCTACTTTTGGACTTTGCAACTGCAGCTAGTTCTGATTTCTCTGCCCTTTCTAAGGCCTGCTTTCCCAGTTTTCTGAAAATCTTCTTACCTTTACAATTTCTCACATTTACCCCTCTCAGTACAACCACAAAGAAACTCTCTTAACTTTGTGGCTTATGAACTACCTTGTGTTACATAGCTCTGCTATAACATGTATTTCTTTTTGCTTGTTTTGAATCACCTCTCTTGCTTGCTTTAAGTGTTGCTATTTTACACCACAGCAATTTTAATGCTGTAAAATACCTGGTCTGTTCAAAGGATGAAAGTCAAATCCAGTAGTAGTTACTATTTGCTGTTCTAATAAGTCTCGTCCGTTCCAAGGTCTTAATTCAAAGCCTTCATCTATGTCTATACTGGCATCCACTGTCTCTGTAAGATCCTGAGAGCTTTCTGTGATTCCATTTCCTGCAATCTGCACTGCAAGAAGCAAGCAAAGCTAGCCAGCACCAGTGTTAACACTCGATTTCACTCCATACTCCATTCTGCACTTCTGCCTTTACTATTTCCCACAAATAAGCACACCCTGAAGCATCACGTGGAGTTCATGAAACCAAAGAATTCGAATAAATACACCCTGAAGCATCATGTGGAGTTCAGGAAACCACAGAATTCAAAGCAGATCCCTGAAGTACCTCGGTTGGACACCGGGTGATTTGCAGTCCTGCAGTCCTTTCTCCTGCCTGCAGGTTGCAGCAGCTGCTGGGGTGGCAGCAGTTTGTCCCTCTGGGGTGGCAGCAGTTTGTCCCTCTGGGGTGGCAGCAGTTTGTCCCTCTGGGGTGGCAGCAGCTGGTCCCTCTGGGCCTTGTGCAGCCTCCTCTCCTCGCGGAGCAGCCGCAGGTGCCGCAGGCGCTGCCCCGAGCGCGAGATGAAATCGGGGCGGTGCAGGGCCAGCGCCTCCTGAGGGGACACAAACAGACCCTGCCTGGCCAAGCTGGGGCTGGCAGCTGCAGGGGAGCCCCAGAACATCCACCACGAACCCCAAAGCATGGAAAGAATCCCATCACAACGCTGGGTGTGATATAAAACTCCTGTCCTTAATGCTGGGTAGGTGCTCGGAGGCCAGCAGCCTCTGAGCCTCTGGTTTCACAATGTGGACATAAGCTGGCCAGAAAGGAAAAAAACCCTAAAATAGCAAGAAAGAATAATGAAAACTCATTTTGATCTGATACAATGTACACCTCAGTACTGTTTCTGCGTGGAAACAAGCAGTGGGACGTTCTGCCAGCTACATCCCCCCGGCTCCTGAAGCCAAGGGTTAATTCCTGCGGTATCAGACCAAGTCAAACACTGGGGAAACAACTGAAATATTCTGGGGAAAGCCAGATTGCCTCGAGCATGCCACGATTTGTGTGGAGGCCCAGCAGTGCCTGTGTGCAGGGTGGCCTCACCTGCAGCGTGAGCTTGCCCAGGGGCTGCCCCAGCCCCCTGCCAGCCCCCGTGGGCACCGCCGCTGCCCGGGCCAGGCTGGGCTGCTCCTCCCGGTTCTTCTCCCGCAGGGGCTCTCTCCAGGCCTTTGTGCTGCTCCAGGGCTCAAACCAGGCTGGCCCAGGGCCAGGAGCGGCACTGCACTGGTTTTCTTTCCTCCATTCCCATTCCAAGTCCTCTGCTGGGACAAGCCATGGAGTCCCTGTTAAAAGAGCACAGGAGAGAAAGAAAGATTTGAGGCAATTCCTTTGCCTGCTGTCCATCCCAATCCATACAGGAATCCCAGAGGCTGAGGGACAACAAAGAGCTGGGAGGGGACACAGCCAGAGGTGATGCAGGTGACCCAAGGGTATCCCAGATCAGGAGACAGAGCTGAGGGAAGAGGAAGGGGAGCACTTGGAATGATGGGGCTTTGACCCCCCAAGTCACATCAGGCACAGTGGAGCTCTCCTGGGGATGGGAAAGTGGGCAGGGGGTCCCCAGGGTCCCTCCAGAGGGTTCCAAGGAGGCTGGAGAGGGACCTGGGACAAGGGGAAACGGTCTGAAACTGAAGGAGGGCAGGCTGGCACCAGCCAGTGCCAACACTGCAGCTGAATCCCAGGGGAATTTCTGTCGGAAGCACCTTGGGCAGGTTCAAGAGAATTCCTTCCCCAGGTGCCCCATTACCAGCACGTCTTTATCAAACGCCCCTTTTGAAAGGCCCAGCATTGTTCATTTTCCAGGTTTCTCTCCATGGAAAGAGCAGCTATTTACCAGCAATCACACATTTCTAAGGAGCCTTTCTGCTGGCCTAAGCCCTGTGGCTCTTCATCCATGTTTTGGAAGATCAATTGGCTGCTCCCAAATGTTCAGTGTGCCTCCAGGAATTCAGTTACTCACACACACACAGTGATGTGAATACATCAGTGGGATTCTGAGCAGATATTCTGAATTTTCTAAATTAAACCCTTATGAGAATGATCAGTCCCCACAACAACAACAGTGATGAGTAAGGCAAATATTTTTAAACATTAAATTGTGACGTTGTGAAGAGTGGCAGGAATTTAAGAGACAAAGAAAATACAAAAACATCAGGAGACTCCACCAGCATCCTAAAAATGCAACTCTCAAAAACAGTCGAGTTTTCACCCAAGGACTCTGTGAAAATCTGCTGGGAAGCCTCAGGGCATGAAACATTAAGGACAAGGTGGTGACCAGCACTGAGAGTTTAACAGAATGCTTTGTACCTCAGCGATCAGCATTAAGCACCTTCACATTCCCAGCTCTCCGCAGTGTTTATTGCTCCCTAGTGACTGCATTCCTGCCGTGACAGCCATTCCCCGGCTGAGCCCAGCAGAAGGCAGCACTGCCATCCCACCGCAGGGTCTGTTGAGCTCCCATGAGATGCCACGAGCAGGGGGCTGTGCCACGGACAGCTCTTGGAGGCCCACGGGCCCACCGGGTGTGATATGTAATGTATGTTATAAAATAATTCGTGCTAAATTAAATTAAAACCACAGCATCTTGTGTTCTGAAACCAGTGTCGAGCAACAAACAAGCTAAGGGATAGAAATCCAAAATGCCAGGAAGACACTGTCCCCAGAGGTGTATATTCCAAAGGTGTATATTCCAAGGGATTTATCGTCTGACAAGACCCCAGCTGGAGGCATTTCTGATAGGCAGCAGCAGCAGCAACAGACTAAGTGATAAAGATTCAAACCCCAAGAAGACACTGTCCCCAGAAATGTGTATTCCAAGGGATTTCTCTGCTCTGACTAGGCCCCAGCAGGAGGCATTCTGATAGGCATCAGCAGAAGCTTATCCCAGAGATTTTCACCTGCACTGGGAAAGCATGAGAATATGCTAAAGAAGATAATTTGCTAAAGAAGATAACATGCTAAAGATCCCTTCCAAAGCCCAGAGACTGTATAAAAATTGACCCCTTAGACCTGAGCCTCGGAGACCCACAGGGACTTTGGTGCCAGAGAGGCCAAGCCCTAAATCTCCCTGACACTGATGGCCTGGCTCAGAGTCGAATCACTTGTGGCTTTGTTTAAATTTATGCTTTGATCCTACAATAAATTTCTTTAAGTATGCCATCGGAGTATTCATTTATAACACAGCAAGGGCAGTGGCAGTGCCCTGCGGAGATGCTCCTCAGGCTCTGGGCTCTCCTCACAGCTCAGGGGGAGGAAGGCGCCTTCCCCACGGAGCTCTGCAGCACTGTGCCAGTTTATCCCAGTTCTGTCCTGCCCTTTGGCCCACTGGCCTTCCCTACATGTTCATGTTCTAGACAGTTCTCCCTTCCCCGTGCTCCCAATGGTTTGTGTAACCCTGCCCATCCACCCTGGCATTCCCTTCTGTGCGGAATGCTCTGAATCCTCTCCCTCAGGGAAACCCCAGGGCCTTGCCTCCCAGATTGAAAAGCAACATGTATTAATTTCCCAGCTGTACGGCAGTTGTATTGTTAAGTGGGCAGTTTTCCTTCTCTCTTCCACAACCAGGCCTCTCTCAGAGGAGACATCTGCTGTTAACAGGCCACTGAATGTCACTGTGTGACTGATAAGAACTGTACCATCCCCCTGGGAGGTGCTGTGCCCAGAGGGAGGAGCCAAGCATTCCTACCTGGATATAATCTTGAGTTTCTGGAACACCAGCAGGGCTTTTCCTCCACTGATTTCCCAGAGGAGCAGCTGCCTGTTCCACTGCAGGAAGACTACACCCTTTTCTACAGTGTCACTGCTCCAAAGAACCACACCTGCCACTCCAGCAGCCACAATTCCCAATTAAACTGCCACCAACATGCGGATTGTCAGGTTGTGTTCTGACTCTGTCAGTGCTGTTTTGGTCCACTGCATTGTTTATTTTATCTTTTTATTTTCTTTCCTAATGAAGAACTGTTATTCCTGCTCCCATATTTTTGCCTGAGAGCCCCCTTAGTTTCAAATTTATAACCATTCAGAGGGGGGGGGGAATGAAATTTTCCATTCCAGGGGCGGCTCCTGCCTTCCTTACCAGACACCTGGCTTTCCAAACCTAGACACGTTGGAAGAAGATATCGTAGAGCTTTCCCCACGCAGGCTGACAGAGAGGATGAGCCCCTGGTGCTGCCCATCTCCACAGACTGCCTCCCCCGTGGCCAGCTGACACTGCCCACCCCAATTGCTCACCCTCATCCCCCTGCAGTTGTGTCCTTTGTGCCCCATGCCCTCAGCTCACTGCCCCCACACTGCAGTTGGTTTGGGTTTGTCTCTGGTCCCTTTGGTGTGCAAAAAACCCTCTCTGGAATACATCCCACGAAGCCCCTCCTGTGCCTCCCTGCTGAGCTGTCTGTGCTGTGTGAGTGAGTGCACAGACCTGAGCTGGCTGTCCTTCTGTCCTTACCCTGAGCAGCTGCTGAAGGACACCCCTAGAGAAGGCTGCAGCATTTCCACCACCCTGCAACCCCACCGGTCCCTTCACAGTGTGCTGCCCCTGGGCCCTCAGACCATGGATCCCTGATGCTCTTCTCTGCCCCTCTTTCCCCAAATTCACACCCTGGACCCTCCTTTGTGTTTGTCTTTGGCCCTGGACCCCTGCAGTGTTAGACCCTGATAAATCCTCTCTGGACCTCCATGCCTGGAGCCTCCTGTGCGTGTTGAGACCTGAGGTCAGAAATCCATTTCAGATTCAGGTGAAGTGTGCTTTGGCTTGTTTCGTCTGTAGAGTCTGTTAATTTGCTGTGCTCCTAAAAACCCTGTGCTTGCAAAAGCAAAACTGCCTCAAACAAGGTGAAAGAAATGTGAACTTCCAAGCTAGAAGAAAATAAGAGAGGCCCCTTAGACCTTAAAGCAAGAAGCAAACCAAAACTAAAGCTACAGGAGACAGATGGACTACCAGAGAGCTCTATGCACAAGAACTGATAAGAACTAATTGTGATAAATAAATATGCATAAACCTATTGCAAAACTTACTGCATGTGCTACAGGTTAAGGGACAAAAAGGAAGTTCAGACTCTCAAAGAGCACCCATACCTTTAGAAGTCACTCAGCTTGCACCCAGTGCTGCAATAAACACACCCCTTCTCAGCTTTAATTAGCTGCAGTCACCTGTCCACACACCAGTGTGCGCTGGTGCTCCCGTGGCTCCTGCCCCTTGGCACGAGATGCTCTTGGGGAAGGTCGTGTCTGCCACCACCAGGGACACAGCACAGGCCTGGGTGTCCCTGGCCCTGTCCCAGTGTCCCTGGCCCTGTCCCAGTGTCCCCAGCCCTGTCCTGGGTGTACCTAGCCCCACCCCAGCTGTCCCCAGCCCTGTCCCAATGTCCCTGGCCCTGTCCTGGGTGTCCCTGGCCCTACCCCGGCTGTCCCCAGCCCTGTCCCAGTGTCCCTGGCCCTGTCCCAGTGTCCCCAGCTCTGTCCTGGGTGTCCCTAGCCCTGTCCCGGCTGTCCCCAGCCCTGTCTCAGTGTTCCTGGCCCTGTCCCTGGCTGTCCCCAGCCCTGTCCCTGGCTGTCCCCAGCCCTGTCCCAGTGTCCCTAGCCCTGTCCCGGCTGTCCCCAGCCCTGTCTCAGTGTCCCCAGACCTGTCCCGGCTGTCCCCAGCCCTGTCCTGGGTGTCCCCAGCCCTGTCCCGGCTGTCCCCAGCCCTGTCCCCAGCCCTGACCTTGCTGGAGGCGCAGCCTGCTCCTCTTGGTCCGTGTGTCCATCAGGAGGGTCCCCGGCTGTGCCCAGGGCTGCTGCCAGGCTGGGCCCTGGCCCCGGCCCGGGGGCTCCCGCAGCTGCTGGCTGCTCCTGGGCGTGGGGAAGGTCACCCCAACGTCCCGGGTGTTCTTCCTGGTGGCACTGCTGACGATCTCCAGGTCTCCTGGAACGGAAAGCAAGCAGGGACGTCTCACTGCCGTGTGCCAGGGCAGGGAATGACCCCACTCCACTCCACCCACCTCCAACAGCCCAAACCTTTCACATTCCCACTTCCCCAAACCAAGGAGAGTTTCCAGTGGCTCGGGATGGTTACTGCATGTTAATCTGAGTGAAATTAAAACCAAATACCCCAAGCAAACTATACATTTATCTGGGGGTGGGAATTCAACTGGAATTAACTCTGCCTTATGAAAACCCTTCCCTGATTCAATCCGCTTGCACACAAGCAGGAATAAATAAATAATTGCTGTATCTGATGAATAAACCAAGGCCATTACTCAATGTGATGATGGGGAGTTGGCGTGGAAATGAAAGCAATGAAGAAACTGCTAATTGCCACCAGAAAAAACCCAACTGCAGAACTGCACCAGGCCAGGAGCAGCTCGGGACTGAAATAGAATTTAACACCCAAAATATTCCCGGGAAGAGCACGGAACACTGCAGTTGCCTTCTGAAATAGCATATGCCTACAAAACCCATTTTGGGAGGAACAGATGTCTTGGGGAAAAAACAATAGATGAAAAAAGGCAGCTCACCTTTGCCATTGAAACGGAGCAGAAGCTGAGGTTAATAAACTTACAAGTGAGAAAACTGGTTTTTAAAGCAACCCAAGGATGGCAATTAAACAGCTCATGCTCACTGAACACATCACCCTTCCCTGACAGCACGTGAAGGGAATTTGGAGGGTGCTGCCTGTGCAGACCCCTGCCCAGGAACACCCAGGCTGTGGAGAATGGGCTCCAAAGACAGGAGAGGCAGGAGGAGCCAGGGAAGTGTGGAATTGTGGAATTCAGGGCCTCACCTGCCTGGATCCCTTTGTTCAGCATCCGTGCCTGTCGCTTGCTGCTGAGGGCAGAGCTGGGCCCCCAGGAACTGCTGCTGGCACAGGTGGACTCCAAGGAAAAGGGGATGGCGTGCTGCAAAAACAGGCAGGAGAACAGAAATTCCAACCAAAATGAGCAGCAAACAGGATTCAAACAGAAAAGAGTCGTTGCTTTTTCCTTGCTGTACCTTGGTTCTGTTATTAATGCTGAGCCCAGGCTGATCTGTCCCACTGCTCTCACAAACCCAGCCCTGCTCCACCCTGGGCATTTCCAGCAGCCCCCTTTGGTACATCATTAAAAAGCACATTATTTGCACTAGAAAAGCACATTATTTCTGTGGGAAGAGTCTGCTGGCATCAGTCAGGACAACACTGGGCATCCTCCAACCCACCTGGGGCTGTTGAGCTGCAGGCAGAGCTCAGAGCCCCTGCAGGGCCTGGAGGGGCTCCAGGAGAGCTGCAGAGGGACTGGGGACAAGGGACAGAGGGACAGGAGCCAGGGAATGGCTCCCACTGCCAGAGGGCAGGGCTGGGTGGGAGATTGGGAATTAGGAATTGTTCCCTGGCAGGGTGGGGAGGCACAACCCTTTTGAAGCAGGGGAGCTCCCTCACCCTGTGATCCTCACCACAGAGTCCTGCAGGTGGGAGAAATTAAACTCCATCAATCCAAGAAATAAGAGGGACCAGGGGAGTCTCACACCTTCATCCACACCAAGCCAGGTGTGAAAGCTGCAGGGCTGGACACAGCTTGGAGATCACACGTTAATTTCAATTAATAAAGCCATCAGAAAGCAGGGCTGCTGTCCCAAGCCTTGGCTCGGTGCAGCACAGGAGGGCTGGGGCGTTATTAACACCAGTGACCTGGCAGCACCTCCAGGCTCTCTGTAATTCCTGACAGGGCCTGCAGCCCCCTGAGCTCCAGCTCCAACCCCAGAACTGCAGCCAGCAACCTGGAGAAAATTCATTGGTGTCCTGTGAGTAACCCCAACACCAGCACCACAGAAATGCAGAGGCCTCTTTATGCCCTTTTACTGCAGCTCTAGCACCCCAAACAAGACTGCAGTACTAAAAGGAGGCAGTTTTGGCTCTCATAAACCTGTTTTTCTTTAATCTCCTGTACCTATCCCTGCTCCAGGAGAGGCACTGCACAGATGCTCAGATATGGATTCGCTTTCAGATATTAGAATGTGCGAACATTTGAATTGTGAATGTGTGAATTTGAATTTTGTGCAAGAATGCACAAAACCAGGGAGAAAACCCCTGAAATATCCTGAAATATCCCCTTCCCCTGCAGGTGCAGCACTGACCAGCAGCAGGCAGCCTGGGCAGTGCCAGGAATGCTGCTGGTGGATGGGAATGTTCCCTGCTCCCCACCTCAGCTCGCAGCTCCAGGAAAAGCTCCTGGGCTGGCTCTGGGAGCTGCAGACACAAACCCCAGAATGCTGGAAGCAGGTTTGCTGGGAGCAGAGCTGACAATGGGCTGCCAGCAAGCTGAGCTCCCAGTGCAGCATTCCCACGAGGACTGGGGCAGGGATCTCTCTGGGATCCTGCTCGGAATGGAGATCTGCCTCGGAATCAGACATCTGCACTAAAAGTACAAATAGATCTTGACTTTTCCTCAGCTAAACAGCCCAGAAGTGACCAAAAACGGAATTTTAAATTAAATTTACTATTTTCCCATCTATTTTCTCTCACTCCTTATCTGAGGAGGGTTACATGTGTCTTCAGATGGATTTTAAAAAAATATTTCACCAGCAGATAAAAAATGTGAGTTTCTAAAGCCATGGGGGTTCAATGAGCCTTTAAAGGGTTTATTCCCATAGCATTAATTCCATTTGTCATCTAACAGGTGATTTAACAGGTACAAAAAAAATCACATTTGGGTTTACGGTACAATAGACCCTGAAAAATTCATCTTGCGAATGGAACATGGAGTAAAATCATCTTCTGAATTCTACAACTGTGCCAGAAACGTTGTATCCTAGTGCTGGTGTTCTGGTTAACAGTCCTAATATTGCAAAGGTCAGGAGAGTTTTATTTTACCTTCAAATAAATGTTGTTAATAAAAATATTAAATAAAATGTTTTTTAAGCCATTCTTCACCTTCAAAAAGATTGCTTCTCCCCCAGATTTGTTTAGTTATTTGCATTATTTGTCATTATTTCATCATTCACTGGCTTATTTGACAAACAGACTTGGAGTTGTTTCTATAAAATAAAATAGCTAATTTCAACTAAATCTGGTAGTAATTATGCCAGTTCCGCTTTCATCTGGAAAGACAAAAAAGCGAAAGAAGTAATTCAATATTCCTCACTTGTTCTGTGCTTTTCAGCATTCCTGTGTATCGCAGAACCCCTGAACTCTGTAATTCCTTACTAAAATCACCAAATCCAGGCTGAGTCCCTCTTTAAGAACATTTCCATTTCTCCTGCCAAGGCCAACAGCCAACTTCACCTGAAGGAATTACTCCCTCCCCTTTCAAACAGCTGCACTGCAGAGTTCTCACCTGGAATTCTCAGCTCTTTAAAGAAAAATGTCCACAACCAGCCCGACAAAACAATTTACACATTTTTACAAGACCAACAGCGGGGGAAACTCCATCATTGTATGGATGCTTGCCCAGGGACGTCCTGGCTGGGACTTGCATTAGATTCACAACCTCTGCCCAAAGCAGAGCCTGCAGGTACAGGATGTGTCCCAGGGGAATGGGGAAAGCAAGGACGGGAATGTCCCAGGGAACGAGGGAAAGCAAGCACGGGAATGTCCCCAGGGAATGAAGGAAAGCAAGCAGGGGAATGTCCCAAGGGAACAAGGAAAGCAAGCACGGGAATGTCCCAAGGGAATGAAGGAAAGCAAGCACGGGAATGTCCCCAGGAATGAAGGAAAGCAAGCACGGGAATGTCCCCAGGGAACAAGGGAAGCAGCCCCAAAGCCAGGCCAGCTGGTGTTCTGCCAGCCTGAGCTGCTGCCCTGGCTCCTGCAGACTCAGGCCTCGGCCTGGCAGCTCCCAGGGAAGGCAGAAGCCTCCCCTGCCCCAAGGTCTCAGTGAATCCCCTCTCCCAGAGCCCAGGGGCAGCTCCCAGGGAAGGCAGAAGCCTCCCCTGCCCCAAGGTATCCGTGAGTCCCCGCTCCCAGGGCCCAGCACAGCGGGAATTCCGTGGGGATGGGGCAGGGCAGGGCTCAGGGAGCTCTCACCTGGCTCTGCCGCTCCTTGCCCAGGCTCTGAGCGGCCCCTGCCCCTCCACTCTCCTCATGCCACTTCTGGGAGCGGCTCTTCTGCTGGCTGATGGCACTGTAGAGCCGGGCCAGCCCCGGGGCCAGCTGTGGGGCCGGGCTGGGGCTGTCGGTGTCCGGGGCCAGCCGTGGGGCCGGGCTGGGGCTCTCGGTGTCCAGGACCCGCCGTGAGGCCGGGCTGGGGCTGTCGGTGTGTGGGGCCAGCCCCGGGGCCGGGCTGGGGCTGTCGGTGTCCCGGGCCAGCCGCAGCCTGCGCTGCCCGAAGGCCCGGAGCAGCCTGGCCGTGTCGATGGTGGACAGGGACACGGAGCTGCTGTCCCCCGAGGCCGGGGACGTGTCGGGCCCCGCCGGGGTGTCCCAGGCCGAGCTGCTGCTGGGCTCCGCGCTCAGCCTGCTCTCCGGGGAGCTGTCACTGGGCATTGCCAGGCGCTGCTGCTCCTGCAGAGCCCGGCTCAGCTGCTGGATCACCTCCTGGCCCGGCCGGGCCGCCCTGGGCCGCCCCGGGCTGCCACTGCCCCGGCTCACGCGTGGCCTCCGTGCCGCCAGCGCTGCCCTGGGCTCCACACCGCACCCAGACCCGGCTGTCCCTGCCAGCCCAGCTCCTGGCCGCTCCCTTCCCTGGCTCTGCTCCTCGGGAGCCTTCTGCCCCGCTGCCAGGGCGTGCCGGACGGGGTTCTGCAGGAGCCTGGCCAGCCGATCCAGCCGCTGCACGAGGGACAGCTCCCCGTTCCCGCCGAGCTGCTGCTGCTGCTGCTGCTGCCTGCCCTGGCGCTCCAGGAACCTCACCCACAGCTCATCCAGGCCGCCCCTGGCATGGCCTCTCTGCCGCGGCGCCTTCCCCACGCTCTCATCTGGGCGAGCGGGCCAGCCATGGGGCCCAGGATCGCTGCCAGCAGCTCCGTGGGGCAGCTCCGTGCCAGCAGCTCCATGGGGCAGCTCCGTGCCAGCAGCTCCATGGGGCAGCTCCGTGCCAGCAGCTCCGTGGGGCAGCTCCGTGCCGGCAGCTCCGTGGGGCAGCTCCGTGCTGACAGCTCCATGGGGCAGCTCCGTGCTGACAGCTCCATGGGGCAGCTCCGTGCTGACAGCTCCATGGGGCAGCTCCGTGCTGGCAGCTCCATGGGGCAGCTCCGTGTCAGCAGCTCCGTGGGGCAGCTCCGTGCCGGCAGCCCCATTCCCAAAGGACGCCCCGGCGCCCGGCTCCTCGCTCCTGCTGTCGTCGGCCTCCGCAGCGAGGGTGAAGAACGGCCCCGCTGTCCCCCGGGGGGCACGGGGACCCCGCCGGCGCCGGGGGGCAGCCCCCGAGGAGCGGGCAGCGCGCCCAGCTCCGGCCCCGTGCCGGGAGAGCTCCGTGGGATCCTGGCAGCTCTGCCCGGCGGGCATCGCACGGCGCAGGGGCAGCGGGGCGGGCACACGGACACCGAGCCTGGAACCATCTGGGAGCTCTGCAAGACAGAAAACACTGAAATGGTTTGTTGCTCTGCTCGAAGCAGAGGATTTTCATCCTGAAACACAACAGAGGATTAAAAGCAGGATCACCAAGCTCATTCCCAAACGCAGTGAGCCCAGAGATGAGGTGTAAGCATTATTAAAATCACATAAACAAATATTTCCTATCTTTTGCAACATGAAATATTCCATCCAAGTGAATCTGGGGAGGAATCTAATTCCACCTCAGGGAACTGCCCTGACCAGCCCTGAACTGAACCTTTATTTGGTCCTGGAAGGGACCCCAAAGCCCATCCGGTGCCACGGGCAGGGACAGCTCCCACTGTGCCAGGCTGCTCCAGTTCCCACCCAGCCTGGCCCTGGACACTGCCAGGGATGGGGATGCCCTGGCCATCCATGAAACACATGCAGCACGAGCCAGGACCACTCTCCAGAACAGCTTTAAAGTGATTTTTAACATAATGTAAAAACTACCAAGTTTTAAAATGTGTTTTGTGTTTTTTGTAGAAAGGACTGGGTGGTTGGATCTCCTCCCTTCCCAGCCCAGGGGCTGAGGTGGAACACAGAGATCAGGGATGCTGCAGCCAGGGCCAGCCTCACTAACGCTGGAAGTGCGGGAATTTTTCTTCCCATACAAGGGCAATGTTTATAAACTTGTGTAAGAGGCTTCCTCCACATCCTCCTGACAAATGAGATCAGGCTTGGGAATGCCAGGCAGAACTTAGCTATTCCTGGCTTTTTAGAAAGTTACCAAGAAATTGAAGGAATGTAAACAGGCAAAAAAATAAAAATAAGTTTGTATAGAGAAACTTTAAAAAAAAATACATAACTTGCATAATTTTAAGTTCTAGACAAGCTCTGTGGGTAGAGGTAATCTTTTATTAGATCATCTAAAAATACAGTTGAAGAAGTCAGGGAAGATTTAAGACACACAAGTCTTTCTTCTGAAAGCTCCTTTAAAGTTCCAGCTGCACTGGCTGCCTTCACAAAAGATTCTTTCTCCTTACAGTTCTTTTCTTACCTGGGCCTTTAGACCACCACAGCAATAAAAAATGTTAGGTGATAATTTTATATTAACGCTTTTGTTCCCCCCTTATTTTTATCCAGGTTATTGATGTTGCAGCCTTACATAATCATTGAAATTTTCCTCTGCAAATAAAAATTGTCTTCTGGAAACACCAAAGTCTCTCCATTCTGAGAGGAAAAGCTTCAAAGAAAAAAACCCATGTGAAGTGAAAAATGGAAATGATCAGATGGAAACCCTATCAACACATCAGGACAAGGCCCTGGCAGGCACCTCACACGGCAGCTGCTGCAGAGATGCAGCCACCAGGGATGGTCTGGCTCCAGCACCTGTGTGCAGGGAGGAACACCCAGCACCAGCCACACACCAGCAGAGTTTGTGCTCTACAAAGTGTCCAGGAGGATTCCTTCCAGCTGGGGTAATGTCAGTGCTGGTGGCATTTCAGTGCCACCTGAGCCAGGTGGCACCCAGGGCTGGGCTCAGCCTGACCCCTGGGGCAGCATCCTCACCAAACACAGCAAACACAGCCTGAGTGGCCTTCCTCCTCACCAAACACAGCCTGAGTGACCTTCCTCCTCACCAAACACAGCCTGGAGAGCAAACCCTGACCTTCCTCCTCACCAAACACAGCCTGAGTGGCCTTCCTCCTCACCAAACACAGCCTGAGTGGCCTTCCTCCTCCTCCTCACCAAACACAGCCTGAGTGGCCTTCCTCCTCACCAAACACAGCCTGAGTGGCCTTCCTCCTCCTCCTCCTCCTCACCAAACACAGCCTGAGTGGCCTTCCTCCTCCTCTTCACCAAACACAGCCTGGAGAGCAAACCTTGACCTTCCTTCTCCCAGGCAGCTCCTCCAGCCAGGCAGGGACAGGGCAGTGACAGGGACAAGGACAGGGACAAGGACAGGGACAAGGACAGGGACAAGGACAGGGACAAGGTCGGGGCAGGGATAGGTCAGGGACAGGGACAGGATGGGACAGGGACAAAGACAGCAGCACACTGAGCTGCAGCTCGGGGACACGCAGGGCACAGAGGAACCTGATGTGACATCACAGGCCAGTGGAGTGTCCCTGGGCAGGGACAGCCCCAGCCTCAGCCCAGCTCAGGGAATCCCAGCTGCAGGGAATTCCTGACAATCCCTGGAGACACAGGAATGCCAGCAAATGCTGATGGCCGAGTTTTCCCTGGAATCCTGCAATGGGCTGGGCTGGAGGGATCTGAAATCCCATCCAGTGTGACCCCTGCCAGGGCAGGGGCATCTCCCGCTGTCCCAGGCTGCTCCAGCCCTGTGCAGCCTGGCCTGGGACACTCCAGGGATGCAGAGTGCAGAGCCTCCCAGGGAATCCTGGATTTTATCAGTCAGGGAGAAGCAGAAGGACAGGAAGAGAAAACTGAGTCAAATTCAGCAATTTCTGGCAGACTCTCAGCAATGCCACCAGAACCATGGATCCTGAAATGGCAGCTCTTTTGCTCTGACTTCCTTCACGTGTATGAACACACAGAAACGATTACAAAATTAAATCCACATTCTAATTACCTGGAGGCTGTTCCCGTGGCGTGCTGTGCTCCTCAGGCCAGGCCAGCTTGGGCCGGTGAGCGTGGATCGTCCCTCTGGCTGCAGGGAGATCGTCCCCCACGCCCAGCACTGCGGCCAGGAGCCCTGCAGGAGCCTCCTCTGAGCCTGCACAGAGAGAGCAGCGGGAGGAAACAGGAGAGCAGGCACAGAAATGCCACAATTAAGCAGCAAGCAGGAGCCCTGGGATGTCCCAGGCCAGGCTGGACGGGGCTGGGAGCAGCCTGGGACCATGGGAGGTGTGGAATGGGATGGGCTTTAAGGTCCTTCCAACCAAACCATTCCATGACTCCATGAGCCTACCCCTGTCTCCAGGTTAGAAACCTTGAGCTGTCCCCAGCAATTTCTCATCCTTGCCAACCCCGCCTGGTTACATCCCATGGATTTCCTGCACTCAGCTCCCTCAGCTGCCCCCCCTGAGCTGAGCCCTGAGTGCAGCAGGGACTGGGAAAAACAAAATGTATTTTTCCATCCTGCTGTATGCTTTCCTAGAACCTTGTGCTGCTTCATTTGCATAGTGAATTTTTATATACGGCATCGTCATTTCTGCAAAACAACAGATTTGTAGCACATTTGTTTCTCTCATTTTGGACACGTTTCCCCAGATAAACTTGAAAAAGGTCAAGAGCAGGGACACCTAAACAGTGCCCAGCACAATTTGTGGCTGTGGTGACTGATCTGGGCACTTGTGGCACTGCTGGATCAGCCTGACCCTTTGGTCACCACTGCTGGAATTCAGGAACTGGACAGTTCTAACACAAAACTCTCAGTATTATAAAGCTCTGAGTGAAACCGAGCTGCAAATAAAACCTGTGATAACCTGTAATAAAAACCTGTGAAAACCTGTAATAAACCCAGTGGCCTGTTCTTTCCAGGAAAAGTGGCAGAGATCTGAAAGGATCCCAAGTGAGCAGCAATTCCCAGAGGAAAGCGGGGCTGATGGGGCTGCAAACCCCAAGTTCTGCTCCTTTTGGCTGCAGGAACGGAGCGAGCAGCCCCTGCAGCCCAGAGGAGGAGAGCAGAGCCCGCAGGCAGGATCTGCCACCCGGCTCACAGATAATTCAGCACAGAGTGTCACCCGGCCTGGACAGAGGGCGAGTACCTGAGTGGGAGCTGGCTGTGCTGGCCTCGGGCTCCCCGGGGGACACAGTGGCTCCTGGCTTCTGGAAAGGCACATAATACATGCCAGAGCTCCCCGAGGGCTTGTAGGGCAGCAGCAGGGGCTGGGCTGGGGGGGCAAGGCAAACAGTGAGCAGGAGCCAGGCTGGACACCCCTCATGCAACAGGGCAGGGCCTGGGCAGGCTGCTCCTGCTGCTAGAGCCTGAGGAATACCCTGTTCTTTAGCCAAATGGATTGTATTTCATTAGCTAAATTAGATTAATTGGATTTTTTAATCCCCACCCACAGGCAGAAGGTTACCATCCCTTGCCTGGAAAACAGCTTCATCTGTTCAGTATTTAAACTGTGATCAGGGTGGCAAACAGTGACTTCCAGAAACATTTCCTGTACTCACAGAGCTCCAGTTGATCCCAGTTTGAGGGAATCATTATAAAGGAGCAGGGATTTGTCCCTCAAGTCAATAAAAGCAACAACAGTGCCCCAGTACCAAACACCACAGGGGTAGGAAACCCTGGGAACAGCCACATCCCTCTGCTGAGAGATACCCCAAACCCTGCAGAGTTTTCTGTTTTGTTCTATTAAAAACAGCCATGTGCAGATTTACCCCGGAGTTTTTGGTGTTATCTTGACTAGAGAGTAAATCAGCAATCAGCTCCAGCTCTCACTGAGCCCCAAGTGAATCAAATCAAACCATCTACACAAAAACACCAGAAAATATCCTCCAACCACACCTGGACACAATGGATTCAGCTCTAGAGAAACCTGAACTGAATCCCAACTCTGTCCACACAAATCCCTCCCGACAGGGCTGAAAAACTCAAGTTTAAAGGTTGGGTTTTTCCCCTCATATGAGCAACTTCAAATATCCCAGTTTTCTCAAGGATGTTATTTCCACAAAAAAGCTGGGTTTGGTTTTGTGCTTTCACATCCACCATCACAAATTCGAGTGCACAGCCAGCACAGGCAGGAATCTGCTCACCTGGCTGCCTCGGGAAGGGGGGGATCTCCCTGTGGGATGGAGCTGCAGTCCCAGGAGCTGCAGGGGCGCTGGGGAGCGATGGCAGCTGGGCAGGGCCTGCCCCATCCTGGGGACCAACACAGATTTCTGCGGAGAGCGTGGCTTTGGTGGCACCTTCCGTGGTGATCTGGGTGGCAGCGTCGCAAGTCCTCGTCCCAGCTTTTGCAGCAGGGGCAGAGCTGGGGGTGCCCCGCGCCCCCCGAGCCCCCCAGTCCCGGAGCTGGGCTCTGGCCCTGCCCTGCAGCTCCTGCCTGGGGGAAAACACCCAGCTGGGACCTGCTGGGGGCACCGGCTCAGCTGAGCTGGGATCCTCTGGAGCACCCTCAGCAGGAGGGGATGCAGGAACACCTTCCACTGAAGCTTCTGGAGCTGCTGTTAGAGTCACTGCCCGAGCCTGAGCCTTCCCGTGAGCTTTGTCCCACAGCTGGGTCCTGTTCCCCCCACTCCCAGCCCTGGAGGAGAGGGTGATGTGCACACAGCTCAGGAATCTCCTCACTGGCGACGAGGGAGCCTCAGGCACGGTGGATAAAGCCTCATCTGCAGGGGAAGGCTGAGCAGCACCCATCTGCTCCCTCACAGCCTCTTCTGGCGGCTCCTGGGGGCTTTTCCTGCCCTGTGCCCCCGCCGGGGCAGGGCCCTGCAGCAAAGCCCTGTGTGCAGCTGCCCCTGGGCTCTCTGAGCTGTGGCCAGGGGGCATCTCCTGCTGCCGGGGTGGGCTCGGAGCGGGGGGTTCCGGGGCTGCCTGCACCTCCTGGCTGAGCCCCCCGGCTGCGGCACGCCGTGTGTCCTGCTCGGGCACGGCTCCAGGCACCAGCCGGGGCTGCTCTGTGCCCGGGCTCTGCCTTTCCCCAGCCAGGCTGCCGGGCTGCTGGGCAGCTTGCTGCGGAGCTGCGGGGCCAGCAGCAATGCAGGGCTTCGGCTGTGGGTCAGCAGCAATGCAGGGCTTCAGCTGCATGTCCTGCAGGTCAGCAGCAATGCAGGGCTTCAGCTGTGGGTCAGCAGCAATGCAGGGCTTCAGCTGCATGTCCTGCAGGTCAGCAGCAATGCAGGGCTTCAGCTGCAGGTCAGCAGTGCTGCAGGGCTTCAGCTGCATGTCCTGCAGCTCAGCAGCAATGCAGGGCTTCAGCTGTGGGTCAGCAGCAATGCAGGGCTTTGGCTGCAGGTCCTGCAGCTCAGCAGTGCTGCAGGGCTTCAGCTGCAGCTCAGCAGCAATGCAGGGCTTCAGCTGTGTGTCCTGCAGCTCAGCAGTGCTGCAGGGCTTCAGCTGCGGGTCAGCAGCACTGCAGGGCTTCAGCTGTGGGTCAGCAGTGCTGCGGGGCTTCAGCTGCGTGTCCTGCAGCTCAGCAGCATTGTAGGGCTTCAGCTGTGTGTCCTGCAGCTCAGCAGTGCTGCAGGGCTTCAGCTGCAGGTCAGCAGCGCTGCAGGGCTTCAGCTGCGTGTCCTGCAGGTCAGCAGCAATGCAGGGCTTCAGCTGTGGGTCAGCAGTGCTGCGGGGCTTCAGCTGCGTGTCTTGCAGCTCAGCAGCATTGTAGGGCTTCAGCTGCAGCTCAGCAGTGCTGCAGGGCTTCAGCTGCAGGTCCTGCAGGTCAGCAGCACTGTAGGACTTCAGCTGCGTGTCCTGCAGCTCAGCAGCACTGCAGGGCTTCAGATGGATGTCCTGCAGGTCAGCAGTGTTGCAGGGCTTCAGATGGATGTCTTGCAGGTCAGCAGCACCCCAAGGTTTCAGCTGCATGTCCTGCAGCAGGGAGCAATCCCAGGGATCAGCTCTAGGCAATGGTGCTGCTGGTGGGGAGCTGGGCTGGAGGAGCTCCCCAGTCCCGGAGAACTGTCTGTGAGTGCTGGAGAACTGTCCATGCGTGCTGGAGAGCTGTCCATGAGTGCTGGAGAGCTGTCCATGAGTGCTGGAGAGCTGTCCATGAGTGCTGGAGAGCTGTCCCTGTGTGCTGGAGAGCTGTCCACCCCTGTCCCTGGGACAGCTGGCAGCCTGGACACGCTCCTGCTCCTGCTTCCTCAGGTACTCAGAAGCTGCTCCCAACCCACAGAGCCAGGGGTCCTGAAAAGCAGAGCACAGTTCACAGGGGTCGTGTGGAGAACGTCCCACCCTGGCCAAACCTGGCAGGAGCAGCCAAAGATGAGAGCTGTCACCAGCCAAGAGTTTGTCCTCAGGAAGGGAAGGAACCCAGCTAAGGAATTAGTTCCTTAGTGTCCCCAGCTGTAAGGAACTCATTAAACTTTATCCTTTAGAAGAGCCAAGTGACCATGCCCAGCCATTTCCCAGGCCAGGGCTGGTCCCAGCCACAGCAGAGGCTGCCCTGGAGCACAGCACAGCAGTCCCCACCTGAGCTGAGATCTCCTCACCTGATCTGCCCTGACTGAGCAGAGTCATCCCAGAGCTGCTCCCAGCCCCGACAGGGGAGATTGGCCAGGAATTCCTGGCTGGGAGGGTGGCCAGGGGCTGGGCTGGAATTCCCAGAGCAGCTGTGGCTGCCCCTGGATCCCTGGCAGTGCCCAAGGCCAGGCTGGAGCCTGGGAGCAGCCTGGGGCAGTGGAGCTGTCCCTGCACCTGCACAGCCCGTGCCAGGAGCAGCAGCTCTCCCAGCCCTGCCCTTCAGGCCTGCCATGGGCACCTGGGGCAGGACAGGGCACACACACCATTCCATGGGGACCCAGCCCTCCCAGCCCCATGTCCCAGGTGTGTGGGGCTCAGCCACCACCCTCCTGTGCACGGAACTTCTGCAGTGGCCTCAAGTCGCACCAGAGGACATTGAGAAAGGATCTCAGGACAAATTCCTCCCTGGAAAGGGTTAGCAGGCATTGGAACAGGGAACTGGTGGTGTCACCGTCCCTGGAATTGCACAAAAATGTGTGGGTGAGGCACCTGAGGATACTCTGGTGCTGTTTGATGGTTGCACTTGATGATTTTGGAGGCCTTTTCCAGCCTGAATGATTCCATGATTCCAACCATCAATATAAATTTATTCATTCAAGTACAACTCAAAATTCCAGCACTTGCACTGAAGAGAGTAAATCTGAGATAAATGTGCTGCCATGGAGATGGGCCAGATAAGCTGAATTAGAGAAAAAAGACACAAAAATCTAGGCTATATTTACTTTTTCCTACTGGTTGGGCCAACTGTGGAAGCAGCAGAGTGTACTCCAGTCATGAGGCACCACGGGTCCCTGGGTGATTATATCCCCATCAACCAGTGGGAATTTGGCAACGAAAAGCAGCAGGAAACATTTTTGGTGTAAAACAAACACATAAACAAGTATTTCACAACAGCTTTCCCAGCCTTTCTCCATCCCAGATATCCTGACAGCAGCAACTCCTCCAGCAGGGCCTGGATCGCTATCCCACATTTCTATCCCTTTATGGATTTTAAGGCAAGAAATGTGTTTATTGGGCATTTCCTCCAGCCAGGAAGGCCTGAGGAAGAGCACAGGGCCAGGGCCAGAGCTGTGCCAGCACAGGGATGATCCCAAGACTTCTCCTCCCTGCACCACGTGCCAGTTCAATGGCCTGAGGTAATCCAGAGCAACTCCCACCCGCGAGAGCAGGCACAGAAGTTGTGATAAACTCATCTTCCCAAGCCTTTCACATGTTTTATTGTGCCTCTTATGTGTCATGCTTCCAAAAAAGCTCCCTGTGCCATATGATCCACAGGAGCCTGCAGAGCAAATTTAGAGCTACAACTCCGTGAACTTCCTGGAGAAGTGAGAAAGCTCAAGGAGTGGAAAAGTACAGCAGGGAGTGGAGGAAAACACTGCACCGAGAGGGAAGGAACCCACAGGGAAGGGGAGAGGGAGCATCTGGCACCCTAAAATAAGGTGGGGAGATCAGGTCCTCAACTTAGGAGGAAAATCCTGACGCTGAAGATGCTGGAATTGTGTTTACATCCAACAGCAGCTCCAAACCTGCCACGGCAGGGACAGCTCCCACTGCCCCAGGTGGATCCAACCCCAGTGTCCAACCTGGCCTTGGGCACTGCCAGGGATCCAGGGGCAGCCACAGCAAATCTGGGAATTCCAGCCCAGCCAGGAATTCCTTGCCAAGATCCCAGCCCAATCTCCCCTTTCCCAGTGGGAGCCATTCCCTGGCTCCTGTCCCTCTGTCCCTTGTCCCCAGCCCCTCTCCAGCTCTCCTGGAGCCCCTTCAGGGACTCTGAGCATTCCCTGGAATTTTCCCTTCTCCAGGGGAACATTCCCAGCTCTCCCAGCCTGTTCATGTTGAATATTCCAGGGGTTTTGAGCCCTCCAGAGCACTCCAGGCCATGTTTGCAGCCCCGTGCTGTGCCCATCCTGAAGCCTCTGCTCAGGCAGATGTGGGAAACCCGCAGATTTTCCCTGTCTGTGACAAACACCTCCCTGAGACCCTCAACAGCCTCAAAAGATGGAAAATCTTCCCAAGTGAAACATCCCAGAGAACTTCCCCAGGGTTCTGCTCCTTTCTCTGCCCTCAGAGCTCACACACTTCCCGTGGCAAACAAGAAAATGCCAAGAAAATCCAGGGGCACCTGAATTCCTGGAGCTGTCACCTCTGAAAGTGAGGCAGAGGCTGAACATTCCCAAAGACACCCAGCCAAACCCGCCCCACAGGCACTGCACAGAGACCCTGCTGCAGGAGTTGTTCGCTTCAGCTGTAGGAACAGTTTGCCCTTCTCAGTCTGAAAAGTTTAGGAGAAGGAAAATGTCTTTTCCTAACCTCTGTTCTGTTCTATTTAAGCCCAAGCATGGCACTTTGGCTCTAAAACTTCCACCCTTATTGTACACAACAGTTCCCATCACATTTACAGCAGAATATTTTGCCTGGCTGTGGTTTTTTCAGTGCAATAGTTTTGAACAATCTGTATTTTTCAGTGACAGTGTTTGTCTTAGAGGGTACATTTATCTTAAGTACAATAAAAAAACCCAGTGACCTTCACTCTGTAAATTCAAACCTTTTTTTATCTCAAATTAAAAACATTGCAGTGCAAAAGTACTTTCCAGATCAAAGCACGAGGTGCTGTGGTTGAACTAAAGCAATTTCTTGGGAGCTTGGTTTGCAACATTATGGGGAATTTCTTCTTACTCTAAATGGGGATAAAACAATCCCCAGCTGACACTGAGTCACAGAAAGGTAAAATCCCTGGGTCCACACTGCACAGAGCTCATTTTAGGGACAAAGCTGTGACCAACAAAATCTAAAATCTGGGGGGGAAAAGCTTTGATGCCTCTGGTTTTGTATTTCTGTTTCGTTTCTTTTTTTTAAGAAATCTTAAATTTAAGAAATGTGAACTTCTAAAATATAATATTTATAATACTATTATATATTAAATATAATATATAACATTAATTTTTTATATATTCTGTATTATAAAAATATATCATTGTATGTGTGTCATTTATTTCTATAATAATTATTAATAAAATAGTCCCTTTCTTTTCCCCAGCTGCCCAGAGATTCCACCAGCCCAGGAATAGCTGGGAAGTTGGGCCTGACGGGTTTGGGAGCTGCTGTGTCTCCTCCCAGCACTGCTGATGCAGAGAAGCTCTGAACACAGAGTACTCCTGAAGCACGACTGTCACTCCTGCTAATGCAGGGCTTTTAATTAAAACAAACAAACCAACCCCTGATGCTTTTCCCAGAAGGCAGGCAGGCTGCAGGAGAAAATAGGAAAATAATCAAGGGAAAAAATAAAGAGGAAGCTCTTCCTAAAGCTCATGGCATTTGTCTGAACCACCAGTCCCTAAAAACCTTGCCCTAGTCACCCTGGAGACCAGAGCAGCGCCAGAAACGGCATTTAAAGTGAAAACAAAGGCAACACACTCCTGCTCAGACAAACTGCAGCCCCAACATGTGTTTTATAACGAACTAGAAGCACTCCAGAGGAGATGCACCACCCATGGCAGCTCCAGGCAGTCAGAGCTGCAGAGCCTGAACCTCCTCAGCCCTGAGCCTGTGATCCTGACCCAGCCCAGCACAGCCACCCCCACGCTCCCCCAGACACTGCCCAGCTCTCTGGAGAACATCCTGTGTGCCCAGCATCCTCACCTGCAGGAGCCTGGAGCAGCCCTTCCCTTCCCTTCCCTTCCCTTCCCTTCCCTTCCCTTCCCTTCCCTTCCCTTCCCTTCCCTTCCCTTCCCTTCCCTTCCCTTCCCTTCCCTTCCCTTCCCTTCCCTTCCCTTCCCTTCCCTTCCCTTCCCTTCCCTTCCCTTCCCTTCCCTTCCCTTCCCTTCCCTTCCCTTCCCTTCCCTTCCCCTCCCTTCACTTTTGAGAGTTTTAAAGTTCCTATATGCCTTCTGATATTTACATATTTCAGCTGAGTTTTCTCACACTGTTCATGCAAACAATGATTGTTTTGCATTTTTCTTTGTGGGAGGAGAGGATTGATGGGCTGTTGGCTTGACCAGTGTGGTTGGAGAGGTGGCAGTGTCCCCCTCCAATCCACTGTCACTTTTGCTACTGTATATACACCGGAGTCAGAAAATAAAGTTTATTTTATTAAGTTCTTTTTCTTTCCTTTTACATCTAGCCTACCTCTGAGTTATTTCGTGCCAGAGTGACGCTGCCCTGCCCTCTGCCCCAGCACAGGAGGGTTCCAGCTCCCCCTGCCCCAGGAGCCCCCCAAACCCACAAACCCTGCCACTGCCCGGGGGTGCCCCGTGCCCACCCAGCTCCTGCCACACCAGGAGAGTCTCCCAGGCACCACCAGCTCCTCCACAAGCGTTCTGTGGCTACAATTCCTGCAGCCAACCCAGAGCCAGGAGCTTTGGGCACTTCCCCACAGAAGACCAATCCTCCCCCCACCCCTCTGTCCTTCACGCCTTCCTCTGGCACACCCCAGGGCCAAACCACCCCAAAGTGCCTGGGAAAAGCACAGCAATCCCTAAACCCCCCGAGGGCAGGTGCACAGCATTCCCCCATCTGAGCTGGTCTGTACCTTGGCCTGTGCAGGTCTCCTGGTCCTTGGGAGCAGCTCTGCCTCGACTCCCTCCATCCTGGGCAGGGTCTCTTCATCCCAGTCCGGCCCACGCTCCTGGGACTGGCTGGCCAGCTTCAGCTTCACCCAGGCTGCCAAAAACACAGACCAGCAGAGCTTTCCCTTCCCATTTCATGTACAAGAACAGTTTTTAACTTCAAGCCAAGCTGTGCATTTCTGGTTAGCCCGGCTAAAAGAACAAAGAGCACACCGAATTCCAGAGCTCCTGCAATGACCAGGAATGCAATGGCAAATGGCTCCTTGAGAGTCTCTTTGGAGAAATGGATCCAAGACTCTTTCCTGGTTCTGTCATCCTCACAGGCTCAGGCACAAGTCAGAGCTCACTCACACAATCCCTTCCCACATTCCTGACTTCATAACTGTGTGGACAAAGTAATCCCTTACAGTGATGTCAGGAAAAGAAGGTTTTCAAATTGGAAAAGCCCAATTCTACCCAATTCTGTCACAGCACAGAAAATTCCCCAGGTTCTGCTCCTTTCTCTGCCTTCAGGCTTCACACACTTCCCGTAGCAAACAAGAAAATGCCAAGAAAATCCAGGGGCACCTGAATTCCTGGAGCTGTCACCTCTGAAAGTGAGAGGCAGAGCCTGAACATTCCCAAAGAACATCCACCCAAACCTGCCCCACAGGCACTGCACAGAGACCCTGCTGGAGGTCAGAAGATCCCTGGGAAGTGTCCCTCACTGAAGCCCTCTCCATGAAAGCTTCTCACTACACTACATGAGAAATAATCAATAAAATCCCCTTCATGCAGGGAGCAGTCTCATCCCATCAGTCCGAGCAACCCCTGACACAAACCCACTCCAGGATGTGCCAAAGCCAGCCCCGCACGTGCCAAATCCAGCCCAGGATGTGCCAAAGCCACCCCAGGACGTGCCAAAGCCACCCCAGCACATGCCAAAGCCACCCCAGCACGTGCCAAAGCCAGCCCAGCAGGTGCCAAACCCACCCCAGGACGTGCCAAACCCACCCCAGGACGTGCCAAGGGCAGCTGAGAGGCACTCTCACCTCGGATCTTGCTCTCGTGCTCCTCGGCACTCCTCAGGAGGCGGCTGGCAGGGATCCCGGGGGAGGCGGTGCCCAGGAGGCTGCGGACACGGGCTGCCAGGGAGTCACCACTGCTGCTGCTGCTGCCTGCCCGGCTCCTGGCACTGCCAGCCCCGGGCACGCTGCTCTGGAACGCTCCCAGGGCACTGCCAGCCCCGGGCACGCTGCTCTGAAACAGCCCTGGGGCACTGCCAGCCCCGGGCATGCTGCTCTGGAACACCCCTGGGGCACTGCCAGCCCCGGGCACGCTGCTCTGGAACGTTCCCAGGGCACTGGCAGCCCCGGGCACACTGCTCTGGAACACTCCCAGGGCACTGCCAGCCCCGGGCACACTGCTCTGGAACACCCCTGGGGCACTGCCAGCCCCGGGCACACTGCTCTGGAACACTCCCAGGGCACTGCCAGCCTCAGGCACGCTGCTCTGGAACAGCCCTGGGGCACTGCCCAGCTCCTGGGAGCGCCCAAGCCTCCCCAGCAGGCTCCTGACACGGGCACTGAGGGAATCCCCACTGCTGCTGTCCTCGCTGCCCCGTGTCCCTGCTGCCCTCCCGGGCTGGCACGGGGAGCCCTGGGAGCCCCCCAGGCTGGTGGGGACGCTGCCCAGAGGCTGCAGGGCAGGAGGATGGCCCAGCTCTGGAGCCGTGCCAGCGCTGCTCTGTGCCAGCCCCAGAGGCGCAGCCTGGCTCCTGCCCGTGGTCACGCCGCTGCACCCTTCTGGCTCCGACCTGCCCGTGGATTTCCCTGTCCTCGGCTCCGGGGCCATTCCCTTCAGCCCCTCCCTGCGCTGGGAACTGACAGCCAGAGCATCTCCCCAGGGCAGCTGGCAGCTGGCAGGATGCAGAGGATGCATCCCCAGCCCCTGTCCCTGCTCTCCCCTCTGGATCACGGCCTCATCCCACGACAGTCTCCTCTGCAGCTCAGGGATCTGGTCCTGGCCTAACCTGGCACCCTTGGGATCCTCCCCAGGCTCTCTGCAGGCGGCTGTGGGCCCAGCAGCACGGCTCCAGCTGGCAGCGAGACCCTCTGCCCGTGCCAGCAGCTCCCGCAGGGCCCCGGGCCCCAGCAGGGAATGCCCTCCCTGCCCCTGGCTGCTCTCACTTCCCACACCGGAGCTCTGGGATGCTCTGTCCAAATCCATGTGGCTCCCAGCTGCAGACACTGCCCATCCCTGCCCACTGCTGCCCGAGCTGCTGCACTCAGGGGCACCCCCAGCCCGGGGAGCCCTGCCCGAGGAGCGGCCGGGCACGTCCTGCTCTGCCCCGGCAGCGCCCCGGGCTGGGCAGCCAGGGACAGCCACCGGCAGCTGGGCACCCGGCACGGGGCCCTGGCTGGGTGGGCGCTCCCCGGAGAGCCGGGGGGAGCCGGGGCACAGCTCCCGGGGGGAGCCGGGGCACAGCTCCCGGGGGGAACTGGGGCACACCTCCCGGGGGGAGCCGGGGCACAGCTCCTGGGGGGAACTGGGGCACACCTCCCGGGGGGAGCCGGGGCACAGCTCCTGGGGGGAGCCGGGGCACAGCTCCTGGGGGCACAGCAGCTCCTGCTCCCGGGGGCACAGCAGCTCCTGCTCCCGCTCCCAGCCCGCCTCAGAGCCCCCGGCCAGGGACACGCTCAGAGGGGACACGTCCGAGCCAAAGCTTGCCTGGGACATCGCAAGGGCTGGCAGCAACGCACCTGCAAAGGAACAGAGCACAGATCACTATCTGGGCTCCAGAACACGGCACACAGCCCTTCCTGTGCTACAGGGCACACAGAGGGAGGACAGAACTGGAAAATATTTAAGGTGTGTTCTTAGCATGAGACCTGAACCAAGAGTTCCATATATATATATATATATAATTAGTTATTAATAATAACCAAGCACAATAATTATTATTTATTAACTAATTATTAACTAATAATTATTATTTAGTAACATTATAACGAATTATAATTATAATTAGTTATAATGTACTTATAACTGTTAAAATTAATTCTATAATAATATATAACATATATTATCAATAATCTTGGTTATATGATAATATAATGTAATATAATGCTAGTATCATACAACAGCAATATCTAACAATTAGAGCCCAGGGAAGAAGCCAAGCCCTGCTCCCCGCAGCCCCCTGCCCCCGTACCCTCGGTGGGGGTGTCCAGGGGGGGCTGCAGGCTCCGGGGCTGCCAGGGGGAGAACTCCAGCTCGCGCAGGGGCCCCCGTGGCACGAAGGGCGCCAGGATGGTGCCGGGGGACTGCTGGATGCCCAGGTTCCGCAGGTACACCTGGGGAAACAGCAAACACTGCCACTCAGGGCAGGGACAGAGCCAGCCCTGCCACCGCCCCGGGCACGGCCACAGCAGCCTGGGCTGCCCGGGAGTGAGCTCTGCCTCGCGCTGGAAACGCCATTCCACTCGCACACACTCACACACACAGCCAGAAACATAAACACACACGGAAACACAAACCCACAAAAACACACACACTCACAAACACAACCAGAAACACAAACACGGAAACTCACAAACTCAAACTCACACACACTCACAAACACAACCAGAAACACAAACACACACGGAAACTCAAACACACAAATACACACACACTCACAAACACAACCAGAAACACAAACACACACACACACACAATCAGAAATACAAACACACAAACACACACACAACCAGAAACACAAACACACACGGAAACTCACAAACTCACACACACACACAAAAACACACGGAAACTCACAAACTCAAACTCACACACACACACAAACACATCCAGAAACACAAACACACACGGAAACTCAAACACAAACACACAGACACAAACACAACCAGAAACACAAACACACACGGAAACTCACAAACTCAAACTCACACACACACACAACCAGAAACACAAACACACACGGAAACACAAACACACACGGAAACACAAACACACACTCACAAACACAACCAGAAACACAAACACACACGGAAACACAAACACACACGGAAACACAAACACACACTCACAAACACAACCAGAAACACAAACACACATGGAAACTCACAAACTCAAACTCACACACACAAACACAACCAGAAACACAAACACACAAGGAAACTCAAACACAAACACACACACACAATCAGAAATACAAACATACACAATCAGAAATACAGACACACATGGAAACTCAAACACAAACGCACGCACACACACACACAATCAGAAATACAAACACACGCAATCAGAAATACAAACACAAACCCACACACACAACAATCAGAAATACAAACACACACACAGAAATACAAACACAAACTCACAAACACAAACTCACAAACTAACAAACACAAACTCAAACACAAACACACACACACAATCAGAAATACAAATTTAAACATACACAATCAGAAATACAAACAAACTCTCAAACACAAATGCTCAAACACAAACTCTCAAACACAAACACACACCATCAGAAATACAAACACAAACTCTCAAACACAAACACAATCAGAAATACAAACACAAACTCACACACACAAACTCTCAAACACACACACACAAACACAATAATACAAACACAATAACACAAACACACTCAAATACACACACACAAACTCACACACACACAAACTCACACACACACAAACTCACACACTCCAACACAAACACAAAGGTGTGGGTTCAAAGCCTTCTCCCTCCCCAGACAGCTGCTGCTCAGGAAACACTGGCAGGCTCGGGAATTCCAGGCAGCAGCAGGGAAGCTCCCGATTTTTTAGGACAAGTTTGGTCAAACCTTCCAGGGAAATGGTTGGGAGCACTTTTGTGAGAGCTGGTTTAAAAGCAGATGTTATATGCAGGAAAAAAAAACAGCCAAAATTTTCCTTGACTTCATCACCTGTAGGGCAAATTAATTTCAACTCATCCACACTATGTCCTAAACTAGCCAGGAAAATGAAATAAATTGATTACCTTACACATGATAGCCAGCTCCATTTCCTGTGATTTTATTACACACTTCCACATTAACAGCCAGGTAAGTGACCTGATCTCCTTTACCTTCCAGTAAAGGAGCAGCATTGGTCAGAACTAGGCTGAGAGTGTAATTATAGCCAGGAACAGAACTCATCTCTCTGGCTCATGAATTCCATTTCAAACACCCCCCTCCAATATTTATATTTGTTTCACCACGGGTTTGCAAAGACAACAGAGGGAAAAGAGCTTCCAGAGCACATTCCCAAAGACCTGGTGATTATGGAATCATCTTGTGAGAGGAGCAGCCTCTTACTCAGAGGACAGTTACAAGTTTGTCATTACCATAAATCTGCATCTCATTTGCTCCAGCACTCCCAGCTATTAATGCCCTGAAGGTGCTGCACAGTGCTCTGCCCTGGCTCCAGCCCAGCCAGGGGAACCTGGATCAGCCAGGCAGGACATGGAGCAGGGAAGGGATGAAGAGCTCTGAAGGTCCTTCATGAGGAACACATCAAGAATTCAGAACTGGGGCCTCAGGAACAGGAACAAAGTCAAAAAGCAGAGTGAGAAAAGCACAGGAAAAAAAGAAATTTCGTTTCCAAGGATTTGTGTTGGGTTTGCTGCTCCTGCAGAGCTGGGGAGGGCTCAGCTCTCCTCACTCAGCACCTGAACCTCACGTTTAGACAAGGAGAGATCTTTGAGAGAGCCAACAACTCCCCCTTCTCCTTCCTCCTGCTCCCCTGATGTCAGATTATGCCTTTTACTGACCCAGAGATGGGGTAACTGAGAGGTGTTTTAAAACTTCCATTCCATTTCCAGTCTCATGCGAAGGGTGAGACAATACAGATGTTATAATTCACGCCATCACAATCAGAAGTTGACTATTTCCTAATTACAATACACTACAAGTGTTTCTTGGCCTATCAGCTTTAGCCACACCGTGCTGTAAATGCCTTAAAGCCAATCATCTAAAACTACCTGTGGCTCCTACTACAGTGCATCTTTCACAGTTCTATTTCTCCAAAGTATCCAGGCTTATTTGCAAGGCCATCCTTTGAAATTTGTTTCTGGTTCCATTTATCTCTCAACAGTGTCTGTCCCATTCCATGGCATTTCTAAATCAGCATTTCTTGTCTCAAGGTTTGCACTGTGTGAACCTTCTGCCAGGCTTTGAGAGCTCTCCACAAATCCATTTCCCACACCCTGACACTCAGCTACCCTGGGAACAAGAAGACACCTTTCCCATATCCAACCCTGTCTTTGTCCATGTTAAATGTTACTAAAAGTTATTTTTCCACCTCTATTTAAGCTAAGCTGAACCAGTAGCATGGATGAAATTCACTGTAGCACAAGGCTGGGTAAAACCATTTGTTTTGGCTTGTAATGATTAGATCATCTCTTGAAAGAGTAGTGGGGGAAAATGGAAAAGCGAAAAACAAATGGAAAATTCTGAAAAACAAATGGAAAACTCTGAAAAACAAATGGAAAACTCTGAAAAACAAATGGAAAACTCTGAAAAACAAATGTAACTGAAAAAATAACTCTGGGAAAAGAAATGGTTAACGCTGGGGGGAAAAAATGGCTAACTCTGGAACCAGAGCTTGAATTAGAACCAGACTTACCGGGATCCTTTCTTCAATATTCAACTCTTCTTTCTTGGGAGTCTCCAGTGCTGCTCCAGGGGGGATGGGGCTGTTCCCTCCTGCACTGGGGCAGGACCTGGGCACCACCAGGGCCTCCTGAGGCTCCCCAGGACCATCAGGAAAACTCAGACTCTCCAAGGAAATGGCTCCAAGGATGTCCATGATATCGTCACCACTGGGAATGCTGAGGCTGAGGGACTCATTTCCCTTCTCCTCACACTCCTGGAGCTCCTCAGCTGGGGAGCTCCCATCCTTTCTGAGGAGCTGAGCAACACTGGACACAAACACACCTGGGGCTGAGCTTCGTCTCGTGGCGCTCCGCACGCCTTCAGCACGAGATCCAGGAGCCACCTTTGGTGTGGTGGAGCTGCCAGAGCCCCCCGGAGCAGGACTGTCCTGCCCTGGGGTCCCTCCAGCCCGGGCTCTGCTGCTGCTGCAGGCGCTCACGGCGTTGTCAGACTGGGACCTGCTCAGGGCAGGGGCAGGCAGCAGCTCTGGGAGGGGGAAATGCAAACTCCCCAGAGACCCTGTCCCCGTGCAGGCAGGAGCAGCACAGCCCTCGGCATCTCCAAGGCTTTTCTGGGCTGGTAACATGCAGCTTGAAGCCCTGGGGCGTGCACTGGAGGCTTCCCTCGCAGGGGGAACCGCACCTGGGACATGTGAGCTGGTGGCATCGGGACCCTGCTGTGGCTGGCCCACGTTCCAGGCTCCCACCTTCTCCAGGAAGCCCAGCGAGGGCAGGGACTGCACCCTGCCAGCGCAGGGGGATTCCAGCTCCAGGGACTCCAGACGTGCTCCCACCTTCTCCAGGAAGCCCAGCGAGGGCAAGGACTGCACCCTGCCAGCGCAGGGGGATTCCAGCTCCAGGGACTCCAGACGTGCACAGGTCTTGTCCACAGGACTCTGGGGAGGCTGCTGCTCCCCAGGGCATCCAGGGGCAGGGGACTCCCCTGGGGCTTCTTCATTGGAACAGGAAGGAGAGGCCTGAAGGTCTGGAGGGATCTCCAGGGCTCCACCACGTCCTTCTGCCTTCCCAGTTTTCTTCAGGAACAGCCCTGGAGTGGACTGGAAGTTGGGATGAGCCAGGTGCAGGGAGAAGGAGCCCTCAGCTCCCAGACTGAAGGAAGGGGAGATCTCTGTGGCTCTGTGTCCCCTCTCTATGGAGCAGTCAGAGGCAGTCAGCTCATCCCTGCTCCCCGTGGGCTCTGCCTGCCCTGGGGAGTGCCCAGGGCCCGGGGCAGCCTCCTGGGGCTGGCTGGGTGGCACAGCAGGGCCCAGCCCCTCTGTGCCCAGCCTCCCTGCTGGCTGCTGCTGCCGAAGGGCCAGGAGAGCTCCCTGGGAGCCCCTGAGCTGCTCCCCACATTCCTCCAGCGCTCCTCTGCCTGCCCCAGCAGCTGCTGCACAAAGAACATCTCGAGCACCCAAGTTTGCAGCACGGCCTTTCCTCAGGATGTCACAGAAATTAATTGGCAAACCAAGCTCAGGCACCTTCTTTCCTTTTTCCAGTTTCTCCCGGGCTCCTGCTCCACTCCCAACCGCTTTCACCTTTTCCTGCTGCATCCCCCTTTCACTTTTCTCTGAGAATTTGGTCCGTGCAGTTGTATAGGAGGAGTTTCCTGAGGAGGATGAGGAGGATTCCTCCTGCCCCGGGGACTCCTTGTTCCCCTCTGACAGCTCAGAGCCAGCAGCTGGACCATCACTGTCCTGGGAGGAGTGAGCACAGCCGTGTCCATCCTCCCCAGCCGTGCTCCAGGGCTGCTCCAGCCCCTTCCCCAGCCCCTCCTCTGGAGCTGGGGGTGCTGGATCCCCCCTGCCCCGGGGGCCTGCTGCCTCCCGCTGGGTGTCCCTGTCCCCACTGTCCCCCCGGCTGCCCAGGGGCTCCCCAGACAGGGCAGCAGCTCCAGGATCCGCCTGTCCCACGGGCTGGGAGTGCTGGGATGGACTGGCAAGGGCACTGCCATGGACGTGGGGAGGCTCTGAACGCTCCAGGGATGCTCCAGAAACATCCGGGATTCCCCTGCAAGAGAAGTGAACTTCCGATAATTTCTTTTATTTCAGCATCTCTGGTTTAAATCAGAAGCAAAAGAACCCCAGTGACAACTGGAGGTTAGCAATATTCCCATAAATACACAAATACCCATAAATGCATCCCCTAAAGCGGCAAAACCCAACGGAATGCAAAGAAATATAAAATATCCCCTATAAAACAAAGGCTTAAAAATAATATAACAATAATACCAATTTTTACTTATTTTGGCAATATTTTTCAACCTGTTTAGGATTGAAACATGTTTTACTGACAGGCTGTAATTAGTTACATAAATAAATAAAATTAGCTAAGTAAAATATGCAACATGTACTTACACATATCTCAGCTTGCCTGTGATTTTTTAATATAAATCACCTAATTCAGTTCATTATATCAATTTTTTTTTTTTAAAGGACATAAAAGCAGCCAGGACTCAGATAAGCAACAAATTCCTATAAAATTCTAATTCTCATATTGGGGATTGCTTAATTAATAGTTCCTTTATATTAAACATACCATCAAATCCTAATAAATATTATTCCACACAAGCAAAACACCTTGAAATGAAGGTGACAAAGCCTTTTACTGAAACGGCTTTCTTTATGCATTTTAACCCCAAATTTGTACTGTAAATTACACACTGGCTCCAGCATAAACAACAACACTGTCCATGTATGTTTTACTCCTGTAAATGCAGAAATCTGATCTTTGTCCCCAAAATTTCATGAAGTTTATTCCAGAGATGTTGAAGAGGGAGGAGTTCCTCATTTTCCCCGGGTACCTCAGCAGCCAAGCTCAGAAGAGCCTGGTCCTGCTTTTCCCTTGCTCAAACTCTTCTGAAGGCAAAATCCAGAGGTGCCTTCTCTCCACACACCCCCAAACCCCCATTTCTGAGCCCAGGCCCTGCCTTTACCCACCACCCAGTGCAGAACCAGCCAGGGGAAAGGAACAGCCCCAGGAACCCCATCCCACCTCAGGGGAAGGAAATCCATCTGGGATCCCTGCAGGAACGTCTCAGCCAGGGCTGGGCTCAGCAGCAGGGGCAGGCAAGGGGAGAATCTGCTCTCCTGGATAGCTGGGAGGGAGAAAACACCAACAGGGCACTGAGAGCTGGCAGCAAGCCTCACAGCCCCGGAGATGCCCAAAGATCCCGGCCTAACATCCCCAAAAATCCCCAAAGATCCCAGCCCCACATCCCCAAAGATCCCAGCTGCAGGGAAGGGGAGGCACTCCCACCCCTAACCCCCTGGAGCCTCCTCCCTCCTGGATTAAATTCATCTTTCGCAGCCTGTACCAAACCCAGGTCTCCAAGCACTCACCCCTGGCACTGCCATTCCAAACTCATCCCAAATTTCCTTCTGTGCCATCCCCATCCCTGCTGGTTTCCAGGTGGGATCTCACAGGGATTTGAACCCATCACCTCTCACTGTACAACCCAAGATCCCACAGATTCCCTTCTCTGTTTTCCATAAACCCTGATTCTAGCAAAGGCTCTGTGCCATTGTTTTCCTGAGGGATTCAAGTTGAAGTAATAATCAAACCCAGCAGAGCGATGACTGCTGCAGCAATTCTAGTTTCTATCCTGCATTTCTTTGCTCTTTGGGGTAGTTGGTGGTTTTTCCCAGTTCATTGCTTACAAAAACAAATGGAAATTGTTCATACAATCATGCAAGGTTTAGATTTAACTGTATGTTTGGGTTTTTTTTTCCCTTCTTTTAACTCTAAACTGGTGTCTAAGAAGTGCAAATAACTACAGACATGTCTGAGGGGTGCAAAGCAATACTCCCAGTATTCTAAGCAAGCCTTGATTTTTAAAGGAAAAGAGCTATTTGTGGTCATGAGAGTGACTTCCCAACCCAGAAATGCCATTTATTTAATTTAGACTCATTAGTTTCCAGCCACTCAGACAAGGCACAGTCTGCAGCACTTAGAGGAGCACAATCACATCAGAAAAATGAGCATTACACACAAAAAAATCCAATTTCATTCCATCAGCTCCAGCTCAAGGCATCTCCACCCACACTGCATCACCTGACCAGGGGCAGCCAACCACAAGGCAACCTTGCTTATTAGTTTTTTTTTATTTAATACTTCCAATTAACATTTTTAATTACTTTAGGTAGTGAGAGGATAATCAGCCGGAATAACTGAATTTGCAATACCAAATATTATTAAAATGCTTTTTTGGAAGCTTAGAGAAAGGAAATGAGCTTAAAACTTAGGTCTAAATAGCTATTCCTGAGCATTGTGACAGCAGGAGGAATTCCAGAGGGCTCAATCCACGCTGGGAAGCAGAGCTGGATGGCAAAATTCATTCTGACACACGTGGAAGTGGGAAAAGGAGAGGAGCAGCACAGAGGGAGCAGAGCCAAGGAAGGAAGCAGCAAGGTCAGGAAAACTCGACTGTAACTCAGCAGCTCCTCAGGGCCCTGCTCACCAACAGCACACCCCAAAGTGGGGTTAAAGGGGCAGCCCTGGTGGGAACAGTGGGACTGGGGCACTGAGGGATTGGGGCAGTGAGGGGAACAGTGGGATCGGGGCATTGAGGGGATCGGGATCGGGGCATTGAGGGGATTGGGATTGGGGCATTGAGGGGATTGGGATTGGGGCACTGAGGGATTGGGATTGGGGCACTGAGGGGATTGGGATTGGGGCACTGAGGGGATTGGGATTGGGGCACTGAGGGGATTGGGATTGGGGCACTGAGGGGATTGGGATTGGGGCACTGAGGGGATTGGGATTGGGGCACTGAGGGGATTGGGATTGGGGCACTGAGGGGATTGGGATTGGGGCACTGAGGGGATTGGGATTGGGGCACTGAGGGGATTGGGATTGGGGCACTGAGGGGATTGGGATTGGGGCACTGAGGGGATTGGGATTGGGGCACTGAGGGGATTGGGACTGGGGCACTGAGGGGATTGGGATTGGGGCACTGAGGGGATTGGGATTGGGGCACTGAGGGGATTGGGATTGGGGCACTGAGGGGATTGGGACTGGGGCACTGAGGGGATTGGGACTGGGGCACTGAGGGGATTGGGACTGGGGCACTGAGGGGATTGGGGCACTGAGGGGATTGGGATTGGGGCACTGAGGGGATTGGGATTGGGGCACTGAGGGGATTGGGATTGGGGCACTGAGGGGATTGGGATTGGGGCACTGAGGGGATTGGGATTGGGGCACTGAGGGGATTGGGATTGGGGCACTGAGGGATTGGGATTGGGGCACTGAGGGGATTGGGATTGGGGCACTGAGGGGATTGGGACTGGGGCACTGAGGGATTGGGATTGGGGCACTGAGGGGATTGGGATTGGGGCAGTGATGGGAACAGCGGGACTGGGGCACTGAGGGAATTGGGGCACTGAGGGATTAGGGCAGAGAGGGAATTGGGACTGGGGCAGTGGGGAGACTGGGACAGTGAGGGGACTGGGGCAGTGAGGGAACTCGGATTGGTGCAGTGAGGGGATTGGGGCAGAGACAAGATTTAATCACTCTGAATCCTGCTTTAAAACCAGGAGCAGGAGGCTGAGCCGATTCCCTGTGATGTCCCTCACGCTCCCCTCAAGCACACAGAGAACAGAGGGGTTTGTTCAGGGCTGGCACTGGACTTTCCATTCCCAATTCCCAACAAGTGACTGGAGCACACAGGATTTCCAGTGCCTTTGGCCCACCCAGCACACGTCACTCCAGGAGTTTTTCAGTGCTACACTCGGGAACACTGAGCAGATTCATCTGCATACAGAATTCCATTAAGGATGCAAACCAGTGTTTTTTAAGAAACATTAAGCAAGTTGGAATCTGAACTCTCTCAGCTCTGTTAGGTGGATTTTTCTCCCTCACAAATATTGTTTTCTATTTAAAATGGCATTAGTGAACAAATAATAATAATTGCAGTTAACAAATCAGACTTGTCAGCTCCCATCATGACACACTTCATGTGGCAGAATTGGCACCTTATTTTTAGTCATGCAAGAAAGGAGGAAAACAAGCTTCTCTGATTTCAGCTTAACTTCTCCACTTTGAATGAAAATGTGTTTTCAAGCTAAATTGAAAAGCAGGAGTGATTAAAGAAAAGGTTTTTACACACACACACAAAAAAAATAGGGTGTGCTTTGGAAATGAAGAAACAAAGAGGAGTAAGGGAGGCAGCAGAAAATAATTGGGGAAAAAAGCTGCCAAAACCAGATGTTGCCAATCCTTTGTGTACAGAGATTAATGAAGTAGATGTGCATGTACAGGCACATACACACACCCCATAAATCACAACATTTGGCTGATAAATTAGTGCTTTCAGCTCTATTATACCAACAAAAACCTAAGTGCCACTCGACATTTGTTTTAAGAAACTCAAACAGAGGGAAAAGTGACTGAACACTCTCCATCAGCAAGAAACTCTCACGGCACCGAGGCCCCTCAGGAGCCATTCCTTCTCTGCCCTACAGGGAGCTCCAGAAACCCCAAATTCCTGCAGAGAAGCTCGAGGATGAGGCAGGGATTTGCCAAGCAACAAAAACCTCAGCGCACAGACCTTCAGCAGAGGGCAGGGAAGGGAGGGCAGTGTCCCAGGCCAGGCTGGGCACTGAGCCCCTCCAACCCAAACATTCCCAGCTCAAACCATTCCCAGCCCAAACCATTCCCAGCCCAAAGCATTCCCAGCTCAAACCATTCCCAACCCAAACCATTCCCAGCCCAAACCATTCCCAGCCCAAACCATTCCCCCTCAGCCTGAGCAGCCTGAGGGGATGCAGCAGGAACCAGCAGGACAAAGAAAATCACTCATTTCAGGACCAGACCTCACACACCAAACACCTGCAGAGCTGTGCCCTCACCCTGGGATCCCTCACCTGGTCCCTGGCTTCTGCCAGGAGTGCTCTGGTTTTGCCATGTGGCAGGGATCTGCTGGGGCTGACAGCTCCACCTTCCCAGGGATTCCCCAGGGATCTGCTGGGGCTCACAGCTCCACCTTCCCAGGGATTCCCCAGGGATCTGCTGGGGCTGACAGCTCCACCTTCCCAGGAATTCCCCAGGGATCTGCTGGGGCTCACAGCTCCACCTTCCCAGGGGATCCCCTCCGAACTGGGGTGGTGAGAGCTGGCTGGGAGCAGCAGATGATGACAGGGCCAGGAGAGAAGGGTGAGGGAAAAATGGGGCAGGAAAAGGAAAGGAAGAGGCAGAAAAGTTGAGATGTGCAGCAGCCACGTTCTCCATGGAAATGCACCCTTGCAGCTCGCTCCCTGCAGTGGAGAGGCACCTCAAGGAGCTCAGTAAAGAGCATTTCACAGGGCTACAAACCTGATTTCATGATAATATAACACAGAATTAGCTATTCTATGAACCCCAAATACAGCCCTGTCCTAGGCTCTCCCTGCTTTGGCTTTTTCACCTCTCACAGCACACAAACCTCCTGTTTATCAGTGCCTGCCTTTCCTCTGGGGACAGAAATCCTGGGGCACATTTGGGGTGCTCAGGAGGGACCCTGGGGCACATCTGGGGTGCCCAGGAGGGCTCAGGTCGCTGTGCTCAGCCCGAGGCAGGCCTGGAGCAGCAGCCAGGGCTGGAAGCAGGCAGTGACGCCAGTGCTGCTGTCCCCGAGCTCCTCATGTCAGAACTGGGATTCTTCTTGCTGTCACTCTGAAGGCCAAAAGCCTCCTCAGAGGAGCTCAGCAGGCAGGCAAAGCCGGGCCTGTGACTTGTTCTGCCAGCCTGCTGACAAGTCTGAATGCCACAGTCAAGCTGCCATTTGGGGGATAAAAAAGGAAGGCAAAACAAAAACAAAGCCTCGGCTCTGTCAAGCTGTTCCATGGAGCAGCAGGAGCACTTCAGTACAACTGTCATTGTCACTCCTCCCCTCCTGACATGAAATCCAAGGCACTTTTTGAGGAGGAGAAGAAGAAATAAGTGAGTATTGCAGCTATGGCTTCCTTCCCCCTCACCTCCCCTCCCGTATCTGGGAATTCAGAGCACACACAAAGCCTGCAGTCCATCTCTAGAGAGCAGCAGATGAAACAGCACAGGAGAGGCTTCTCACAGCTTTTAGCACACCACAGAGGCTTCTGCTTGCTCCTTAATTCCAGCTGCACTGGAAACGTAAAGCTGGACAAATATCAAGAAGTTTTCCTTGATTAAATGGCTTCCAGTTGTGCAAATAACAACACTGGGGAAAGGGCTGTAAAACACCTGAAACACAGGAATGCTGCTCAGAGGATGGGCAGGAAAAGGCATGGCCAACCCTCCATGTCCAAGATCTGTCCTGAACCTCACTTTCCTACAAAAACAGGGATTTGTTCACTATCCACCAGCTCCCAGTGATGCACACACAGCCTTTAACCACCACGCTGCCTGCAGACCCAACTCAGAGGCAGCCCAGGATGGCTTTCACTCCATGAAGGAGAAAAACCCTTCAAAACCACCTCCCAGGCAGCTGCAAATGCCCAGCAGGCAGAAGCTCACTGATGCTGTGAATGAACTCAGCCACGAGCAGCCCGTGCTGTGCTGCCTCTCCCTGTCCCCTCACTGCCTGCCCTGGCTGTGGAAAACAAACCTGGCAGGAGGTGCAAACAGGAGCCCTTTGATCCAGAAGTTACCAAAAGCCAACCTAATCTCTGCAGTAAATGTTACAGGAGACACCAGGGACAGCCCCCAGGTGACACCCACAGTGGCAGGGACTGAGCCTCAGAGGCTTTGGGATGGACCAGAACCCGCCCAAGATGTTCCTCCTCCTCTTTGCAGGCTCCTTCAACAAGGACAGAGCAAAATCATCTCAAAAACCAAAGAAAATCACCAAGAGCTTCGCATTAAAAAAAATAAAAGTCAAACCCATAAACCCCTCAGGAGCTGCTAGGAGGAAATTCCCAAGGCAGTTTAACTCCATGCCCTTCAAGTGGTGTTTAACTCCCAAACAAAACCCCAAAAAGCAGCTGCACACAGGCAAGCTGGCACAGGGAATGGCAAATGGCACAGCTGAACCTGCACTTAGCTGTAAGCACAGAAGGTTTATGTAAAAATATCACAATTATGTTTTCTGCCTCTCCATAGTTGTGTTTGTTTGTGAAGAAACGCCACCAACCTCAGGCACACCTGGAAAGGTGAGTCACAGGAGGAATATCCTCATGGGCAGGGGAACTGCTGGCCCTGCAGAGGGATCAGTGCAAAAAGAACCACCCTGAGCTGAGAAACTGCATTTTCAGGCTGTGCTGGACCAGGATGCTCTGGCTCCACGTGGAGATGAATGGAACCAAGGACGCACAAAGGTGAAATTTGAAATGTTGAAGTTTCTCAAGCCTTCTCTGAGTGACCTGCTGGGATGGGGTGTGAGAAGGAGCAGTGGGGCAGGGACCTTGGCTGGAGTGAGTGTTGGAACTGGAAATCTCAGCAGCAGCAGAAACTGCACCCAAACCCAAGGGTAGCAATGAGGAATGGCTCAGGTGGAAGGGGTTTTAAAGATGTTTCAAAGATCTTTCATTGCTCCCCCTGCCATGGACACCTTCCCCTGCCCAGCCTGGCCCTGGGCACTGCCAGGGGTGCAAGCTGCACTCAGGTGCACTCTGAATTCCCAGGAAAACAAAGCAAAGCTTAACCTGGCACAAAAGGAACCTGCTCGTGGCAAAGATCCAGGGAAGGCACTCAAACCCTGCCTGAGGGGGGCTTTGACACCAACATCACCCCAAGTACCCTTGCAAAGCTCATTTCTCACTGAAGTAAGGTCCAGTGCAGGCTGGGACTGACTGACCAGTGCAATCCTCTCCTGTGGCAACCCCTCTGCACATACCCAGGGGGGAGGCGGGGGCTGCAGCTCCAGAGGCCTCTGCTGAGGGCAGCAGCCCTTCCTCCAGCGTGGGCAGCTCCGACAGGTCCCTCCTGGCACAGCTCAGGCCCAGCTTGGTGTCCCAGGAGCTGCTCCCCTGCTCTGCTGCCAGCCAGAACCACGGCTCCTGCGGGAGGAAAGAGAGCTCCATCATCGTCAGCATCATCATCATCAACCATGGCTCCTGGGGGAGGAAAGAGAGCTCCATCATCATCATCATCATCATCAACCATGGCTCCTGGGGGAGGAAAGAGAGCTCCATCATCATCATCACCATCATCAACCACGGCTCCTGGGGCAGGAAAGAGAGCACCATCATCATCATCATCATCATCAACCATGGCTCCAGGGGGAGGAAAGAGAGCTCCATCATCATCATCATCATCATCAACCATGGCTCCTGGGGGAGGAAAGAGAGCTCCATCATCATCATCATCATCATCATCAACCATGGCTCCTGGGGGAGGAAAGAGAGCTCCATCATCATCATCATCATCATCATCAACCATGGCTCCTGGGGGAGGAAAGAGAGCTCCATCATTGTCAGCAACAGCATCACCATCATCAACCACGGCTCCTGGGGGAGGAAAGAGAGCTCCATCATCATCATCAACCACGGCTCCTGGGCGAGGAAACACTGCTCCATCACCATCATCATCACCTGTGAGCCTGAGACAAGCAACGAGTGATTGTGAGCAGGGTTTCCTACACAAACGCTCAGCCTGAAGTGTGAAAGGCCCAAGAGTCATTAATGACAGCAGGGAAGTCATTAATGACAGCAGGGAGGTGTCCCAGGAACTCTGGGAGCCCAGCAGTGCCCCTGCTGCAGCTGCTCTGCCTTTGCAGGCACTGCCAGGGGCTGCAGCTCCTCTCCCCAGCAGAGCTTGGGCACAAGCAGGTGGAACTGCTGGAATCCCCCGTAACAGCACTCACAGGAATGTCATTTCTATTCAAATGTATGGCAAGATCCAGCCCTGCTGCCTGTGCCGAGCTGTCCTTCCTGAAAACACCTGGGAATCTCCTGGGAACTGCACCAAGCCTGCTCTGAGCTCCATGGCCACCAGACTTGCCTTTAGGATGTCCCAGTTATTCCCCTGGCTGTTCCCATCCTCTGCTCCAGCTCTTGTAACTCGTCCTGGTAAGACTGAACCTGCACTGGCCTGTCCTTCCCAGGGCTGGACTCCACCAGAACCTCCAGCAAAGCTCATCCCCCCTGGACACTCCTCAGCCAGCCTCAGCTGAGCTTCCCCAGCTCCAGGGCAGCTCCCCGCATAAACCAGCCAGGAATAATCCCTCCTTCGCAGGGGCCTGCCAGGCAGCAGCTGCAGCGGGGCAATGAAACACTACAATTTAACGGAGTAGAAAATCTATCTAGATTTAAGTGAAATGTACTGCGTAGTAGCTTACTAACATGAGTGAAATGTGCTGTTTACTCTGTTAACTGCACTGTACTTATAAAACTATCTTAGCTAAAGAAATAAAATGCAATCTCCAAAGTGAAGTCTAAATCTCCAAATTTAAGTCTACAAAAAATAGACAAGAAAATTAGAGTTCTCTGTATAAAGAGCCAACTGTAAATTATAATGTGAAATCAACAGAATAAATATATACAAACCTATTGTTTCTATGCATATGTAAATTAGTACAAAATAATTTTAAAAAATCGAGAATCCTCAAGGGGCACACATGCCCTTTGAAGAGAAATCCCTGCACGCACCAAGCGCTGTAACAAAAAACATACCGTTCCCTACAAATCCTTAATAAAGTTGTAAAGTCTTAATTTTTCATCACAATTCAGCAGCAGCACGCTCTGCTGCGTTATTCCAGCTTTAATCCCCATTCCAGAGAGGAAATAAGCTGGGTGAGAAACTGCCCCATGGCAGCACTGGGTGTACCAGGGCACACAACGAGGCAGCTGCAGGCAGGAGCAAAGATTTACTAAATGAGTGTAATCATCTCTGAGGGCTCCCACATACTTTAAATCAAATGAAGGAAATTTAACAACGTTCTTCTTCCTGAAATTCAATACATCGCTTCAGCTGCTAAATACATAAAGAGGGGTAAAGACAGAAATAAAGCTGAACAACTACAGCCACCCCCACAGCACCCAGTGCCATGAATTAGAGCTGGAAAAGCAGCTCTGAACCCAGGCTGCAGCTCAGGGACAGAAATATGAATGTTGTGGGTTTTCAACTACTGTCACATCCAGGTTAGCTCTCCTTATGTTATTCTGCCCCACAGACCACTGAAAACACCCCACAGCAGAACAAAGTCAAAACCCAGGGAGAGGAGGGAAGGAGATCTCCCCAGATAAGTGATGGCAACAACCTGATCTGCCAGGACATCAGAAACACACTGTGATTCCTGCCAACACCTGAGGGCAGCCCCACTAACCCCACAGCCACCCCCCAGCACTCCCAGCCCCACTAACCCCACTGGCACACTAATCCCAATGCTCCCAGGGACCGAGTCCCAGCCCCACTAACCCCACAGCCACCCCCCAGCACTCCCAGGGACTCAGTCCCAGCCCCACTAACCCCACAGCCACCCCCCAGCACTCCCAGCCCCACTAACCCCAATGCTCCCAGGGACCGAGTCCCAGCCCCACTAACCCCACAGCCACCCTCCAGCACTCCCAGGGACTCAGTCCAGCACTCCCTGGGCAGCCTGACAACCCTTTCTGGGAAGAAATCTTCCCCAATTTCCAGCCTAAACCTGTCCTGGCACCGCCTGGGGCTGCTCCCTCCTGCCCTGGTGTTTGCCACACAGGACAGCCCAACAGGCTCTGCACTTGGGCATTGCTTCTGCCCAAACTGAACTTAAATCTGGGCAAGCTGCTGTGCTGGGCCTCATCTCCTGTGGCCCCTGGGAAGCCCAGGGATTTCTGCACAAAAGCAGCTCAGAATTTGCCCATCTGCTGCTGGTGGTGCCGTGCTGGCAGGAAGGGATGGATGGTTTGGGTCTGGAGGGCACTGCTGGCACCCCAGTCATGGCTAGAGCGAGGTACAGCTTCAGCAGTTTGAGCAGCAGAGTTAATAACAGCACAAATCAGAGCTAAATTATGCTAAATGAGCCTCTCCAGCCTGGCCTGGCTCTTCCCTGGCCCCAGCTGCAGTGAGAGCCCCGGGCCACTGGGAGTCAGCAGCCACTGCTGCAGGGCAGGGACCGGACAAACAGGAACTCACCTGGCAACCAGGGATCGCCTGGAGCACCGGGATCCACCTGGGAGCAATGGGGATCCAGCTGGGAGCACCGGGGATCCAGCTGGGAGCACCGGGATCCAGCTGTGATCACCAGGGATCACCTGGAGTACCAGGATCCAGCTGGGATCACCAGGGATCTGCCTGGAGCACCGGGATCCAGCTGGGAGCACCGGGGATCCAGCTGGGAGGGATCTGTCCAGTTTATCCCCACTCCCTTTCCTGAGCCTCCACCCCACCTCACCCCCAAACTCCTCTCCAGGCACACAGGGCAGGGAGGAACATTTGGAATCACTGTGGGGTTACCCCCTCCTGTCCAGCTGAAGCTGCATCCCTCCCTCCCTTAATTCTGAGCTGCTTATTTTGGGTTTCATGCAGCAGCTCAGTCAGAGGGGCCCTGAAAGATCAGCTGGTTCAGCCCCGTGGGAAGGGAGCCCACTTCCCAAAGAGAAGCACACAGCAGAGGTAACGGTGCTGCAGCACCCATGGCTGAGAACCAAAGCCAGGAGCTTTGGCACCATCAGCCCCTTCCTGGCCCACTGCAAAGCAAATTTAGAGTCACCCAGGGCAGCTCTGCCATCAGATTTCCATTCCTGTGCAAAGCCCCCTGAAGTGCTGCTGCCCAAATCTCACCTCCAACACGAACATTTAACAGCATTTCTGAGTTACTTCATGGAGTGAGAGGCCACCACTCCTTCACACATGTAGCTCTGGACCACAGAAAAAGCACTGACTATCCCCTGGTTTTTCATTTGTGCTTTATTTAAACCATACTTACAAGAGCTGCATTTTGCATCCCACTGTCCTGGGATGGTTTTAGGAAAAATGCTCATTCCTATATCTTTTCCACCACTGAAATAAAAGGTACCTCTGTCAGCAGGTACCTTAGTTTGCTACCCCTACTTACCTTCAAAAGAGAAAAAGCAGAAAGCAGAATTTCAAGGAATTATGGACATTCTGGCACATAGCCATCAATTAGGAGCACTTGAGAATGAAAATCAGGACCCTGATCCTCCCAGGCCTCATTTGTCACACTCAAGTTTAGCTAGATGTAGAATCAAAAACTTGTTAGGGCAGGGCTTAAATCATCCTCAGCTTCAAAAATAACCTGAGAGAGGAAATGGCCAAAGCTGGTAAAGCTAGAAATAGTAAAAGCAGCCAGAAGCCTCACTCTGTGGGTTACAGAATTCCTCCCCTGTTACACTCTGATACCCAGATCACCTTTAAATTATCATAAACTGGGACATCACTCCCAGCCTCCCCTCAGCGAGCAAAAACTTGAGGGAAGTGTTGAGAAGTTTTTTAAGCCAATTTGAACCCCAGTCCACCGCAAATCTGTGCTGGCTTCTGTCAAAACGTGTGACAAAACACCCCAGGGGCCAGGACAGGTGAGCAGGGACAGCAGCACAGGTGACTCCTGATCGCTGCTGGGCTTGGTCCTCTGGACACCCCTGGGAAACTCCAGCCTGAAGCCCCCAACAGAGGAGATTTTCTGAAACGGGCTGAAATCATCCCAGAAGGGAACAGAGGGCACAGCAGAGGTGTCAGAGCAGCCACCTGAGCACCAGAGGCTGCTCTGGCTGCACCTGCAGCCCCAGGGCAGCAGCAGCTGAGCTGGGCTCAGCTCCAGCTGGGATTGCCAGGCTCAGCTCGGGTTGTCAGAGCAGCACCCCCAGCCAGGGCACAACAAACACACAGGGACAACGGCCAGCAGGGAACAGCAGCACCCAAAACAGCCCAAAGGAACCGGGCTGAGCAGGACCGAGGGACACAGAACCAGGAGGGAATTCACTGCTCTGGAACCCAGCTGCTGGGAACTGCCCTGTAACAGCACTCACAGGAAAGTCATTTCTATTCCAATGTATGGCAGAGCAAGCAGCAGGGCACGATCCAGCCCTGCTGCCTGTGCCGAGCTGTCCTTCCTGAAAACACCTGGGAATCTCCTGGGAACTGCACCAAGCCTGCACTGAGCTCCATGGCCACCAGACTTGCCTTTAGGATGTCACAGTTATTCCCCTGGCTGTTCCCATCCTCTGCTCCAGCTTTTGATACTCGTCCTGCTAAGACTGAACCTGCACTGGCCTGTCCTTCCTCCAGGGAATATTTCTAGAAGTTGATAAGGCATCTGCCTCAGGTTTCCACGTGGCTGCTGCACCTCTGAGCCCCTTCCTGGCTCTGGGGCTGGCACACCTTGGGACTTTTCCCTCCGAGAGCAGGGGCACAGCCACCACCAAGTGCCAGAGCACTGCACCACCACAGCAAGGAGCTGCCCCGTGCTCTCACAAGGTGCCAGCTCAGCAGGACACCGGTTCCTGCGTGGCTGTGACGGGACACAGCTCACAGGGATCTCTTCCCAGCCTCCAGCAGGGCTCTGGACACAGCTGAGTGCACTGAGCTGTGTGTGAGCCCTCCACAGAGAAAAGGAGGCTCCAGGGAGACCTCCAGCACCTCCCAGTACTTAGAGGTGGCTCTTAAAAAAGAACAACAACTTTTTACACTGGCAGTTACTGAAAAGACAAGGGGGAAGTGATTTGAATGAAAAGCTGAGCGATTTAGATGAGATTTTGGGAATAAATCCTTCCCTGCCAGGTGGGCAGGCCCTGGCACAGCTGGGGCTGTCCCTGGATCCCTGGCAGGATGGACACGGAGGCTGGAGCAGCCTGGGACAGTGGGAGTGACGCTGCCAGGGCAGGGGTGGCACTGGGTGGGATTCAAGGTCCCATCCATGCTGTGATCCATGAGTGCAGCCCCTGTCCCTGCAGGTCAGGGACTCTGCCAGCTGCAGAGTGTCCCCAGGGAACAGAGCAACTCCTCATTACACGCCTACAATTAGCACAATAACAGAACACGGGGCTTTTCCCAGGAGAGCAGGGGCAATCCGGAGCCAGTGCGACCCTTCTCCGGGGAGAGAGCAGGGCACGGAGGGACCGGGATGGGGCACGGAGGGACCGGGATGGGGCACGGAGGGACCGGGATGGGGCACGGAGGGACCGGGATGGGGCACGGAGGGACACGGAGGGAGCGGGATGGGGCACGGAGGGAGCGGGATGGGGCACGGAGGGAGCGGGATGGGGCACGGAGGGACACGGAGGGAGCGGGATGGGGCACGGAGGGACACGGAGGGAGCGGGATGGGGCACGGAGGGACCGGGATGGGGCACGGAGGGACACGGAGGGAGCGGGATGGGGCACGGAGGGACCGGGATGGGGCACGGAGGGACCGGGATGGGACACGGAGGGACCGGGATGGGGCACGGAGGGGCACGGAGGGAGCGGGCCGGCCTCGGGCCCTGCTGGCCAGCCGGGCAGGGGCTCGGGCCATCGCCTTTATCGGGGCAAGTGACCCCTAAGAGCCTTTCACGGGGCCGCAGGAGACACCGGCCGGCTGCCCCAGCCCCAGCAGGGTGGGGACCCAGTGAGTGACCCCGCGTGGCGCACACACGAACAGGGACACAGAGACGCACGGACACAGACATACATACACATACACACACATGCACGCACGCACGCACACAACGGCTCCGGTGGGCGAGCAGCTGCTCCCGCCCGACCGACCCCGTGCTCACCTGAGCCCGCTGCTCCTGCTCCTGCTCCTGCTGGCCGTGCTCCATGGCGGCGGGCCGGGCCGGGCCGGGCCGGGCAGTGTGTCTGTGTGTCCGTGTGTCCCGGTGTCCGTGTGTCCCGCTGTCCCGCTGTGCCCGTGTCCCGCTCTCCGCCGGGCCCGCGCGGTCGTCAGGGACTCGCGCCCGCCCCGCGCGCGCACGCGCCGGGACCGCCCCCTCCCCGCGCCGCCATTGGTCAGCGAGGGAGGCGGGGCCGGGGCCGCGAGCCCCGCTTCCCGCGCGCTGATTGGCGGGCGGGGAGCGGCGGGGCGGGGCTGCGGGAGCGCGCGCGCGCGCGGGGGTTTTGGCGGGCAGCGGAAGTGCCCGGATGGAGCGGGGCCGTGAGGGGCCGTGAGGGGCCGTGAGGGGCCGCGAGGGGCCGTGAGGGGCCGTGAGGGCAGGACCGGGCAGGACCGACCTGCCGCGCCACGGACACCACGGCAGCCACCGCCGGTCACCTGTGCCCGGAAAAGCTCCCCGGTCGTATCGGATCTAACGGGATCACCGGATCGCTGGGGCTGGAAAAGCCCCTCCGCACCGCCCAGTCCCAGCTGTGCCCGATCGCTCCTTGTCACCAGCGCAGAGCTCCGAGTGCCACCTCCAGCCCCTCCCCGGACACCTCCCGGGATGGGCGCTCCGAGCCTCAGCCCTGCCAATATGCAGTAAGCCCCCTCTGTGAATAAAAGCTGATGTTTGTCCCCTGGTCCGAGCCCTGCCTCTGGCAGTGCGAGCCATTCCCTGGGTGCTGTCCCTGTCCCTTGTCCCTCCGCTCTCCCGGAGCCCCTCGGTGCTGGCTGGACACAAATCCCACAGCAGGCATTTGGGACAGCCGGTGTCGGCGGAGATGAGGTGGGATTTCCCCGCGTGGGATTCCCCTCAGCTCACTGCCGAGCTCTCCGGCAGGAGCCATGGCCAGTGGGGCTGGAAGGACAGACTCAGAGTCTGGGGAGATGGGGAACATGAGCAGAACCTCTCCCTGGACACCTTTAGATCTGTGTGTCAGTCCTGCGTGGCTTCCTGATCCCTGAAATCCACCATAATTCCTGATCCCTGAAATCCTGCATGGCTTCCTGATCCCTGAAATCATGCATGGCTTCCTGATCCCTGAAATCCGCCATAATTCCTGATCCCTGAAATCCTGCATGGCTTTCTGATCCCTGAAATCCTCCATAATTCCTGATCCCTGAAATCATGCATGGCTTCCTGATCCCTGAAATCATGCATGACTTCCTGATCCATGAAATCCTGCACAGCTTCCTGATCCCTCACATCCTCCATGGCTTCCTGGTCCCTGAAATCCTTCATGGCTTCCTGATCTATGAAATCCTGCATGGCTTCCTGATCCATGACATCCTTCATAATTCCTGATCCCTGAAATCCTCCATGGTTTCCTGATCCCTGAAATCCTGCATGGCTTCCTGATCCATGACATCCTTCATAATTCCTCATCCCTGAAATCCTCCATGGTTTCCTGATCCCTGAAATCCTGCATGGCTTCCTGATCCCTGAAATCATGCATGGCTTCCTGATCCATGAAATCATGCACAGTTTCCTGATCCCTCACATCCGCCATGGCTTCCTGGTCCATGACATCCTCCATGGCTTCCTGATTTATGAAATCTTCCATAATTCCTGATCCCTGACATCCTGCATGGCTTCCTGAGCTCTACAATCCCACATCACTTCCTGATCCATTAAATCCTCCGTGGCTTCCTGATCCGTGACATCCTCCATAATTCCCGATCCCTGAAATCCTCCATAGCTTCCTGATCCATTAAATCCTCCATGGCTTTCTGATCCCTGAAATCCACCATAATTCCTGATCCCTGACATCCTCCTTGGCTTTCTGATCCATGACTTCCTGATCCCTGAAATCCTCCATGGTTTCCTGATCCATGAAATCCTCCATGGCTTCCTGATCCCTGAAATCATGCATGGCTTCCTGATCCATTAAATCCTCCATGATTCCTGGTCCATGAAATCCACCATAATTCCTGATCCCTGACATCCACCACAGCTCTGTGATCCTGCCATCCTGCATTGCTCCCTGATCCCTGCCATCCTGCATTGCTCCCTGATCCCTGCCATCCTTCATTGCTCCCTGATCCCTGCCATCCTGCATTGCTCCCTGATCCTGCCATCCTGCATTGCTCCCTGATCCCTGCTATCCTTCATTGCTCCCTGATCCCTGCCATCCTGCATTGCTCCCTGATCCCTGCCATCCTTCATTGCTCCCTGATCCTGCCATCCTGCATTGCTCCCGGATCCTGCTATCCTGCATTGCTGCCTGATCCTGCCATCCTGCATTGCTGCCTGATCCTGCTATCCTTCATTGCTCCCTGATCCCTGCTATCCTTCATTGCTGCCTGATCCCTGCCATCCTGCACAGCTCCCTGATCCCTGCCATCCTGCATTGCTCCCTGATCCCTGCTATCCTTCATTGCTCCCTGATCCCTGCCATCCTGCATTGCTCCCTGATCCCTGCCATCCTGCATTGCTCCCTGATCCTGCCATCCTGCATTGCTCCCTGATCCCTGCCATCCCCACGGCTTCCCTTCAGTGCCCAGAGGGAAGGAGGAGCTCTGCCTTCCCCGGGCACAGCCTGGATCTGGCAGAACATCTCCCAGAAGGCAGTGTCTGCACTGGCTCTGCAGAGATTTGGGTGTTATTTTTCAGCACTAGATAAATGTGACTGCTCAAATACAGCAAGGCAAACATTCCTTAAAATAATTAAGATGCTGACAAGAAAATGCAGCTTGATACTCAGCCCATCTCCTGTTCCAAATCCAATTAAACGTGTTTGGCTCAGCCTGTCCCAGTGCTTGTTTATGCACTCCCTTAAAGCCCATCCCCTGGGCAGTGATGGCAGAGGCTGCAGGGAGCAGCACCCATGGGAGTCACTGGCGGGGGAGAGGAGAGGCAGCGATCACAGAGCAAATCCCACTGGAAGGGCAGCAGTCCCACACTTACTCCCCTGGCAGTCCAAGGAGGGCTGTGCTCGGTTCCAGCGCTGAGCGCAGTTGTGGGGCTGAGAACAGCCCCCAGTGTCACCTGGGGGAACCTGCCAGGCGCTGCCACTGACTGAAGGGCTCCTCTCGTCACACAAATTCTGTCACTGCCTTTATTTTTAGCGATTCACAGGCAGGGAGGGGAGGAGGAAGGGTTGGCTGAATGTTTATCGCTCGCACATCACTCAGGAAGCGGTTCACATTTTTATTAATTGACTAACAATATCCAGAGACTTACTCAGGCTGAGATGGAATATGCTCAAATCCTTTGCAGTAAAATGTCACTTGAAATGAAAATGGCAGAGAAATTTTTAGAAAGGCCATCGCTGGGGGAGATTCTTGGAGAGAGAAGAACCTGCCTTCCCCCAAAACTCTGTCAACCTCAGGGGCTTTTAAAGGTGACATGTAGTATATTATAATACAGGGACTGATTAATGTGCTAATTGCAGGGGAGAATATAAAATACAATCGTGACTTCAAATACCTTGGAAAAAGGGAATGTTTGAACATCAGGCCGTGGCTGGTGCCAGTGACATGTTAATTGCCAAGTTTTCAACGTGAGGATTTCTAAGCTCCAAGGCGGTTGGAAACTCATCACTACCGGGATCTGATCAACAGGATTCCTCAGCTGCTCTGGAAAACAAACCTCAGCTGGTTTAGTGTCTGTGTATTTCACTGTCAGGTAACTTAGGAACACTTACACCTGACTGAGCTTTTCCCCTGGTTTGTGATTGAAAAAATGGATGTGCTTCCATGTGAGAGATCCGGTAATCTCTACACCAGCTCCCGTTAAAGAAATGGAGAGGAAGAGGCAAGTGAGGGAAGAGAAAGTGTGTCAGAAGGGTGGGCAGCGAGTGCTGGCACAGCAGCAGAGTGAGGGACAGGAGATTCACTTAGCCAGGGCCAGGGGAGTTCCCAGCCGCAGGAGGAGCTGGATGTGTATTATTAGTGCCAGGGAAGGAGCTCACTCTGGGCTGCAGGACATGAAACCAGGAATTAGGAGAGGATGCTGCTGACAGGCAGAGCTCCTGAGCAGAGCGCAGGCTCGGGAGGAAAAGGGAGACAAAAGGGAATGAAAGCATGAATGGGGAGGCTGTGCTCCGTGCTGGGAACGCTGGGACACAGCCGCCTGGGGAGGATTCCAGGCCGGAATCACATTGCAGGAGGTGCTCCAAGCTGTGCTCCATCCCTCCCCAGCTGCCTGCAGCAGCAGCAAAGTGCCCTGCTTGCTGCAATCCAAAGGCCGAGGGGTTTATTGGCTGGTTTCAGCTAAATCACATTGAGGGATAAACGCAATCTGGGCTTAGCTGAGGCTTCTGAGCCGAAAAGAGCAAATCAGGATTAAACCAGGAAAACAGTTTAATGGGATAGACTGATCTGAGGAACTTGGGCTCAGCATCCTTCCACAGGCTCACACTGGGATATTGAAGGGGCAATGGCTGCTGCCTCGCAGTCCGTAGCAGGGGATGGGATCACAGAATGGCTTGGGGTGGAAAAGACTTTAAAAACATCCACTGCCGTCCCTGCCATGGCAGGGACACCTCCCACTGTCCCAGGCTGCTCCAAACCCACTGTCCACCCTGGCCTTGGGCACTGCCAGGGATCCAGGGCAGCCACAGCTGCTCTGAGCACCCTGTGCCTGTGTCCCTGTGCCATGGGGAAAGTGACTCAGAGGGTGCAGTCTGTGAGGGGATGCAGCTCCTTCCAGTGAGCCCAGAAGGTGCCCAGGAAAATCACCCACCTGCTTTAGGTACTCTGGTAAGATGCCCAAAGTCAGAGCAAATAGACACAGCTCTTGGGAACCTGGATCTAGAGAAAGCTTGGGATTCCTTCCTGTGAATGGTGTGTGAGTTGTTTAAATGTTATTCCATGTGCAGTGATGAAAGCCCTGCATTGGCAAGGCCTGGACCTGGGGGAAAACACCCCCCAGGAGGGGGCTGGGGATAAACAGGGAGCCTAAGAGAGGGAGCAAGAGGACACATCCCCAGTGAGGCTGTACCCCGAGGGCCAGCAGGCTCCGGGAGCAGTCTGGGTGTGAAAGTGTGCCATGGTTTGTCAAACCAGGACAAAGCAGCAGCTGGGATGGAGAAGGAACTCCAGCATTCTCCTGGGTAATGCTGAGCCCTGATTCCAGACAGAAGGGAACTCTGGAGTTCCTCCTGTGACCCAAGGTGGGCTGGGAGCTGCCACCCAGCACAGCCCCTGCTGCTGCCACGGGCACAGCTTCGGGACAGGTGTCTTGACTCACGGCTTATGCAATCCCTCTCCTCCCCAGGAAGAGAGAAGGAACCGATTAAATCTGCCCACACAGCGTCTCTAATGCCTGAGCTGAAAGTGGTGGGGAACTATGATGGATATATGAAGCCCTTCCCCAGGTTTTCGGGCAAATCAGGGGAAAGTTCCTTCAAAAATGTACAGCTAATTATGGATTTTCCAGCTGCGATAATGTTCGAAGGTCTAAGTCTTTAATTAAATCAGAGGTTTACGAGTGAACATTCCTGGTAGGAGTCTGTAGGGAGTAGCCTTTGAATTGGTAAATCAGCTCCTGAATAAACCACTTGTCAAGCTGAAACGCCGCGTTCCCTGAGTTCTGTGCTAAGTTTAAACAAGAAAATAACTGAATTTCATGGAGATGAAAAATGGCAGTGCTGGGAACTGGAGATTTTCTCTCACCCTCGGGTGCTGTGTAGCTCCTGCAGAACATTTTCTGTCTGTGCTACCCATCAGCTGCTGCCAGTGCTCCAGCAGTGGAATCATTTGTGCTCCTGCTCTCTGTGCTGCCCCAGCTGCCACAGACACATCCACGGCCCCTGACCCCTGGCAGGGTGGGCAGGGGCTGGCACAGGTGCCCAGAGCAGCTGGGGCTGCCCCTGCATCCCTGGCAGTGCCCAAGGCCAGGCTGGATGGAGCTTGGAGCAGCCTGGCACAGTGGAACGTGTCCCTGCCATGGCAGGGGTGGCCCTGGATGGTGCTTGAAGTCTCTTCCAACCCAAACCATTCCATGATTCTTTAATTCTACTGGTTCATTTCAGGCACTTCAGACCCAGATGTGCCAGGACTGCCCATGTCCTCAGTCTGAGCTCCCTGACCCAGCCTGCAGCAGCATCAGGGCTCTGGGCTGGGCCTGGGGAAGCCACAGCATCTGTTTTCTATCTCTTTTATATCTGTTTTATATCTGTTTTATACCTCTTATTGTTTAATGCCTGAAACACTGACAAGTGCTGAGTTTCCAGCGTGTCCTTCCCTCGCAGCCTGACCAGGCTGCCCATCACAGCTGTGCCCTGGTGGCACTTGGGGGATCAGAGCTGCAGACCACACCTTGGGCTGAGCTCCCTGAGCTCTGGAGCCAGCTGCTCTCTGTCCTCACTGCCCATCAGCCCACAGGCAGTGTGTCCATAATGGCCACGTGGCCGGCGTGGGTTCTGTGCCCAGCCACCTCCCCCCTGCCTCGTGCCCTCTCTTGGGCCCCTTCTACCTCTGACTGCCCTGTCCTTCTCCAAGTGTCCTTCTCCAAGTGTCCTTCTCCAAGTGTCCTTCTCCAAGTGCCCCAGTCCCAGCTCACCCCTGGGAGCTCTGCTCCATGGCCTGTGCAGAGAGCGTGGCTGGGTTGGAGCTGTGGAAAGTTCAATTCCCTCAGCACAGACTAATCCGAACGTGGCTGTGTGAGCTCTCTTTGTAATCTGTGGGGGAAAATCGGAGTCTTTTAGGGCATGAGTCAGCTAATCTGTTTTAGTCTCTATTTTGGGAGGAGATGAAGCATGTCCTCAAATTTGCTGTTCTTCTCTGTTGACTTCAAAGGGAGCCCAACGTGACTTGCTGGGATGGAGGTGTCTGTGCAAGGGAAGTCTATCTTTGGGCAAATGGATCTCGCATTGAAGGGGAAGGGTGACTTCATCCATCAGCTGTGCATTCTTTTGAGGAATCCACTCAGTTTCAAGCTCTGCTACCTGGCTGAGGCCCTGCTCACTCCTCGGGGTACCTTTCTTTGCTCTGCTTCTTGCCAAGGACAGGATCTCAACTACAACTCCCAAGGATTTATGGACAACGTCTGTAGTGACCCTTCCCTGCCCTCCACCTGCCTCCCACTCTTCTCCTCCTGATGTGAGAGTTTCCTGATGCTCCCGCCCTTCCCTCAAGCACCTCACACTGTCTCCTGAGCTCTCCCTTTCATCCCTTCCCTGCTCTGCCCACACCCCATCCATGATGGAGAATTTCTCCCCACAGTCGCACCGAGGTTCTCTCATGGCCAAAGGTCTCCACTCTGACCCCCACCGGACCCTCCACTCCTGCCCCACCCTCCAGTCTCCCCTCCAGTCTCCCTGAGCACACGGAACATTGAGGAGTCCAGGGCTTGGAACCCACCTGCATCCGCTGCTCACGACTTTGCCCAGTGACGTTCTGAGTACCTCCAAGGATGGCAAACCAAGCCTGTCAGGATTCTTCCAGTGCCCATCCCTTCCAAGGGCTAAGGAATGCTCATTCCAGAGTCCCTCATGAAAGTTAAATGAATAAAAGGTTAAAAAGTTAAATCTCAAAAGCAGTGCTTCATCCTCACCTTCCCTGAGCTGTGAGTCAATTCTAGAGCTTGAAGTCTTGTCCTTCTCTGGAATCTTCGTTTTTCTCAAGTGCCTCCTTAGGGCAGATGCCTTCAGTGTGGGCTTTGGAGGATTTTCTCTCCCCTTTAGGAGCTGGAAGAGAACTGGACCTGCCCCAGCCATGTGTGCTGGGACCCAGACCCCCAAGGGCTGGGTAGATCCCAAAGGAAAGGTGGGATGTGTCCCTGTGCCCCTCAGGTGAGAGCCCACCTGCAGAGCTGCTCCTGTTCCTGGATCCCAAATTCAGGAGGACGTGGAGCTGCTGGAGAGAGCCCAGAGGAGGCCCCGGAGCTGCTCCAGGGCTGGAGCCCCTCTGCTCTGGAGCCAGGCTGGGAGAGCTGGGAATGTTCCCCTGGAGAAGGGAAAAATCCAGGGAATGCTCAGAGTCCCTGGAGGGGCTCCAGGAGAGCTGGAGAGGGACTGGGGACAAGGGACAGAGGGACAGGAGCCAGGGAATGGCTCCCACTGGGAAAGGGGAGATTGGGCTGGGATCTTGGCAAGGAATTCCTGGCTGGGCTGGAATTCCCAGATTTGCTGTGGTGCCCCTGGATCCCTGGCAGTGCCCAGGGCCAGGCTGGACACTGGGGCTGGAGCAGCCTGGCACAGGGGCAGGTTGGCAGAGGGTTGGAAGTTCCAGGTCCTTGGGGTCCCTTCCACCAGCCCTTCCCTGGTTCCCCAGCAGCCCCAGGCTCTGCTCTGCTCCCCCCGTTCCCGAGTGCTGCTCCAGCCCTGCTGCCCTTCCCCAGCCCCCTCTGTGCTGCCATTCCTGCAGGAGTCCCGGGGAGCAGAGCTGCCTGCCCTCCCTGTCCCCTCCCTGCTCCATCTGTCCGGCCCCATCTGTTCTGCTCCTCTCGGAGACACAGGCTGTGCTTTTTGTTCCTGCTCGGAGCAGCCAGAGCTGCAGCCTGGCCTGGCCGGGAGCTAACGGGCACCTTCATGAGGAAATCAGTAAATAAACATTATTTTATATCGTTTGTACAGAAACGAGAGTTCCTTTCATCGAACCCGCGCTGATGGGGCCTGGCCTTCGCCTGGCATGAGAAAGAAGAGAAGTTCGAATTTGTCCAAGACTTGACCTCCCCAAATCCTCCCCAGGGTAACGAGTGACTACTTCACTTTTAACCATCTGATCATGCTGAAATTGCTGAAGTTATAATTATAAACCTCCAAAGTAAGAGCAATAATGTGCAACTGGAGCTCATTTTCAGACTTGGCTGAGAAAAGGCTGAAACCAGACTGAGTAATTTTAATTTAGGTAAATTAAGGGTTTAAATTTAGCCTGGCAACTAAAATCCCACAAATCACAAACCATCGCCCCATGTTAATTGCATGAGCATCCTCTTATTATTTCTTGGTTTCTGACCAGTCAGAAAATCCTCATCCCAGTATTAGTCATGCCCTGGGTGTCTGGGAACTTGTAATATTTTACATTGTGTTTCTTTCATTCTTCATGGAAAGGTTTTTTATTGCTTTACTATTAAAGTACAGTACAGGGCTATTTTGGGACAGAAACCTTTCAAATTAACTGAGTTTTTATACTCTGTAAAAATGAGACCTACCTGAGGAACTATTTCAATGCTCATTCTTCAATTTAGTACTGAGTACCTGAAGCAGTAAAAGATTTTGCTCTTAATCATATTAATGAACTTGATTATTTTAGGAACCCAGGCTGCCAAGCAGGTTATCTATTTCAGTCTGTAATTGCATCACAAATTAGCAGAGCAATTAAAGCAAACGTGGAGCCAATAACAAATGTGTGAAGGGTTTCAGAGCTGGGCTGGTTGGGCAGGGGGCTCTGCTGTGAGGGCAGCAGAGTCCCAGGAAGGGGTTTCAGAGGAACCAGTTGTCCCATTTGGTCATTCCCAGTGCAGGAACGAAGAAATGGGATTTCCTTGCACAGAAGTTACAATTGTGAGATGCTTTCTACATGGACTATTTAGTTTAGTCTCTCCTGAAGGGGTAATGGCTTTAAACTGAAAGAGGGAAGGTTTAGAGGGGATATTGGGAAGAAATTCCTCTTGTGAGGGTGTGAGGCCCTGGCACAGGTGCCCAGAGCAGCTGGGGCTGCCCCTGGATCCCTGGCAGTGCCCAAGCCAGGCTGGACACTGGGGTGGAGCAGCCTGGGGCAGTGGGAGGTGTCCCCATGGCCGGGGTGGCACTGCAGGGGCTCTGAGGTCCCTCCCAAGCCAGGCCATTCCCCAGTGCAATAATTAGGAAGAGTTCCAGTGGCTCCCACAGTGGGAATGCAGAGGAAGCTGCTCCCTAAAGGTTGGTTTGGGGGTGAAGCAAAACTTCCCAGGACTTTTGAACAGCCAAAGCCCCTGGAAAGGTGACTGTCCCCATCCCAGACTGGAGCTGCTCCTGGTCCCAGGCTTTGGTGGATAAGGGAATAACAAAACCCTCCTCCTCCCCTTGGACAGCGCTCAGCGCTCTGCTGCTGGCTGCGATTTTACAGCCACAAGACATAAATATTGCTTTTATTTTTTGATTTCTCTGGAGTTAACCTGTATCCAAAATGTAAAACATTCCTGGCATAGGTACCCATAAATATGGAATCATGGAATGGTTTGGGTTGGAAGGGACCTTAAATCCCCCTAAAGGGACAGCTGCTCTGGGCACCCTGTGCCAGGGGCTGCCCCCGCTCCTGGGGAACAACTCCTGCCCAATATCCCACCCATCCCTGCCTTCAGGCCGTTCACCCTCCCAAATCCCACCAGCTCTCCTTGCAGAGTCCCCTCTGCAGACATCAGAGCCCAGAGCAGGGAGCCTGAGCTGTGCTGCTCCTGCCCACAGGGCAGCACCCACCTGTACCCCTCAGGTGGCATTTATGTGGGACTTCCAGTGACCCTCCAACTTCTCCAGAAGGGAAGAGAGGAAATCATCCTCCTCCACCGCAGCAGTTCCCAGCTCTAGTGAAGGAATCCTGCTGGGGAATGGGGAATATTCCCATGGCAGTTTGCTCCTCACAGCCCCAGCTCCCCTGGAGCCCTGCCAGTGATCCTTGTTCTAAACCATTCCTGCCCATCTCACGCCCCAGACGGATCCCAGAGTTTTCCAGCCCGGGCTCTGAGCTGCCCAGGAAGAGCTGGGTTACTCACCCGTGCCACTGAGAGGTGATGAACGCTCCCAGCACTCCGAGCTGGCTGCCAGCCTTGAGCTGAAGGGTGATAAAAGAAAGATGAGAGGAAAGGAAATGTGAGATGATTGATAAAAATATAATTCCGCTGATAATTCCATCTGTCAGACTAATAACTCGCTGGTAATGTTTTTTTAATAATGATAATCCTGCTTACATAACAGCTCCTATATGTGGCTTTTAAAGTCGTTTGTAAGTATTAATTAAAGCCCAAAGCAGCCGTGTGAGGCAGATGGGAATTCACATCCCCTCTCCCTGTGCCACTCCCGCATTCCACAGGCAGGGAAGTCGGCAGGGCTGGCTGCAGGTGGATGCAGATTGCTGTGAGCAGAGCAGCTCCTGTCCCCCTGTGCAGGGACCTGGGCAGGAGCCGTCAGCAGGAGGGAGGGTTTGGGATCCCCTGCCAGCACTGCTCCCTGCAGGAATCAGGTCCAGCAGTCCCGGGTGACTCGGCCCTGTGGAGCCAGGACACAGCTGTGGTCACTGCTGGATGGGCACAGCTGTCCCTGTCCTGCTGCCCCACCGATGTTTCCACCACTAGCACCATCATTTTTATCTCTGACGTTGTTATTGGGCCATGTCTAACAAGGAAAAGCTTCCCTTGGATTTCAGGGTGCAGAAACACCGCTCCACGTCACTCGGCTGAAGCAGGAGGGGCACACAGGGTGACCAGCTGTGCTGGCCAGCACGTGGCTGTCCCTCCTGCATGGCTCTGAGCTCCCACATGGGCAGTGGGCTCGGGCAGTGGAGCCTCAGGAGTATCCACAGCCCCTAAACTGGCTGAACTGGGCTCTAAACTGGCCAGCCTGGGTGCTTCTCTTTGCTGGGCTCCTTTCACCCCACCTGAGCAAATCAGGCACATGTGGGCCACAGGCACGGAGCCCGTGTGCATCAGCACAGAATTTCATCTCCTGATTTAAAATGGGATTTGTCATTGCCCAGTGCAATGCTGCTGCTGAGCCAAATGCCCTCAGTGAGTCTTTCCAGGTTCTTTTCAGCTGCAAAGACAAAATTGCGGCTTTGGGAGGGGTCACACACTGATCCACAGCAGCAGCTCCTGGCTTGCACCCCAAACACCAGGCTCACATTTGCACCCCAAACGCCAGGCTCACATTTGCACCCCAAACGCCAGACCCACATTTACACCCCAAACGCCAGGCTCAGATTTACACCCCAAACACCAGGCTCAGATTTGCACCCAAACACCAGGCTCAGATTTACACCCCAAACGCCAGGCTCAGATTTGCACCCCAAGCACCAGGCTCAGATTTGCACCCCAAGCACCAGGCTCAGATTTGCACCCCAAGCACCAGGCTCAGATTTGCACCCCAAGCACCAGGCTCAGATTTGCACCCCAAACGCCAGGCTCAGATTTGCACCCAAACGCCAGGCCCACATTTGCACCCCAAACACCAGGCCCACATTTGCACCCCAAATGCCAGGCTCAGATTTGCAGCCCAAAAAGCCAGGCTCAGTTTTGCAGCCCAAAAAGCCAGGCTCAGGTCCCAGCTCTGTCCATCCCCACCACTTTGGCTGTGCTTCCCCAACCTTTCTGTGCTCCCCCTGCTCCCTTTGATGCAGAAACCAATCTAAAAAGGGGACTGATTAAAAAGTGCATTTCATTTCTCTCCTGCCTATTCCAGTCCCTCCATCCCTCTGCTGCTCACCCTGCACACTTTAAAGGAATAAAGCAATATCTGGGAGCCTTGGGCAGCTTCAGCCACGGGCACGAGGATGAGGAAGAGACCAGAGGGAACGCGTGAGGGATGGCTGAGGGCATGTGGGAGGTTCAGCTGGGGCAGAGGAGAGGGAGGGCAGAGCTCAGCAGGGGCAGCTCCCACCTCTGGGACAGGGAATGCTGGAGCTGGGCCAGGGCAGGTTTAGTTTGGATTTTAGGGAAAGGTTCTTCCCCTGAGGGTGCTGGCACTGCCCAGGCTCCCCAGGGAATGGGCACGGCCCTGGGGCTGCCAGAGCTCCAGGAGTGTTGGGACAGTGTTCCAGGGATGCCCAGGGTGGGATTTTGGGGGTCTGGGCAGGGACAGGGGTGACACTGGGTGATCCCTGTGGGACTCTTCCAGCTGAGGATTTTCTATCATTTTATAACCCAAATGTTGTGAATGTCCCGAGCACAGGAAGATTTTTGTACAGTCTCTTAATGAGAGCCCTGAGAGGCATTAAGAGACCCAATTCAGAGCTGCAGCTCTGCAGGACCTGAGACCTGCCTGGTCTCCCTAGCACTGCCCCCTGTCCATTCCCACCTCTCTGGGCTGACATTCTCTCATCTCCAGACAATTCTATATGGGAGAAGTTGCCATTTCCACCCCCATCTCCTTCTCAGCCACTCTTCCCCTCTGCTGCCCTTTTCCCTGTTGGGTTCCTGTTCCCTGACGTGCCCACGATGTGCCAACCCCAACCTGAGTTCTCTGGCAGTGACTAAAGGGGCCGAGCTCTGAGTCACTGCTCCTGGCTCGGCACCCATCCAGCAGCACGTCACTCCTGGCCTCAGTTACAGCAGGAATTCCAGGAGCTGTGTCCCCTCGGTGGCTTTTCCAGCTGCTGTTCTTGGCTACGGGATCACCCGGGATGTGCCAGTGGAAAATCAGCGCTGGTAGCCTGAGTGCTGTGGGCTTCCAGCAATGCTGTCAGCAGGTTTCTGTGCCCTCCCACCTGTGAGGGAAGATGCCCTTGGCTGGGCTGATTGCCATCCACCCTGCTGGGATTTTAGAAGCTCCTTTGAAAATCCCTGTGACCCAAATCTGGGGTTTTCTCTAGCAGAACAAAGCCCAGGTCTGGAAGAGCCTGGGATCCTGGGAAGTGCCCGGGAAGGAGAAGTCCCTGCCTTTTGGGACCTTTCCCTGCTGCAGTGGAGCTGAGCCATGAGGGTCACAATGCCCAAGGGACAGAGCAGGGCGGGCAGGGAGCTCACAGGGGACGTGCCCTTCAGGGAGTCCCAGCATGGCTGGGTGGGAAGGGACCTTAAATCCCACCCAGTGCCACCCTGCCCTGGCAGGGACACCTCCCACTGCCCCAGGCTGCTCCAGACCCGGTGTCCCACCTGGCCTTGGGCACTGCCAGGGATCCAGGGGCAGCCACAGCTGGGAATGCTCTGGGAATTCCAGCCCAGCCCCTCCCCACCCTCCCACAGAACCACCGGGCTGGAAGAGACCTTCAGGACCACCGAGTCCAGCCCAGCCCCAGCACCTCACCTCAGCCCTGGCACCCAGTGCCACATCCAGGCTTTGTTAAACACACCAGGGATGGGGACTCCCCCACCTCCCCGGGCAGCCACTCCAGAACTTTATCACCTTTCTGGAAATAACTTTTTCCTGATTTCCAGCCTGAGTTTCCCTCGGTGCAGCTCGAGGCTGTGACCTCTGGCTCTGTCAGTGCCTGGAGAAAGAGCCCAAGCCCAGCTGGGCACAGGCACCTTTCAGGAGCTGTGGGGAGTGCTGGGGTCACCCTGAGTCTCCTTTTCTCCAGGCTGAGCACCCCCAGCTCCCTCAGGGGTTCCTCACAGGGTTTGTGCTCCCAGCCCCTCTCCAGCCTCGCTGCCCCTCTGGATGAGCTCAAACATCTCCAAGTCCTCCCCAGACTGAGTGGTCAGCCCTGGGCACAGTTCCAGCCAGCAATTCCTTGCCAAGATCCCAGCCCAAGCTCCCCTTTCCCAGCGGGAGCCGTTCCCTGTGTCCTGTCCCTCTGTCCCTTGTCCCTCTCCAGCTCTCCTGGAGACCCTCCAGGCCCTGCACAGCCCCAGTCCTGCTGCTGCAGAAGGGAAATGTCTCCAGTGATGTTTCCTGGATGTGAGGCTGCTCCGTTGTGCCCTGCATGGACAGCCTGCTGCTGGCTCCTCCTGATCCAGCTGCTCATTGAGGCATCCTGGCTTTGCCCTTTTCCAGCACCTCCTTCCAGCTGCTCAGAACTTTTGCCACACTAGAATTTCTTGGACACGTATTTTCTGGGACAAATGCTCCTCTCCACCTGAGATTTTGTGTAAAGTTTCTGATAAAACAGTTCAGTGGTTTTTCAGGAATGAAAGGAGGAGGAAATAAACGTTGTTTTGCCAAATTAGAAAATGTTTTGGAATGCTCTCAAATGTGGAGACACCTATCCCAGGAAAATCCACCTGAACAGCTTTGGGAAATCTGGGTTTTCTCCTTGTTCACCCAGTCCAGTGGCAGGTGTCCCTGGCCAGGGCAGGGGTCAGGATGAGATGGGCTTTAGGGTCCCTCCAGGCCCAGCCATCCCATTTCTCTCCAGGACTGGAGCGTGTGGCTCTGTGACAATGCACAGCAGCACAGACCTGCTGCACTGAGCCCAGACGGTCCGAACGCCTCGGGGAGCCCCAGGCTGGCTCTTCCAGGGAAGGTAACTCAGCACCAGCAGCTCCTGAGTCAGCTCCCAGGGCCCGCCTTGGCCCTGCGCTTCCGTGGAAATGGGAATGTGTTCCCTGTTTTCCATGACCTCGGCGTGACAAAGGGGAAGTGAAACCTGGCAGGTACCAAACATTCCAGGCTGGGCTCAGGCAGGGGCCTGGCTCTTGGAAAGCAGCCCAGCTTTCCATGGAGCACACAGGGAGCCAGCAAACCTCGTCCATCACCTCATTCCCGAGCCAGGGAGCGGCTGCAATCTCCAGTGGAAATGCCCACTCACCACCTCTGATGTCACTCCTTCAGTGCCACGGGGAGGTCACAGCAGTGCCAGCAAAATGTGGCCTCATTGCATCTCCTGCAAATCAGGCACGTGTCTTCCTCAGAGCTCCTCGGGCTTCCAGTGCTCCCTGGGCTTTACAGCTTTTACAATCAGTGTTTGAAGATGAAGTCTAAAGAAAGGGGGAAAACAAGAAGAAAATGCCATGTGGAGGTTAAAATAGAAAATATTTAAATGTACTGTACCAGGAGCGGTTGTTTCAGAGCTAAGAGTAAATAGTCATGAGCATATTCAGACCCTGAGGACACAGGGATTACGCCTTGGACAAAGCAGGAAATTCAGAAAACGGGTATTTCCTGAGAAATCAACTTTATTTCTTCCACTGGGAAAAGAGGAAAGGAGAATTTCCACCAGTCAGTCACTGAGGAAACACAACTGTGCACAGCACCAAATGTCTGTGTGTGTGAAGCCAGAGGCAGGGCAGGATCATCCCAGGTGGGCAGGGCTGGAACGGATGTTGGACATCAGCCAGTCCAGTTCCAGCCAAGTCCCCAGCCCTGCTGGGTGGGACATTTTCACCCCACAGTCCCCTCTAAAACTCTGCTCCACATTACTGAGTTAAATCTCACTGTGTTCCTCTGCACCAGGGCATCAGAAAACCTTCCTGGGTTTGGCCAGAGCAGCTGGGGCTGTTCCTGGAGCCCTGGCAGTGCCCAGGCCAGGCTGGACGCTGGGACAGTGGAGGTGTCCCTGCCATGGCAGGGGTGGGATGGGATGGATTCAAGGTTCCTACAACCCAAACCACGCCAGGATTCCCTCCCAAAGCTGCCTCAGGGAGGTGTCTGGAGCCTCAGCCAGCGGGGCTGGATAACCCAGGACTCTGGAGGACTCACCTGATTCCTTCTCCAGAGGTGACCAGGGCCTGGAGTGAGGCTGCTCAGCCAGGTCCTTTCCCTTTGTGGAGTGAGGAAGTTCAGCCAGGTCCTTTCCCCCTCGAGAACCACAGCACATCCAGATGTGAGACAATCCTGATTTCATCAGCAGAGCCCTCGGGGTGGGTCCTGCCCTGCTGGGAGGGTGGTCCCAGCAGCCCTGGGCAGTCAGGAATCCCCCTGGAGCTGAGATCCTGCAGGAAAGGGGATTCCCAGCGCAGTGGGACACGGCCCATGTGCCCCTGGGCTGGCTGGCTGTGTCCCAGCTCCCTGACACCCCTCAGCTGCCAGCCACCCCGGTGCTCGGGGATGCAGAGCAGAGGGATGGGCAGGGCCCGGCCAGGATTCCCTGCATCAGGAGCTGGGATGGAGCAGAGCACGGGCGAGACACGAGCCAGGACTTCCAGAGGATTTCCCAGTTCAAATAAAGCCTCTGTTTGGCACAGAGGGACTGCCTAACCCAGATTCTGGGAATCACAACAGCCAGGGCTGAGAGCGAGTGCCTCTCCCAGACCTAAAAGCAAAAAGCATTTAAAAAATGGGAAATAAAATTCTTTTCTTTCTAAGCAGACCCAGCAATCTGGGGACTCACCTTTGTGTTACCTGAACACTTTGGGTTCACAGCTCTGACTGAATCATCATTTCTGGGTATTTTCCCTGTCTGTAAGGGAGGGAAATGTTTGTTTTTCACAGAGAATCATTGATTTGGTGATTTTTCCCTGGGCAGAGGTTTAAAGGGCCAGCATTAAAAAAGGTGATCAAGCTTTAGAAGTGTCTCTCCTCAGGAAAATCACTTTTTATATTTATTTATCTATTGTCCCAGAATTCCTTGAAGCAGACTCAGCTCCTTCTGCTGTTTATTTTTAGTTGTGAATTGGAGCAGGGAAGGAGGAATCAGCTTGAGCTGAACCTGCATCTGTCACCCCTGGCTGTCCCATCACCCCCGAGCTGAGCCGTGTCTGTCCCCTGCCCACACCAGCAGCTCCTCCAGCGGCCACATCCCCTTTCCTCAGGACTGGAGTGGCACAAGGGAGCTCCAGGAGGGAACTTCACAGCCCCAACAGGCTCCAGCACTGCCCTGAGCCCAGCACCAGGTTCTGCTGCCAGGGGTTCTGCAGAGACACGCTGTGCCACGTGCCAGTTCTGTGTGTTTGTGTTTGCAGAGGGCAGCGAGGGCCCGGCCCTGCTCCATCCATGCGGGGAGACCCAGCAGTGCCCCCAAAATCCTTGTACCCAGGAGTGCCCCTGGGGCCACCAGCAGAGCTCTGGGCACCGAGCACGGGACAGGAGCATTTCCTTCTCCCTCCTGGAGATTCCATCAGGGCTTGGGGCTCCGGCTCTGCCCAGAGAGGAGAGCCCTGGAGGGCACCTGGCAGCAAAGCTGGTGCTGAGCCATGGTCTGCTGGGAGCTGGAGAGCTCCAGGGAGCTGGGAAGGGGCTGGAGAGTTCCCGAGGGAGATGGGAAGGGGCTGGAGAGTTCCTGAGGGAGCTGGGAAGGGGCTGGAGAGTTCCTGAGGGAGCTGGGAAGGGGCTGGAGAGTTCCTGAGGGAGCTGGGAAGGGGCTGGAGAGTTCCTGAGGGAGCTGGGAAGGGGCTGGAGAGTTCCTGAGGGAGCTGGGAAGGGGCTGGAGAGTTCCTGAGGGAGCTGGGAAGGGGCTGGAGAGTTCCTGAGGGAGCGGGGAAGGGACTGGAGAGTTCCTGAGGGAGCTGGGAAGGGGCTGGAGAGTTCCTGAGGGAGCTGGGAAGGGGCTGGAGAGTTCCTGAGGGAGCTGGGAAGGGGCTGGAGAGTTCCTGAGGGAGCTGGGAAGGGGCTGGAGAGTTCCTGAGGGAGCTGGGAAGGGGCTGGAGAGTTCCCGAGGGAGCTGAGGGGGCTCAGCCTGGAGCAGAGGAGGCTCAGGGGGACCTTGTGGCTCTGCACAGCTCCTGCCAGGAGGGGACAGCTGGGGGGATTTGGGATCTGTTCGCAGGGAACAGGGACAGGAGGAGAGGGAACGGCCTCAGGGGAGCCTCAGGGTGGGCATCAGCAGGAATTTCCCCATGGAAAGGGTGCTCAGGCCTTGGGATCACCCAGGGCAGGGGTGGAGTGCCCACCCCTGCAGGGATTTCACAGCCTGTGGATGTGGCCCTTGGGGACGTGGGGCAGTGGTGGCAGGGCTGGGGGACTCCACAGTCTTGGGGGGCTTTTCCAACAGAAACACCCCCACAATTCCAGCCCCAGAGCCCGGAGGGTGCTCAGTGTGTGACCAGAGCAGGAGGAGCTGGCGCAGCCCAGGGACATCTCCTTGTCCCAGCCCTCAGGGATGGGGTCAGGTCCATCACTCCGGGTGCAGCTGAGCACAGATCCAGCCACCTCCCTCACCCCATGGGAATGTGGGGTAAGAAATGCCCTCTGGCATTTACACTTCCAGCTGATGCTTTGCCCCTCTCTCCCAGGCTTGGGCAGCCCAGTGGAGCGAAAGGGGAAATTCTGCTCCTCTCCTGGCTGAACTCCAGAACAGATTTAATCTGTGTTCATTTACATCCCACACTAGAGCTCAGAGTTTTCCTAATTACACACCAAAGCAGCTCATTTCAGGAGTTCCACGGACGTCCCTGCACTGCCAACCTTTGGCATGAATATCACTGAGTTTTGTTAACGTAATTAATGCTAAAAACAAGGACTGCTCTCATTTCACTCCTGGATTCTGGAGCTGAGTCAGAATCACAACACTGCAGCCACAAGCAATCACTCAGGGCTGGCTGGACGGACCTGCCTCGGTTAGCAGCCTTCAGCTTTGGAGGAGGAATTGATGGCACAGAGCTGCCTTCGGAGCCTGATGGGTTTATTGCATGGAGAGCAGAGTTAATAAATCTCCCTGCTGCTCTGATTAACGATTCTGGAGAGCGTCTCTCCACATTCTTGGAAGCTTTCCTGAAAAGGAGCAATGAGCTGGCCAGGGAAGCAAATAACTCTCACAAATGAAAAGCTGCTGGATAAATTCATTTCCCAGCGGGGCTGGGCCAGGTGTGCATTCCCTCCCTGTGGTCCTGGGGGTCCGTGGGCACCGTGGGAAGGGTGTTTGGCATGCTCAGGGGTGCTCTGACCGACCTGCAGCCCTGAACAAGCCCCTCAGGTCCCTGCAGGAGCTCCCTGCCCATTCCCGGGCGGCCCCAGTTCCCAGTAATGCCCGTGGGCACTGGAAACTGGGTGTGGGACCTGGCTGCCGGCCCGGGCAGGGTGGGCAGGGTGGGGACAGAGGCACCCGGAGGCTTTTTCCTGTCCCAGGGGAGGAAAGGGCTCCTCCCTGGCTGCCCAGCTCGGCTTTGGTACCCTGTCCCTCACCAGGGGCTGAAGGAGCGCCCTGATCTGATTGTGGGGCTGGTGTTGGCATCGCACCCGGGCGGTGCCCCCGCACACCGAATTGTTCCTAAAACACCTCAGTGTTCCTAAAACACCTCATCGTCCCTAAAACACCTCAGTGTCCCCAAAACACCTCAGTGTCCCCAAAACACCTCATCGTTCCTAAAACACCTCAGTGTCCCTGCACACCTTATTGTTCCTAAAACACCTCATTGTACCCGCACACCTCAGTGTCCCTAAAACACCTCAGTGTCCCTAAAGCACCTCAGTGTCCCCGCACACCTTATCGTTCCTAAAACACCTCAGTGTCCCCAAAACACCTCATTCTCCCCACACACCTCAGTGTCCCCAAAACACCTTATCATTCCTAAATCACCTCATTCTCCCCCACACCTCAGTGTCCCCACACTCTGGTGCCAGCCCAGCACTTCTCACCTTCTCTCCCGGCAGTCCCAAGGACCCCTGAGCCTCTGCCTGCCCTAAAAGCCCTAAAAGCCCTAAAAGCCCTGCAAGCCCTGCCCAGCTGGGTCCTGCCCAGTGGGGCACAACCCCCGTGATTTGCATCCACGGGGGGCACTGGGTGCCTGCAGCTAATTAGGAGCCTAACGAGGCCCAGGGCTCGTTGGGGAGCTTCAGCTGAAACCTAAAAAATTAAAGTTCAGTGTTTTGCCCCGGGCTTTTTCTAAATAAAGCAGTCCAGTGATTTGGTTTAAAACATGGTTTATTTAAAAGTATGCACCATTTGTTTAGAGGTGATTAAAACCAGCATGAGATAAATGAAGAAAGACCTGTTTGGGGCTCAGTGAATCATTTCATTCAATCTGAAAGACATGGAAATGTTTGCAGCTTCCCAGTCATCCTGTCAAGGCACACAAACTCTTAGGATAAAAGGCAGTTTTAAGAAGAAGTTGAGGAAATGGTCCCCTTGAATTTCTGACTGTGCTGGAGCCAAACCCTGGTGCTGCTGGGAGCCCTGGCCTGGGTCTGGTTAACCCTCCTGCCCGGCTGCTGTGTGCAAAACCAGAGTAAAACCATGGGATTGGGGTGTGTGGGGAAGGAGGGAATGGGAACCCCGCTCCTGCTCCCTCTGCTGCTCCTGAGCTGCCAGAACTGGCGCCCTGCCTTCATCCTGGGCTGGGATTTGGTTATCTGGGGGCAGCAGGATTATTGCTGGCTGCTGCCTGTTTTTAGGAGCGCTGCTTTGCCAGGCTGCTCTGCCATTCCTGTAGTCAGTGTCGCTCCAGAGCTGCAGGCAGCAGCCACATTTCAGGGGTTTAACCCCAAAATCAGCAGCTTGGGGTAAAAAAGCAGGGATGCAGGAGAAGGAATCGTGAATTGGAGGGGCAGGGAGAGCTGTGGCGGCCAGCAGGGCACAAGAGGATGTGGAGAGGTGCAGCAACCTAAAACCAGGAGGGAGATAACCATCCTGCCTGACCTGCGCCTGGCCCGGGCTCTGAAATTCCAGCCTCGTGGCCAGTAATTAAAAATAAAGAGCCCCTTTTGGGAGGTGTTTCACAGAGCCCCACGTGCTGAATCTGCTGAGGCTGCCCTGGAGAAGTCCCTTGGAGGTCCCTTGCCCTGCCCAGGGCTGGGGACAGGAGGAGTGGGCTGTGAGCCCCCGGCCCAGCTCTGCAGGGTGTCTCCTGTGCCTCTGGAGCATCCTCCTGTGCCCCTGGGGCATCCTCTCATGACTCTGGGGCATCCTCCTATGCTGCTGGAGCATTCTCCCCTGCCTCTGGAGCATCCTCCCAATGCCCCTGAGCATCCTCCCATGCCTCTGGAGCATCCTCCCGTGCCCCTGGGCATCCTCTCATGACTCTGGGGCATTCTCCCCTGCCTCTGGAGCATCCTCCCAATGCCCCTGGGCATCCTCCTGTGCCTCTGGGCATCCTCCCGTGCCCCTGGGCATCCTCCCGTGCCCTGGCCCACCCTCTGCAGCACCGGGAGCAGGCACCAGGCACTGGAGCCGCTGGGCCTGGGCCAGTTTCCATGGCAATGCCGAGCTCTGCCTTCTTCTGGAAGTTCTCCGGGAAGGGGAGATGGATGGAGCAGGAGAGGGAGGGCAGGGAGACGGGGAGATGAGATCCACGCTCCAGAGGGATGGATGGGATCTTGGGAATAAGGGATTCCTGGCTGGGAGGGTGGGGAGGGGCTGGATGGAATGCCCAGAGCAGCTGTGGCTGCCCCTGGCAGTGCCCAGGGCCAGGCTGGACGCTGGGCTGGGAGCTCCTGGGGCAGTGGGAGTGTCCCTGCCATGGATGGGCTTTAATGTCCCTTCCCACCCAAACCATTCTGGGATTCTCTGATCCAGCCTCCCACACCAGAGCTCTCCGTGCCCCCCAGCAGGAATCACTGCTGTCACTGTGTGCCACCCGCCCCTGGGACATCCCTGGCCAGCTCCCAGGGCCTGGACTGCTGCTCCTTCCCTTCTCCAGTCCCTTGGTGGGGCTGGCACAAAGGAGCTGCTCCTGGCAGGTGGGAAGGGAATTCCAGGGTGGGTGCAGCACCCAAAGAGCAGCTGCTGAGCTGTGGGTGCTGCAGGGCCCCTTTGGGTGCTCTCCCCTGCCACTCGTGCTATGGGGAGGATCAGCAGCACTTCCACGGAGGAGTCCTTTAAAACATCCTTAAAATAAAATAAAATTCCTTTAAAATCCCATCGGCTGCTCCATCCCCTCTGCAGAGCAAACCTGGGCAGGGGCAGAGATTCCAGGGGACGCTGCTCCAGGAGGGATGGAAGTGCTGGGGAGGTGGGAAGTGCCGTCTTTCCCTCAGCTTCCAGGGCCAAAAACCACTTTGGAATTCCAGAAGCATCGTCTGGAATACTGAGGAGCAGCGGCTCAGAGCCAGCAGAGCTTTGTGCTGTCCGTGGCTCCGTGTCCCAGCAGGGCATTTCCCAGCTCTGCCCAGCACAGAGGGGTCAGGAGCAGCCTGGATCCAGCACACCCATGGCCTGGAGGCTCTCCTGAACCTGCAGGGCTGGGAACGCTCCAAAGGCGCAGAAACAGGGATTTCTTCACACCTCAAACTTGCATCATCTCCCAGAACAGGAAATGGAGAGGGTTCTGAGAGGAATGGGTGGGAAAATGCCCCGAGGAGCACTGAGGTGGGGCACGGGGTGCTGCAGAGGTGCCCGAGCCATGAGCATTCAGACATGGGGGGGACATCTGGGGTTTTCACCTCTCCCCAGCTGCCCGTGGGCTCTGGGCACGCAGCCCCGAGAGTGTGGCTGCCAAAGCAGCCCTGCCATGAGCCAACCCTCAGCCCATCCCTTCAGAAAAATGAATTCCAGCCTCACAGCAGGGACAGTGGGAGTGCCCCACGGACAGTGGGAGCTGCCCCACGGACAGTGGGAGCTGCCCCACAGACACCGGGAGCTGCCCCATGGACAGTGGGAGCTGCCCCACAGACACCGGGAGCTGCCCCACGGGCACCGGGAGCTGCCCCACGGACACTGGGAGCTGCCCCATGGACAGTGGGAGTGCCCCATGGACACCGGGAGCTGCCCCATGGACAGTGGGAGCTGCCCCATGGACACTGGGAGCTGCCCCACGGACAGTGGGAGTGCCCCATGGGCACTGGGAGCTGCCCCAGGGACACCGGGAGCATCCTCAGGGACAGTGGGAGTGCCCCATGGGCACTGGGAGCTGCCCCACGGACAGCGGGAGCTGCCCCATGGGCACTGGGAGCTGCCCCATGGACACCGGGAGCTGCCCCATGGACAGTGGGAGCTGCCCCAGGGACTTTGGGAGCTGCCCCAGGGACACCGGGAGCTGCCCCATGGACTTTGGGAGCTGCCCCAGTGCTCTCCAGACCCAAACTCCTCGGCCAACGCCTCCTGCAGCGTCTCCGGGGCCGGGGAGAGCCAGAGAACCCCAAAAGTCTCTGCCCGAGCCTGTGCCCGGGCTGGGAGCGGCGGGGGGATTTTCTCCTGATCCCTGTGAGGACACAGCTCCCCCAGGAAGGCAATCCCACCTCCTGGCCGCCAGGAGCCCCTTCTGGCACTGCTGGCCGGGGATGTGGTGCCAGCACCAGGCAGCCTTGGCTCGGCCGCGGTCACGTTTGCATTACCTCATGTGGTGTCACCTCCACAGCCACCCCGCTCCCTCCCTCAGGGTCACGCCAAACTGTTCGGGTTGTGTCATGAAAAGCATAACAGAAAAAGCTTTTCAACAGAAATCTCGGTTTGTGTCGGGTTAAAGGATGGAAGCGCTCAGCCAGGGCAGGTGGGACTCAGGCAGGACCTTGCAGCCACTCCCGCACAGGTTCATAAACCACACAATGAAGGTGGATTTTCCTCCCGGGGAGCTCAGCCACTATTCCAGGGCCAGCTCTGAGGGTGAGGGGAGGTTTTGGGAGCTGCCCCTGTGGCTGTGGCAGGGAGGCTCCCATGGTGCTGTCTCAGAGCAAGGACAGTTCCCCATGTCTGGGAGGGAAGGAGCAGAGCTGTCCCGGGGTGCGCACGGCAGAGACCAAACTGCAGATCCCACACACCCCCTGACATCCCTGACGGGCCACATGGGCACGGCCAGACCAGCCAGAGTGGCCGAGCCCTGGTGGCCCCGGTGGTGCAAACAAGGAGAGGTGGGGAAGGGATCCAGAACCTGCAGGTCCATCCCTGGTTGGACCCAGCACATCCCTCACAGCAGGCTGGGGCCACAGGGGAATATTCCCAACCTCGTCACCATCCTGGTCCCCGTGATGTCCTGAAGCTCCAAATTCCAGGGTCACTGAGCACTGCAGAGCCAAGTTTTGCCTTTGATTTAATGAAACCCATGGTCTGGCCATTGCCCTGGGCTCCCCTCATCTCCTGTGAGGGACAAATGGGGAATAATGGGATGCCACTGAACACTTCCACTCTCTGGTCATTGCCTGCAC